>NC_092520.1:85372500-85972500 GCF_037038585.1 Patagioenas fasciata
TGGCTGGCGCTGGAGCTGGAGAGTGGCGGCTTTTGTGACAATATTCAAGTAAGTGTTTCCCGATGGCAGCGGGAGGAGAGCTGGCGTGTGCCACAGTGCTTGCTGCTCCTGGAGAGAGTGCTGGTGATGGACTGAGGCTCAGAGTGTCATGTTAACCCTGAGTCTGGTTGATAAGTTGTGAACATGAAGAGGATTTTAACCTTTTATAATTATCCCAGAATTCAGATCTTGTAGTGAACTACAATTAAAACTGAAAAAGCTCCATTCCTTCCATCTAATCCGTGCTGTTATTGGCTTGAATACCATTCTTCCCTGGACTTGATGGCTTCTTTCTGCTTTTGCTTCATCTCTTTTTTTTTTTTTCTTTCATTTTTGTCTGGGAGAGTGTTACAGTGTGTTGGCTGTTTCTGGAAGAGTTTTCTGTCCCACCCTAATTTTTCGCCTTTTTGTTATGTCTCCTTACTCCTAGTTTGTATACACTAGCATTACTCATAATTATTTGTTCTTGACCTCAAATTCTTGCAGATGGTTGTCTTGTTATTAAGCAGTTGCTGAATGTCAGACCTACCAGTTGTATGTGCCTCTTTAGGCCTTCACGTTTTTACTACATACACACAATCAAGACAGAGGTACTGTTCTGCTTCATTCATTTTTGTCCCCCAGATGTGTCAGTATATTGCTGACAATACAGCTTCAAACTAAGCACACTCTTCCAAATAATGCCATTTTAAACTAGTAATATCTCCTTCCCACACAATCAAAATGGTAAATTTATGTGTAGCCCTAAACCTGCATTGATTGTGTCTGCAGGTATGTTCTGTTTAAATTCCCCTTCTGCTTTTAAGACACCAGCAGTATCGATGAGCATTATTTTGTATTTCCGTCTCCCTAATTTTTTTTGTTCCCTTCTTCCTCAGTCTCTCTTGGTTCTTCGGCTCCACTTAGTTTAGTTTAGTTCTTAGGTTCAGCCAGCATACCGTTTGCTTTCTCTCCTGGAGCCTTTGGTTTCTTTACATTTCCTTGGGCTTGGCGTGTTGCCTCGTCACCTTCCACCAGGTGTCTCCCCTGCAGCCAGATCTTCGCCCTTTACCACCACCCCGTCATAAAAGGCTTTGGAAGAAGATTATTTGCTGCTCAGCAGCGTTTCTGTAAGGTCCAAGTTGAAGATTTTTGTCCTGCTGTTGCGAGAATCTTGAGTTTTGCAGTTTAAAACCAAATAGTTTAATTTTACCTTGTACAAAGGCCAGGGTGATGTGATAGCTCTGGGAAGGAGAGGAAGGTCGCTGTTGACTTGCAGATGTCATGCAGTAGACTCGCTAAAGTGCTGAGGAGGACGTGGCTGCCAAACTGAGAACAGAGAGTGTTTTGGCTAATGTTTTCAGAGGAGGTGGTGTAGCTGCCCTGGTGGGAAATGTCACACCGCAAGAGTAGGTGACCCTGCTGGCATTGTGTGTGTGGCTTAGCTCTAGCGGTAGGGACCGTCTCTCAGGCATGATCTTTCCAACACACAGATTCAGCTTCTGGGGTCTTACATCAGGATTCCTGACTGACAGGACCTTTTCATTGCTCACTTTATTCTATCCTCGAACATAAGACGGAAGAAAAAAAATCTTTGATGAAAAAGAAAAAATATCGCAGATCCAGGCTGTGAATCCTGGTGTTCCCCGGCCTCTGGCTGTGCAGCTGCCTGCAGTAGAGTCACAGAAATCAAGGCACTGGTGGCTGGTGTGTGTGTGCTCTGGACAGAAGGGCAACAAGGTAGTAAGAGGCAGCCAGAGGGCTGGCTTAATGAAATCCAGCTTTATTTCAGGCCATGTTTTGCTACCTGTCTTCTTCCATGTGCAACTGCTGACTTCTTCTGTGCCTTATCTTTGCAGCACGGTGAGCACTGGTCTGTCTGTGTACCGCAATAAAACCACTATCAGTCATTTTGCTTCCGCAGGAGGTAAGGCTGCTGTCTCTCTCTGTACTTTTGTCTTTGTGAGCCAGGGCCGTAAACGGAAAAGCATAAGCAGAAACCTGTAACTTTCAGATTTGGGCAGTACACTGCTTTCTGTGTTCCTGGGTTTTGTTTCCTCTTCTACAGGCTGCAGTTGTGACTTTGCTCCATTGTTTAACTGCTGCGTGCCTGTATTTGTAAGAGAGAGGTATCGATGCACTTCTGAAACCAGTGGGGAGTTTTGCAGTTATCAGTCCATCTTCAAAATACTTGCTGGATTTTTTCGGGTGAAAATTAGGGAAAAGGCAACACTCAGAGCATAACCTGCTCTCATAACCGCCTATTTGGCAGGAAGAGCATTTCTTATTTCTGCTCTTTGTAATGGTTCAGTGTATAAACTACACTTCTCATGCCAAGTTTTGCATGTCTGCTTTTGGCAATAGGGGCCCGGATAAGTGATCTGCTTGTTCGGTTTTACAGGCTTTAATTGCCCTTACAGTTGGAGACGTGCTTTACTGATTTTCTGCCTTACATGGCAGGTGCTATTATTAGCTGCTGTTGAACAGAAAAAAGAGAGGGGGAAGGGATCATGCTCCAGCCTGCAGAGAGCTCAGTTTTACTTTCATAGATACTTCTTAGCATTTCTTGGGGAGTTTTCCTGAAGCAGAGCGAGATTCGTGCAATGTTTTAGTGCAGAGACCATGTGAATGAAGACCTGGGGAAGTGTTGCAGCAGCAGCTCAGCTCCAGCTGTGGCAGCACCTGTGTCTCAGGCTGGGGTGACAGTTTGGTGAGGGTCCCTCCTGCTGGCTGTGGTGCTTGGTTTCTGCTCTGTTAAAGGTGGATATCAGCCCGTGGAGAGGAGAAATGCAGCAAAGCAGCTCCCTCTACCTCCATGTGATGGCTGGTGGGGGGCTGTTTGTGGTTTCAGTGGGTTTGTGGTTCTTTTCAGCCTTCACAGGAGCCCTTTTCAGAATGCACTTGGGCCTTCAGGGACTGGCAGGCGGCGTCGTGTTTGGAACAGTGTTTGGGTGAGTTGCAACTGCTGCTGCTGAGTTATCGAGACACAGCTACTCTTTGAAGGTTTTGTTCGATAGTGGCCTTGCACACCAAGCTGTAAATGACAGGAGGCTACAGAAGCTTCCCTTTTTCTCTTGCCTTGAGGGATGTTCTGTGTCTCTCTTGGGACCTCATGATGATGACTTTTCTTCCAGCCTTCAAATCTTTTTTTTTTTCTTATTTTTTTCTTGATTTGTGTTGTGCTGTTTCCTCAGTGCTGAGAACTTGGTGCTCTCAATAGGGCATCTTACTTGCTACTATATGCTTGTTAGAGGAGATGCAAACTACTGTTAAATAGCAAATTATGAGGATGGGTTATAGCCATGTCTCCTGTTCCCCTTCCTTGGCATTGTCACTGTTGAGCCCAACGGTTGTGTGTGGAAGCACTGGGCATCTGCTGTAAGGAACTGTTTTGTCTGTGGATAAAGGCAGGAGCGCAGGACACAGCTTCTGGGCTCCCCTCTCAGCTTCATCAGCAGCTGCTCCTGTAGCAGCTCAGAATCCAGACAGCACGCAAGGGGTGTTGGGATGTAATGATACCACCTTTTGAAGAAGGAGGCACCTTGGGAACTGCCCGCCCCTAGATTATTAATCTATGTAAAAATATTTTTTTTACAAAACAGGCTCCATCAAAGCTGAAATGTGGAGCAGCAGCCATTAGGAAACACTTGGGAAGACAATACACAGTTGGGCTGCACAACGCAAGGCTGTAACGTGGCACATATCCTCGTGTATGTCTTGCAGTTGTGTATTTCCTAGAGCTCCCTGGGCTTGGAGGAACCCATGGTTCTCTCTCCAGGGCTCTGCCCATCAGGAAAATGACCTCTTAACTGAGGAGAAGTCTGCCTTTTCAAGCAGAAATGGGATTTCTTCTCAAATCCCGCCTGGACACATTCCTGTGTAACCTCATCTAGGTGTTCCTGCTCCGGCAGGGGGGTTGGACTAGATGATCTTTTGAGGTCCCTATCTTTTTAGGTCCCTTCCAATCCCTAACATTCTATGATTCTGTGACATTACTAACTTATGAATATCCTCACAAGTCAATTTGAGGATCCTGCAGGGACAAGAGAATGAGGTTTGTATGTGCTATTTAGCACCATCAGGGTGGTGTCAGCTGTGGGCCAGCCTGGAAGCAGCCGAGGGAGAGTTACTGATGAAAACGCAAGTACCTGCAGAGCTGGACAGAAGCTAAGCAGGGGTGTGACTGTTTGGTAGGTGATCTACAGGGGTTGTTTGAGCACCATAAATCCTTCCACCCCTTAGACCTATGTGTGCCTGTCAATGAGTAAATTCAAAATACATTATTGAAGGGGCTAGAGCAAGTCACAGGTGAAGACAGGCTGTGTTTGGCAACTGACAGTAGAATAGGAGCGCCTTCATCTGTGGCGTTACGTGAGTATTGGGGAGTGTGACGTGCCACTGATCTGGTGGGTGGCCCCTGCATGCTCTGTTTGCCAATGCTGGTAAGTTATTGCTGTTGTGTGTCCCCTGGGTGACTTGTGACTTTTCCGCTTCCTCCTCTAGGATCCCTGCAGGAGGCCTCCTAATGATGATGCAGAAGCTTGCTGGTGAGACCTTGCAGGAGAAGAGAAATCGTGAGCGCAGGGAGCTGTATGAGCAGAAGTTAGCGGAGTGGTAAGGAACAGCTCTGCCTGCTCGAGTCTTTGACTAGAAGTGTGTCCAGGTCTGTGTGGTGCAAACATTTAAAGAAACCATGACACAGAAGGTTTTCCAAACCTCGGTCCTTCTGCTCTTGGTTTTTGGTGTGTTTCACATACCAGTCTGAGAAGTGCTGATATAGTTTTCCCAGCATTAGATGTTGCTGCTTATTTTGTAAGGAGGTGTTTTGTTGAAAATCCATGCCCTGCCTTGGCCCAGTAGCTCTGCATCAGTTTTTCACTTTTGCAGTGGCCAAGAAGACAAGCAGGACAAGGACATTAGTATTTCTTTACCAAAATTGAGAGAGACCAGGACTCTGGCTTTTCCTTCAGTGCTGCCTTCTTTCCATCCCCGTTAAAGGGATGAAAGAAGAAGGATAGCTGGAGGCTTTGAGGAGAAAAGGCCATGATGCTCATTGCATGTCTTACTAAAACTCACAAATAGTGCCAGCTCTAGAAGCAACTTGGAGAGCTGGGATTGTGCAGTGATGCCTTTGTCAGGAGGATATGTGCATAAAATTACTTTGCACTCTTTCTTCTCTTATTAGGCAATCCAGGCTCAGTGTGACTGAAGTCTTAGGCCAAACAGAAAGCAACACTCAGGGAGGACCGGAGGTGGAGAGAGCAAGAGAATCTAGGAGCTACTGAGTCTTCTCCAGATCTCTGTTGTAAGCAGCTGCTAAATATTTTGATGCTGCTGGTAAAAATCTTCAGTCAAGGGGTCATGGAAGTCTTCCATGTGCTTGTGAAAAAGTGTTTTGCTGAAAACATTGTCCATGGATACATATCACTGCACAAGAGCTTGGAAGGGCCAAACGTGATCCACTTGAGAAGGTGGAAATGTGGACTCTGCAGACCAGGAAGTATCATCTAGGTTTGGCAGGGCAGCCCCAGAGCCTTGTCTAGAACGCATTTCGCTGCTGAAAATGTCCAAACCACCAGCGATGTTGAAGTATTCAAGGCAAAGGAGCCTATGAGTAATCTGGATGCCAAAGGTACCTCGATTCCGAAAGCTAATTATGCTCTCGTGAAAGCTGCTCTTCAGACAGTGCCTGAAGAACTTGCTGTCGAAGCACGAGAGAGGCAGCACCAGAGCGAGCGTTCTCCTCCTCTCGCCATCCGCCTCCCACACCTTGGCTTGGCTTAGCCTGGCTGGGACCAACACTGTTTTGCTGACGGTGGTTTCTTCAGGCTTCTAGCAGGAAAACACACTTGGTTCGTAGAGTACTTAGGGTATTTTGCAGTTAATGTTGGGGAAAGATGGAAGAACTGGGAATGATGCAGAAATACCCTGAAAAAATACATGGTTTGGGTTCCTCAATAAAGTATGGCTGAGGGGGCCACAGAAAGGATGACTTATTTTTGGTGATGATGGTGGAAGAATTGGCACTGTGGAGAGTTTAAACAACAATAAAAAGGCCTCTAACTTCACGTGAAGGTTGGAAATTAGGGGATTACCTTTGGGGAAATGTGGTTTGAGACACTCAATAAAGCCATCTAGCAGTGGTGACTGTGTCTGTGAGCTCTTTATCTTAGTGCAGTATGTACTTGATGTTGGTGTAGTATTTGCATTAGAGGAATGTACATGGGTGATACCCCATGAGAAGAGCTCTATCTGAGTCCTACCAGTGAGCAATGAAGTCTGGTGGCACTGTCAGACATTCCTCTAGCAGGGCAGTAACAAAGACACAAGCCAGGGGAGCACGAGCTCTGTTTATTGTTTTCTACCAGAGATCAATTGTTAAGCCACAGCTGTTACCTGTGGGCAGGGCTGGAGTTACAGTGATAATGGTCTGTGCCCAGAAAGGCCAGGTGGCCTAGCACCACGTCCCTCAAATAGGGGGTCAGAATTCTGGTTTCCTTTCTTTGTTGGAGATTTTTCTCCTATTAAACAGAATTACATCCAGGCAGGAGGTTTGGGTCTCCTTCCCACAAGAAAAGAGCAGTCAGTCTGTTCTGGTTGGATGCTTTTCCTCTGTTACAGCTGATTACTGTTAATTGAAATATGAACAGTCAGTTCCACCCACCCTAAGCAGATTTTTGGCACAGCTTGCTTCCAAGAAGGTGTTGTGTTTTCTGACTTCTGAAGTGAGCTTTTTTTTTTAAACACCTCAGTGTAGTTCATTTTTTCATTGAAGAAATATGTGTGTTTCAGGGTTATCATTAAACAGCTTTGATTTTCCTTTTCTGTGTGTAAGTGAAGGATCTGAATGAGCAGAGGTACGGATATGTCTGTACTCCTTCGTGTGTTAAGCTCTGCATCCACTGGTGACAGTAGTGTTATTGTCCTCTGCTCCCCCAAAAAACAAAATAGCAAACCTTTGTGAGTCACATTTTTGCCATTGTGTTTACACAACGATGTTTTGTCTTCATATTTTTATTTTTTTTCTTTTTCTTTTTGCTGTTACATCCCCACCCAGTATCCCACACTCTTATCTGTACAGCAGTTCTGATGACGTTTAGCTGTGTCATTGCTCAGTCTTTCTCTGTTCCTATTTAGTTGTGTTTGCTGTGATGTCTAAAGAACACTAATTTCCTTGCGTCTGACCACAGTTGCAGGGATGTTCTTTCATGGGAGGGAAGGCAGAGCCAAGGTGTAGCAGTCGTGTGGATTTTCTCTCCCTGTAAGGAAGGAAGGGCTGCTAGATGTCCTTGTGGTGCACATGAGCAAGGGGAAGCAGAGACTTCCATCTACGCTCAAGAGGAGCAGCCATTTTATTCTCCATTTCTTGCTGAATTTAGTTCCCTGCACTTCCTCATTTCTTGTCTTCAAAGTCACTGTCCAAATGGGGAGTGAAGACTTTGTTCAAAGCTTGTTTTTTAAACACAAAAGTAAGCCATTCTTCACACCCCAACTCCTTCCTCACACCCCCAGCAAAAGCACAGCACTGAGGTTGTGGGCCCTCTGCTTTCAGAGTAGGTAACACAAGTAGCAGGAGTACAGTGAGAACATCTTATACTGGATTTTGCTTTTGCAGAGAAACCTCCCTTTTTGGGGGAGGCGGGGGAGAAGGAAGACCTGTTGGAAACTGAGCACCACAGCTACACCGCTCAGGTAGTCCCCGACAAGTTGACAGACATGAGAGATGTGGAAGTTACAGGTTGGGTACCTGAGCGCCTTTTTGTTGTCCCTGTTGAGCACATCAAACAGAGCTGGGTCACGATGCCAGCTGTACCTCTTGCAGCTTTGTCAACCTGCTGCATCACCGCCCTTGATGCTACACAGAGTATGTTTTTAGCAACTGTTAAACGGTGGCTGGGGCTCATGTGAATAAGTGAAAGGCTCAACCAGTTCCCAGCCTGTAGAACAGACATCTTCTATTACTGAGGAGAGGAAACTTGAGTTTACCATTTATTTTTTACTACAATTAAAGGAGGAACCCCGGGAAAAAAAAAAGTTATATACAAAATACCTGTGATAAACAGAGCAGCTCACCTGGTACAAAGACCCAGATATTAAGCTGAAAAGGTCTCACAGAAACCATTTGTGTGCAATTCACTGAATACTGCGTGAAGCAATAGAAAACATGATTCAGAGTACAAGTGCTTAAGAAACAAATAGACCAAGTAACTTCCTCACCAAGGATATAAAAACAAACTGATGTTAAACATATTTGTCAGCGAAACTTTTCATTTCCTTCAGAAGGAGTTACTTAAAGTGTCCCAGGAGTCTGTGCTGATGTAGAAAGGTCTGGCACAGCGCAGAAGACAAACCCTTCTCCAGGAGGCTGTGCAGTCGCCAGTCAGGGGCAGCAGTGGAGCACGCGATAGTTGGAGGGAAAACATTGTGCCAGGACAACAGTCAGAGCTGCGGTGTGGCTGGTGAGGTGGCAATGCAGCATTGAAAATGAGCAAAGTAAATACCAGAAGAGGGTGTTTCAGCCTGCAAGTTTGTGCTGGAAAGAACAAGCGTAGACTGAAAGAAGACTTGAGAAGTACATTAAACAATTGCCCATACACTAAATCCTGCAATAAGGTTGGGCTGCCTTTTGGAAACACTGCTTTCTGTGTCACCTGTGTTCTGCTTGCAACCAGAATGCACAAGTGCAATGAGTGTTGTTTCCTTATCAGCTACCTTATCTCCTTTCACTTCATACATTGAGAAAGCAGTAAAAAAGCTGATGGGGCAGCATGACTCTGCAGGAGTAGAAAGGGAACAGTGTCTTATTTTTTACTAGCAACTTGATCCCTTATCCTCTCATAGCTCAAATCCTCTATAAACCGCTTTTAGTCTTCGTATTTCCTCCAGCAGTTTCTCTCTCAGTACATACCTATGAGAAACAAGTGAAATGGGTGGAATATTTCTTTGCTGTGTCCTAGCAAGATAAACAGCTCAAGCAACAAAACGTCCTACAAGTTGGATGGCACAGTGCTTTCAGACTTTGGTCTGCCCTGCTGACTATACAGAGCAGCAAGGGAACGGGCACAGCTTGCAGTAGGACAGAGCAAGAGGGAAAAAACCACCCCTGTCAAACTCAGGGCAGGGTTGAGTTGGGTTAGTATGCAGGTTCACTTAGGAAGCTTGGGGCTTTTTCTTCTTTTCCCCTCAAAATGAGAAAGCACTTTTTCCTACACAGTAGGCAAGAATATCACCCAGATCAGATGAGTCCTATCCAATGCTGGCATCCTGTAGGGAACTTGTCCTAAAGTCCTGGCTGGGTAGAGAGAATGCGCTGGCAGAAGGCAGTGGCATTCAACACAAAGTAAATTGCTATGTCCCTGTGAGAGACTCCCAAGATTTGGAGAGCCTACCTTAACAAGTATTCCTAGGCAAATGTAGGAACAAAAGCAGACCTATGTTTATGAAGAAAGGCCCTGAGTTACATTTCATTACAGCAGACAGACGTGAGAAAACCACTGAGTGTTACAGAAAGTTAAATGGGGCTTTACACATGTGTGTTTAGGAAGGAATGCATATAACAGCTTCTACATGTGTATGCACAAAGGCGTGCACATGTGTAGTAGCACGCATCACCACCAGTGGGCCACGCCATGTCAGATATGCTCCTCTGTCTCTGAGCAATTTTTTGGAGGAGTTCTAGCTTGGTGCCTGGGTTGGTGAGGTCATCCTTTCAGGAGAGAAAGGTTACGAGAACTTCTGCCGCTGCTGTAGATAAGCAGTATTACTTAGCTGTTAGGTGTGCCGTCAGTATGTGTCATTCCCTAAAATGTCTCATAGCACTGAAAATAAGCATGAGGCATATAGTCCCATCTCAAGGTGCTTTTTCATGAAAAGTGTGTGCATTATTGCCTCTTCAGGGGAGAAACAACATGTATGTGTAAGGGTCAAGTCCAAATCCATAGTCTTCCAGCAGAGAACAGTACTGGCAGATAGATACCCATGTGAGGCCAAATACAAAAAGTTTTAGCTGCTCCCAGTCACAACATTGGGGGCACAGTCTGACTTGAGATCACGCATTGGGGTCTGGGGTCTCGGGTCTCCCAAAGGCCAGCTCTGCATGACTGAAGGAGTAGGTGGCCGTGGGCTACCTGCTAGGGCTTTGCAGGCTCCCCAGTTTTCATAGAGGCAGCATCAGAGCCAGAGGATCCCAAACGCCTGAACTGGTGTGTCAATGGCAATGACACTTTTCTTCTGCCCTGTTGCAGGAACACAGTCCTCCCAGTCAGAATTCCAGCGATCTCATTGTAACGAGACCACTCCACAGCTTCTGTGGAGTAGGTGAGGTTTTTGTGTTCAATTACACGAAGTTATGTTGTAAATCTTCTTTAAGCAGAGTTTTCTGCTGCTGTCATCCCCTTCCAGAGAGCCAAAGGGTCAACGCAATAAGCATTGCTGTACAACAAACGGTGGGGACTGCACCGCGGAATACCCAGGATGGGAAACCTGAGGGACACAAAGAAAAGATTTTACTCATTTTCCCCCGCCCTTCTTCTTAATCCTAAATATAAGGCAGGATGCTGCAGAGCTGAGACAAGCGGGGATCACCTGCGACAGCCCCCCACCAGAGGGCTCCCATGGCAGCAGAGACAAAGCTGCCGGAGCCGGCAGCTCAGCACAGGCACTGCAGGGAGCTCCAGGCTGGCTAACCGCCCACCCTGAAAACCTTCGGACTGTACAGAGGTGCCGTCACCCTGCAAGGCGAGGATTGCTAATGAATGTGAACTATTTAAGCAGCAGTAGGACACATCACGCAGCTGCGAGTTGACAGCCGCTGAGGCAGTGCAGCTCCTGTCCCCATCCGCAGGCAGTAGCCGCTCCAGGCGCTGGAGTTGGGGAACACTGGCCACTTACAGAAAAAGCCTGGCGAGCTTTTCTGACAAAAGAGGAATGTGGCGGAATGGATTTATTCAGTAGGTGAACTCCTGCCACTCCCATCACAAAACCCCCCAGAATTCATGCTAACCAAGCCTCTAGTATCTGTTCCAGATAGGGTCTTCCCCAGAGGAAAACACAAGTGGGTGGTCAAGTTTGGAAATGAGACAAGTTGCCTGTATGATAGTTTCCCCTCCTTTCCATCTCAAAAATGTTAAGCTTTTAGATTACTGCAATGCACAGCGTGACAAATTCATGACTTCTAGGACTCTGCAGCGATTACTCTATGGCATTACCCTGGCAATTTGAACAGGCTGCCCAGGGGGGTTGTGGAGTCTCCTTCTCTGGAGACATTCAAAACCCGCTTGGACACCTTCCTGTGTAACCTCATCTAGGTGTTCCTGCTTCAGCAGGGGGATTGGACCAGATGGTCTTTTGAGGTCCCTTCCAATCCCTGACATTCTGTGATTCTGTGATTCTGTGAATTCAGCATGCTGCGGTGAGAGCAGGAAACGCAGTCACCTGGATAATGATGTGAGTAAGAACAGTTAGCTGCTAATCTTTCCTTAAGCTTTTTGACTTGAAAAATGTCTTTTTGGAGGACACAGCCCTGAACACAGCTGAGCTTTCAAGCCAAAATGAATATAACGCTTTGTAGTCATAAAACCTCAGTAAGCCAGACTTTTCTACAGCCCATCCTTCACAACACCTCATTATTGAAAGTAACTCCTTTTAAAATATGAGTGTTTCCTGGGCAAGTCTTAGAGGTGAAACTTCTCATCCAGCTGCTGAAGGGAATGGAGATATCTCATAAGCGGATTGGCTTTGCTGATCTTACTGGGGAACCTGGAGTTGTCCTCTTGTTCACCCCTCCCTCACCACCACCTGGTCAATCATTCAGTTCTATCATCAGTGATGTTCCCGTGTTTATGCATCAGACCAGGCATATGGCTCACAGGGCATCAGCCAGAAATAACCTCTAGGGGACGAAGCCACATGTGGGACCCGTAGTAGTGACGAGCTACTCACAAATTAGTCCAACAGGACAGGAACTAAAAGACTGCCCAGTTCTTATTTTGGAGGCCTGTAAAATGAGCACAAGGGCAGTGGCAAGGGGTGTCACTGCAGATCCCAATGGATGGATGAACATGCTACAAGCCCACCTCTCAGATACTAACCAGCTTCCTTACACAGGTTCAGAGGAGACACTGACAGTCAAAGTTGTCAAAGGTTCCTTTTCTTGCATTTCTCTCTCTCCTTCTCTTTATCCCCATTTAGTTACTAAAAATGTATGTTAATTAAGGAAGTGAATGCCACAAAAGCTTGCATGTCATCCATGCAGAGCCTATTCTGTGACAAAAGCAGCTTAACAGCCCAGAAATTTCAGTCCCCTAATATTTTTCACTAGAATCATTTCTAGAAATTTGAAATAACCCAAGCAAAGCAATACCTAACAAGCAACCTGACTAGGGAACACCATGTGTCTGAGTTGGCGAGAGTACCCTACTGCTTTTATTTACCTTAAAGGAGGGGACACACTCATATTAAAAGCTGCATATGGTTTTGTGAGCTAACATCACACGAGAATCAAATAATATCACAGAATGTTAGTGATTGGAAGGGACCTCAACAGATCATCCAGTCCAATCCCCCTGCTGGAGCAGGAACACCTAGATGAGGTTACACAGGAATGTGTCCAGGCGGGTTTTCAGTGTCTCCAGAGTAGGAGATTCCACAACCTCCCTGGGCAGCCTGTTCCAGTGCTCTGTCACCCTCACTGAGAAGAAGTTTATTCTTAAATTGAAGTGGAACCTTTTGTTTTCCAATTTGAACCCATTACCCCTTGTCCTATCATTGGTTGTCACCGAGAAGAGCCTGGCTCCATCCTTGTGACACTCACGCTTTATATATTTGCAAACATGAATAAGGTCACCCCTCAGTCTCCTCTTCTCCAAGCTAAAGAGCCCCAGCTCCCTCAGCCTTTCCTCATAAGGGAGATGCTCCACTCCCTTAATCATCTTTGTTGCCCTGCGCTGGACTCTCTCCAGCAGTTCCCTGTCCTTCTTGAACTGAGGGGCCCAGAACTGGACACAATATTCCAGATGGGGTCTCATCAGGGCAGAGAGTAGAGGGGAAGGAGAACCTCTCTCCACCTAGTAACCACTCCCTTTCTAATACACTCCAGGATGCCATTGGCCTTCCTGCCCACAAGGGCACAGTGCTGGCTCATGGTCATCCTGTTGTCCACCAGGACCCCCAGGTCCCTTTCCCCTACACCGCTCTCCAACAGGTCATTCCCCAACTTATACTGGAACCTGGGGTTGTTCCTACCCAGACGCAAGACTCTACACTTTCCCTTGTTATATTTCATTAAATTTTTCCCCGCCCAACTCTCCAGCCTGTCCAGGTCCCGCTGGATGGCAGCACAGCCTTCTGGCGTGTCAGCCACTCCTCCCAGCTTGGTGTCATCAGCAAACTTGCTGACAGTGCACTCTATTCTCTCATCCAAATCATTGATGAATATATTGAATAATATTGGCCCCAGTACTGACCCTTGAGGCACTCCACTAGATACAGGCCTCCAGCTAGACTCTGGCCCTTTGACCACCACTCTCTGGCTTCTTTCCTTCAGTCAGTTTGCAGTCCACCTCACTACCCGATCATCCAGACCGCACTTCCTCAGTTTAGCTGTGAGGATGCTGTGGGAGACTGTGTCAAATGCCTTACTGAAGTCAAGGTAGACAGCATCCACCACTCTGCCATCATCTATCCACCTCATTATGTCCTCATAAAAGACAATGAGGTTGGTCAAGCACGACTTCCCCTTGGTGAAGCCATGTTGACTGCCCCTAATGACCCTCTTATACTTGATATGTCTTGAGATGGCATCAAGGATAAGTTGTTCCATCACTTCGCCAGGGATGGAGGTGAGGCTGACCAGTCTATCATTACCCGAGTCCTCCTTCTTGCCCTTTTTGAAGACTGGAGTGACATTTGCTTTCTTTCAGTCCTCAGGCACCTCTCCTGTTTCCCAAGATTTAGCAAAGATGATGGAGAGTGGTCCAGCAATGACCTCAGACAGCTCCTTCAGCACCCATGGGTGCTTCCCATCTGGACCCATGGATTTACGGATGCCCAGATTGCCTTATGGCTGCCTAACCCAGTCCTCATCAACCGACACAAACTCCTCCATTGTCCTGACTTCCTCTGGGGCCTCAGGGGTATGGGGCTCCTCAGGACAGCCTCCAGCAGAGTAGACAGAGACAAAGAAGGCATTCAGTAATTCTGCCTTCTCTGTATCTTCTGTCACCAGGGCACCCACCCCATTCATCAGTGGGCCTAAGTTGCCTCTGGTGTTAGTTTTATCTGCCACGTATTGGAAAAAGCTCCTCCTGTTGTCCTTGACCCCTCTCACCAGGTTTAATTCTAAGGAGGCCTTAGCTTTCCTAGTTGCCTCCCTACACCCTCTGACAACAGCCTTATATTCTTCCCAAGTGGCCAGCCCCTCCTTCCATGATCTATAAACTCTCCTCTTCCACTTGAGCTTACCCAGCAGTTCTCTGTTTAACCACGCAGGTCTCTTGGCTCCCTTCCTTGACTTCCTACATGTTGGGATGCTCTGATCTTGAGCCTGGTAGAAGCAACCCTGAACCCTAACCAACTATCTTGGGCCCTTTCACCTTCAAGCAGCCTTGCCCATGGGATTTCCCCTAGCAATTGTTTGGAAAGGCCAAAGTTTGCCCTGCTGAAGCCCAGGGTTGCAATTCTGCTTGCTCTTCTGTTTGAAAAGCTATTTTGCCAAGAGAAGAATGGTGAAGAAAACTACCTGCAAATGTGATCTGGTCATACAGATGATGTTTCAGATGTCACTTTAGTGGTCAAGGGTGGCTTCATACATTCTTTCACATCCTCTTCCACTGTATCCTGAGGCTTACGACGACGAGAACGGACTAAAAAAGAAGATCTCTTATTAGTATCTGGAATTCCAGGAGACAAAAGTGGTGAATCCAAATGTATTCTTCAACAAAGTATAACACAGTGGAAAGGAAGGAGAAAATAAATTGAAGAAAAAAATCTTTTAGATCTAGTTACTCTTATTTTTTCTCAGCAGGACTCATTCCTGCAATATATCTGATTGTGTCTGGCCCATACCCATAGTCTGATCTGATAGAAAGCTCTGTTATATATGAATGTTATCTATATAGTGTCACATGGATAAAACAGTTCTCATCAGCTAGGACCTCAGCCTGGCACAAAGACAGGTTGCTACATTCTATGATAAGGTCAGAAGGGAAATAATGTTAGAAGTTACATGTCGCTAAATGCAGTTTACAAAGCGAGTGAAAGAACACTGGTGTTAGAACCAGCCAAGCAACTCTTTCAGTGCTTTTAAAGGAGTTCAGATTAAACAGGTCCCCTTAGTATCTCAGTATCTATGAATGACTTTGTTTTAATAATTTAAGTTGAATCTGTCTGTATTATCACAGCAAATTGTACTTGCACAAATTTTACAACATGGATCCTAAGCTATTCCTTAAGTGACTTCTAATCTTGGTCTAATCTTAGTGCTTTGTGTTAAATTAATTGAAGAGCAAAAACAAAAACCAACCTCAAAGCAAAAACCAAACCGAAAAACCTAGAGTTTCCATTGCAAAGATAGCTGTGAGGTCCTCAAAGCAGGGCTTGACAAACCCCAACAAAGCATCACGCATCTGAAAACTCTGATTTCCGTTTTGCTCTGTCTTTCTATTCTTCCCTCCCACACTTCAGCTCCTCAAAGTGTGGCTTTTTGAGTTCAGAAACCACTCTCAGCATCAAGGCAGCTCCCGACCCAGCTTTCCATGTGCCAGAACAAGAGGTACTCTCAGACCTGCTCTCAGCTCCCACAATAGCTCTTGTCACCACACCAGCAGGAAGCACTCTTAGGACAAATACTGCCCTTCCCAAACATGCTGCGGTGCACAGCAGCACCGAAATGTGACAACTGTACAAGCTGGGGCGCTGGACTGAAGCTCTACCTGGTGTTTCTTACAGTGTGCGCCTGTTCTGGGAAGCGGCTGTACAAAATAGCACCGCCTGACTTGGCAAATCTGCTCCCTGTGCGTATTAGGAAAACGGGACTGAAAGGGAAGTTCCAGTTTATACAGCCATGTCCCATGATGTTGCAGGTGATCACATTCTACCACACTGGTGTACTTCTTGCATCTACTTTAGAAGCAATTTAATTTCTATATAAAAGGCTATCTCAGAATCCTCCAGAAATCTTACTAATTTAATGGTGAGGAACCTTTTAATTTCCAGCCTATATTAGTTTAGAGCCAAATCTTCCAATTTCAGTTCTTTATCCATGCAGCTAACAGCACAGGCTGTGATCAGCTGTGATTTTTTCTTGATTTCAACCTGCTTGCTGCTTTCTCATTGACACAGCCCCAGGGAACAGCTGGGGAGAACCAGCACTGGTGTCACAGGGCCACATGAGTGGAAAATGACGAGATGCACAGGTGTAGCCAAGAGTCACTGCTTTCCAGAAGCTTCCTTTCTTTGTAACAAAACACCAAAAATAAAATTAGCCCAGCCTAACTCAGTGGCCACATTGGGTTTTTGAAGGGATGTGGTTGGTGAGGAAGCGAAAAGAAAAATAGTAATGTTACCTCCACACCACTAACTTGAGAGTGAACCTGTCTGAAGTTGAAACAGAGGTAGCAGAAGACACAAGCACAGCAAACTTATGAGCGTCCCAAGTGAACTGAGTCCCTGATGCCCAGAAAACAAATTCTTTCCAAGGGGGGATACCACTGCACCTGTGATGAGCTAAGGCGCTCAGACTGGTGGCTTCTGGTTTAAGTGGGCCAAACACAGAGCATTCTCAGTGTAGGATTCTTCTCTCCAGACTCCCCCAGTGACCTGACAGCACTTGATTGAGTGATATTTATACCGTGTTGCAAGGCCTGCTGTCTTTCTCCAGGACCACTTTTCCAAGCTGCTAACACGGTGCAGATAGGACATCTGCTGCTGGTGACTTTCAATACTGGCTGGATGGCTACCTGCCTTTATAAATCCATTAGATGTCTACCCACATCTTCAGGCACTTTCTTGCTAGGTCAGCTTAGAAGTTATTAGGAGCAACAGCTAACAGGTGAGATTATTTTTGAGCCACAAAACAAAACACAAGATCTGCTCAGCTGCCAGCTAAGCCTGAGATGCCTGATGTCACCTTCACCACTGAAAAACTCCTGAAGACATGTCTGGAGTTACTGGAGACTTCATAGAGTGGGACAAGCCACCTCACCCGTGCCAGTTTTGGCCATACAAAGAAGACAAATCCATCTCTCCTGGTCAGAGTTCTTCTAAAAGTGGGACGTTTCTATGCTTAAGTTCTTTCTGTGGCCCCAGCTCTGTGTATTTTTGTAACTTTGGCTTTGTGACTTTTCTAAGGGATTGTCTAAGTAGGGTGTGTAGAGAGAGCTCATTTTGAAACTGTCAGTGCTCATGATCACCAAGATTCTTGGCATCTTCAAGTTTCTTAATACATAAAAATGGACCTTTGTGAATGTCTTCAATTCTGTACACGCCCGATTTTAGAAATATTCTGATCTGCTGTCGAAACTCCCCATCACCCCTTTACTCTCAAACCTAGTGCTGCCTGCACTCAAAGTGTAGGAAAGTCCTGAGTTGGGCTTAGGTTTTGTGACAGTAGAAAACAACAACAACAACAAAAGAAAAAAAGGAAAAAGGAAATGAGAAGAAAGGTACAAAAATACCTAGTGTGTCAGTATAATTTCTATAAATGTGTATTTTACATAGAAACTCCATAAGCAGTAAGAGACTGTTTGTAGAAAAAGGAGCTAAACTTACCATGCCTTCGGAGGTATCTTGCTGTGAGGGTGATAGCCACAATGAAGAAGATCATGATGATAGTTGAAGCAGTAATGACATGATAAGGTGGAGGCACAGTAGGGACAACACACTCATTTGTTTTTTCTGAGACAGAAGAAATAAAAGATAAATAAAGAGCCCAAGAAGATATCGGCATTTTCATGTAAGAGCAGGTATGTGAATTTTGTTGGTTCTGTCCAAATTCTAACTCAGATATTCATCCTGAAAATTCACCTGTTCAATAAACAAACAGATAAAGCTGGCACCTAAATTTCTTCTATACCCCACATTTACTATGTGTTGAAGTTTTTAACACATCCACAGGATCTGAAATGCTGGGTCTACATCCAGAATGGGACTGAGACAGGCAATACTTAAAAACACATAAGCTGTTTTTAAACAAACTGGTTAGGCTTGGTGGCAAAATCTGAGTCCACATCTAGAAAACTTCTATTCTCAAAGGTACTCTGCATTTTTTCTTACTGTTTCCTCCAGATTTATGTCTAATTTTTTTCCTCTCTGAATTCACAGGTGACAGAGAATGATGTATTAAACAGACTAGAATAGAGTTATTTCTGCATGGCAGGAAGAGTATTGTGGCAGTGGAGCCTCTGGCTTTTCACCACTGGAGACCATTCTGCCACTTGGACATGAGAGCAGATAATGAGCCATTCTAGGACCAGACTAATTCAACAGGAGGTGCATGGTCATAGGTCTTCAGATTTTCATCATCTGCAGCTGGCACAATTAAACATCATTCAGCTTCTAAGACACAAACCTGATGCACTGCACAATCTTCCCTCCCACTGTGGGCTTTGGCTCCTATGTTTACCAGAGGCTGTATTCTGTCTGGAGCTCTGTGTCCATGAAAGACTAGTTTGGAGGACCATTTCCACCTTACCAAAATGGGAGTGGTTCCACATCTTAAAAATCAAAACCTGGGGGTTTTGTGACTGCTGTTGTCACTGTTGATTGCACTCTCCTCTGAGGATCTGCGTCACAACAGCGTATTACTTTTTTGTTGTTGTTGTTGCTATCCTTTTCTATGTAGCATGATATTCATAACACTCTTCTATTACCATCTCCAGGGACATTATGCACTACATCTAGAAATAACTAATATTCATAAGGCACTAGTTTCTGGCATTCGTTCTGAAGCTGAATGGCACTTCTCCTCACAAGGCCCTTTGATTTTAGTAAGATTGATGAATAAGGTGCCTTGATGAATAAGATACAATTCCCAAGGAAAAACAGCACTTCTCTAGCTTCCCTTGAAGGTGCCCTTATCTCTACAGTGAAAACATCAGACCCAGAGACATTTCAGAATACTTTTTTGGTAACAACATTAAAAAAATCCTTTTGGCTTTCAGAATTTTCTTCCAAATCCCCTTCTACTGCAAAACATCTGGACTGTAGTGTGCTGCCTTCCCTCATGCTGTTTCTCCTTGTGCCTCAAGCTTTTCAGAGCACAGACTTATCTATTATGTTATCACTTTTAAGCCACGCACAGTGATGGAATTTTTTTGGTATGACTTAAGCCTATAATAAATATGTGTATGAAAGCAGAATTTTCCCTAGACCCCAGCTGACAGTTTCTGTTGCTGAAGCAGGAACAAACATGCTTGTTAAATGAAGAAATTATTTTTAAGTGCAACCTGTGGCTTTTACGGCACACACATTTCTCAAGACCCTCCATTCGAATACCAGATCTGTGTCATGCAGCTGGCAGCAAAACTGTGCTGGTACAGAGGGGCTCAGCATGGTGGCAGCCCCAGCTTGTGGGAGACACTGAGGCTGACATCACCAGATCTCAATGGGACCCAGTTGCCCCCTCATCCCAGCTGTGACTCATAGCAAAGCAGCAGGAGGACAGAGCTGTCTCTGCTTGCCAGTCACTGTCGTGACTCTCCTCTCCCACCCCTGCTTACAGCCTTTGAAATATTTTGGTGTGCAGCCCACAGGAGGGATCATTGGGTCATCCTTGCATGAACATGTACACAAAATCTACCGTTTTTTTCAGAGAGGCAAACCAGCAGATTCAACAAAATGGTTTTGTAACACAAACTATTAATAAAACTTACTCAGAAACAAACTGGTGGACTTGGAAAAGCCATCATTTTCAATAGAGCAAGTGATGCTGATGTCTTCGGTCACGTTGAGCCAGAGTGTGCCAGTGACATTGTATGGGCTGAGGCTGGACTTGGACACCCAGCTGGCATTCCACACCACAGACACGTTGTTGAGGGTCCCAGAGATTTTGGGTTTGGGAAAACCTCCATGAGAAGAACATGTTACCACCATCTCAGTTAATTCACAGGAATCAGTGGATACTTCTGTTGTTATGTTCGGTTCAGTGAAGTCAGCTGGAGCAAGAAAGATTTAGTTAACATTCTGTCAGACTACAGCGAGGGCCGCAATCCTGATCGCTCACAGTCAAAGCAAAGACTCCCCCACGGAACATTCTTCCTTTACCATAATCTTTTTGGCCTGTCTTGTGCCTTAGTGTTCTCCTCACAGCCTTGACTGGATATGGCCTTGGCCTTTCCTCCTTCTCCCGCCTGGGCAGTACACAGGCTTCATGACCCCACCCCTCCAATGCTGCTGTTTCTCTCAGCATACACCAGTTTGTGGAACAATAGAAGGACTCATAAAACAGGTAGGAGAAACAGGGGACTGAATAAAAATCCATATTGGAGGCCAGGGTGGACAATTTCTTTCCCCCTCCCTCATTAGTCCTGTCTCAGCCAGAAGCTCACAAAGTGTCCATCTCTGCTTGGAGAGGAGGTGAGTCGCATGTTGGTCTCTCAGCCTGCATGGTCAGCAAGAAACTGAATTACATTTTCTCCATGAGAGCCCCTCCAGAAGGCCCAGCTAAGAGCAAGACCAAGTCATACTAGTCATTGCAAATATGCGTAGCAATACACAGGTCCTCTCAGACCATGTTCTCACTGGACTTTTTTCTCATTGCCAAAGACAGTTTTCAGAGGTTTCCTACCCACACAGCTTGTTCCATGCCTTCCTGCTTGGTCAGATGTGTTTGTGAGGCTACACGGTGAAATGGATGAGAGGACTAACATGAGTGAAGAAGAAGAAAGGTGGTGTCCTTTTCAGCCTGCTTCCCTTTGCCAATCTGGTTCACCATGTTACTGTAAACAGCTGCATTGGTACAACTGGGGATGCCCATGGGTTGCAATAAACAGCCCAGGGTGAGGAGGAGGAGGCAAGGGGTGGCAAAGGAAATATTTAAGGCTGGAAAAATCTCCATGTGACGACATCTTTAGCAAGAGAGGCCCCAGTCAGAAAAAGAAGCTTAGTTTCCTGGTGGGCGTAAGTCACAGCACCACCACTGCTGCCAAAGGGACCAGATTCTCCCTCCCAGGCCTGCCAGCTGTAGGTCCATAGCCTGCCCAGCCCCTCAGGCACAGGCCCCCGCTGTGGCATGGCCAGACACAGAGCTGCAGCACATCGCTCAGATTTTCGGAGCAGCTATGGTTTTGTCTGTGATCGCTCCCTGCCTGACTCACCACTTGGCCACGTGACTGCTGGGATATGGCTGACAGTTGCAATGTGTCGCCCCACAGCTTCTGCTGACCACAAACCCATGGTCTAGGCTACCGGGTAACTAGTAACCAGTGAAAGAATCTTGCTCAACACTGCATGGCTGAACCAGCGACGGACAAGGAGAGACCCACATTTCCTTCCAGGCCGACTACCTGTTAAGCAATGCCGCATTGACATCCAAGTCCTTTCAAAGCTCCCAGCTGCCTTCACCGAGGCTCCCCGATCAGACACCAGGGATTAACACTTTCCTGCCTCTCTCAGAGTAACCCAATTCCAGCAGGGGTGAGGGGAGCTTTCCTTTTGCTGATCCCCACAATAACTGATCCCACTTTCCCAAAGCGAGCAGAAGTCTACCACAATTATTACAATCGGCCTGTTAAGACAGCAAGGGGGTTTCTGGAAGGAAAGAAACCCGAGTTATTTGCAGAGAGGAAAATAGATCCATTTTTTCATGCAGTTGGCTCCTCAGCCCTCACTGTTAGAGAAGGTGCTGCCAGTGCACTTCCTTTTTTTCATATTGGTTCCCAGAAAGATCACTAAATTTGTCTCCTTGCACATAACCCCACCATGCCAGGCAGGCAGGCAATGGCCGAAACTCAGGATCTTGTGGGGTTTTTTTCTGACGAATCTCATTCCAGATGGGGAATGCTCATTCACTGGCTTTTCTGGAAGATTCCTGGAACTCTCTGCTGCTAAAGGTATTCAAATATATGTGTATATTTATATATGTTACCAGTATCTCTGCCTTTGGTTGAAATCAATCGGCACAAAAACTGTGGTGGAAATGGAAAATAATGTCAACGGAAGTTTCTGTAGCCTCCAAGAAAAGATTCAGATTCATTTTGAGCAAAGGGACTCAAGTTGTTTCTTTAAGGTAAAAAGCCCCAAATCTCCAGCTGAGCTCAGCCTTAGGTTGTGGAGCTGCAGTGCAGCCAGCAAGCTGGCCAGTCCTCTGGAGAGCCTTGGCTCCCAAGGGGCTGGACATGGGCCTGAGATGCTGAGGTGACCACAGAGAAGCAATGACAACCCTGTTCCTCTTTCGGCTTGGATGCTTTCTGTGCACCAAGGGCTTGGTCTCTGCTTTACCCAAAAGACAGCAGGAGGCAGAGGTGGTCTAGGTTGCTCACCAGCAGTGGTACCTGGGGAGGTGTCTTGGGAGTGGCCCTTGCCCAAGAGGGGGCATCAAGGGGAGGATGGTGGGCTGGTGGTGGGAAAGGTTAATTTTCTGTGCCAGGTGTAGCTTTGGAAAGGTAAGGGGTGAGGCTGCTAGTATGGAAATACAGGGGCCTTAACACACCTTCCAGCAGTCTTTCAGACTTGATGGAAGTCTATCTGCTACGCTATGACTGAAGATTGGAGAAGTGTCTCTTACACCCACAGGCTGGCACCAGAAAGCCTCAGGTGTCAGGAAGCAATCCACCTACCTGTAACAAAGAGGGTGACAGACTCATCACACACAACGAATGAGCTCGGCAGAGACCTGGGAAGGCGCTGAACTACACACTGGTAAGGGCCACTGTCTAGAATTTTCACAGGGGAGATCCACAGAGTGAGGTTTGTTTCGTTCATCTCTGTGCGGTTCTTGGGCGTGGAGATCATCTTCCCTTCTGCGTAGGCAAGCACTACATCTGTGGTGTTCTTCTGCCAGTAGACCCGGTAATTTTGTAGGCTTTCTGAGCTGGGAATTTCGTAACAACAAGGGAGGCCAACTTTTTCCCCCACTTTGCCTTTGATTACTTTCTTCTCCAGTGCATAGCCTGTAGGTGGGGGACAAACAAAAGTCAGTGAGACAGTGGTACAGCTTTGTGCCAGGATCTGCTGCACAGAGCTCATGTGTTTCAGCTCTGTCTGCGCCCACTAACATACCCAATAACCCACCCAGCTGTTCACAACTTCAGCTCTGTGCTCAAGGGAAGTCTACCTTGGAACTGCCTTTTCCATGATGCTCCAGTCCCACTTAGGATCCCAAGCTAGAGAGGGCACACAATGATTTCTGCATGGATTAATGAAGGGAAAGGCAGGAGAGTTACCTGCCTGAACAGAAATTTTGCTGGTCCCTTAAAAAATCCACACCTCAGAGTAAAGAATTTCCATGTAAAGGGATAAAACCACACATGTCCAAACTGCTATCTCCTCTGGTCTTCCTTTTCAGAGCTCAGTGTTTGGAAAGTCTCTGTCACCCTTGAGTGAGTTCCCTGTGTGCCAAACAGGGCCACAGTGGACTATTAGTTTGGGGGTTTTGGGGTTTTTTTAGAAGATGTTTTTAATATTAGAAAAAAACCCAAACCTTTCAAGATCCCAGAAGCAAGAAGCAGCCCTACAATAATAAACAAAGGTTACAACCACACAGCTATCAGCTTCCTAGTATTAGCAAATGAACAACTTTGCCTAGTATAGCTAAGACAAATTTGTATTTGTGAAGGTCTGTGGGTTTCCGTTGGGAATACTTGCAAAGCAGCACAGGCATTCCACAACTCCTGCCCAGTGACTGTGTCAGTGCCATACCCAGTACACAGGCATGTGCCTAAAATAACAAGCTGAGACCCTCACAAGGTGGAAGTCAGGTCCAACTTTGACCAGGTTAGCAGTAATTCCCCCTGCTTCACACTGTGACTTCTATGCACGCCACTCTCGTGGTCAGCCCAGCTTTCCCACTTGCCTTCCTCTTTGCAGTGGGTAGGTGCTGGTAGGGGCCAAGACCTGATGTGTGAGGGAGCAGCCTAGCAAGGAGCTCCTGGTGTTGCTGAAATGGTAACCCAGTACTAATGCATGGTCCTGTGCTCTACCAAGACCTGGCAGGTGGCTGAGCTTTTGCCTGGGTTTCTGCAACCTTCAGGATGATTCTTATCCCTGGACACCATGCTTTCTTAGTACAGAAAATCAGGCTGCTTTTCACTTGCCCTGCTTGCACCCATCTCTGGTAGTGGAGGGGGGATACCAATATGATGCACTCCATTGACTGAGAGCAGAACAAGCAAATAGCCAGCCTCAGGACAGAGGAGATTCAAATTCCCTCTTCTTTCCCTGGAGAACAGATCTTCGCAAACATGTCTGAGAGAGAAAAAGTCCTGACCAGGCAGTGTTTCACTGATTGGGGAAGCAAAGCATCAGCCATTGGTGGAGGTGAGACTCCACGTGCAAAGCCTCAGACTGAAGTGTGAACTGAACGTTTGGCAAAGCTGACCCTAAGAACTGCCACCCACCCTCAGCAGAGTCTGGCTGATGCTCACACTTTATTGCCACTGCTAACCCCTACCCACAGCCATGCCGTACGCAGGCATAGAGCGCAGCACTCCGTGTGTGACATTCAGATTCAGCTGAAGTGTCCAAAACAGCCAGAAGCTTGTTACCCACCAGGGCTCATTTGCTTAGCGGTGACTTAGTATCAGAACAGGTTGCCCAGAGACGTGGTAGATGCCTCATCCCTGGAGACATTCCAGGCCAGGCTGGATGGGGCTCTGAGCAACCTGATTTAGTTGAAGATGCCCCTGCTCATTGCAGGGGGATTGGACTAGATGAGCTTTGAAGGTCCCTTCCAACACAAACTATTCTATGATTCTATGACTTCCAGACCCTTCGGATGCTACCACACATCTGGTAGCCAGGCCCCTGCGGCATGCTGACCTGTGCCCAGCAGCACACCCTGATGAAAGTGCTTCACAATCCTCCAGCTGCCGGTGCTGGAGGGAGACAAGCAGATACTCAGCCTGTGCCACGGCACAGACAGATCTTGGGGCAGCATCGGGGGCCACTTGCTGAAGGTAAGCCCAGAGCGAGCACGCAACAGAATATGAAATAAACTTTCACCCCCTCTACCCGGCGGCATACCTGCCCGTGTCCCACTTGCACTATTAATCTGTAGGAAGCACACCGAAAATACTGAGGAGGTCCTGGCAACACTATGGAATGTTTCAATGTTAATTACATAAAATAGAATATATAATTAAACAAGCAACTTCTCCTTTGACTGGTTTCCCTCCACTCAGCCATTTCATTGATCTTCCAAAGGGAAACACATTTCAAACACATTTCCCCCCCACGACACTACCTGTACTTCCCCTTCTAATGCATCGCAAACTCTGAGCAACCAGACTGCAGCAGAGCAGGAGCCCACTCAGCCCGCTGACCTGTGTCACCCAGCAACTGGTAGCAAAATGGGAGAAAAAACAGTTCCTCCACATCACACAGGGTAAGACCTGCCGTTCTCTGACAGTCTTTGGCAGCCAGAAATTTAGGGTTTTCTTGACATCAGCAGTTTAATCACTGCTGCTGGAACAGTTTTTGCCCTTTCAGGAGTGCACATATGATTTTGGCTTCCACAGTATCCTATGACAATGAGTTACACGGTTTGATTATATACTGTGTGAAAAAGCATTTCCTACTGTTCAGCTTAAAAGCAGCCCTCTTTAGGATGTGATTCTTGAAGTTCCTCCTCCTGCATGTCTGCATTCATTTGTATGCATGTGTGTTTTTTCCCCTCAACCACATCTTCACTTATTCTCTCACAGTTCGGCTCTTACTATTGTCGGAGAGACTCACAAGAGTCAGACTTCGGGATTGTGGAGCCTGATAAAGACAATTTTCTATTTTCTTTTGCAGCAATAGGGGAAGAGTGGGCGTAATGTAAATGTCAGGGTGACATAGCATCATGAGTTGTATGAGGTTCTGCACGCTTTGCCCCTAAGAGTGTCCTTTGCAACCAAAAGGAGAACAAAAACCTTCTTGGCAGGACATGTGCAGGGGTTGGAAACTCCTGCTGATGTCACATCTACCCTTAAAAGGCTCTGTACCCTTGAAACTGCAAGGTGAATGCTGCGAGCCTGAAGGAACCGAAGTCCATGAAGAGTCATTCAGCCCCACAGAAGTCCCCTTTCACTTTAAAGGTGAAGTGCAAAGCAAAAATGAAAATCCAGTTCTGTCCTGTTTCTGTGCTGAATGGTTTCTATAACCAGCCTGTGGGGGAAATATCCACCTTTTTCTAGAAAAAAATAAGAAGATCCCTCCCCTTCCCACCCCCTTGCATCCCACCCGCTCCCTCGATGTGCACACCAGTCACTCTGACACTGGAAGCCCGCGGCGTGTGGCAATGCTGAACTGATGAAAGGGCTGACTTTCTGTTCCCTGGGCAGAAAAACATGTTTAGTTCAAACTACACCTGTGCTGCAGATGGCCCATATGGTGAGGCCAGTTAGAACAGAAAGGTGAGTGTAGAGGAAAACTGTCCTTTTTCATTTGCTCCATGAGTCAGTAAGCAGGAGAGCCGTTGAGCCTGTATCCCTATTTCCTTCACTACTTCCCCAAGCTGTGTTCCAGAAATTCCCTGGTCACAGAGACCTTTGTTATCCTGACCACACATACAGTCAGGCAGTATGGGATAGCAGATTGACTCCAGGACAGAAGTCTGTAAAAGGCAGTAAAAGGCGACACAACACTCTAGAGAAGCAGCGTTGAGCCTGTTGGAACCCTTCAGATAATTCCTGGTGAACAGAAACCCCAAAGCTGTTCTCTTTCCCCTCTGTTCTCCCTTTTTCTGCCCTTCTGAACCACTTTGCCTTTTTTTGGTTTTAGCTTGGGTTACCTTGCTTTAGACACGACCCCCAAAGCAATGCACATGAAGGGAAATGTCCTTCTTGGTGGGCCTGTAATCCTGAGTCTGGGATCCCAGATGACAGGATTTATCACATCTCCCCCAGTGCTCTCTATTTCATACATGATTTACCTTCACTGAGGAAAGGAGGGGAAGTCTTACTGCTACTTCGGATTTATATGCATGCTGTGTTATTTGCTAGATGAAAACTGTTCTCAAGAGATGTGCGCCTGGATTTTGCAATGACTGAGGACTGTGTAACTTCAGCTATTTGAGAGTTTAGTGTTTAGTGTTGTAGTGTTCTTCACCATAAGGGTGGTGAGACACTGGAAAAGGCTGCCCAAAGAAGTTGTGGATGCCCCATCCCTGGAAGTGTTGAAGGCCAGGGGCTGGACGGGGTTTTGAGCAATTTGGCCTAGTGGAAGGTGTCCCTGCCCATGGCAGGGGGGTTGGACTACATGATTTTAAGGTCCCCTCCAGGCAAAACCATTCTGTGATTCCCTTGCCCCTGTGTAAGCATTGGGTAAAACAGTGGATCTGCACATTTTTTGGATCTGCGAAAAGCTCTGAGGCAAATTGTTTGTGGCACTCCAAAACTGGGAGAAAACAGCCTCACATTGCTTTTATTCTATAAGCTGCTTTGCAACAGTATCTGGTCTCTCTAATGTTGAATTATGGGCACCACTGACTTTGGTGATACCTTTTTTTGCCCTCTGCCAGTGTGTGGACTGGAAAAAGGGACTGGGGGCAGCTCTGGGAGGAGGTGTACATCATGCCATGGTGAGGCAAGGGCAGTTCTGGTAACTGGGGCTGGGCCAGCCAAGGAAAACACGTCTTGTGGAGCTGCGGCTTTCTCCTGCTGGCCATCCCCTGGGGTCAGTGAGGGAATCACACCCAGCAGTCCCCGGGTAATTCTGCAGCTCAGGCTCCTCATTTTCTGTGAGCAGCACATTCACCCCAAACTTGCAGGATTTATCCTTTCAGGACAATGAGGACAAAGTATTTTGGGGGGATTTCTGAGGAAGACAGATAATCAGTTGAAAAATGAGAGATTTTGAAAAGTTGAGTCTTTAAAGGACTAGAAACTCCCCTTTGGTCTTTTCTTTATCCCAGGTGATTTTACAAGTGAGGAATAAGATTTTACCAAAGCTTTCCATGGAGTTAAAATTCGGCAAATATCTTGTGCTACACTGGAACATGAGGAAATGCTTTGTATTCAAATCAGTGCTGTGACAGACTCCTGTGAACGCACTGATCACAGAGAAGACCCCATTAGATGCCCAGATGACTCCTGCGTGGAGCCTTCATGACAGTTCAGCAGCACATAAAAACACTGCCTTCCCCTGCGTTTTGCAGTAAAGACCCTGTGCAATGAGAAAGATAGGACGCAACAGAGAAAAGGGGGTGCTGTCGTCCTCTTTAATGAATCTGTGACCGTGTATTAACCTGGGCACAAGTGCCTGGCAAGCCTCCCTGGCTCTTCCTGCCCAGATTCCACTTCAGCAGGTAGAGGCATGCAAAAGGAGGTCTCAGCACACAGAGAAGGGAGGAGTGGCCCTTTCCCCTTGCACAACCCCAAGCCCAAACTTCTAGTCAGAAACCACAGGCCTTCTGCTACCCTTCAGCTGCTCTGGCAAAGCCAAGCAGCTGCGAACCCAGTTTTCTTTGCTCATGTCATGGTGACCTCTCGTGGGGTTGTGTTCCCTTACTCATCGCAAATGTGGTGAGAGAAAGAAGCAGAAGAGAAGACGTCCCAAAGAAGAACAGCGACACACTTCATTCGGCAGCAGTCCCACTCAGTCTTGCTTCCCTGTACCCACTCATGCTAGTCGAGTGTGCCCGCGCCCATTAAGTGACGGGATTAATCCTAGTTTACGATGATGTGATGCCTTGCCTGAGGTAGGGGAACAGTTTAAAGAGGTTTTTCTGAAAGTTCAGCTTGGCTTGCTTCTGTGCTGTAACCTCGGGCTGCCCTGCTCAGAGAGGTACAGCAAGGGCATGGCCCCCCTTTCATGGCTTTATGCACTTCCCATCCTCACATTGCGACATTCCTCCCAAACAAAACACTAAACTTGCCTCACCCAGCTCTATACTGCGTGATTTGGCAACAATTATAATATTCCCATGATGTGTTGGTGCCTGATTCCTTCAGCAGCCTTTGTTCCATTTTAACGCTGTTTTGTTTCACATGCAAAGCCTTTAGTGGAGAAATTCTTGAAATCATGAAGCGGCTGTGAAAACCAGAGGACACCATCCTGTGTTTACAAAAATACAGCCCGTCTTTGGGGCTGTGCACTGATCCCATTTGTTTTTTTCCAGGAGCATGTTAACTGGAGGTCCTGTTGATGACAAATGAAATTATCAATCTTATTTGTCTCCTTGAGCATACGTTGATAAACAGTGATTTTAGAATGTTCACAGGGTGCTCTCAAGACATGCTGGTGTTTTAGACACACACACTACTCCTGCCAAAGCTCTCCCTCCAACTACATTTTCCTTTGCAGGTTGCAGACTGAACGCTCTGCTTTCTCCTGTCTTAGTCACCAGAAAGCAGATTTCACGCCCCCCTGATAGCCCTTTTGCCACAAAAATCAGCAAGGCGACACAGCCAGACCAGGAATGAAAGGAAGTGCCCTTACTGAGTCACAACTCTGTCAAAAACCTGGCTTCAAAGGGAAGGAAACTCCATTAATCACAAAAAAAGTTCCATGATTGGTAATCAGCAATTGAGAAGACGAAAGAGAACCTGAAATACTATGGTAAAGGGCTCATTGCAGTGCTGGGGCAGCTCCAGCCAGCTGGGACCCCTCCTTCTCGCTCCTGTGGTACCCAGCTCTGTTTCGGTACTTCTTGAGGTATAGATCTGCTGCTCTCTGAGTCACCTCTACCCTGGTTGGGACAAGCCCACAGCCTGGGTATGTCCAGTCTGCTCTGTTTATAGCATGAGTAAGATCGCAACTCTTTGCAAGTCAACGGGCAAATTCCTAACCTTTGCAGTAGCCAAGAGGTCAGATCCAAGCAAGGAGCTGGAGATGAGATGCCAAAGTACTTGAGGGTGGGATGGGGACTATATTGTGTCTTTAGAGCTTCCCCTTTTCTGTGGAGCCCTCCGCAGGGGTGTTAGTTGGGAGGAGAAGAAGGGCTTGCTTATCTTCTGTGCTGCATACCAGCAGGGACACCAGCGATGGGGACAGAAGGACACCTTTGACTGGGGGAAGAGTCTTTCTGAACCCTCCTCCTTCCTCTGTTCCCAGCACGCAAGCGGGTGACCCTGTTAGAATAAAAAAGGGCGACGGGGGGAACACTAAATCTGGATGTTCTCAGGGGATTTGCATATTTTAGTTCTTTTTGAGATGAAATTCCTTCAACTGGCTCAGCACTCTTTTGGTTTCCCAGCATGGGGGCAGAAACTAGATGTGGCAGTTGTGTAAGACAGGCCTTTGGGGGAGATTTGTTGCACACAAAGACAAAAATAAATGTGTTAATTTTTTCCCCTGCAGACTCTGTCCCTCGCTGACTGGATCACTTTGTACTTCCTCTATATTTATCTCCCAGCTGAAGATGTTCTCAGATAATTTTCCTAATTCCTCCAGTACCACGGCCATGCATACTGCTGTCCTCGCAGCAGAGCTTTTGAAGTTGAGATTCTCCCCACTGCTTCAGGCCCTGGTTTTCTTCAGTGCTTGCTGAATCTCACTGCCTCACATGCTCCCGAAGTAGCTAGCCCACTCTGGAAACTAATAGAAGCTGAAAGTGCCCAGTAACCAGGAAAATCAAGTACGATACCTCTCACATGAGACCACTCAAAGGTAGAAAAATTATTACTTTTTTTCTTCTAAAGTACTTGCCCACAGCCATAGCAATATTTACCAGTGCAGCTACCAACACTACAGACCTGCCAGCCATTATCTTGTTATAAAAACCTGAGTCGCCACTCAGGCACTAACTCATGAATGCTCTGTAGACAGCAACCCTGACAATAACCCTACAGCTGGAGGCCTGGCAGGAGGAGAAAGGAAACGGCCCCATGTGAGTGCGGCATGGAAAGTGGTAATTAACTGAAGGATGATTAATGAAACAAGACCAAAGTGGCCCAGAGGTGTCTGAAAGCTACAAAAGCTGCAGAGCAAGTGAAATGAGAGAGCTGGGCAGGGGCTGCTGGAGGCAGCATCGCAGGGCAGCGCGGGGAAGGGGCTCTTGGCTGGTGCGAAGCAGCGTCCGACAGTGATGCTTCTTCAGACTGAAGCACTTTCCCTGGCATGGGGATGAAATCCTTGTTTGCTGGGCATGTAAAATTACACTGGAGGTTACCTGCTATGGTGAGAGCAGCAGTGCACAGAAAGACCTGCCTTGGTGATCTTTTTCTAACAACTTTTCATATGATATGGTAGCATTCTGGGCTTGCCAAAAGGTGAACATCCTTTGAGTGCAGTATAGCGAGAGAGGCCACCATTAGCCAGCAGTCAGCACTTTTATTTTCAGCCAGGGAGTCCCCTGGGACCAACGATATTTTAAAAGCATAACAGTGAAAAAGCAGAAGCAAAGCCTGTGGCATTTCCGTGTTGGGAAAGATTTACATATTCTCAAATGACCTTCTGAGACTCCTGATAGTGATGTTCTTCCAAGGGGACAGAACAGCTACAATTAAACAAAGTTAATCTTTTTAAAACCAAAACTGGCCTCCTTTTTGCCAAGCAAACAGCCTTCACTGCATTCAACACATTTGCCTTGCCACCTCATAAAAAACACCACATCTACATGCATGCAGCACTGGTAGTGGGAAACACATGCTTAAAAGGAAGGAGAGTTTCTCTGAACGTGGAAATTCTCCTCCAGCCTGGCACAACCTCAGGGTGTAGCCGGATGACACAGTGACATGCATCTCATGTCTTCCCCACGCGAGCAGTTGTGATCTGGCTCCCCTTTCCCTTCCAGCCCCATGTTCTCCCACTTTTTTCCTCGCAGATGGCTCAACATGCCGCTTTGGTGTAAAACAAGGGGCAAAAAAAGAAGAAACTTTCTGCTAAGCTGGGGGTTGAATTAGCTCATTCAAGGATCAGAGACATGCCAGAATTAGTGCAAAGGAGGGGTGGATCGTGCAGGCAGAAGCGGAGGAGAGAGGAGCAGGATCACACCTTTGGGCGGCAAGGACCTGTTTGGTCCCCTCAGCTGTGCTGCACTTCTGCATCCCCCTCTGGGGTACAGAGTGTTGGGTGTAAAAGCAGACTGGCACTGAAGAGAGCAGGCTGACCCCGCAAAAATCTCACTCGTCACAAGTGAGGCAGGGGGATAAGTCCGCCAGTGGCAGCCTTCATTTCTGTTAGATTAATTATGGCCATTAGACCAATCTCTCAGAACTGAAGCAGCAGTGAGCAGGAAAGGTGTGAGGGCGGACAGGGTGGCAAGTTCTGCTGGTAACCTACCACAGCGCATAAAAACTTCAGCCCCAGACTTTGCATGTTTAAATGTAGGAATGTCACGCTGCAAAAAAAAAGGTCACAAATGTCTCAGTGATCCAAGAAATGCAAAAAAGCTGTTCCCCTCAGAGTAATGTGAGATCATTGATGTTATGTGAGTTCATTCGGATCTAACTGGGAAAAGAAAAAAAAGAAGCGAGTGAAAGGAACGTTTGACTGGTAGATTTACAAACTCGGTATGCAGGCGTATAACTGTATTTTGACTGCGTAAGAATGTAGCTTGTCAATGTTTAATTTTCTGTGTTTTTCTAAAGAATTATTTCATTAAAACAAACAAACAAACAAAACACAATGGAAAAAATTAAGCCATCTGTAAGTAAAAGCAGGAGACTTTAGTTGAGTTTCTGTTTCTCCATACAAGCTGTTACAGTAGGTTTCACTCTGGATAGATAGAGAGACAGACAGACAGACAGACAAAAAAACAGGAGTTGCTTAGTTCTGCTGTCCTTGGTTTTTGAACCAAAGATGTTTCTTTTCTGCACGTCTGGAACAGGAGGAGACAGAAACTCATCCGAAAAAAAAGAAATTAAAAAAACAGCTGAAGGCAGCAAAAGCAATAAGACAGAAACTCAATTTGCATCCAGTGATAAAGTGGGCAAATCTGGTACATAAATAAAAATTTCTGTTATCTCTGCCATGAAATCTGCCCTAGGCACAACCCACACTGGACCTGGCATGGAAATTAGCCGCCCAGCACCTAAAGCTCATTGCTAGATACTTCAATATTTGGCAGTGGCCACGAAACGGGGAATCTTTCTTGTTCTAACCCTCTTTGTCCCTTTGTGAAACCCAGCTCCGCTCCAAACTCTTCATTGGCAGTAACATGTGAGAGGGGATTCCCAGAGTGAGTTACTTGTGAGCCAGTGCTCACTCACAGCAGGGAGGGAAGTAGCTATTCCCCCCGCCCTCCCGACTCTCCAATAACTCAGAAAAGCTGTAGGGATTTTCCTCAAAACTTTCCAAAAAATTTCACTGCTGGGAAGAAACCAAGAACTAGACGGTCCCCGATCGGATGAAAACTCCAGGGATGTCTAAAAGGAATAGTCCACGGACAAACCCGGGCTCACTGGGGCCCTGCAAGCAGCGCTTATGCCAGATTTGCACACACAGAATCACAGAATCACAGAATGTCAGGGATTGGAAGGGACCTCAAAAGATCATCCAGTCCAATCCCCCTGCTGGAGCAGGAACACCTAGATGAGGTTACACAGGAAGGTGTCCAGGTGGGTTTTGAATGTCTCCAGAGAAGCAGACTCCACAAGCCCCCTGGGCAGCCTGTTCCAGTGCTCTGTCACCCTCACTGAGAAGAAGTTTCTTCTTAAATTGAAGTGGAACCTCTTGTGTTCCAATTTGAACCCATTGCCCCTTGTCCTATCATTGTTTGCCACTGAGAAGAGCCTGACTCCATCCTCGTGACACTCAGCCTTTACATATTGATAAACATTAATAAGGTCACCCCTCAGTCTCCTCTTTTCCAAACTAAAGAGCCCCAGCTCCCTCAGCCTTTCCTCATAAGGGAGATGCTCCACTCCCTTAATCATCTTTGTTGCCCTGCGCTGGACTCTCTCAAGCAGTTCCCTGTCCTTCTTGAACTGAGGGGCCCAGAACTGGACACAATATTCCAGATGGGGTCTCACCAGGGCAGAGTAGAGGGGAAGGAGAACCTCTCTCCACCTAGGGCTAGGGCAGGGAAAGGCTGCACCGGGTAATTTCTAGCAACATCTTCCTAATACACCAAACTGGGACTGAGAACATCCTGATATTTGTAGGCAGGTGTGGAGGTGAAATGGCAGGAGAAAAATGAGCCTGTGGGGATATCGGCAATGCATGCAGACCGTAAATAAATAAGTTTGTGCTGTAATCAAGGCTGTAATCAAGGCTGGTTCTGCCACTTTTCCCCTGTGCTGAGGCAGCAGGGTGCTCATGCACATCAGTGCCTCCAGCAGCAGATGACATCTCAGAAGCAGCTCTAAATTATGCCTGCATTTCAGTGGGTCACTTCAGGTGAAGCCCAGAGTAGCAAAATTAAATTATAGGGCAAAAAATGTATCTATGTAGCTTGGGCATACATAATTTCCTATGAAATACAACTTTCAAATTATGCTTTTTAATTAAGACCTCTTAAAGATGCCTTCTGCTATGATGTCAAAATTCAGCCTGGCATTCCCTGTGTTGCAGTTTCACTCAGGTAGGGCATATGAAGCACACCAGCTCTCATCCTAGCACCCTACTTGGCCTTTCAGATCACTACGGTGTGGAGGTGTGCAAGCACCAGAACCTCTGGGCTCTAAATAAACCCAAGGTTGCAAGAAGCAGCCGCAGGCTCTGGCTGCCAACTTTGACTGTGCCTTGATGTGGTCATGACCAGTCCCACATGTGGTCAGTTCTGTAAATCCTGGCCTTGGTGACCTGCTTAACAACGCGTGGGGAAGTCACTGGCAGTGTCATGGCAAACTCCCTTTCTGGGCTCCACCATTTTGCCATGACAAGGTCAGAAGTTGGTCCTTGTGGTCCCCTGTGGGTGACCTAGGGAACACATCACCAGTAAAGTCCCAGTAAAGCTTTTAAAACCAATTGTTTGTGGGTACTGTAGCATGTATTTTCAGGGGTCACTGCATAGGAATACCTCTTTTTGGAGAGAAAGGTGGCAGGGTGTATACATGTGCATACAGAAGGAGAAAGAAAGCACATTGGGTGTGCTGCGCTTTTCAGCCTGCCAAGCAACCTGCTATCGAGGCACCAGGACTTCCAGAGTCATTGTGTGGGAAACATCTAACAATTGGGCCTCAAAAGCTGATGTAATGCTTTTAAAAACCTTTTTTTCCTGCTCTGCTTCTTGCGGAATTAAACCTCAGAATTTTGTAACTGATCAGATTTGGAGAAGAAAGTCTCAGCAACAGGATGACCAAACCCTACAGGCATATGGAGTTGTTTCCCAGCCCAGGCATGTCTAGACATGCCTTCCAGTCCCTTACCAAGCCCTCGGTGACATCACACTTCCCACAGCCCCTGCAGCTGCCTCCTACCCTTTCTCTGGCTATCTGGGTGCTGCCTATGGCTAGCCAGGGGCTTCCATGCAGTGGTCGAGGATGCTGGATCTCTGCCAGCTCTGCCTCCCTGTCAAATTTGATTGAAAGTGGGCAGGGGATTTGAAAGTTGTGAGCAGGGGCCTAGAGAAACAGATGGAGACGTGGAAAGCAGGAAAAACTGTCATTCCCTTAGCAAGCCATATTAACAAAAAAAAAGGTACGACTACAAGAACATCTAGTTTTCTACCATCAAACTCCTATTTCTAGTACTGGCTATTAGCATGCATCAGATTGTATATCCAAGTATTGCCCATTTTTGTCCTTGGAATCCAAATCCTTTTTAGAGAAACTACATGACTGGCTAATTACAACATGCTCACAATTTCATTAATAACGTATCACAAACTCTTACAGTACAGAGAAGGAAACCATTCTGCACATGATGGATTGTTTGCCCATTCTAGTACGGACAAAATACATCCACGCTTGACACGTGTTTCACAAGTGCAGAGGTAGGGGAGGGAGTGCGGGGGAAGACAGGAGAGCAAAGATCTCACCAGTGGTGTTTGAGGTGGTTACTTTCTTCACAACTGAGCTTTGTGCTTCGATCCCTGTTAAATTCTCTGAGTTTTGTTTTAAGATTCTGAGACTGAAACTCAAAATGAAAGTCAGCATCAAGTATCTCCAAGTTTCACAAAATCAGCATGAAAAACTCCTAATTTTGCATCACTTGATTTTTAATCAAAGCCTCAGTTCAGCCTCGCTTTGTTCCAGAGTATCATTAGCTGCAATGAGACACTAAAATTGCCAATAAGCACAACCTATTTTGCATCCACAATGAAAGCCAGCTGAGAAGTGAGTTTTGTGTCATTTCAAGGTTAACATTTCACACAGCTGAGAAGACTCATCCCAAGCCTCTTGAGGTGGGGGGGACCTGTGGACTTCAGCAAGCTTTGCGGAGGTCCTCGCAGAAGAACAGGGGGCAGCCCTTGCAGCCTTCCGATGGGAACTTGTGCTGCAGGAGAAAACCCTCTGACCTGCTGCCCTTGCCCTGTCGTCCCCACTGTGCGCTCACTTTCAGTCATCCAAAAAAAAGCAGAAACCGCCCCGCCACTGAAGCCAAAACCTGAGGGGCTGCGCCACACGTTCACTGTGGACATCAGCCACCCTGAAAGCACCTTCCTCGCTCTCAACTCAGCCTGGATGGGTGAACGCCTCACCCCTCTGGGAGCTGGCAGCCATGAGTCCCCAGCACTCACCGCCATGGTTAGCAAGCCAGCTGCCCTCAAGCCCTAGCTCAACCTCAGCCCCAGCAGAAGACACCAGAATGAGTGCCCTGGGGGGTTGCCGTCCCCCAAAGGCAAGCATCCAGCACGCCCCACCCCGCACTTCCACACTGGCCGCTCCTGCTTACCTGCGCTGAGGCAGAGCCCCACCAAGAGCCAGAGCCCTAGCCGCCTCCTCAGGGCCAGCGGGGTGGCGGGCAGGCACACCATCTTCCTGTAGCTCCTGGGCTGGGAGGAGAGGAGGACGCAGTTAAGAGGAATGGTGCCTGAGAAGCCACAGCACCCGCTACACCCCCTTCCTTCCTGCTCGCTGCCGCCTCAAAAAAACACGAGCACAAGCCCGGTGTGTCACGGGGTACCTGTGGCTTCCCTGGGCGAGCAGCCCCAAGGCCACCCCCTGAGATGGGGAGGAGGCAGGGGGTTCAGTGCCTGGCCATAGGCACTTGGCTCCTGTTGCAGGGCCACTCAGACGCTTGGTCCCTACCAGGCGCGGGGGAAGACTGGGCGGCAGGCGGGTGCTCGGCCTCATAAATCGCCTCCCGCCCACCCACAGCTTCCTCACAGGGCGTGTGTGAGGCTGCGGTGGTGTGCACGGTGCCGCCTTCGCCTCTCCTTGACGATACAGATGCACGTCCAGCACGGGGGCGGGAGAGTTTTGGGTTGATGGGGCAGAAAAGGGCCCTGCCTGTGATCGGTGGGCATTGAGTGTAAGTGTTGGGCATTGCTGGCACCAGTGGAGCTTCTCAAGCTGGAGTTTAAAATGTAGCTAAGTGAAACACCTGACACTACTGTGGGAATAATCCTATAAAATTATATTTGAAATAAAAAAACCCCACACATCATTATTTCAGGTCCAGATGGATGCAATCCACCAAGTTCAGTTACACAAAGAAGATTTAAGCAAGACCACCAAAGCCGCACTTGTTGGTCGTCACAGCCAAGTGCCTGGACAGGGAGCAGCCTCCGGATGTGTCACCAGGACCAAAGGGACTCCGGAGAGCATCCATCGGCCCCGGCGAGAGACATGGAGGGAGACCTTGCCTCCCCAGTGTCAGGTCCTCTTCTTCCAGAAGGCACCCATGACACCCGTGGCTCCCCCAGAAGGTGCCCATGGCACCCACCACCAGCCCCTTCGTCCTGCTCCCCAGCTTGCCCCAGCTCAAGGGAGAGGTGTGAGATGTCTGTGCTCTAAAGGTTGGAAGGGTAGAGCCCTTGTGAACCTCAGCAGCCAAACAAAACCAGCCTGAAGCAAATCCTAACCAGAAAAACAAAACACTTAGTAAATAAGAGCCCGTGGGAGGAAACATGTGCTAAGTGATGTAGATTTGTACAGATATTGCACATCCTCCTGCAAAATAAAACAAACCCCAGCATAGTGTAAGGGGTTATATTTAGCCCTAATAATCACAGTGAGAGAGATACACAGCAATAAAAACCTGATTGTCTCAAAGGAAAAAAAGTAAAGTGCAAATGCAAACTAAGATGAAAATAATTTATTTAAATGCAGATTTCTGGCTTGCTGATTTAAATTACTTTGATTTAAAGCAAATGCATCCTTTTTATCAGAAATTATTTGCCACAATGTTGCTCCAGTTTTGCTTCAGTATAGATGCCTTGGATTAAATGGAGTAGATGTACTAATGCAGAAGTGAATTGGGCTTATTGGATCATAATACAAATTAGAGTTTTATTTTGGCATCACTAATAGGTGGTATTCTACAGAGAAATCAAATGGCAGAACAAGAACAGCTTACAGCGTTCCATAGAGAAAAAAATTATTCCATATGAAAGGGCAGAAAGGAGTTTGCCATTGAGTCAGACTGGGACTGTGTCTCTCCATTGTGGGGTGTCTAGCACACGTTTGGAGATTCAGGCTCTGATTTAAATCCTGTACATTTGTACTTTAGCCATGCATTTTCTAACAGGAGGACCAGCACAACTGGCAAATGCTAGGACCATGTGTTTATATACAAGTATATTCATAGTACTCAGAGAAGAAAAAACTATCATGACTATAGTAATTCATCCATTGTTTCCCCAAGTTACAGTCCAGTTCTCTGGCCATTGATCCATTCTCCCCTCACTGCATGTCCCACACAGCTGTGCAGCACTTTTGGCAAACAGGGACTGTCAGATGGGTCCATGCACTTTCTACTCCTACTCTAATCACGTGTTCTGCGTCATTACAGAGTTATGGCAACTCAGTTATAGCTCTACAGTTTACCATGTCACTTTCGTTTTAAATTCAAGTGCTTTTTTTTTGCTTTTTTTTTTTTTTAAATATTTCTGCCTGTAGTGTATTACAACTAGAAAGAAAACTCCAGTCTGTTACATCCACATCTGCATTTCTTGCTTGGGGTTTAACGCTACTCTTAGACAAGCAGTCCCAGGGAAAGTGATTGAGCTCCTCAGCTGCCAGTCTCTAGCAAGAAGGCGTCATACCCCCACTTTTTAGCCACAGAGAAACCCAGGGCAGCTAATCGCTTCATTAAGACTGCCTAAATTTTCAATAGATAGCTGATCTCAAGGAGTATATTATCGGTTAAAGCTCCTTCCCTTTTTCTAGGTATCATGGCTCTTGGTAACTTCTTCAGAGAGCTCCCTGATTTCCAGGAGACTGCAAGAACAGAGAGGGCATAGCAGCCAAGTGCGTTGTTCTGCTTTGATCAGGGGCAGAAGTCACACTTTTTCCATCAATTAAAGCTTCCCTTAGCGCATATCCTTGATTCTTGGAAGCCATCTCTTCAAGGGAAGAGGTATTATGCATCTTTCCCTAACACTTAGGATGCTAATTTCATATATATTGAAGTCACAATTCAGAAGAGACTTCTTTACATGAGCATTGTAGCGGGTTCTATAAGAACACTAATTCACAGAGAAATCCCCATAGGAATAAGCTTTCTCGCACACTTTAATAGGCTTTCAGCATTTCATCTGTATGTGCTCCAGAAAAAGCTTTACACAGGTAGAAGCAGCATTGCAGAATGAAAACAGAGACTTGAATTTAATACGAAAGTTCCTTTAAATTCTGCTAAAAACAATTACTGTGGAAAAAAAGGAAGATGCAAAAGCGTCACACACACTACATTTTTCCTTTGCTTTCACACAAAACTGTTAGGAAAAAAGCAGAAAAGACAAGTGAAATTCTGCAGCGTATGTGCTATGTACAGGAAATTAATTTCACTAATCAGCACTTGTGGTAGAAATCCTTCGCACTCAAAGGGAAGGCTGTTCAAATATATTGCTGCTAGATTCCTCCTGTAGATCCCCTGACATTTAAACATCTGATATACCGACATTTTCTGAATGGCAGAGCCACCACTGCAGAAACACAATTCTGGTACTGTCAAACATTGTTATTTTGATCATTTAGTGACTGGTAAAAACAAAACAACCAAACCAAACCAAAACACAGCCCCTCCTTATTTCTCAGTTGACATATCAGAAATCTCAGAGAAATATCATAAAGGGCAGAACTGTGTAAATACTGTAAACAAAACGACTGCACCTACTCTCTGGTGAGGATTCGTAACCACATTCCCTCCTACAGAACTGAGATCCCTTTTATTTGTTTTAAGTTAAATGGATATTCCCATCTGCATTGATCTGAACTAAAAGCACATCTGCATACTTTTAATACAATAATGTCTAGGTTGAATGAGAAGTATCCAAGATGTGTTTCCAGAGATGTACATCACCAAAAAATGGTTTTGCAGGTGGTCCAAAAACATCTTTGTCAGTGAAATGATCCCATTGCAAAGCAAAGTAACTTTTTTAGGAAGTTTTTTTCATAGAATCATAGAACCATTTAGGTTGGAAAAGAACTTTAAGATCATCGAATCCAACAGTTAACCCAATACTGCCAAGTCAACCACCAAACCGTATCCTTAAGCACCATGTCTACACATCTTTTGAACCCGTCCAGCGATAGTGACTCAACCACTTCCCTGGGCAGCCTGTTCCAGTGCCTGACAACCTTTTCAGTGAAGAATTTTTCCTGATATGCAATCTGAATCTCCCTTGAGGCCGTTTCCTCTCATCCTGTCAGCATTGGATGGCTCCAATACCAGCATGTGGAATATAAGGTATATGGAGTAATGAACTGAACTGAGCTGATAACATTCATCTGTTCACCAGTGGAAGTAAATGACATATTTTTTTCCTGTAAGAGAAAGGCAGAAGGCAGCCCTACCAAACAAGTCCCAGCATCCTGAGAAGTCGTTCACATGAAGACAGACTGTCTCCTACGCAATGTCAAAAACAAAACAAAAAATATTGTGGGAAAAGAGGAAAATCCAATAGTTTCAAGCTACAGAAAAACACTTTTGTTTTACAAAGGAAAATAACAATAACAAAAACCCCACAGCTCAATAAATGTCTTGTTCTTGTTTTTCCCCCTAGCCATCCCCAACCTTCAGACTGTAAAGCCAGCAAGATTTGAAGAAGTTAAATCCTTCATCTCAGCACAGATTAGAGCTCAAGTATGGTCTTAAAAGAAGAAAAGGAAAAAGGAAAGGAAAGGAAAGGAAAGGAAAGGAAAGGAAAGGAAAGGAAAGGAAAGGAAAGGAAAGGAAAGGAAAGGAAAGGAAAGGAAAGGAAAGGAAAGGAAAGGAAAGGAAAGGAAAGGAAAGGAAAGGAAAGGAAAGGAAAGGAAAGGAAAGGAAAGGAAAGGAAAAGAAAGGAAAGGAAAGGGCTGTGCTGGGCTCAGTTCTCTCCTTGTGTTCAGCAAAGGTCACACATGCTTGCTGGGATCCACCCCTGGTATCATCCCCTTGGTACTGTGCTCCCCCACCTCCCTGCACCCAAGGAAGTTGTCACTGGACCTGTAAGAGCCATTTTAAACCTGGGAGGTGGGCTTGGAGCCAGTGTTTGTGCCTTTCCCCTGCACAGTGTTCTGGGCTTGGTGCACCGTTGTTCTGCAGCCCATCCAGTGTGATGCACGCTCCAGAGATCAGCGGTGCTCCGGCCTTCAGGAGAGGTTCGTATGCTGTGGCAGGCCTTTCTGAGGGCTAAGGGCTTTGCAGTCAGACAACATCCAACCTAGCGGAGAGAGTCTGTTTCCCGTTATCACTCAGCTAGTCAAATCCACAGATTCCTTAGCTTAGTAATCTGAAGGGCTCAAATCTGCCCTCGTAAGATCAAGGCACAGAGTCACTGCTATCCAGGTGTGCTGGGGACGGGACAAGTATCACAAGTACAGTGCCCAACTGGGACCAGAGTCCAGGGATGCCTAGGGCAGGCAGCACTGCTTGGTGCTGGACTAGCCATGCACAGGCAGATAATGTGCTTTGCTGATGTGATGCATGTCTGCTGTGCCATGGTAAGTCAGGAGTGACAAAGTTACAAAAATTCTTCTGGACTCAGAAACAGAGAGGAGGAAATGTGGGAAATTAATTCAAGTGAGGTAAATGCAAAATGCACCCACTCTGTTTGGCAAGTGTAACTTCATCCCTGTTACTGTGTGAATATTTGATTTGTACTGCTCAGAGCACCGGGGCTTCCTGCCAAAAGCAAAGTTGCCTTAATAATCTGGCATTAGCCTTCTTCAGTTACCCTCACAGCAAACTGATGTATGGGATCCACTTGGTCACTGCATGCTGTTGTTGTGAGGCATCACTGTGTACCCACCACACAGGAGATGAACATGCCCACATGGTCCATGCAGGAAAGGGCGAGTGGGTTGCTGCCCCACAGTATGCAAACTGATGCTCACAATTGTCCTCATCTACCACCTCTCCCCGGGCTAGTTCCTGCAAGACCTCCTCTTGCAGCAGAAGTGGTTCACCTGCTCATAAAGGGGAATCTGATCTTCCCTGCTTTCCACGCCGGTGTGTGAAGACAGAGCAGCAGATACACTGGTTCTTCTCAACAAAGCAGGCTGCGCTGCCTGCAATGGCTGTGCCAGCTCTCCCTGCCAGTCACAGCCCTTGGCAGAAGCAGGTTGTAAGGAAGAATTGGTCTGATTTTTTTTAACATTTGCACTAACTATTTCAGGACATGGGTGGCTCAAACTCTGTTGTTGGCTCTTCTGTGCTTTAAGTTGCTATTTGTGCTGGTTGCTTTGTAGGCGTCTGCTGGCTCACAAGGGGCTGAGAGCCTTGGTCCTGTTGTCACAAGCAGCTTTGGCTGTCAGGCCATGGCAGCTTGGTGTGGGGGAGCACAACTGTGCCTGAGATGGCCTGGTCCTGACTGCCCTCACTGTGGCTCAGGGGCAGAGAGCAGGAGGGACAACACAGCACCATGTGTAGCATTACTGGCTGCTGCACCAGATGAGTGATTAGGTAAACACCACCGAAATGCAGCACCTGGTAGTACATACTGGGCTATATTTTCCTTTTTTTGTGCTATTACTCTGGAGACTTAACTACAGGAAAGACAGGGATGTGTTGGAGAGGTGCCGGAGGAGGCCACCAAGATGATCAGAGGGCTGGAACAGTTCTCCTGTGAGGACAGGCTGTGAGAGTTGGGATTGTTCAGCCTGGAGAAGGCTCCGGGGAGACCTTATTGCAGCCTTTCAGTGCTTAAAAGGGGCCTATAAGAAGGATGGGGGCAGACTTTTTAGAAAGGTTTGTTACGACAGGACAAGGGGTAATGGTTTTAAACTAAAGGAGGGAAGATTCAGGCTAGACAGGAGGAAGAAATTTTTCACAAGGCGGGTGGTGAAACACTGGCACAGTTTGCCCAGAGAGGTGGTAGATGCCCCATCCCTGGAGACATTCCAGGCCAGGCTGGACGGGGCTCTGAGCAACCTGATCTAGTTGAAGATGTCACTGCTCGTGGCAGGGGGTTGGACTTGATGAGCTTTGAAAGTGTCTTCTAACCTAAATTATTCTATGATTCTGTTACATGTAAGACACTTAAATGCAGCGATGAGCAAGCATTGGAAAGGGACCTGCCTGACCTCAGAGGGCTGCTGCTGTGTGGTATGCACATTTACAGAACACTCCCTGCCCTGTTCTCCTGCCTGAGAGGGCTGCTGGAGCCTTCTCTCTCCAGGCAGGCAGGGCATCTGTGCTCCCTGCTCCTGGTTTTAGCAGTGCCGGGGTGCAGCTGAGGACAAGCAGGTCCCTGGAAAGCCTGCCTAATCAGGCATTTTGCTATTTGGCACCAGTGACTGCATCATGGGGAAGATGATTTTCAATCTGGTTCTGATCCAGACAGGACAGTATTGCTCTGTGTTACCTGGGGAACAGAGCCTGCCCTTGTGTGCACTGGGGAAAATAGCGTAAGGCTCTTAGTCAGCTTCAGGGTGGATCGCGTGGAGGTGAGGTCTGAGGGATTTGGTCCTAGAGGTTTCGCAAAGGTCCACGGAAGTTCAAGATGTCCTAATCATAAAACCACAGTGACAGTGACAAACTGGCACAGTGCAAACGTAAGCAAGCAAATGTTTAAACAAGTGTGCCAATATGATGACATGTGGATATGAAAATGCACATGTAAAATGAATGAATCAAGTTATGAAGTAGTATGTTTGAGAATTAGCTCTTTATATATGCCTTCTACATGAGGTCTACTGTACATTTGTCCTGCCAACTTGAGGAATTTGTCAATATGACTAAGGGCTGACCACCTGTAAGTAGGTTTTCTCTTCAGAATATTGTTTTGATTTTAGTAATCCACAGCTGATTCACATGGCGCTTGGTTTCTAAGATGTAGGCTTGCAAAAAATCCCAAGAATTACTTCCATACGGTTGATCAGAGAGAGGGACAAATCTCACCCTGAAACATTCATCCCTCAGTGCCCCCTTGGAATCTGGTTCAACATGCTAACCCAGCAAAGAATACAAATCAAATCAAATCGCTTTTCTTGGCCATCTTTGTGAGTTTCATCAATTTACCAGAGTCCAGGAACCAGTGTCAGTAACAGGATCTGGTGGGCTGAAGGCAGAGAGAAGGGATAGGTCCCTGTTGGCAAAAACTGGGCATTAAATCAGCTCTGATTGTTGTATTTCATTTCACTCAAACCATTGTGTTTGGACCTCTCCTGTCCTTGAGAACGGAGTAGGGCAAATCACACCTCATGCCCACTAAGCATGTAAATGAAGAGTTAACAAGAATCAATGAGCATGCCGCTACCTTGCAGCCAAGCTTCCTACCTGCGATTTCCCCATATGCTTGAGCACAGTGTTTACAAGTGTGAATACCATTTTGACACAGCTTTGTATATACAAAGCAACACTGATTTCAACAAGAGTCATGCCTGAAGAGCAGAATTATACCCTCTGTTAAAAGCAGAGCTGAAAGCACTACCTGTAATCAGTGCTGCTAGGCATTGTTATCCTCTGCTTTGGTTGTGGTTAGGCTTCATTTTAAAGGCATTAGCTCTGCTGGGATGAAATTTTATACACCAGATATGGTTTAGACTGATCTATTAAAAAATCCAGCAAAAAAAAAAAAAAGAGAAAAAGAACTTTTATTTCTAAGACTAACAGTAAGAAAATAAGAAGCTTTTTCTCCTTGTGCTGAGGTTGTGCTTATATATAATTATTGGGCTCTGGCTTGTTTCTGTGTTGGAACAACAAACCCAATGGTCAAAAAAACACTGTCAGGGATCCTGCTTTTTCTGACCCTATGAAAAAAATATGCCCATGTGTATGTTAAAAAGCATTAGGTGGTTTCAGTTTACATGCACTCAAGTAGAGGGATCTGTACAGAAAGCTTCCAAAACCTCCATCTGCAGCAAGGTTGTGCTGGCAACCTGCGGACTAGCCACTCCTCACGTTGGAGTCGTTTTCTTGCCAAACACAACATTTTTTGGCAGATCTGCTTATTTAGAGACAGCTACGTATCTGTCCTTGCTGATGCATCCGCAGACATAGCTCGCTCTGGTGTACACACAAATCGGATGGCAACATGGGAAGTGCAAATTCAGGGCTTTCAGGAAGCAAAGCTCGACAGGACTCAATTCCAGAAACCTGCCAGGTTGACATTTGTAGGTGGGAGGGGGAGTTCAGGAGAAAACAAACAAAAGCAAAAGCCCCCAAAGCCTAAAACAAGAACCAAACCTGAAAACACTTAAACCTCAAACCTAAATGTGTTGTCCAGCTTTGGTTTGTTTCTTTTCCCTTTGAACCTAAAAAAGAGTGATTTTCTGTAAGTGCGAGCCGTGGGACTTCCCCGTTTACATGGGTATCACACTTTTTTGATGGAAAACCTCGGACCGCTGGGGCACAAGTACCTTTTCATTTGTTGTGCCTTTCTTCAGAGGCACCATCCATCGCTGTGAGGCTCAGGTTAAGCCTGTCTCTTAAATTCAGCTGCTCCGCCAATATATCTCGTCTTCCATTTAGGGCACTGGAACAGGGCAAAGACTGAGGGAGGGCACAAGACCTAAATGTGCTCATGAGAAGCCAAGAGAGGAGACAAAGTGATCCCGTGGCAGAGGTGCTGTGTTTGGCCTGTCTGGCAGATGTGCTGCCCATGCCTGTATGCATGCAGGTTCCCTCTCCAGCACCCCACAGCCAAGCTCTGGTTTTCACAAGTTTTCAGCCTTCTGAAGAAGGCTGCGCCATGGTGAGGACCTTCAGAAAAAGGTTGCAAGCACCACCAGCAACTCTAAGATTGCCTTCGGAAATAAGCCTGAAGCAGATGGGTCTGGAAGAGCTTTCCCAAGCACCCAGGCCTGTCTCTCCTACTGTGGGAATGATATACCCCAAGGGCGAGGTGGCACAGTGAGCAGTGGACACCCTGCATCACCAGCCCTATTGGGTGAACGTGACTTTGCAGTGGGCTCACCAGGAGAAGCATTCTCAGACTTGCTTCCCCCTCGCCCTGGTGAGGCACTGGCACTGTCCATCTTCCCACATCAGCACCCTGCTGTCACTGACAAGGAACTTCTCCCGCTCAGCATCCATGCCCCTTCACACCTCTGGGTGCTGGCCGTGCTGTTCCGGTCTCTCCCCACACAGTGCGCTCTCCCTCTGAGCCTGGCCCTCTCTGCCCTGTCTTCTGTCAGCTTGGCAGGGCTGCCCAGAGCCACCCTGCATGCCTGCTGCGGGCCCACCCAAAGGTGTCTTTCAACCAGCTGGGGAGATCTCATCTGTGGTCACCACCTTCTTTTTCTCGGTTACACTATGGTGAGGACTCATCATCGATCAATCAAAACTCAGCTTTCTCTCTAATTTCTGAAAGGCAGGGACAAGCTGGAAGCAAAACATCTTATAGCTTCTCTTTGTACATGCAATCTTGTGCTTTGTACTGCTGACTTTCATCTTGTTTCCCTTATTTCAGTCCTTGGTGCCATCAGCTCTTCTTGTGCTGTGGCCTGAGCAATCTCTGCAGTGACTGCCATTCAAATCTGACTGAATCTTATTAGAGCTTGTTTTCATGCTGGGTAAACAAGATCACCCTGTTGAGGAGCATTATTAATAACCCCTTTCCACCCTGCTTGCTTCCCTTGAGGCACAACTTCATGACACCCTTTCTTTTGGTAAATCCTTACAACACTCACGTTAATCCCGTTTCTCCAGCTTAATGGCTTTGCCTGTAGCACTGTAAGGACTGCCTTTCTGAAGTCCTCTGTCTACATAGTCAATTATCTTATCAAAATAAACTTACTTCGATAGCCTGGAATGAGATAGCCTTGGTAAACTCATTTTGCACTTTATCTCATTTCCCATTTACCGAGGTCAGGCTAGCTGGCTGCTTGGAGATCCCAGCTCATGTACTTCTCCAGCCTGGGTTTCTTAATGATAACAATGACCTTTGCTATGCTCCTTTCTGCTGGTAGAAATTATGGACTGTGCTTTCACATACCAGCTCCTCAACTTGGGGCTTATATTGCCCCTCGTTTCCCCCTAACCACCACACATACAACCACCCCCTTTTCAGCAAAGAGCGCAATCAGCTCTTCTAGTTTGCCTCCTCCTGGCCATGGGGCAAGGCACCTACGGGTTCCTCATACCAGCCTCTTTTATGGCTGGACACATTTGTGTCAGTCCAAGCGTGGCCTCACAGGTTTCACTATCACAGCCAAGACAACTTAAGCCACGCATGGCTAGGTTACATCAAAGCGGCTGGCATGTCAGGGATATTCAGTGGCAAAAATGAGAAGGCTCTGGAGACCAAGGATGGGATACGCAACATTTCACTTCCCAAGCACCAGTCCCAGTGCAAGCAGATGACTGAACAGCATGCGAAAAGACCTCACACTCCTCTGCCTCTTACAGCCCCCCAGCTACTCCAGAACGACGGCTGCTTTGACAGATTGGAGACCAACACGTTTCCCACACCCAGCAAACGCCTGCTATGACACAGCCTGAGCCCTGAGCTCATGTTCTTGTCATATCCGTGTCAAACAAGAAGCAGTCCTGTGCTCCCACTGCTGAGGGTTTGGGATAAAACACAGCAAAGGGGTCTTTGATACAGAACAGAGGTGCAAGTGTTGTTTTCTCCTCTGCTCCAAGCAGAAGCGACTGCTCCGAGGCAGTACAGAGCCACAGTTGTTGCGGGGTTACAGACCACAGCAATACCGGACCTACAAGAGAGTCAGCATCCTTATTCCCACAACTCCCTCTGTTTCCTGAAACTGGGATTTTCTTAACTTTCAGCTGACTTTTCAGAACCTGAGGTGTGACATATATCACCAATCAAATATGTTTGGTTTTTGTTTTGTTTTGTTTTCCCAAACCATATCCCCTTACACTGTCTTGCAGCTTCCTGCAGCCACATACCTGGCAGACCAGTGATAGACCATCTCCCCCCATATCTCAAATGCTATCTCATTTTTAAGAGCAAGATATTTCAAAATTAGCAGCTTCCTTTTCATAGTGATTGCTGCCAAGAGCTTGCCCATCCTTTCTGCCAGACCAGGGCTGGTGTGGGAACACACCAGAGTGCTAAACACAGCATAGAGGTGCCTTTGGTGGACTCCTCCAAAGACTTCATTCCCCTGTGAGTTTGGATACATGCATGGGGTGAGGGTGAAGCTGGAAGAGGGAAGACCAGCAGTCAATATCCTTGCAACACCTCCCCACTCCTCCTGCCAGGACTTCTCCATGCATCAAGACAATATCATCATTGAATTGCATCATGCAAAGTACGCAAGTACAGAAAGGAAGCAGGCAAATATTTTTAAGCCTTGTCAGAGCAATGGAGAAAACAGAGCATTCAGTGGTCTTGTTCACATGTTCCTCTTCCATGACACACTAGCACTTCCCAATTCTCTGAAATCTAATTCATGAAAAATCAAATGCAGAAGTAACCTTTCAAATGTCGTGTTTTGCTGCCCCTAAGCCCTTTCACACTAATTCTCATACCACTTGGTTCTTTGGGTAAATGGCCAAAACCAGGAGTCATGCTCAGGAACAGCGGTGTTTTAGAGGGAGCTGGTGAAGAAATAACCAGAAGAGAACAGCAGGAAAGAAGGCTCAGGTCACAACCCAGCATCAGAGAAATCCCTGTGGTGGAAAATAACCACCCAACCAACTAACTCAAAGCCACCACAGGGCTTTTCCTAACCCACCATACCTAAGATTTTGCCTAGTCTCAGTTTAAGTCATTCAAGCTAAGGAAAGTCACCCTTCAGCCTGCCAGGTTCCTGGTGCTATTAGCGCTCCCCAATATGCTAATAAGAATTTCTGAGCACTGTTCCCATCCACCTGCTTCCCCAGACCTCAGCTAGTGCCTCCACCTCTTCCTCACTCACATTGAGCTCTCATGCCTGTACACAACCTGCGATTTCCTTAGACAGTTTGAACACACTTGCACCTTGCTGGCAGAAGAAAGAGGAGGCCCTACTCGCCAGCCTTGTTCCTTTCCCACCCTAATTTTTATACTCTCACCTTCATGTAGCTCTACTTTGGCAGGATGGAGGGCCAAACAGGCTTAAGGCTGCAGGAGGATGACCCTCATAGGAGGAGGATGCATGCAGCAGGGAGGATGGAAAGCCGGAGGGAAAGAGGAGGAGCAGTAGTTTTTGGAGAGGCCCAGTAGTAAATTTGCATCTGCTGTAGCATGGAAGCACACCTTGCTTGTGAGAACCACAAGTGCTTGGTCACATCTGCTGCTGTTGCAAAACCAGGAGCCTCAGCAGAGCTACTGTCAGGACTATGAGATGCACTGTGCTCTGTGCCCCAGAAGGCTGAACTCCCTTTCCTGTGGCTGTTCCTCATATTCCTTGCACCTGACACATCTTTTCTACAGCACGGCCTGCAATAATATTCCCCAGATCATATCTTTTTATATAGAAAAGCGAAACACGCTTTCAAAGCAGAAAGCACATTTAACACTTCAGACATTGTTGCTTCTGCAATATAGGAAGAACATGACATTTCACAACCTACAGCATGATGAAATCTCTTCCTGTCCCATCTCTAGGCAGCTGGCCATGCTTAACCCACCACATCCCTCTAGGACTTCTCTTCATTGGCAAGTGCAAGGAACCTCCAAATTTGGCCTGCCAGTGGCTGTAAGGTAGAGTTAAGAGCGGCTGTAAGGCAGGCTCGGTGGGCCCCTCTGCTCACAGGCATGACAACCCTCCATTGGGCTCCCCTAGTGCCCCGGATACACTCAGAAAGGGCATGGTCGCAACCACCAGCAGCTTGTGGAAAGCAAGTGGCAGAAGGGACAGCAATGCAGGCCCACAGATGCCTTCACCCTGCAGGTGGGGAGCACAGTGCCAGCACTGGCGCACAACCGAAAATGGAAACGTCACTTGATTTACATCAAGGACCAACTGGCCTGCCAGCCTGGAAACCTCAGATCTGCTGCTTCAGCCAAACCCCAGAAGCACAGGCACTGGTGAGGTTGGCTTCATGCATGTCCCCAGGCTCAAAAGCAGGACTTGTAGCCTGCTGGGGAGGTCCCGGTCCCTACACATTCCTGTCTACCCACAAGTCAACCATAAAACCTAATGGAGGGGCAGTAAAGATGATTCTGAGGTTCCTTTTGCTAGATGTGGACATGAGAGAGTTGATTGCAGCCCTCAGCTCACCCAGGAGATGTTCCCTGTATCACCAACCTTTCTGATTGTCCCAAGTCAGTATTGCAGTGCCTCTCTCTGTTGTAAAGCAACTACCCTGCTTACTTCTTCTACTGTGCAGACTTACAGTTATTTGAAACAGCTAGACTTAGTGTTTTGTTTGGTTTGGTTTTTTTTTTTTTTTGTATTTTTAAAATTTTTCTTTTAAAATCTGTGTTAAAGAGCGCTTATGGAAGCATCCTGAGGAGAGTGGCAGGTGCTGTAATGTCCAGATCACACTTATTTTCCACTGTTTGCCTTTTGCCCTGGGCAGTGAGCCAGATGCTCTCTTGGACACTCCGTGGAAGGAGGCAAGACTGAACAGAAAGAGGCAGATATTTAAGCAGTGACATCTGGTTTCTTGATTAAGAGGCCAAAGTCCAGTATTCACTGAAAACAAATTGGTCACCCAACAGTACCTCCTCTGCTGCCATCTCCAAAACTTGCTTCAGCCAAGCCCTTCAAAACTTCTTGCACTATTCCCCAAATATGCCCACGCATGATCCCATGTCCAGGCAAAATAACCTCTTCGCAACTGGCTTCTCCTCAGGTATAGGCTGAGTTTGCAGGAACACTCTCTCCTTCATCAGCTGTGCTTCCCTGGACAGGACAGAGGGATGCAAGGGCCTCCCCACATCATTACCACGGGAAGACAGGCAACAAATGAGGGTCACCACCTCACTAGGGTCAGCTGGAGAAACCGAGGCAGGAAGCGTCCTGCCATGCCTAGGGTGAAGGAAGCGCAGAGCCTGAAGCAACTGCAGCTGCCAGGTGGCCATCTCCTGCTGCCAACATCCAGCCAGGGTGAGGGCAGCAGCCCCAAGCATCCCTCTCGTGTGTGTGCAGGGCCATGCCCCGCTGCCTCACCAGCAATCACCACCCGGGCTCCCTGCAGTGAGCCTGCCAGGTCCCTGGCAGACCTCACGTGGCATTTGCTGCCCCTGTTTTGAATCTCCCGTTACAGCATATTACTATTTACTGGTCAGTGACAAAGAGAGACACGCACCTGGGGACTGAGAATTAGGGTAAGCCCACAAATATTCCCCACTCAAAAAAGTGCCCGCTGGCCTTACAGAGAAAAAAGCGCTATTAAAAGAATGAGAGACTGTTAAGAGGTTGGCACTGGTCCAAAAGGAACATGCTTGAGGGCTCCAGAAGGTCTCTCGGAAAGTCACCTTTGAACCTGAGGGGCAAACAGAAGATGAACAGGAGAGGTGAAAAATGAGAATTCTAGATGTTAGCCTGCAGTCCTGTTTTGGGGGCAGCTGTAGGGTCTAGAACAGGGGCACTTCCATTTTTAAGAGGGTGCACTGTGCATTTGTGATGTTCGCCAGCTCTTGGTCTGAAGGTCTCATGTAGTTCTGAGGCAATGTCCCACGGGGTCTAAACCAATACACAGCTCCAGCAGTGCAGTGCTACTCTTCATAGCACCTCCAAATAGGAGCCCTCAACTCTGGGCTCATCTAGAAAGGCACATTTTTTTTTTTAGTCAGAAAGAATTACCCTTTTTTTCCAGATGAATATGAAGGAAAATTCTGAGTCTAAGCGAGTGCTAACCACAGTGTCCAACACATGGTAGGGGTACATCAGCAAGCTGCTCCAAGGTGGTACTTTCCAGAAGGCATATCCTGGCCATTGGTCCACCACAGCTCAAATTTTCATTAAAAAAAACCCAAACCCCAACAAAACAAAAAAAACCCCATACAAACAAACATAAACGGCAAAAAGAGAGGTGAGTGAGTCTTTAACTCTTTGCATAGCTCAGCACCAGGCCACCCTTGCCAAGCAGGAGTGGTCATGCCCATCTCACCATGCCACAGGGTGAGTCAGGGCAACGTTGCCCTGCACCATCTTGGAGCTGGAGGTGCTCCTGGATGGAAAGCGCTCTCCTCACCCACCTCACGGGCATCCTGTGGGACTCACATAAGGAGATCCCTTTGGCATCAATGCATGCATTCCAGTCTGAAAACTGCTGCCCTCTCCACCCCGTGTTTGCAGGTCCCTGCTCATTGTTATCTGCCAGCGAGGAGCCCTCGAAGTTTTCCATGACACATCTCACATGTCACTTAACTCCATTGTGCATCTTGGTTTCAGTTTTTAGGAAGCTGAAAGAGCTCAGGAACCAGGAAATAATGATGACATCCAAAGACCTCAGGGCTGCAGGCATTTTGTGCTGATGCAGAGACATTCTCCCATTTTCCTGTCCCTTTGGGGAACCCTGCAGCTTTCCTCTATGTTACTCTGCCCTTCCGGCTGCACTAGAAGCCCTTCCTCAGATAGCCAGACAAAAGCAGGAGGAGTTTACTCTCTTGCAGGTTCAAAGCTTAGGAGAGAAAAACCCCATTTTGCTTTTAAGCTCTGCACCAACCTGAGTAAATTCAGAGCTGTTCTACATAAAACAGAACGAAGCAGAGAAGCAGAAAAGGTCAGCAGGCACCACTGGCAGTGCTGAGACACCGGCAGCTTCTTTTCCCACTTCCTTTTCTGTTACTATTTTCTCTACCAGGCGCTTCTCAAAGTCCACGTCTGCAGCAGGGTGCAGAGGAGCAGCAGATTTCAGAATGGGCACTGCATACTGAACCCCTGCAGCTGCCAGGGTGGGTGTTCCTGTGCAGCCCTGTGCTCTCTGCTACCTGAAATTCCCCAGTGCTCTGTTCCAGCCCCCCAATCTCACTTGCCCCCAAATTCCCCAGGGACTCTGTCTGCTCTGACCCAGTGCTACATTCGTGACTGCTCTGAAATCCCCCAGGGCTGCAGCTCAAAAACTACCACCACTTTCTTTCATAGGCAAGGGGGGGATTTTTTTTTCCCTTTGTATAAGAGGCTCTGGTACCTTCTGGGGTGAACCAGAGCTCTGGAGACCTGGCGTGCGGCACGACAAGCAACCGCCACTTGGTAAAAATGTTTGGCCTCCACAAAACGCAGCCTGAACATGCTCCATCCTGTTCTTTCACTCCTGGCTCCTGCTACTGTCCCTTCGCTGCCTCTTCAGTAGATGCCCTCAACCACCTAACCACCACCACCACCATTGTTAAAAAGAAAGAATAAAGCAAGGCAATGGCATCACCAAGCCCCTCAAGATGCAATGTAAAGCAGTACCACTAGACACAGCAAAGACTAGCCATGGTTGGGCGGACGCTGGAGTCACCCAGGGGCCGATTTGGGCCATGTCGGGGGCCATGGGGATAGCGCAGGGCAGGCACATCACAGAATCACAGAATGATTGGGGTTGGAAGGGACCTCTGGAGATCACCCAGTCCAACCCACCTACTAAAGCAGGTTCACCCAGAGCAGATTGCACAGGAATGTGTCCAGGTGGGTCTTCAATGTCTCCAGAGAAGGAGACTCCACAACCTCTCTGGGCAGCCTGTTCCAGTGCTCTGGAATCACACAGTAAAGAATTTTGTGCTCATATTCAGATGGAACCTCCTGTGCTTCAGTCTGTGCCCATTGCCCCTCATCCTGTCATTGGGCGCCACTGAAAGGAGTCTGGTCCCATCATCTTGACACCCACCCTGCAGATATTTGTAAGCATTTGTAGGAAACAATTATTTTGCAAATATAATAGGCCCAGGCAGGATCTCTCAGTAAAGCATATTTTAATAACGATTTTGCAAGACCGGGTGTTCTACCTAAAGGTAGGCACACCTAATAGCACAAAGAACCCCTGCTTATATCCCCCCAAAATCCCGGCCGCAATTTCCCTCCCCTGTTCCCGACTGGTTGGGTAATTCAGGGTTTACAGACTACTCCGACGCATACAATACCTTCTCCTTATCAATCTATTTAAGATATGGATTCCTGGTACTTTGGCTACACTTCCCCTAAATTAACTTGTAAATACAGGTATCAGTATCTATTCTGGGAAGAGATTGTGTTTTACATGAAGAATTCACAGTTCGATGTTTCTCGGTCCTTGCACCTAAATTAACTTGTAAATAGAGGTATCAGTATGTATACAGGTGCCAGCGTATTCCAGGAAAAGACTGTGTATTACATTAAGGATTCATAGTCTGATGTCTCTTTGTCCTTCCCCCCTGCTGGGGTGAGGTGCCAGGTCCTCAGTTATGTAAAAACAACAGTCCTTCATTAAATGTTCCTTACACATTGATGAGATCCCCTCTCAGCTTTCTCTTCTCCAGGATGAATAGACCCAGCTCTCTCAGTCTCTCCTCGTAAGAAAGGTGCTCTAGGCCCCTAATCGTCTTTGTAACCTGGTAACTACTTAAGGCTCTGCTTGGGCTGCAGTGAATGAGCGCTGAAAAAACATGGGGAAAGAGAAACCAAGGACAATAAAGAAGGGGGACACCTCCTCCCCGCCACCCCCCCCAGTGCAGACCCACTGTTCTCCCTCACAGGAGCTGGCTGCCGCGGCTGGGACTTGGCCAAGGGGAGCGGGGCCACTCATGAAACCAGTGAACGGCTTCAATGGGAAAAGCAGGGGAAATCACAGTATGACACAGTATCACAGTATGTTTGGGATTGGAAGGGACCTCAAAAGATCATCTAGTCCAATCCCCCTGCTGGAGCAGGAACGCCAAGGTGAGGTCGCACAGGAATGTGTCCAGGCGGGCTTTGAATGTCTCCAGGGAAGGAGACTCCACAACCTCCCTGGGTAGCCTGTTCCAGTGCTCTGTCACCCTCACTGAGAAGAAGTTCTTTCTCAAATTTAAGTGGAACCTCTTGTGTTCCAGCTTGATCCCATTGCCCCTTGTCCTATCATTGTTTGCCACTGAGAAGAGCCTGACTCCATCCTCGTGGCACTCACCCTTTATATATTTATAAACATTAATAAGGTCACCCCTCAGTCTCCTCTTCTCCAAACTAAAGAGCCCCAGCTCCCTCAGCCTTTCTTCATAAGGGAGATGCTCCACTCCCTTAATCATCTTTGTTGCCCTACGCTGGACCCTCTCCAGCAGTTCCCTGTCCTTCTTGAACTGAGGGGCCCAGAACTGGACACAATATTCCAGATGGGGTCTCACCAGGGCGGAGTAGAGGGGAAGGAGGACCTCTCTCGATCTACTGACCACCCCCCTTGTAATACACCCCAGGATGCCATTGGCCTTCCTGGCCACAAGGGCACAGTGCTGGCTCATGGTCATCCTGTTGTCCACCAGGACCCCCAGGTCCCTTTCCCCTACACTGCTCTCTAATAGGTCATTCCCCAACCTATACTGGAACTTGGGATTGTTCCTGCCCAGATGCAGGACTCTACACTTTCCCTTGTTAAATTCCATCAGGTTATCCCCCGCCCAACTCTCCAGCCTGTCCAGGTCCCGCTGGATGGCAGCACAGCCTTCTGGCGTGTCAGCCACTCCTCCCAGCTTAGTGTCATCAGCAAACTTGCTGATGGTACACTCAATTCCCTCGTCTAAATCATTAATGAATATATTGAATAATATTGGCCCCAGTACTGACCCCTGAGGCACTCCACTAGATACTGGCCTCCAACTGGACTCCGCACCATTGACCACCACTCTCTGGCTTCTCTCTTTAAGCCAGTTTGCAACCCACCTCACTACTCCAATGTCTAGACCACACCTCCTCAATTTAGCTGTGAGGATAAAATGCTGAAAGCGCCTTTCATTTTTACTTTTTGTTTTGTTTTGTTTTCATGAAATATTTCATTTCCACGCGGCGACTTGATTTCCACGGGGCAGCTTAATTTCAGAGTTGACTGCTGCGCCTGTGAGGGCGCCAAGAGACAACCTCGAAAATGAAACAAAACACCCGTGTCCTGCCCGAACTCTCCGTCTGCGCAGGGCACAGCGTGGCCGCGACCAGCGGCAGGGGGCCGGGTAGCGGGGGAGAGCCAGGTCCGTCCAGGGACGAGCCGGGCTCCTCTGGGAGCGACACCCCCGGGCCCGGCGGCTGCAGAGTCTCCGCCGCCAGGGGCGGGCGGAGGCGCCTCGGGCGGGCAGCTACCGCTGAGGCCTGCGACGGATGTTCCGGGTGAGCCGCCTGCCGCTCCCGAGGCCGGGCAGGGCCCCGGGGCCCCCGCTGGCAGGGCTGGCTGCGTAAGTACCCGCCGGAGCCGGGAAGAGGCCGCTTCCCCCGGCGGCGCGGCTCCCCGGCTCGGCCGGCCCCGCCGTCCTTCCCCGGGTCTCCTGCCCCCCCAGCCAAAGGGACTCCAGCAGAGCCTGAGGAGGAGCATGTTTGGGTGTTTTTTTTTTTTTTTGGGAGGGGGCCATCCCTGAAAATACCCGTTGGGAGTATTTTATAAACTCTATAAAACTTTGTAAATTTTATAAATGTTATAGGTATGTTTATAAATATGTAAAGGGTGAGTGTCACGAGGATGGAGCCAGGCTCTTCTCGGTCACAACCAATGACAGGATTAGGGGTAATGGGTATAAACTGGAACACAGGAGGTTCCACTTAAATATGAGAAGAAACTTCTCAGTGAGGGTGACAGAGCACTGGAACAGGCTGCCCAGGGGGGTTGTGGAGTCTCCTTCTCTGGAGACATTCACAACCCACCTGGACACATTCCTGTGTAGCCTCATCTAGGTGTTCCTGCTCCAGCAGGACTGGCCTAGATGATCTTTTGAGGTCCCTTCCAATCCCTGACATTCTGTGGTTCTGTGAGGTAGCCAGCTCTGCTGGTACAAGCTGGTACCAGCAGCCACTGCCCCTGTGCTTGTCGCCTCTACCAGGCCCTGGGCCCTGCTAACATCGACCAGCTCTGCCTCAGTACCCCCTGGGCATGAAAGCCTCCTGGAGCTTGAATCCTTAATGTAAAACAAAGTCTCTTCCAGGTAATCCCAGTATGCAAACTGGTACCTGTATTTACAAGTTAACCTAGAGGAAAGGTAGCCAAAGAGCAAGGAACCCCTATTCTAAATAGATTGATAAGGGGAAGGGGTTGTTAGAATTAGATGAATAAAATATGTAAACTGAGGCAGGTGTCTGGTAGTCTGTAAACCCTGAAGTACCCAGCCAATGGGGAACAGGAGAGGGAAATTGCGGCTGGGATTTGGGGGGATATAAGCAAGGGCTTTTTGCCCTATTGTGTGTGCCTGCCTTTAGGTGGAACACTGGGTCTTGCAAAATCGTTAATAAAATATGCTTTGCTGAGAGATCCTGCCTAGGCCTACTATATTGGCAAAATGATTGTTTCCTACAAGTAGAGGCTCATACTGAATTGGGAAAGATTTTTATCTTTGATCTCTCTCTTTTTTTTTTAATAGTGTTTTCTGCATTGAAGCAGTCCTGGGGCAAATACTGTGTCCTAAGGTGATGGACAACTATGTGGCATCGATGGTGCTGAGCGCGGTTGGTGACACGCTGGGCTATTACAACGGGAGGTGGGAGTTTCTGCAGAGCGGCCCTGCCATCCACAGGGAGCTGGCAGAAATGGGGGGACTCAGCAACCTGAGCATCCGAGGCTGGAAAGTCAGCGATGATACGGTGATGCACCTGGCCACAGCTGAAGCCCTGGTAGCTGCTGGGAAAAAACCAAGTTTGGCACATCTCTATTCCCTGATTGCAAAGAACTACAAGGAGTGCATGAATGACATGAAGGGCAGAGCTCCAGGTAACCCTGGTGTAGTGCTGTCTGGGCAGGGCTGTGCTCTTGCTAATGTCTCCCTTTCCTGCAGCTTGGAGCTGAGGCTGGCCCTGGCTCTGCTTTTGGCTGTTGATAGTGTTAACTGTATTTCTTGTAAAGACCAAAGTTTTCCACACTAAGTACCTGGATGAACTAAAAAAACCCCCACACAGAATAGGGCAAACTGAAGTGATTTGGGCTTCCCTAAACTGGATTAAAAAGATGCTATTTTCCCCATGTTTATAAACCATTCTTACAGGTACGTTTGAGGCCTGGCCTTGAACTCAGGGGAAAGATGCTGACTATTGCATTGGGGATGTGTCTTTTCCCACACTCAATGGATGAAGAACACATTTAGCAATGTGTAATGTGCACGCTGAGATGCTGTCTTAAAGCAGCACATTTAAACGGATAATTAATACAGAACTTCTCATAATAAATGCAATAAATTACACATAAATATATTAAAAGGCACAGAGATCCTTGCTTGGAATAATTTAAGTTTATTAAACCCGAAGTCTCCTTTTAGCTAGCCATGCATGCCTGCTTTCTGTGCCAGGACAGTCAGGCCACAATCATAATTTCTGATCCCTGTACTTCCACCAGCTCTCTTTTTTCTGGATAGACACAGGGGTGCCGAGTTTGAGTCAGAGGCTGCAGGGACTGGCAGTGTGTGGCTGTATTCAAAAGGGGCCCTTTGGCAGGCTGTGGTAGCCAAACCATATGCAACGTATTCATGTAGCTCCTGGTTCACCTAGGCGTGCTGACCCAGCTCATCCTCAACGACCCCATCTCTCTCTGCACTCAAAGAATCGCAGAATCATTTCGGTTGGAAAGGACCCTCAGGATCATCGAGTCCAACCATAACTTAACTCTGGCACTAAACCATGTCCCTAAGAACCTTATCTAAATGCCTTTTAAACACCTCCAGGGATGGTGACTCCACCACTTCCCTGGGCAGCCTGTTCCAATGCCTGACAACCCTTTCTGTGAAGAAATGTTTCCTAATACCCAATCTGAACCTCCCTTGGTGCAACTTGAGGCTATTTCCTCTCATCCTATTGCTTGTTACTTAGGAGAAGAGACCAACACCGTCCATGCTACAACCTCTTTTCAGGTAGTTGTAGACAGTGATAAGGTCTCCCCTCAGCCTCCTTTTCTCCAGGCTGAACAGCCCCAGCTCCCTCAACTTATGGCCCAGCCTCTTCTGGGTGCTTGAATTAAATTGGAGCTACTGGGTCTGAGTCTCTAATTTGACTAGTGCAGGCAGTGTGAAGTATCCAGGAAACGACTCAAATTCGGCAATCCCATGCAAAGTTTATACATCAAAAAGAAGTTGCCTAGACATGCCTATTTGTAGTGCCCATAATATATCAAGAGTGTTCTGGCTTGACATTAAACATGGGAAAGGCTCAAACGTGCATTGCTCTTGTAGGGTCACTGAACACAGAGTGACAGAGCTGTGCATTTCCAAGATAAACCAGGTTGGAAACTTGAGCAGAAGTGTAATCTGCTTGCCTTTCGACAGTGACCACCTGCCCTCGGGTAAAGAACTAGACTATCAGTATTCTTTAACACAGATAGTCACAGTAGTTGGAGTAGCTATATTTAGGAAGGGGTAACAATGTTTGCCAGGATAGCAGGAGTTGGCAGGTTGAACTTCGAGAGACTCACTGCTGTTTGGAAAAGGAGCATCTTCTAGTTCCCCCAGCTGATGGGGTCTTGACAAGGTGGACTAACCGCAGCTGGCAGTCAGACAGCACCTGGAAGCTATTTTTGCCTCTGATATCTAAGCTTGGTGACTAAAACCCAAGATGAAAATAACCTAAAATTGAAATGTTAGTAATTAATAGCTAAAGATAATAGCACACCTGGTGCGGTCCTGCGAGCAAGTGAGCTACAATATGTCCAAAAGCAGTTCCCATTTGGAAGTGAAAGATCTTGAAGTAGATTTGCTATGGATGCTGATCGGAGTGACAAGGAAAGGTCACTAAACAAAGAAATGCAACTTCTTTAATGGGTCCATGGACACTTAACCTTATAAAATTCGGGAGGAAGTGGGGAAAGTAATGCAGAGAAAAACTGAAGTCTGTTGGGAATGTTCTTGGAGCAGTGTTCTGGAGCACTGCTGCTACAGTCACAGGAAAGTTGCTCAGCTCTGAGACCTTAAATCCCGACACTTAACAATTTAATGCCCACTGAGGTGCTACTAAAGCGAATACCTAACCCATATCCTGAAAAGCTGCCTGCAGTCTGGAGTCTCAGTGCTGTACTGATAAATCCCAATGATAGAAATTGCGTGTCAATAACTTGTTTTGGCAGTTCAGAGCAAATGGATTTTAACTGAGAACATAACCCCGGGTGATGATGTTCTGACCGAAGTAAGTACTCCCTGGGGAACTGCAGCCCTTAGGGCTGAGAATGGAAAGTTGCTGCTGCAACTTTCACCCAACACAGATGATATTCCCCAGAACAGTGGGGGAAAGTCACATTGCTCGCCCACACAAGGGAGTCCAGACCTGAAAACAAAAACCCACAGTAACAAAGAGATTCCCACAACATTATGAATCACCAGACAGTGACAGTAGGGTCTCTTGAGTATGCAGCCCCAGGAGAGAACTCACTATCTTAATTCAATGGCAAGCTAATCCCTACACCCATTATTGGTCTTTGTGATGTGCCACAGTCCCAAGTTCATTGTTCTTCACAGAAAATGAAGCCACTGAATTAAGCGACATGAACATGGCCATATTTCTTTTTTCATGGTACAATGACACATGCCTCCATAGCTCTCCAGGAAACCTTCTTCAAAACTTGTGTCTTTCGGTCCAAGTCCTCTCCCTGTGGAGCCATTTACCACTATGTGGTTGTTTTAACTCACCTTTTTTAAAGTGTATGGATTGATTCCAAACAACTGTTATTGTCTGTGCTCATGAAGAGTCTAAATAAGTGGAATGGAAGCCTATTCCAGAAATAGTGTCCAATTGTACTTGAAACTTTTCCAGGTTGTCTTTGTTCACATACTGCTTTTTGCTTGTACTTCTTCTTCCCTTAGAGCAGTACCCTCCTCAGATTACTTTTAGTTTCTTTTGTTTAGTACAGAGGATTCCTATCAGGATTTGGTGGATTTCCAAAACAGAATTTCCTTATTCAAAAACTGCTACATCAGGTTTGTTGGTTTTTTTTTCTTTAATTTTCTAAACCTGTTTTTAAAAGAAGACCAGATGTGATTTGAACTTAGTCTTCCTAAATCGGCTTTTAAATGTTTTAATATTTTAACTGTTTAAACACATGAGGATAATACTTGTAATACTTTGTAAATCACTAGGGTCTTAGCTGTTGTATACTGGTTTGTTTTACACATTTTTTTCATTTGCAGGTTATCATCAGTAGTCATCTTCTAAAACAATATGCACAGATTTAAAGCTGCGAGTAGGTTGTTATTGCAAAATAACCCCTCTTTCCTTACCGTTTAAGCATTGTCATCTCCTTAATTTTCTTTTGACTACTGTTAATGCAAGAACAATCTCACTTTTTCTCAAGGACTGAGTTTCCTGTTCTCAGCTTGCCCAAACATGTCCTGAAGAAATGTCTTTCTCACAGTTCCAGCAAGATTGCAGAGAACATTTTGATTTCAAGCTGCCCTAGTCCCTTTGCACTCCTTCCCCTTGTCTTCCTGGCAGAACGTGTGTTTTACTAGGAACATATAAGTAGAGTAGCGGGCACAGCTCTTTCAAAATGTGGCTTTGACAGCTTCTTTTTAAGGTCCTATTATAGCTCATAAGTGCAATGCCTAGTGTAGTAAGATTTTTTAAAAAGGTGATTTGATTTTCTGTTAATCATCATAATTTTGGAAATTGTACTGATATCTTTCTTAATGATTCTTATACGTAGCAGCCTGCATTGAGTTAGTAAACTACATGAGAAGCACATTTAGAGGCCTGAACGTGTTTCCACTTTGAGACACCACAAAAACCAACCTCCCAGGTAGTTGAGTTAGAGGTCGGTGGCAATGGGTCCCGGCAGAGCTCCATGCTACCCGCACCTGGCAGCCACAGCACCCAGCTGCTTTTCCAGTTGGAGACAACCGTTCATGGGGAGCTGGTCTACCCGTTCGCACTGCACAGAGGGCTGTAGCCTGTGCTGATCTAATGAGCCTGTAATGTAACAACACGGTCGGAAAAGAAATACACTAGAGACGATCAGACCAGAACTGTAAAAGGATCCACATGACCTTATTCCTGACAGCAGCCAGCCATTATTTATTTTTAGCATATGTCCAGAAAGCCAATCTTAAAGCTGTGCTTGGATGTGGAGGTATTTGGGTTACAAGGGTGCTGTAAATGCTGTGTGGAGGTAAAACAGACTGCTGTATACCAAATCCTACCATTAAGCATATACGTGAGAGTGCAGAAGCGAACAGCTCTGCAGAGCACTTACTGCAGTACCTAGCTGTGATTAGCAAGCTCCTAGATCATGGTGACCAAATTGCACGAAGGTAATTGAATTGTAGAGTTACGTGAGGTTGCTAGACCAGGCTTCTTTGCTGTTCCATTCTACTTAGTTTGACGTTCAAAGTAGCAGAGCGCCTGCAAGTTTATCAGCTACCTGTCCCGGTTAGACAGCAGAATATAGGAGCAATGGTCTAATTTTGGGTGCATGGGCATGTCAACTGCTGTTGCTGCCCTGTGTTTCTGAGAGAGGACCAGGCATGCTGTGGTTAGGAGAAGACTAGTCTTTTGAGTCCACTTCTGCTGTTGTCTAACACATTAAAACTTCAATGAAGCTGATTGAAACCTGCCCTTGATTTACCTTTCTGCTGGAAAAGAAGTATTTAAGATTTGGCCAGAAGAGAAACTAGGAGGAAAAGGAAAGGTAGAAGAGAATCAAAGGTAATTTAATGTTTCAGACCTGTTTCCTTGTCCTTGCACACAAGCATTTGGGCTTAGCTCTCAAAACTCGTTTCATGGGCTTGTCTGGGGAAGCTGGTTGGGCTCTGAAATGTGAATGTGTTTGTGCAGATGGCTTTATCTTATGAATGTGCTGGACTAGAAAGTGAGTTTCTGAAAAAGCAGCACTGGAAGAGAGTAATTTCTTTTAAAAGTAAATAGTATTACTATGAAAGAGATGGAGGTGGGCAAGAAGGAATTGTGGTGTGGCTTCCCACCAGAAGAGAGGCAAAATTAGACTAGGGTGTCAGCTTGGAGCAGGAGGAAACTGAGGAAGAGGTACAAAGTATATGCAGCCTTAAATACTGTGGAGCATGAAAAGTTGTTACTGTAATATAGGAGTTAGAGGAGGATTTGAGGGAATTGTCAAATGGCAGTTTAAAACAAAAGGAAAGGCTTTGCAGAATGAAGTCGTGGCTCTGGTTACCATGGGATGCTACAGGAGTCCAAAAGCGGGCATGGCTTTGAGCTAGAGACCATTTCATGGTGGCTGGGGCCGCTGGGATTATTGAACGCAGCATTTGGGATCCATCTTCTGACTTGAGTAGTCTCTGCCCCTCTGTCTGCTGGAAGCCAGGAGGGTCTCTTGGAGGAAACATTGTGCTTGCCTCATATTTTATAGCCTTTCCTTACATATCTGTTAGTGGCTGTGTTTGGAGACGACCTAGTGGGCTGGAAAAACCTTTGGTCTCACCTAGTACAGCCCTGCTTCAGCTTATTGATGAGAAGTACAGTAAAGCCAGTTATGCTGACCATGTCGTGGTGAGGGAGACGCTACATTCATGGCTTCCTGACGAACTTAACTGCAGCAAGGGAGATCTGGGAAACACTTTGTATCAGTGAGGCTTGTGGGGGTCACTGCCTTTAAAGGATCCTGTAAAGAGGCTAAACAACTCTCAGGAAAAAGACACAGAGGTACTTAGACATGCGCTGGATCAGGGATTGGTGCAGTCTGATGGTCCTCCAAAGCTCCTTTATATTTATATGTCTATCTAGATTATCTATATACATATATATATACACATAGATATACGCTTTATGGTTGGTAAATGGGTAAGTTATTAAATAAATAACATTAAATGTAGACATAAACAATGTAAATTACATGAATCAGCAGCGGAATGTTTTTTACTCCCCTAGGCTTTTTAATTGTTTTCACGAACAGGAATTATAAGGTCTGCTTGGGAATATGCAGGATTTGCTGGTAATTTAGGGCAAGAAACATATGTGAGCAGACAACTGATGTTTTCACAAGGAGGGCTGGATACCTCACAGAACGCAATGCTTCATCCCTGCTACCCTGCCTGTCTTCCCTCAGTTCCTGAGTTATGTGATGCTATTGCCTTCTGATCTTCCTTTCCTTCCTCCTTTCTTTTTTCTCTTTTCTTTTCTTTTCTTTTCTTTTCTTTTCTTTTCTTTTCTTTTCTTTTCTTTTCTTTTCTTTTCTTTTCTTTTCCTTTTCTTTTCTTTTCTTTTTTCTTTTCTTTTCTTTTCTTTTCTTTTCTTTTCTTTTCTTTTCTTTTCTTTTCTTTTCTTTTTTTTCTTTTCTTTTCTCTCCTCTTCTCTTTTCTCTTCTCTTCTCCTCTCCTCCTCTCCTCCTCTCCTCTCCTCTCCTCTCCTCTCCTCTCCTCTCCTCTCCTCTCCTCTCCTCTCCTCTCCTCTCCTCTCCTCTCCTCTCCTCTCCTCTCCTCTCCTCTCCTCTCCTCTCCTCTCCTCTCCTCTCCTCTTCTCGCCTTCCCTTCCCTTCCCTTCCCTTCCCTTCCCTTCCCTTCCCTTCCCTTCCCTTCCCTTCCCTTCCCTTCCCTTCCCTTCCCTTCCCTTCCCTTCCCTTCCCTTCCCTTCCCTTCCCTTCCCTTCCCTTCCCTTCCCTTCCCTTCCCTTCCCTTCCCTTCCCTCTTTCCTTTCCTTCTTCTTCTACTTCCTTTCTCCTCCCCCCTTTTTCTTTTCTCCTTTCTCCTCCCCCCTTTTTCTTTCTTTCTTTCTTTCTTTCTTTCTTTCTTTCTTTCTTTCTTTCTTTCTTTCTTTCTTTCTTTCTTTCTTTCTTTCTTTCTTTCTCTTTCTTTCTTTCTTTCTTTCTTTCTTTCTTTCTTTCTTTCTTTCTTTCTTTCTTTCTTTCTTTCTTTCTTTCTTTCTTTCTTTCTTTCTTTCTTTCTTTCTTTCTTTCTTTCTCTTTCTCCTTTTCTCCTTTCTCCTTTCTTTTTTCCCTTCTTTCCCTCCTTCCCCTTCTTCTTTCCCTTCTTTCCCCTTTGGGTTTTTCCGCCCCCATCTAGGTGCCATGTGTGAGGCAAACGCTCTGAAGCTGGATCCGGGGCAGCCAGACGGCTGGAGGGTCCCGTTCAGCCCCTGGGCGGGAGGCTGCGGGGCTGCCATGCGCTCCATGTGCATCGGGCTGCGCTTCTGCCACCCCACTGAGCTGGACACCCTGGTTCAAGTCAGCATCGAGAGCGGCCGCATGACCCACCACCACCCCACCGGCTACCTGGGGTCCCTGGTTTCGGCCCTCTTCACGGCTTTTGCGGTGAACGGCGTGCCCCTGCCAGCCTGGGGGAAGAGGCTGCTGGAGGTGCTGCCACAGGCGAAAGCCTATGTGCGGGACACCGGCTTTTTCGTGGAGGAGAACATGGGGCAATGGTGAGCTGTGCTACCAGCACTGGGGTTTGGTAAAATTAAAATAAACCTCATGTATGAAAGGGCAAGCTCTGTTATACTTAAGCTTCAATAATCACATTATGCTGAACTCCTAGAGCAGCAGATGCATGCCGTGGGATCGAATCGATTCAGAAAGTCTCTGAAGTCCCCCAGGGGAAAAGTGCATCTAACTTATTAAAAAAAAAAAAAGAAAAAAGTCAGGTTGTGTTTGGGTCATGTAGTTCTGACATTTTTCTGGATCCAGTATGAGGTAGCTAGACTTGTCATCTCAAGCAACCGTGATCTGACGAGAGGTGAGAAGCAAGGCTGGGGAACAGTACCAGGCTTAGGGCTGAGCTCAGTTTGAAAGCTATAACCAAATGTGGCTGCAGATTGAGTGTGGCTCTGCACAGGGGTGCACATGGACAGGGCAGAGGTAATCTGAATTTGGGAGGATGACTCAGTTCTCGCTCTGAGCCTTTGAATCCCGTGCAGCGCGACAGCAGCAGGTGCTGAGCTGCCTTCTCCCAAGTGGCTGGAGGGAGGGGAAATCTAACTCACTGAAACATGTCCTTGTGCCTCTTACTGTAAATCACATCCCTAGTTTGACAGACAGGGGACACCTACCATTTTGCTGAGCCATCGCTCCGGGTGCTTGCCAGGGCCATGTTTTCAGCTGGTGCCTGGAGAGCCTGTGGGGAGCTCAGGTATGTGCTTCTGCTGTGGGACATCTCTTACAGCCCTCACATCTTATCTCCTGTTGTGCAGGCATTACTTCGAAGAGCAATGGGAGAAATACCTGGCGGAGAGAGGCATATCGGATGGGGTCTCACTGCCCACCTTCCCCCCGAAGTATGGCGTGGAAGAGAGAGATTCGTTCTACACCTCCCTCAGCTACGATGGCTGGGGGGGCAGCAGTGGGCACGACGCCCCCATGATCGCTTACGATGCGCTGCTGGGTGCAGGGGACTCCTGGACGGAGCTGGCTCACCGGGCCTTCTTCCACGGGGGCGACAGCGACTCCACCGCCGCCATCGCGGCCTGCTGGTGGGGGGCCATGCATGGCTTCCGGGGGGTCAACGCCTCCCTCTATGCTGACCTGGAGTACAGGGACCGCCTGGAGCAGGTGGCCAGGGACTTGTACCGCATCACCTAGTTGAGGGGTGGCAAGGGCCCCCGGAGGTGTGCTTGCCCCTCCCGCTGCACCTTGTTCACTCAAGGTTCTGCAAACCCACTAGATCAAAGCATGCGAGTGTAAGCCAGAACCAGGCGTGCTTTTTCTGTTTGTGTGTGTTGGCTTCAGTGGGGAGGCCGTTTTGGAGCTAGCAGCTTGGGGGAAAGCAGTTACAAGGGGGTTTGATGGGAGCATGAGACAGTGCATCTGTCCCTCCAGCAGCTGAGCCTTCACAGAATCAGAGTGGTTGGGGTTGGAAGGGACCTCTGGAGATCATCTCGTCCAACCCACCTGCTCAAGCATGTTTACCCAGAGCAGATCGCAGGGATGTGTCCAGAGAAGGAGACTCCACAGCTTGTCGGGGCAGCCTGTTCCAATGCTTGAGACATGTCTTCTTGTCTGGTCCTCAAGGGCTTCAGGGGCACCCACTGCAGCACTGCTACTGATGCTCCAGCAGCAGGACAGGCAGCAGAACCCACACAAGCTGCCCCAAACCAGGGCCATGCCCATACGAGCATCCCAGAAGGGCTCAGGGACGCACGCCTGGCCGTGGGGAGCATACGTGGGTTGCCAGAGATGGCTCCTGACGAACCCATGGTGACTTGTCCATGCTCGCCGTTCTGTGCTGCTGATGGGGAGCGCCAGGATCATGACTTGCCATCTAGCAGTGAGCAGGGATAAAGCTAAAACCTCTGCTCCCTAGCACAGAGGTTACAGCAGATACAGCCCAAGATGACCTACCAGGGGGGCGAGGGGGGGCAAACTGTCTGAGCTTTCTCATGCAGTTATTTTAGCAATGGATATTTGTTTTAAATCAATGTGGAAAAAACCCAAACTCAACCTGACAGCTGCATTGGGATTGTGTTTTGCGCTATTTCACAGCACTTCTGCTATACAGGTAAGAATATATCGCACTACTACCCTAATTTCATTTAATGGAGGAGTTCAAGACTACCGACCTAACCCTTATTCAAGGTAAAAATGGGTAATGAGAATTAAAAGGTTGCATTTTACATCAACTTAAGCAACTTCTGCAGTGAACTATATTCTTCTGCTTACATCAAGGTTACTAAAGATTACTTGCTTCACATTTGCTATGAATAATTCTATTAAAAATATGTTTTTTCTTCAAATCCAGACTATGACACAGCAAAGTACTTAACTATTTTTGGAGCCATTTCAAAAATGGTGTATCAAAACCAGATCTGACATGTCTCTGTTAAATGTTATGTTCTATTATTGGATGAATTAGGGGATGGGAAGGAGAAGTATGAAGAGTCAGAGGGTGCAAGGTATCTGCAAGCTCCAGCCTGCAAGAGGGAAGATGCACTACTGGGGTGGGAGAAGAGTTGATGCATTGGGGAACTGGGGTGGTGGGAGAGGCTGCTGAAAAGGGGAGTGGGCTTAGGAGTTCAATACAGCTTTATGCAGGGAGTGCACATAAAGGCATAATGAAAGCCCAAGTTTGACCAAAAACCAGCAGCAATAGGATTCACAATTTCAACACAGTTTACTACAGCTCTCAGGTGTGTTGTATAAAACATGTTTTAGTGCAACATAGTACAAAGTTTTTGCTGTTTTTTTTTTTTTAAAAAAAAAACCCCAAACATTTTTCCACATCATGCATGGATAGGGTATCTCTCTTTCTTCTCTGGTTCGTTACAGAAAGTTACAGCAGAGAGAGTGGTTTGACAAGCTTTGTGTTTAAAACTTGTTACAGGAAGAGTCTGCCTTTATAAAAACAGAAGTTTGAGACTGGGCAACGCACTGCCAGAGCAATGGAGAAATGTCACCGGCAAGGTACATTCAGGGACCACTGTGGGAGTCGCCTCCTGGGAAAGCCTGGGCTCAGTGCAGGAACCGCTAGGCTGGGAAAGGACCCATTTTGGCCAGGGGGACAGAGCCATAGGACAGCCCTCCAGGAGAGCCCTGCTCCAGGGCAGACAGGCTGGAGAGGAGGAACGTGGTTCAGATGCAGCACAGTGTTCGCCCACGAGAGAACGGCTCCCAGTGACTTCATTTTCTCTTCTTTTTTTCTTTAAAGCTGAAATGATTTGCAGTTCCTGCCCGGGAGCAGTATGTACAGGAGATACTACATTTACAAAACAATACCCACTGGTTGCTGTTTGTGCCTTGGTTCTTCATTTCCATTCACTTCTCATCCCACTCCTCTCTTTGTAGATGCTTTATCCAGAAAGGGAAGACAAGTGTGTGGGTGTGTGATACATATGTGTGTGTATATATATATATATATAGATAGGAGTGTGATATTACGCATATGCTGGGGTCAGCAAGCAGTTATGACTCGAGGAGGCAGACTTCACCAAGGAATGAGTGAAATTTTTGCTTCCCAGTGGAAGAAGAAACCAATCCCATTCTGGTGGAGAAGCAGAGGTGGCTGACTTCAAACACCATAGCATGGAGGATGCATGGTGCAGATCTCCCACCCAAGGCTTCACCACCTCTGGAACATCAAGGCATCAGGGTCTAACCAACTAGGGCTACAGAGCATCTGCTGAGGTCCCCTTCTCTTCACAACGAGCAGTCCGACCCTCTTGAAGAGGACAATGGCTGTGGGTATGGCACCTCTCACACGCGAGGCCAGGTGGGGGTCTTGCAGCTGCGCCTGGTCACCCCCGGTTGGCTTCAGCCATGCTGCAAAAAATAAATGGCCGGATTTGCCAGGAAGACATACAGGAAGACAACAAAAGGCCATTTTTGGCAAACATTTTCTTCCGCCACACATAATGTTCAGGGCATATGGGGGAGGAGGCGGTTTCCTCCACAGGACAGGGCAGGGGTACTTGGCATTACGGGGTACGGGAGCTCAGGTGCCCCACGCGGCGAGAGCCCTGGTTTGGTTCGCGAGAGCCATATCTTTCACAGAAAGAAGAGCATTTCCTGCCACAGCGACTGCCTATGACAAGAGCGGGTGACTTTGCCAGGAGGGGGAGCTTATGGAGAAATGGCTTCTCCTCCTAAAGCTCCAGAAACGAAAAAATGGCAGATGCGCTCACACACGCAGGGGAAGATTTCTCTTGGCTCAGGGGGACAGCAAAGCCCTCAAGATATCGACACGCTGCAGGCTCCTTTCCTTGTCCAAGCTCGCGCCAGGAAGCAGTGCAAGCTGCGGGGAAACTCGTGACACTTGGTGGTTAATTGCATGTCCCTGCTGATTGGCAATGGCTGCAGCTGGGCTCCTTGGCTGAACCATCCAGGAGCTGTCAATGCAACCCGTGGAGCTTCCCCTTTCCCCCTTTTCCTAGAGTCATTGCTTTGGTCATGTTGATGTCTTCAGAGGCTGGATCCAGACACCTGTCCCCAGGCGACTGGGCCACAGAGGGGACCCGCCTCGTCAGAGGTGGCAGCATTGACACCAGGGAGGAGCATGACTCTGGTAAGTTGGACTGTACAAGGACCCTCTTTGCTACTAACAAAGTCAGGGGTTTCCATCTCCTCCTTCAGTTCCTGGAGGTAAACTAAATTGCTTTTGTCCTGATTGCAATCGTGCTGAATATTCAGTCTCTCCAAGACCTGGGAACACTCATAAAAGGTGAATTGCTTCCTCCTGAGAGAGCAGTAAGGTGGAGGCAAGAAGATGCTGAGGCTACAGCCAGACTTTGAGATGGACCTCCTGACAGCCCAGCTAACCCCTCCGGAGGTGGACCTGGCTTTGTCTGTTTTGGAAGAGTGAGGGGCTAGCTCAGCGCACCTTGGGAAAAGACCTTCTTTACCATGGCACTGAGTCTGAGGAGGAAAACCAGTCTGTTTTGAAAAACATATTGATTTACTTCCAAAGAGATACTGTCCCAAGACGAAACACCTGCTGGGAACTCCTCGCTGTGTGGAGGGTGGGGGAAGCCCACAGTTCTTTGAGTGACCAAAAAAGAAATGGCAACAGAAAAGTAAGAACCCAAAAGACAGCAACTGATGGGAGCAAAATTAATCGGAGAAGAACATCTGCTATGTACAGCAAGCGCAGGGACCCTCCGTCCATTGGGGTGAGGGGGTGTGTTCCCACAGGCGCTGGAGGAAGCCTCGGACCTTCCCATCCCCACTGTCTGGGTGCTCCGCAAAGCTCAGCTGCCACACTGGAGCACAGACACTGAGACAAATGAACAAGAACAACAAAACCCACTCTGCTCCTTGGGGTTCTCGGTGTGTCTCTGCTTCTCTCTCTCTCTGCGCATCCCCCCAGGCGCCTCTGCCTCTTCAGTCCATGGTTCCTGGGTGGATGCTGAGGACCGGCGGCTCTAGGCAAGTGGGAGAGTAGTTGAGGTGAGGCTCTTTGATCCACAGCAAGGGGACCCCATTCTTGCCCTCCGAGTTCTTGCTGGAGTTTCGGCTCTTGAACCGCACCAGGAGGATGGTGATGATCAAGATGCCGAAGATGGGGAAGGGGTAGAAGAACACAAAGTAGAAGAGGGCGTCGTTGGAGCAGATGACAGACTGCAGGGTAGAGCCTGGAAAGAGACAAAATATGGTCACATTTCATGGCTTCTCTGCAACGCAGGGCCTACACATTTCTTCAGAAACATAAATAAACAGATACTCATTAACCTGTGTCAATGCAGGAGGTGAAACTGAGAAAAATACCAATATTAGAAAACAGAGCAGCAGCAGAAAGTTATTGCAGGGCATGTTTTCACTTTATGCCCGCAAGAGTTTCGTGAGTGCTAGAGAGAGTCTTCCCTGGTACAGATTTTATGATACCTTATGAAGTGGGGAGCCTCGCAAAGCGTTGATTCCCTCAGTGGTGGTACAAAAAGGCAGGACCCCAGGACTTAATACCTTAAGGGCCCACAAAACTCTCATGGCCTCAGTTATCTCTGGGGCCTCTAGACCACTTGGTGTCTTCAAGAGTTGCTGGGAGGAGACCCTTGTGCCACAGCCTGCACCCTTGTGCAGAGCTAAGCCAACTTCCAAAGGTGTTTCCCAATGGGAAGCGTTAAACCCCACTTGGGACACACCATGTGGTAAGCGCTGTGGGGCGGGCGGCCCCAGCACAGCGCTAAGCACAGTGTGGATGCTCAAGCCCAAGCAAGAGCTGGGCTACCAGCCATCGAGCTGGTTGGAAAAGCACCCTCTCCATGGACTTGCCCCAGTGCAGGTGAGACCCAGTCCCACTCACTCCTTGGCCTTTTTATCTTGGTTGAACCAAAGACGCAGGGGATGCCAGGGCCACATCCCCAAGAGGCTCAGTGCCAGGCTGGACGGGGCTCTGAGCAACCTGATCTGGTTGCAGATGTCCCCGCTCATTGCAGGGGATTGGACTAGATGACCTTTGAAGGTCCCTTCCAACCCAAACTATTCTATGATTCTCTTCTCACCTGCATCCTGCACATGAACAGCGACCGTCCCCGACTCCTCCTCCGCCAGCCGGTACCACACGCCGTTGGGGTCCGCCAGCCACTCCTCCACACGGCACGAGTAGTTGCCCGTGTCGGCACCGCCGGCCTGCAGCACTGTTAGCCGGAATAGCACCGCCGAGAGCCTCTGGAACCTCAGTCGGCCCTCCCAGCGACCGGCCTCGGGGCTGAAGATGGCGTCGGGGCCAACGCTCAGCACCGCTTCCCTCTCTTCCTCCTCTTCTTCCTCCTCCTCGCCGTGGCTGCCTGCCTCTTTGGCCCGTAGGTTGTACCATGTCACCGCAAAGTGGGACTCCGGGCTGGAGCGAGACAGGATGCTGCAGTCCAGCGGGAAGGACTCCTTCTCCTGCACTGTGAGGTTGGCAGTGGCCGTGTCCACCTGCAACATGGGGTCTGAGATGGCAAAAGGGGAAAGGTGAGCGCTGAGCAAAATGCTGTGGTCAAAGCCACCCTGTTCCAGCGAAAGCTGACCATCACGACTCCGTGGCTGGTCCGATCTGAGTGAAACCCTGCCAAGTCCCACAGGTACCTCTGTGGTCAACCTCGAGGTGCAGCATCCTCACCCCACCACACACCGCCCGCCACAGCGTTGAACAGGAGCTGGCTGTGAGCACCGTGTTACCGCCTGTTCATGCAGACCCTCGCACCAGCTAACGGGGGTGCGTGTGAGAGCAGAAACCTGCTGCAGCTCATCCAGACGCACCACAAGAACGCGCCAGAAAATACCAAGGCCTGGTGCGTGTGCTGAGGAGCAGGGTACTATCACTCCCCAGCCACCAGTGCAAATAGCACGGCACTCCACACTTATATTTTATTTATTTGAAAGTGCTCAAAGGATTTGCAAATCAGTAAGACAAGAAGAGGAGAGGATTTTTTCCAGCAGTCTGGGAAATTATTTAGGCAAGAGGTTCCTCCATGTAGATGTGCTCAGCACAGGCACAGCAAGGATACTCCCAAAAGTCTCCATCTCTTGTTTTTTCTTTCTTTAGTGCTCGCTGCAAGGCTAGAGAGATGTTTTCACTCAACTGAGATAGAGCGGCCAGAACCAGAGATGTGCTGATTAAAGGCTGACTTCAAGAGCAATTAATGTTTGGTTTAGTCATCCTGCTGGGGAACACATACTCCAGGGATCACAATCAGTCTGGATCTAAGGTTTCATTTAAAGATTAACAAGCCATTTCTGAGGTGGAGGCTGAGCAGGAAGGGCGAGCTGACAGCTCAACACAGACAGAGGTGCTTTCAAACACAGCTGGGTAAGCCCACCCTTGTGCAGACACTGGGTGTCCCTGCAAGAAGAAGCTACAGTCCCCCAGCTCTCATCAGCCATGGGGCTGCTGTGCCCAGTGGGGACTCTCATTATAGCACCTGCCTGACACTTTTTAAGTGGTCCCGTAAGGAAAACCTTCATTAAGGCCAGAGCTCTCCAGGTCGTAGGCAACACAAGTGTTTTAGTTCGCATCTTTCCCCAGAAGACTCCTGAGCAGAAACAGGAATGAGGTAAGTCCTGAGATTTCAGGCACTAGTGAGGTACAAAGGAGGAAGGGAAAGAAATGGCTTGTCAAAACCAACACAAAGCCTCCCCCACCTCAGCAGAAAGAGAAGAACTGCTGTCTGAATGTGCTGAGAGCCTCTTTTCCCCCTTTGTTCATGATTATAGTCCTGAAAGATGAGCATGGAGATCTTCACTAATGAGATAGGAACAAGCAAGTTTAGTAATTTTGTTAAGTACTGGTTGCTATGAAAGAAAAACAAACAACAACAGGGCACTTTTAGAAAAAAAGTATCTTAAATTAGTGCACCCCGAACTCCCTTCTTTCCACTCCACATCCTTCCACAATTCAAAATGAACCTCAAGGATTTCCCCTGCTGTCGTTCCCCCTCCGTCAGGGCTGACAGCTCAGCCTGGATGAAGAACTGCACTTACAACCATGCGGGCATGTGGGTTACAGGGATTGCCTGGGGGGGGGTCTCTGCTCAAGCCACCTTGGCCAGCAAAGTTTCCCAAGCATGGACCTGGGTAGATAAGGGCTGTGCTGTCCCCTGAGAGAGCTTCTTTACACTATCAATTTGATCTGCCAGGAATGACCATCAAAGCCTTTCCAGAATCTTATCATTTTGCCAGCTCTGTTGCAGAGTTACAAGGCTGACACCTCACTGGAATGGGCAGGCATAAAGCACCACAGCAGTTCTTGCAGAGTGGTTGCTTTACATGCTGGAAAGTACCCAGCAAATGAGGACCATAACTGTTATTTGACCTACAGCCTTTAGGACAGACATTTAATCTTGAGTCACATGCCTCAAAACACAGGGAATCTGTATTTTCCAGGGAAATTGTCCTTGCAGCTTATCTTTCGTTAAAGCAGATGTAACTTAGCAGACTACCTCAGGAATCCTGCTTTTGAGGGCTTATGAGTCCATAAGTGCTGGTCAGTCTTTAAGAACCACCTCTTAGAGGCACAGGAGCAGACAATTCCACTGTGTCCTAAGTGAGGCAAGCAGGGCAGAAGAGCAGCTTGGCTGAACAGGCTGCTCCTTGTGGGGCTCAAGAGGAAAAATAAATTTTCTGATCTCTGGAGGCAAGGTCAGGCTTCACAGGAAGATTACAGAGCTGTGTTCATACATGCAGGGAGATGATGTGAAAGGCCAAAGCTCAATTAAGAGCTGAAACTGGCCGGTGTTGTGTCAAGTAACAAGAAGGGCTTTTTTAAGTATGTTAATAGCAACGGGAGGTCAAAAGAAAACACTGGACTGACACTTGTTGAAGATGGTCACCTGACTAATAGGTATGGAGAAAAAGTAGAGGCATTCAACACTTTTTTTGCTTCGGTCTTTAATAATATTGATAGACCTTGGGCTGCACGGTCCCCCGAGTCAGAGGACGAGTGTGGGAACAGTGACTTTCCATGTGTGGATGCTGAACTTGTAAGGGATCAGCTGAATATTCACAAGTCCATGGGGCCTGATGGGATTCACCCCAGAGCACTGAAGGAGCTGGCAGATGTTACAGCAGAACCCCTCTCAGTCATCTACCAAAGGCCCTGTGACTCAGGGGAGGTCCCTGATGACTGGAAGCTGGCCAAAGTTATTCCAGTCTACAAAAAGGGTGTGAGGGAACACCCAGGGAACTACAGACCTGTTAGTCTAACCTCAGTTCCTGGAAAAATTATGGAGAAGATTATGCCAGGTACTATTGAAAGGCATTTAGAGAATAATGCAATCACCAGGCACAGTCAACATGGGTTCACAAAGGGAAAGTCCTGTTCAACTAATTCATATCCTTCTACAATAAGGCCATCTACCCAGTGGGTGAAGGGAAAGCGGTGCATGTAGATTTGCAGGATTTTAGTGAGGCTTTTGATGCTGTACCTCACAGTATCCACAGTATCCTCACAGCTGTCCAACTGTGGGATAAGTGGGTTCATGGTACGCTGGGTGAAGAACTGGCTGAAGGGCAGAGCTCAGAGGGTTGTGGTGAATGGGGATACGTTTGGCTGGCAACTGGTTACCAGCAGAGTTCCTCAGGGCTCAGTTCTAGGGCCAGTTCTGTTCAATATGTTTATCAACAATCTGGATGCTGAATGCACCATTAGCATTTTTGCTTATGATACCAAACTAGGAGGTGCTGTTGACTCTCTTGAGGGACAAGAGGCCTTGCAGAAGGATCTAGATAGATTGGAGCACTGGGCAATGATTAATAGGACAAAATTCAACAAGTCCAAATGCCAGATTCTGCACCTAGGATGCAGTAATGCCAGGCACAAGTATAAACCGAGGAGTGGCTGGGGAGTAGCCCTGCAGAAAGGGACCTGGGGGTGCTGGTCCACAGCAGCTCAATACAGCTCAGCAGTGTGTGCCCTGGCAGCCAAGAGTGCAAACTGCATCCTGGGGTGCATCAAACATGGCATCACCAGCCAGTCAAAAGAGGTGACTGTCCCACTGCATTCAGCATAGGCATGGCCTCACCTCGAGTGCTATGTGTAGTTTTGGGCCCCACCATTTAAGAAGGATGTGAAGATCCTTGAATGTGTCCAGAGGAGGACAACGAAGTTGCTGAAAGGCCTGGAAGGAGTGTCCTATGAGGAGCATCTGAGGAGATTGGGTTGGTCTAGTTTGGAGAAAAGGAGGCTGACAGTCAACCTCATGGCTTTCTACAGCTTCCTGAGGAGGGGGCGTGGAGGTAAGGGTGCTGAGCTCTTCTCCCTGAGATCCAGTGATAGGACATGTGGGAACAGTTCAAAGCTGCACCAGTCAGAGCAGGTTTAGCCTGGACATTAGGAAGCATTTATTTACTGAGAGGGTGGTCAAACCCTGGAACAGGCTTCCTTGAGAGATGGCTGGTGCCCCAAGCGTGTCAGTGTTTAAAAGGCATTTCGACAATGCCCTTAAGAACATGCTTTAACTTTTGGTCAGCCCTGAAGTTGGACTAGATGCTCATTGTAGGTCCCTTCCAACTCAAGTCTATTCTATTCTATTCTATGCTATGCTATGCTATACTACTCTAGTCACAACCCTTTGAAACTGGAGTTTACTCACTGGTTTGAATTTCTGTACCACTTTTTTTCCCCACTAGATTGTGGAAAGAACAAGAAGCACCTGCAGTGATTCCTGATGCCTGCCTCCCTGTGTCTGGGCATGGCCAAAACACTGGTGTTAGGCAGCAGGATCTGCCTGAACCACTAACACCCGCAAGTGGATTGGCCAGGAAGCCCATAAGTACTCCCTTGTCCATAGAGAGGCAGGTTCCTCATAGCCAACTCCTGCCCCATCAAGAAACCCAAGCCCTTCTCTCAACTGACAGATAGATCCATGGAGCTGCACACCCCACATCTGCTTCTTCACCAGCAGAATGGGGAGCAGCATCATGAGAAACTGCCAGGACACCAGCAAGGGTCTCAACTTCTGCTGCCCTCTTTTCATGCAAGGACCTTGCCCTTGGGGCACACACCTGGGAAGCACAGGCATCTCCCACCTCATTCTCAATCAAAATGTGAATAGAATTGGAAGCCTATCTTATTTGATCTGCCAAAAGTGCTGTAAAAAATAAATTTGCAGATGCAGAAGTGAGAAAATCCCAAAGCCCATCTAGCTGTGTTTGCAGGACTTGCTCTATGCTCTTTCCAGAAAAGCAAGGGTGCACCCAAGAAGACATGCAAGAAAGCATCAGCATGGTCTGCAGTGCAGCAGTCCTGCCCTCTGCCCAGACCCGCTGTCCATGACAGACAGATGATGGCCCGTGCTTTGTCCATGAGGGCAGAGTGCTGCTCAAAGCTGCCAGCACGAGACCCTCCTCACCTGGCCGCTTGACGGTGAGGGTAATGAGCCCAGAGATGTCCTCTGCCCGCTTGTACCAGCGGTCGCTGGGGTCGAGGAGCCACTCCTCCACGCGACAGTTGTAGGCCCCGCTGTCCCGCACTGTGGCATTTTGGATGGAGAGGAGGTAGAGGCCCAGGGATGGGCTCTCCAGGTGCAGCCGGCTCTGCAGGTTGCCCAGCGTCACCATGTCCCCGTAGCGCAGGATGTTCTGCCGGCTCAGCCGGGCCACCGCCTCCTTCTCCGGGTGGCCCGGCCGCCACACATACCACTCCACTGCCAGCTGGGATGAGGGGCTGGTCCGGCTGCTGACCAGGCACTCCAAGGTCACCCACTGGTTCTCCAGCACTGTGATGTTCTTGTGGGTCTGGTTCACCTGCAGGCGGTTATCTATGGGAAAAGGCCATTAGAAATGCAAGGTGATGGAGGCCCTTTGTTTCCCCACAAGCACTTCCCGCATGGCCACAATCCTGAGGTGTGATCAAAGAAATGAGGAAAGACAGGAAAAAAAAAATAGGGAAAAAAATGAAGAGGAAAAGAAAATAGGATTTGTGTTTTTTAGGGTCTTCTGACAATCTCAGGCTAGTCACCAACAACTCCCCATTTCGCACTGAGAACTGGAACCACATCACCTCCCAGGAGGACGCTGGGATACTAAGTGCACAGACACCTTGTGAAGGGAGGTCACACCTCAATCTTTTCTCATCCTCCTCCTGGGGCAGGGCAGTAGCTTGGTCATACTCTGATCAGTAAGCCCTCCTGTTGTGGGAAAAGGGGAAAAAGCAAGGGGGAGAACGGGCGGCTGATTATAGGGAACCACCGCTGCAAAAACGAGAAGTGGCACGAGGGCAAAGTCACACACAGTGTTTTGCTGCCTTGGGAATGTCCCTGGGTTTTGCTCCACGATTTCATTGATACACAGTGGGGGGTGACTGTAATCAGCTCTTTTATGTGAAATGACGTGTCAGACACTCCTAACTCCTTCACAACTTCTTTTCCAGGGGCAAAGTCTGGACTTCCCTGGTACAGCCGCTGGAGCAGTTGATGGGCACTGTACTTCCCAGATGGAGGCAGGTGATGCAAAAGAGGGGGCAGATCACAGCTCCCCCCTCCCTGACCATCCCACAGCCATCTTGGGATTTTGCAGGAAGAAACGGGGAGATGAGACCAGCAGCGAGCAGCACAGTCTGGCCTGGGCAACCAGGCAACGCTGTGCTGGGGCTCATATTCAATATCCCTCTTGCACCCCCATACACAGAGATTGTGTCTAGCCAGCCCAATCCAGAGTATATGCATTAAGCACCGTCCAGTTGTGCTATCCAGGTCCCCAGCTTGTGGGGGCCCTCTTCAGTTCCTCCATCAGCCCACCTTTACCAGTGATGTCAGGTGCCACAGAAACCACCAGCAGAGCAAATTTCTCCTCTCCTGGCAGCCAGCTCCCAACCTCATTAAACTTGTTACTCGCATCTCATGTGCACAGCGCAGAGGGAAAAGAGACAAGGCTCCCTGTGCCTGCCAGGATATGGGCACAGAGTAAAATGAAACTGTGTGCAAAACATAAAAATGCTTTCCACGGCAGGCACACACCGTTTCTCTCTGAGTAGGTCGCTAGTCAACACTCTTGCTACACGATGCTCTTGAGGATAAGGAAACCTGGCTGGATACAATGGCCTGTGAAGGATGGACTACCTTCATGTGGGGACACTGAAATGCATGTCAACCCAGCCTCAATGGAGGAGGGTGACATCAAAGGGAGAAAACATTCCTCTTCGTGCAGAGACATGCAGGCAGGAGGATGCAAGGAGGGGGTGACAAGGCTGTAGCAGAAAGAAGAGCAGAGGATCCCTGTCGCCCCAGAAAAGCTCAGCGAGCTCACAAGCCATGCACAAGAGTCGATGCCAAGAGGACCCCACCGGCGCGGCGTGTGGTACCTGGCTGCTTGACGGTGACCTCTGTCCGCCCGGATACCTCCTCTGCCAGCTTGTACCAGGCGTGGTTGGGGCTGAGCAGCCACTCCTCCACGTGGCAGTAGTAGCTGCCGCTGTCCCGGACCTCTGCCCGCTGCACTGTCAGGCTGAACAGCCCCCCGGATGCCGAGCGCTCGAACTGCAGCCGGCCCCGCAGCCCCTCCTCCTCTGCGTAGGTGCCGTACTCGAAGGCCGAGCTGTGGGTGGTCTTCAGGATGAGCTTGCCGTCGGCATCGGAGGGCTTGTGGACGTACCACAGCACGGCGAAGTGCGAGTCGGGGCTGGTCTGGGATTTCACAGAGCAGTTGAGAGGGATGGGGCGGTTTTCCACCAGAGTGATGCTCCGCTTCGACTTGCTCACCTGCAGCTTGGTCACTGTGAGGGAGGAATAGATAAGGATGAGGAGAGGTGGGTCATTAACTTGGGGAAAAAAAACTTCTCTCTTTTTGGGAGGACCAGAAAGTCCTACCCCAGCTGCAGGCACAGCTGGTCTTGCCTGTGTCCCACTTGCACCAGACCCTCAGGATAAAGGCATTCTGACATTCTCCTACCAAATCTTCTCTCTTCTTTCACCTGCCGTCTATTCCCAGATTCTCCCACTGTGTCCCTCAGCAAGAGGCTGCTTTTTGAGAGTTTGTCCTTTAAAAGGTTCTCTTTCTTAACTCACTGTGGTCTAAGGCACCAAACCTAGCAAGAAGACTACACCCAAACTCAGCGGGTTTTTTCATGGTGAAATCATACCACTTGCAGCTCAGGGCAACAAGCTGTTGACCAGTTCCAGAGAAAACCATTTCCAGGAAGACTGAATCAAACAAGACTCTGCTGCTGTCACACGCCAGCCATCTCAGTGACACGTAACCCACAGACACGCGATAGCTAGGGGAGCACACACGAGCACAACTGGAAAAGAAGAAAGAACAGTAGACTGGAAAAGATCAGCAGGGAGCAAGCTCTGCTCCAGCAGCCAGGAGATCTGGTCCAGGTCCACCACAGACCACACAGCCCAGACAAGCCACAGGCGTGCCACCTCTCTCGGCTTCCCAAGCGTGACTGTGGCTCCCACGCAGGTAGATAAGCGGTCACAGTGCCAAGGATGACACAGCAATGTCATCAGCTTTTATCCCTGCAAGGAGACAGGGACATGGGTTTCTGACTCCTGTCTCCCTACAGGAGCAGGAGACAAAACCTCCCCTGCTGGTGTGCAGGCTGTGCACGTTGCCCAAGCCTTGACACAGGGCATTCCCATCTTCAGGAAAGGACACGAAGTGTCCTTCTGTGACACTTATGCTTGGTGTGCCCTGCAGCCCTCCCAGCTGCTGACCCAAGGAAAGCAGCAGCTCCCAGCCAAACACTCCGCTCTTCCCAGCAAGTCTGCCACCATCTCCCCTCCTTTGCCTCTCCTCACACAGCGACTTCCCTCTGCAAGGGGGCTTGCTGTCTTTCTGCCAGGTGAAGGGATTCTGCTGACAGCTGGAAAATCTCCTAATGAAACCTAGTGAGCGCCCTGGGCACAAAAGAAGTGTGGCACCACGGGCATGAAGGACTGAAGGCTGTCAGGGGAGCTGTGCGCATCTGCAGCCTGCAAACCTGTCCAGCACATCCTGTGTTTGCAGAGAAGCGGCGTTGCCTCCTCTCTCTCACCAAGGCATGCGCTCCTTGCTCTGCATCATGCTTTGCTTCCAGTTTGCCCTGGGCCCCAGGGTCTCAGATGCCTGTCGGCACAAGTGACGAGCGACAGGGCTGAGGGAGAGGATGGGCACAGGCAAACAACATCAAATGGGAGGAATGAACCCCCACTGCAGGGATGCTTTTTGCTCTAACACAGCATCTGAGATAGACATCCTGGTAATGCGTTAGAAGTTCCCCTGGAGCCTGGATTGCCTGTGGCTTTAATCAGTATGCTAATAAAGACTTGATGGCTGTGTTATGGGTATGGTACACAGACAGTGGAGGGAGGGAAAGAGGGAAACGGTGCCTTGGTTTTCCTCCCCAAGGACTTCACCCTAATGGAGAGATTTAGCATCACCCTGTTGTATTTCTGCTGTACTTCAGACACACTCCTTTCCCTTTGTTTCACTTCAGGATGGCAGCCTTAGCCACCCCACCCACACTCATCCTGCCTTTTTGGCTCACTGTTGGTTAAGAAAGGTTATTTCAAGCATTAATCAATCTTCTGAGTCCCTGGGAGATGAACCAATAAAGGAGAAGGTGATTCTCAGCAGCTTCCTTTCTCCCCCAGCCCCCTTTCCAAACAGTTTATTTTTAATTGGTACTGGATTATTTTCTGCAACCGTTACTAAGGAAACCTCTGTTACTATAGCAACTGTGTATGTTAAGTCAGCAGCCTTATATCTATTAAAATGCAGTATATACACACACGCTATGTGTGGCGGGGTTGCTCAATATCAACACACACACACAGAGCGAGGAGCGTGGGTACGCGCAGACCGGAGCTGCCGAGATGCAAGCATCCCTCCCAGTGTTCTTCCCACATCGCAGCACCTCCGGGAGATGAAAATGAGGAGTATTTTTAAGGCACGGAGTATTTTTAAGATCAGTGTTTGGGGCAACACACCTGTACCTCACACGTGACAGATGTACTTCACTGGAGGGGTGAGAATTTGCTCCCAGACCACAATCACGGCGATTCTCCCTGCGTACAAACAGCATGGACCCTGGAGGCCATTCAGTGGCTCTTGCATGGCGGGGGGTGAGGGTGATGAGGAAGAAATCTTATTAGTTCAGGCAAAAATGAGATCTTAAATTCCACATGTGCGCCCCAGCACTCCTAGCCCTCCTTGGCAGTCACTACAGCAAGTGTTCAGGAATTTGCCCACACATGCACAGAGCCCTCCAAATCTTGATGAGATTATTGTTTCTACTGCCGCTACCAGTCAGGGCAACAGGCCCTGGCAGGGAATTACAGGTCTTCCCTTTCCTAGACTGCAGGCGCTTGCACAGGTTCGTAACACCATGTACGAAGTTTCATCTAGATTAGAGGTATCGGTGGTACATAATGACAACCCTGCCAATGCACTTCTCATCTAACATGACTTATTTTCCTAACAGAGGCACACCATGGAAGATCCAAGTGCAGGTTTTGTTTCACTCCCACAGAATTAGAGAGGACATTCTCAGTCTTTTCCAATTTATGAACAGCAAATGCTTCCCCATCCAGTCGATGGGCTCCTGCATAGTAAATGTACACGTACCTCTTCTTTGTTACCTTTTGCAGATCCCACAGAAATAATTCACGGCTTTTAAAGATTGCAGGTTGAAAATCACTGAGTTGGAAACGCTGTGGCTCACAGGTTACGTTGGGGCAGCTTCACCTCTGAGCTGCAGACTGGTTTGCTTGCTCATGCCAGGCAGAGATCCTCTGCCCACAGTCTGGTTAAGGAAGACTTTGTGGGGCTGCTCACACTTTTGCCCTCCCACTGGGATTACCATGAGCCACCATTCACAGATACACAAACTAATCTAAAAGATTCATTTTGCATTTAGGAAAAAAGATTCAAAAGGGAAAAAAACCCCTACAATAAGTCCTGAAGTTAGTAGTCCAGGGTGATGGTACAATACAAAGCCAGGGAGTACACCTCTTTCCATTGTGGTGATGTCTACTCTAGCGCAAAGCTGGTCTCACCATGCCTGGTGCAGCTTGCCAGGTCATGTTTAAAGATGCCTCCCATGACATGGAAATTATCGTAGCAGCTGGTGCATGAGTGACATTGCAAGAAGACTGACAACTCAGGCACTGAGCCAGCCAAACCTCAGTCTCCTGACACAGAGGAAACTCCCTTTCCTGGCTTGGGGATTTGCCCGGGCAAAGAGCCAGGAAAGGGCTTGGCCTTAAATGCTGAGTTGATCCAGTCCACCCCAGGGGCTGGGTTTCGGTGTGCCAGGGCAGGGCTGCTCCAGCACTCTGTCAAGCAGTGGTGGCAGCGGGTGCAGCAATGTGAACAGGCAAGACTACGTGGCGTTTTCTGTGGTGTTGTCAAGAGGCTGATGTTCTTCTCTTAACAGCCTCCTGAACATCTGCTCAGTGAGGGAAACAGGTGCATGTGTCTAGGTGAAGTAATCATGCATTTCATCTGCAAACTGTAATCCTGTTGCCACAATGTCTCCTGGCTCCCTGGAGGGTGCCAGTAAAGAGGATATCATACCTTGATGTACTATAATTGGCCCTACATACGCTATTAAGGCTTTCAGTTTACACTGGCAACAAGTCATGGTTACAACTTCCATTTATTCTTAAGCCAGCCTGGTCTCCCAGCCCCTGTGAAGTCATGCAGCCTGTGTGAAGAACATGTGCATGTGCTGAACTCTGCTGTGGTGCCTGAGCAGGGCTCAGAAGCGACAGAAGCCATCAGCTCTCTGATGGCACGGAGAGGCTTTCTCATACCACTGAGGACATCCTGCCACATCTGCTGGAGGTGCTCCAGAAGGTTTAACGGGTCATGACTTGTGATGGAGCCCAGCCAGTACTTGGGGGACCCTTTTGGGGTGGAAGAGGCTGGAAGAGACACCAGGTGTCTATGGCAAGCCCATGAAGTGTCTAGTAAGACACTTCACTTCACAGACCACCTTCCAGGATCACGGTCCCTCTGCACTAATTGCCAGGCTGGGGAAAATGTCCCCACTCATTTGCAGGGACACACATTGTCTCAGGATACAGCCTCTGGTCCTCAAAAGTTGTACCTCTGGGCTGGGGGGACTGGTTTGACACACCTTACAACTACAGCAGGCTACGACATGGCGAAGTGCTTTACACACTGATATATCTGATATATGATACATGATATGGCAGGGGTTTTTCCACACACCATCAAGCAGCCAATCAGTCTCCTCAAGCTGGGCATGTGATAAGCACAGTTATACAAATATTTGTGAGGAAGGGAAAGCAAGCATCAGAGGAGGAGGACAGAGGCAGCAAAGTGATTCACAGCTTTTCTGCTGACTTGCTGCTGTGGTGAAGCCACTTGGCTCCCTCCCCTCTGTTTGCTAATCATCAAGCAGGGGGTTACAACACTTACCTTTACTAAAGCACTTTGCAATCTGTACCTAAAAATGCTGTGATAAAAAGATGCTCTGTCTTGGACTCCTTACATCATCTTCCCTTGTAGGCAGCAACAACATACAACAGGATTTCACTTCCCACCGGGGGAGCCTCTGTTACCAAGTCCTGGGAGTGGTGATGTTTAAATGCAGCTGAGGACACCCTCCCCTCAAAAAAGCCCCCCACAAAACCCAGTGTGCTGCCCTGCCGCAAAGGAGGAGGTGGCTGCCGGCCAGGGAAGGAGCCAGCTCTGCATGAGCCAGTGGCTACAGTGCAGAAGGGGTGGGCAGGAGGACAGTCACCACCAGCCCACAGAGTCCCCAGGGAGCCCTGTCACCACGGCTGTTGTGTCCCACTTTGGAGGCTGCTGCCCTCTGGGGAGAGCTCCTACGGAAGACACTCTTGCCTGGAGAGAACTGATGAAGCATCGCAAAAAGTTTTTCTAGGGAATGTCCTACTTTTAAAAGCCTCCACTAAGACTTCACTGTGCTGAAAGGTGTGTGTGAAGCAGAAATGGGGCCAACCAACCCGAACCCAGACATGGTTTAACACCAGACACAAGGTTTAGCAGGGCAATCAGGAGAGACTCATTTCCAGGAGCATGGCCACAAGGTGCCTCTTCGTGTGAAGAAGTGATAGCACAAGAGGAAATGGTCTCAAGTTGTGCCTGGGGAGGTTTAGATTTGGATATTAGGAAAAAAATTTTCATGGAAAGTGTTGTCAGGCATTGGAACAGGCTGCCCAGGGAAGTGGTGGAGTCACCATCCCTGGAGATGTTTAAAAGGCATTTAGATGAGGTTCTTAGGGACATGGTTTAGTGCCAAAGTCAGGTTATGGTTGGACTCGATGATCCTGAGGGTCTCTTCCAACCGAAATTGTTCTGTGATTCTATGAGCCCATTCCTGCCTGGCCCCTTCAGCATACAACCCTGAAGGGCAGGCACTCCTGGCACAAACACAGCCAATCCCTCAGCCTGCAGTCACCACCAAAAGGTGCCTCACCATTTCCCTCACTAGGGCCCAAAATGCAATTGATGCCCAAATTCCTCCTGGGGGACGCTTGCCTGGGATTTGGGAGACCCGTGTGCAGGTCACTGCCCTGCCACAGGCTGAGACACGCACTAACGCTCAGACCTCCTGCCTTCCCCAGAGCAGGGCTGAAGAGCCTCCTCTGCCTCCACACACACTGCAAGGACACCCGCGTTAATGACCGTGGAGAACTGGGGCAATGCGAGTCAAGCAAACACACGCCAGCCTCCTGACTCAGCGTGGGGAGGGGTGGGTGAGGTTTGCGAGGTTAGCTGAAAGCAAGTCAGTGTTCAAAAGGGAAAGATGTGCAAGCCCTTTCAGAGAAGAGGCATCAGAGGAAAGGCATTCACAGAAGGGAGGAAGATGAGATGTTCTTAGGAGGACCTTGCTCATTAGGCTTAACCATGGCATAGAAATCATCAAAATAAAGACAAAGACTTCCAGTGCTGGGGCAGCCTCCCTGGAGATGGCAGGAACATGGCAGCACAGCTCCTAACTCCTGTTATTTTCTTTTAACAGAACACAATTCCTCCTGAAACTGGATTAACGAGGTTGCAAATTGCATTAGCCAACATGGGAGGCTGCTGGTGCAACAAGAGCAGGAGAAAGGGAAATAGTATTAGACTTTCCCTGCCATTATTACTGCCATTATTAACTTGTCACTTTACTGTAGTGTTCCTATAACAATGAATTATTGCCTGCAAACAGGCTGACATGATTGAATTACTGGGAGAGCAGCTCTATGGGAAGGAGAGACAATGTTAACCCTTTCCTGAGGAAGGCTCAGCTGCTGCCCCCTCCCAAGAGGGCAGACAAAAGAGCCAAAGATTTGACTTTCAACACCAGCCTGATGTCTTGACCTTCAGCAGTGCTGGTTTCAGAGCAATACCAAAAGTTTCTATGGTCCCCATACTGCTGAGGTCCTAGTTGCAGGCTGCTCTGGGACGGACATGCAAACAAAAGCAGAATACATGTCTGTCTGCAGCAGCGATAGAGATGAACAGCTTGAGCTTTCCCATCTTTGCAGGTCTTCCTGCAACTTCTGTAGCCTACTAATTTTGTAAAACTAAATCCTCACTTTTCATATTCCTTCTCTCTGGTATAGGTAACACAGGTGCCTGAACAAGCCACCAAACTGAATGACTACTAGTCTAGATGGATGTGGGTCACCTTCTTTTCCCCCTCCCCCCTCGCAGGCACAGTACCGTCTGTTTGCAATGAGACAGGCTGTTAATCCCAGTCTGCTCTCTCAAAATCAGCAACATGACACTTCTCTTCCAAATTTACTGTTCTTTGTGTGAATGTTGCAAACAGTGCTTCCTGCAGCATGGACCGGTGAGTGCTCCCAGCCCCAGGAGCAAGACTAGGAGCTGGCTGTGACCCACCTCCTCCTGAGGACAGAAGGAGGCCAGGAATAAACCACCAAGTGACCCCCCCTTTCAATACGCTCAGCAAGTTGCCACAAAGTCCACTGCCCATCAGACACAGATGTTCCTCAGCCTCAAAGCCTGCTGCAGCAAGACGAGCTGGGTACTTAAATAGCTGCGCACATCCCTGTTGACCATCATCCTTTCAAAGAGCCACAGCCCAAAATTCAGCCCCAAGCACGGGCACGTGCCCTGAAGCACACTGTACCACTGCAGCTCGGGGAAGCATGGCTCGTGCCCTCAAAATGCTACCACAGGGTGCTGTGGCAAAGCAGAATCTCTCCTCAAACCCTGTAGTGGACCCAGCTGCTCCATTGTGCCCCTGTCAGCTTCAACCTCGCAGAAGGTGAGCACCACATCAGCCAAACGTACTGACAAGCTCCCTAGAAGCAGCACCGTCAGCCTGTTGACCTACCAAACACATAGGCAGCGGGTCAAGTCCATTGCTGCACACCTTGTGCTGTGGCACAAAGACTGCAGGTGGTGACAAGGACATCTGCTCAGCTACGGGACAGCGTGGGATTACCAGCCATGCCATGTCGGAGTCTGCGGAGCAGGTAACTAATCAGCAGGTAACTAAGTGGGGCCTTGGGGAAGCATACATATGTGACCCAGAAAGTCTCCCTGAAGCCCAGAAGCCATACATCCGCTGGCATATACGGAAAAGGCGCTGTGGTGTGTAGCTGCAGGGATGGAGAAAGCTGGAAAGCCCACAGCCTCCAAGGTCTCGCCACGGATAAGCCAGAGACCACCAGCTGGGACATATGGCAGGCCTGGTAAAAGTCAGAGCTTCCCTAAGGAAGAGAAACCGTGTCTCTCTGAAGGACAGCAAGAAACAAATACACCCCCAAGCAAAACACCCCACAAACCTAAAACCAGAAACCTTCCTGCCAAACACTAAATGAATGAATGTAAAAAGTTCTGCAGGAGAAAGAGGAGGGGAGGGAAGAATAAAAGATTCCCAGCTTGAGTTGTGCCTGCTGCCAGAAAACAATACATGGCTCACTGATCACCTGTAAATTAAAATATGGAGATACGATCACTGGAAGATAAATTCAGTACCAAACTTCAGCCACGGAGGATAAAGAAATAAAAAAATAACATACCAAGACATTTAATCAACCCCTCGTCAGAATGATTTCAAACAAAAGAGCACTACATCAATTACAAAAAAAAGTAATTAAATGTACCTGAAGAGCAAGTTAGAACACATATGGCAGCACCACACACAAACTCCCATCTCATTCTGGAGGCTGGCCATCAATAGCTAAATTTCCAGAAAGACACCTGAGAAGTTTGTGTAGGTGCATGTTAGAGTACCACTGCACCCTGTAGCGCAGGGCTGGCTTTGGCAGGCCCTGCATTTGACTCAGAGGCTACTGTTGAAAAACTGGCTGCTATGCAGAGATGAGATGCTGAGGGTGGTATGAAATGTCATTTTCCTGCTGTCCTCAGTGCAAGCTTCCCAGACAGACTTCAGGCAGGATCATGATGTCTTTGGGACGGTGCCTGTGCTAGCACTGCGAGCCCCAGGTTGTCAGTGCTGCTCTCTGTGCAAAGATGAAGTCCCCTGAGGAGGACCCAGCTGAATCCATCCAAGAGCTCACTCGCTCCCCTCACCTTTAACTATTCTTTCCACTGGGTTAATTTTCTGCAGGTTTAGTAAACTGAGCTGGCTCACAGCAGGACTGATGCTGGCACAAGGAACGGGACAGGACACCACGAAGCCAGCAGCACACGTCAGGGATGAGGACCATCACCTCCCCTTTGTGCAGCCAAGTGCTGGATCAGCTCCACTTGCACCCTAAGTGCTCACAATGCTGCTGCGTCCATAAATTAACTGGAGGATTTGTCTGCTGTGTGGAAGAACAACCAAGTGAAATGAGCCATCTGTTGTTTCTCAATAAATTGTCTTCTCAGACTTCTTACGGCCTAAGGAAGTATTACAGCAGGATGGGAAACAGATCCATCACTATCTGTACTCCCTGGTTCTCTATTAAACGGGACAGGGAAAACCGTAGGAATGTTCTTTAACAGCATCCTAAATTCCTATTTAAGCAAGTAAGATGGCACTGGGAGCCAACTTTTATGCATGTATGTTAAGATAAAAACTCTGAGCCATAGGTTCTGCGTGTCAAGAGTCTGCCATTTTGCATAAAGAAACAGATCACAGGTTCAATGGACCCAGGATTTAGTCTTTGACCTGTGCCAGAACAGGTAGAAACCCCAAAATAACCAGCCCTTTATGAATTAAAGTTCTGAAAAAGCATTCAGATAAAAATCACCCTCATTTATTCTGCTGACACGGAGGTATTAATTTCACAAGGTAAAACTGCCACGGGAAGAAATGGTTGCCTTGTATTTTACTGAAGTTACATGGGAATTGCTGCACCACCTGGCTATGCAGATCACTGTTGCACTGAAAAGCAAAGCCATTGTGTCCAGACAGCAGAAGACAACCCCAGACCATCAGGCAAATCAATGCTCCTGAAGGCCAGAGGCAGGAGATTCACAGTGCTTGGGGCTGGGCCATCTCTCTGCCTGGCTGTTCAGCACTGTTCTTCTCAAAACAGGACACAGCCTGTCTGTGCAAAGGACTGATGGGGAATATGTAGTTTCTCATCTGAGGAGAAGCATCCCACACAATGCAGAAGCTAGAAAAATGGTACAAGTCCCATACACATGGATAGACAATCAGAGCTGCCGCTCAGGCATAGAGAGAGGGACACCTGGGTTGGGTACCACTCACTGGAGGGCTGAGAACACAGCAAGAGAAAAATCGTGCTGCTGCAGCACTGAGCCTGCTGGCCCTGGGGCCACTCACCTTGTGGAGACCAGCAGGGCAGCAGAGGGGCTGGGGCTCCATGAACAGACCAGGGAAGGAGAACAGTGGTCAACATCTGTCTGGAAACCTGTTCATCACCAGCGCTCCCTCTCCCTCAAGGGCTGCCCAGGCTGACCTGTGCTTTTGAAAACTTCAAGGACATAAAGAATGCACACAGCTTTACAGACGGACAATGTCTAAGTGCTCTTCACTGCAAAGTATTTCAGTCCACGGAGAGCAAACAGGGAATCGATGAGAAGCTAAAGTGTGTAGAGAGAAGATGTGCAAGACAACATCAAAGAAACTGCATGTGCACAGACTGCAAACAGGCTGACACCGTGGTTCTGTATATTCATGCTGCAAATGGGAGTGGAAAACCGCTCAGGAGATATCAAAGTGAGGAGCAGAGGGTGCTTTGAAATTGAAGTGAAAAAATTACTCCTAAAAAAGTAATCATGAAGAGAGTTTACCTGAACAGAGCAGCATATTCTGCACACAGCCCAGGTCTCCTGGCATTGTCAGTCTTGTTCAGGGGCTGAAGATCACTAGTGCCCATGGCAAGAACAATAGGCACACACAGAACAGGCTGAGGGTCCCACCACATGCAAGGATGCAATCCCACCTCCTTCACCCTCGTGAAATGCATCTGAGATGCTTCACACATTTAAAATCCAGCTTCTCAGGTTATACCCTTGTGTGCATTTTGCAGGCTAAAGCCCCAAGGGAAGTCCTGGACATAACTGACTGCAGCCAGCTCAACACGCTTGGCTCTGACAGAAACATTTCATGGGCAAACGTGCAGAGGAGCCAAGTATCACTGCTCCCAGATGGGAAACCAAAGGCAAGACGAGGTGAAAGGCAGCTCAGACCCTGCAAGGCCAGTGTCAGCATCCTTAGCACGGGGTCAGAATGCTTTGGTGCATCCAGCACAAGTTCCCTGCCCTGCTGCTCCTGCTGATGGGCTCATTTCCACACGGCAATATTTTCGTGGGATCAAGATGGAATCTGCTCTGGTTGCTTTGCCTCTACAGACACCGATGTAACTTCACGCCCACATGTGATCTGCATTGGGCCAGATTTGACCAGCTGAGAGATGTGGTGGAGCACCTCTCTGATGCCCCTGAATGCGAAACCACAGCCAGCTTGACAAGGTCAGACAGCAAGTGCCCTGCTAGGAGAGGGGCAGGGAGAGCATCCTCATGTGGATGCACACCCACAGGTAAAAAGCCTTGGGGAGACCTTACTGCAGCCTTTCAGTACTTAAAAGGAGCCTGTAAGAAAGATGGGGACAGAAGTTTTAGCAGGGCTGTTGCCACAGGGCAAGGGGTAATGGTTTTAAACTAAAAAAGGATAGAATTGGGCTAGACATGAGGAAGGAATTTTTTACAATGAGGGTGGTAAAATGCTGGCACAGGTTGCCCAGAGAGGTGGTAGATGCCCCATCCCTGGAGACATTCCAGGCCAGGCTGGATGGGGCTCTGAGCAACCTGATCCAGTTGAAGATGTCCCTGGTCATTACAGTGGGGTTGGACTAAATGACCTTTGAAGGTCCCTTCCAACCCAAAATATTCTAGGAGTCTATGATTCCATGAAAGTCGTCCTCAAATCTGTATTTATATGGCGGTGCCTGAACACTAGAGAGTATGCTACACAACACAGCAGCAGCAAGAAGAGGAGGCTCTTGGGTGTGTGTGACAGTGATGGTACATGGAGAAGATGGTGGACAGGGATGCTGGGAACAGAGTGTGATGCCTAAGTGCGGAAAAAACACACCTCAGGGTGTATCCTGGGTTAAATAACTGTGCCAAGGAGGTGGCAGCAAGTCTAAGTGGGGAAGCTGTCCCAGGGGACCTGACAAGTGTGGGGACAGAGCTCCCTAGGGCAAATGTGCAGGGTTAGGAGACTATCATGGATATGAGGTAGAAGAAGCAAACCCACCTGTGCCACCTGGAAAAGAAAAAGGGCCACAGCTGGGTTGTTAATGCAGGTCTATGCAAGGGGACAGCCCTTGGTCACATAACACCAAACCCCTTCATTTTGTTTCTTCAGTGTGCTGGAAGCCAATGGGAAAGAGCAGCAGCTCTGAGGCAGAACAGCAGATCTGAGCCCACCAGGAAGGGAAAGCAGGAAGCTCCTGAGCACCCAGGGGAGAAAAGACTGCTCTGCGCCGCAGTTGTGGCTACTGCTGAATAGGCTCCTGTCTCTCCTGAGCACTCCTTGAACTCCTTCATTGCTCAAGCAGGAGTACAACTCTGCCAGATGGAGCAGACGGCTGTAAAGCAGGCAAGCAGTGCTATTCTACAGAGCAAAAGCACTCTAGGATCAAGCACGCAGTAAACTTGAATTTCCAGACTTCACTTCTGTAAGGGAGTTTCCAGGTCATTAGCTTTCCTTGTTTAACTTTATTGCTGGCTGCTGCCTGCAGCAAAAAGTGTCAGGTTTTCAAGCAGGCACTTTGTGGCCCTTGAAGACACTTGTTAGAGCCTCCATTCAAAAGTCTGGGAGAGGTCAGTACCCTACTGGACACCCACGGTAGAAAAGACACCTTTTGAATCCATCCATGAGAGGATTCCTCACACACAGACATTACTAAGAAATGAGATGGAAGAAAGGCACTAACAGTAATATCTGATTTTCATTTGCTGGGGGAAAGCCTCTCCTTATACTCTGCAAGCGTCTTGGCAATTGTTTGAAAATCAGTCCTCCTTTCCGGACATTAAGCATGCCATAAAGCAGCCTGTTTTTCCAATTCTCCTCTGCCTCATCCCCTCCTCATCCTCCCAGAGTCCCCAGCCTGTGCGGTTACAACCATCTCCAAGTCTTCAGAGGGAAGGACAAGCGGGACACTGAGCAGCCTCTTTGTGGCTGCCAGGAATGGGCTTGGACCAAGAGGTAAGGGTCCTCAGCTCTCTGCTCTCAGTTCCTCTGGCCACTGCTACCCCAACACCATCAGGTTGCCGTCACTGGTGGTTTCTTGTGGGCCAGGAGAGAGGCAGAGTGCTCTGCACCCACCCTGCTACCAAAATAAGGTTCAGGGATAAACCTCCCACTTCTCCAAGGCCAGCTGAGGAGCCTCCATCCTCCCCCTCCATGATGGTTTCAACTTGACAGCTCCTAAAAGACCAAACTTTACAAAGCAGTCCCTGGAGAGCCCCGGAAGCTAATTAATGATCTAATGAAGAGCTTGACTGCCTTGTTTGCTCGACGGCTCCCAGGTCAATCAATCTGCTGTAGCCCAGCTTGCAAAAAAGCAGCAAGGAGGCCAGCACTCTGGTGTCTGCTCTGTTATCATCCCCCGCCACATCTCTCCTCCCACATTCATTACTGTCAAAAACCCAGCAGCAAGAGGGCAGATTTATAGAGGCTACTGCAGCTTCTCCCCATGTGCCTGATCCAAGATTAGTCACAAAGGCACTGGCCAAGGGACAACGCGAGGATGGAGTGGTGGAAGAGCGCAGAGGCACGGGGAGGTGGGTACCATACAGCTTGGGATGGGCAGCTCTGTGCCCGAGTACGAAAGGGGTGAGCGGGTGCTCAGAAGGCTTTGCCACAAACTCCTGTTTGTGTGGCCGCTCTGCTTTTTCACCCCACTGTTGCTAGAAAAACTCCCCAGTGCTCAGACCCCAGGCCCTCTCAAAGCTCTGCTGAATCACCCCCAGCTTGTGCTGCAGGGGAAAGATAAGTGCTGTAATGCACTTGAGGACAAAGGCAATTTAATACACCAGCACAAATCTGCTCAAGCCTCCTTGCCAAGAGTCCTATCCAGACGTCCCAGCCCGCTCAGATCGCAGCAGTGTCCCATCATGCCGCCAGAGACTGTCTGCTGCCCTTGTCTGAGCCCTGCAGACCGCACAGACATGCTGCTCCCAGACAGCACCTCCTGTCTCAGCCGCTCCATCCCTGAAAATCTGGCAGGGAGAAGCAAGATCCAAGGAGGAGCTGGGAACAGAGCCTGCCTGGCAGCCCTTGGGTCTCCCTCTGACCCAGATGCATCCATCTACCACCTTCCTCCCTCAGCTGGACCCAGGGCCTGGGCACTGTTCCCCCTCCATGCTGCATGAGGAAGGGGACAGAGAGCAGTGAGGGGGTACTGCTCAGCCAGCATCCTCACACTGAAAGCTTAGCCTGAATCCAAATGCCCTCAGGGTCACCTGGGTTCAAAAAGAACTGCCTGCACCTCTGTGTCCCCTAAAGCCCACAATGAGCAAGCTCTAGGGAGTCACCACACCTGTCCTCTCCAAGGACAAGACACATCTGTCCTGACTGATCTCCTGCAGATCAGCTTAATAAAGCTTGCAGGGGCGTTCTCTTCTCCACCTTGGAAAGGGGCAAGCATACAAAGGGCAAGGCAATGGCTTCAGAAGGGAAAGGGGTGGTGAACTCTCAAAATAAAGGGGTGGTGAGCCCCCCCAGGGCAAGCTTCAGCTTTCAGGGATGAAAGAACCTGGGTTTCAAAGACAGGCCAGATACCACAGCAGAAGGGGAGCCCCAAACACAAGGATGCGGGTGGGAAGAAATCTCCACCCCTGCACTTGGGGCTCGCTCCAAGCTCAGCCCGCACTCCTGTGCATCGTTTCCTGCCAGCTTTGGCTTCGGAGAAGCAGCTGGCATGGACCGATCCATGCTTTTATTGTTCCTCCCCCTTTGCTGCAACATGAGCTCACCAAGAAATAACACACAGCTCGAGAGATGAAAGCAAAAAAAGAGAGCACTGCATTCTAAGGACACAAAAGGGTCACAGGTGATCTAGCCACTCCCTAGTCTGGTCCACAATCCTTCCCGACAGACCCTCAGCATCAGCCTGGATTTCTGCTCCAGCCTGCAGAAGTTAAAACCCAGCACTCACCCCACAGCAGCGCAGGTCCCTCTCCCTGCAAAGCGCACATGAGCTATACAGGGCAGTGTGCCCGTACCCGTGCACAACCCTCCTCCTGTGCAACCAGCACGTGCCAGCTTGTGCAACAGCGAGAAGCAGGCCATGAAACAGAAATACCGGAGCTTGAGATCTGCTGCTGAATTTTCATGCACCACCAAGTCAAGAACACCATGCCCTCGCGATACCTAAATTCTCTGTAAGCTCTCACACGTGTACAGCCAGCATCCTTCACAGGGCTCTTTCTCACGCTGCCAGTCCTTATAATGGTTTTGTGCCCACGAGGCCAGGAATGTCACACTGAGAGGCCAAATCTGGCTCTGGATGCCATGCGGGGCACTTCTGCCATCCCACCTAGAGACCCTTATGTTAGAGCTGGGCTAATGCTGCTGCTGCCTGCTTTATTCACTTCTTCCTGCAGAAACTATGTGTTTCGTTTCTCAAATACTGCTCATTTCTTCCCAGGAGTAGGAAAGCACTGGAGTGTTTCAGGCTGCTAGTGTTTCCTCAGCATTACTTGTTGGCCACGAGATAGCCGTAGGTCAAATTACAAGATGTTTCAAAAAGATGGACCCAATTTGAAATCACTTTACCTCCGCAACCATGAATCGTCCATATGTGAAACTCTTGCCACTTGAAAGGGTGGGGTTACGATTAGGGTTACTAAAACTGGGTAACTCATTAAACCGTTCGTAAATTCTTGTGCAACTGTAACATGCTGCCATCAAGAAATATACTGCTTTGAAATTGGGTCCATCTTTTTGAAACACCCTGTGCTTTGCAGCCACATTAATACGTGCAATTCAGAAGAAGCACCGCCACCCCTACAGTTACCACTCAGCACAGATGACAACACTGCCAGAGTGCCAAGGAGAGACAGCCTGAGCGCTGAAACGGCAAACTAACACACCAGGAGAAGCTCCAGCACCCTGTCCCTGGAGGATGTGGGATTTCACAAAGCAAAGAGATTAATGAAGCAATCAGGCAGCCGCTGTTTTACCTTTCTCACCTGAACCCACTTTAAAGGCTGGCAAATATCGATTGCCATGTCTGCACCTGGAACCTGTCAAATGGAAAGGTCACTATGATAAACAGGGAGCAGGAGTTTAAGAGGAAATGAGAATCCCAGCATTAACTTACAATCTGGAAGCACACGCTGGCTCAGTTTGCCAAAAGACCTCCAGACAAGCCTTCTTTACAGTGTCCTTTAGTGGATCGGTAGTGGAGACAGTTCACCCCACACTCACTGGCATACGGGTCAAGGCAGGAATACATGACTAGTAGCAAGGCAAAGAAGAAAACCAGGACTAAGACATCCAAGAGCAGCCTGAAACTATCTCAGACTAATGTGACTATAGAGACACAAAATTAGACTGACAGAGCTCTCAGGTGTTCAGTCATTCAGGGGTACTGAACGACTCCTTTTGAAGAAGCCCTGGATATTAATCTGAAAACCAGTATCTGCTTCATCAGCACAGGTCTGACTGTGGGGGTGCTAGGATGTTCATTCAGAGGTGACCAAGGACGTCACCTCCCACATCATCCTGGATCCCCTCTGGACATTATCCAGCCAAAGACCCAGCAATGACATGACATGACTCTACCCTCTGCAGCCTGGAAAACCAGAGAGAAACACAGCAGTCGCTGGTACAACTTCTGGCATTACATTCTTGGAGAACATCAACCACCCGCTCTCAAGAAGATGCCTGGGATGAGGAAACAAAACACAATGAGCAAAACTGTGGTGCTGGGGATGCTCCAAGGAGCCTCCCTCTTCTCCTTCATACCCTTGTGGGCCATAAAACCACGAACATTGTGCAAGGCTCATTGGACTGACAGCTAAGATTTGTGTAGTCACAGTTTGTCATGCAGCAGGGAGACAGGGAGAGGCAAAAACCACGGAGACAGAGATGACTTGTTCTGTTAAGGCATCGCTTGATGGTTACTGCTTCAGTAAAAAAGAACCAGTTGTCAGAGCATGGTTTAAGCATCCTTTAGACATCCTTCTGGCCACCCTGAGTGGGGACACAGAGGCTCTCTTCTGGAAGTTGTTATCAAGGATTTCTGTTTCTCTCTCTGTCTCACACACATGCTTTGCACAGAGATGTGCCATGAAGAAGCATATTACTACAGGGACCATATCCAGTCAATGCTGTTTCCTAGGGAAATAAGCTAAGATGATGAACATCACCAAACTGACCTTGTGAGCAGTAAAACATGTATTACAAGGCAGGATAATCACGATAAATGGAGAAGATTAACCTGGAGATGAGGGCAAGGAGAGAGGTAGGGAGGGAAGGAGGAAGGGAGGGAGGGAAGGAGGAAAGAAAGAGGATAGGGAGCTCATGAGCCACCTGCAGCTCACAGCATCTCCTGACTTTTCCAAAGACATGCTAAGGGTTGGGGAAGGTGGAGGAGACTATGAACAGGGCCACTGAGGGGAAAAACACAAAGCCCAAGCCATAAGACAGACCCTGGCAAGGAGTCCCTCTGCCCAGGAACACAAAAGGAGGACTGATTATGCTGCAAGGACCTGACCCAAGACTAAAGATGCCGCCAGAAGAGTGAGAGATGCAGTTAGTTACTAGACAAGAGTTCCAGCACCTCACCTATGGTGCGTGTGCTCTTGCAGGCTTTGGTAGGAGCACCCCTCTCTTTGATCCTGTTTGCCCCATCCTTCTCCTCTCTTCCCCAGGTTTAGTCTGCTGTGATGAATGGAGGTGGCAACCTGAAAGCCACCTCTATCTCACAGAAACAACTCAGAGACTGAACTGAGCCTCCCAGAAGGAAACCCCATGAACAGCACATGAGGAGCAAAGAAAAGACTCAGTTCCCCAGAGGTGCACAAGGGAGCTCCAAGATATCCATGGCCAAAGAACTGTGTAGTTCCACCTGCACCATGCATAAGTGTGAGATGTCAGTCACAGCCAGAGAAGTGGTCCTTGCTCTGGGGAGGCCACTGCAGCACTGCTACGTACCCCGTCCCCACAATGCACACCTCAGCCCCTCTCACGCACTCTCAGCACTCACCTGGCCGCAGGACTCTGATTTCCAGCAGGTTGGAGGCCCTGTCTGCCAGCCGCGTCCAGCTGCTGTTGTAGTTCTTCCTCCAGAGCTCAGCTACGCACTGGTACTTGCCAGCTTCTGTGTCGCTCGCCCTGCTGATGCTCAGGCGCACGTTGTTGCTGGACTCGGCCTTCTCAATGGCGGTGCGGGTCCGGAAACCGGCGTACCTGTCACCCCACTGGACCCCGCCGTCACGTGTGAAGGTGACCAGGTCATGAAACTCAGTGCTGCCCGCTGGCTGGAAACGCCATGTCACCGACACTGGTACCCACGACGGGTAGTGGGGCTTGATGATGCACTGGAGGTCAAACGACTCATTGTAGGTCACCCCGGGGGTGCGGGAGATAGCTGTGACAGCAAAGCCGGCCTCTGTGGAAAGAGAGAAAAGGGCTTTGAGAGACACCTGCCTAATGAGGGCCCCGCTGTCAACATGCAAAAGCTAGAGTGTGGTCATCCAGTTTTGAGCCTGGAATAACCAGCCACTTTCGTTGTGTTAGTTCCTTGTTCGCAATTGCAAAGCAGCATGAACAGCAACTGCAAAACCACAATGAAGTGCCTGCATAGTGGTGACAGCCTGTGTGAGCACTGACTGCAGCAGTGGCAGCAGGATCACGCTCAACTTCTGCCCAGAGGAGTGAGATCCCCCGAGACCCAGCCCTGCACGCTGTCAAAGTCCTGCATGGAAACGCAGCAGCAAGGGAGCAGTCACAGGCAGAGCAGCTGCCCAGCGCCAGCCTGACCCCTCGCAGACCCCGTGAGTCACATACACCTCTTGGGCAGGGGGTCCCCACCCTGTATCCCACCCCAGGTCTGCGGCTGGTTGCTGCAGTTGAAGGAAAGACGAGGAAAGCAAGAAGTAGCAGCCTTCAACCATGCATGGGAGAGGTGGCAGTGGTTACGAAACCCCAGGATGGAGGAAACTAAAACAGAGAAGCTGGTTGCTGCTGTTCTTTCATACCGGATGGCTTTTGTTTTCCTCCAGATCACAACTCCAGGATGACTTATGCAGTTATTCTCACACATTCACCACTCTGCAAGCCAGTCAAAAGGATTGACTTGTCTACCTCCAGCATGTCGTTTGTTTAGGGGAGTTTAATACCAGCAGTCTACTAGTAATGTGAAGATAACATATTCCCACTTGACTGGCTTACATTTTGAGACAGAGTATTTCCATAGCTCACTTGTTCTGAACTGCAGAGCAAAAGATTTTCTTTTCTTCCAATCACTTCAGTGCATCCAGCAGACTTGGCAGGGACCTTGTTTTCTATCATCAGCATCCCAAGAAATGCTCCCTTCCCAGGAGGCCCCGCAGAGTGTCCGACGCTGGCTGGCAGCTTTCCTCCTCCCTGCAGCACTGGTGCCCAGCACAGCCATCGCCAGCCGGCGCCCAGTAGGAACAGAAACATCTTCTGGATCAGTAGAGAGCTTCAGCCCGCCACCAGCTTGAAGTTATAGTTTGAGAGACGAGCTGAGAGCTCACTGCAACCCAGAGAGCTGCTGTCGCAGGCCAGACTGGCCACAGCATGGACACCACCGTATCTGCATGCTGCAGCAAGTGCCTCTGCAGCCCCATGGCGTCACCGTGTCAGAGCTCTGGAATGTGTAATTACTGAGAAAACAGGTCAATCTTTGGGATTAAAGCCTCTTGCAGCATGTTCCGTGACTACCCAGGAGAGGAGACAGAAACCCAGGCTGTCTGCCCTGCAGGACTGCTGCATCATCCCCATGTGAACCCTTATCTTCATCCCCCGCAGCAGCCCTCCTGCCCCAGCAAGTGTTGTTACTGGGACCAGCTCAGAGCACTGCTGAGCCTAAGATGGCCCTCGAAAGTCAACTTCACTTCACCAAGACCATCTGACTTCCTAAAGTTTAACCTCCAGTGAGCCTGGGCAGCTTCATGAAGGGACTTCTCTTGACTACTGTGTGAATGCCAGGTGTGTTTCTCAGGTCCTCAGGCAACATACTCATGGCACTTAGGTTAACAGACAAAGGCCTTTCTTCCTTCAGGACTTGGCACAAAAGAAAAGAAGCCAGGCATAAAAGCGGGCAGATTTTCTGTAAGACCTCCCTACAAGAATACAGCAGCTCCCCTCTCACCCAGCTGGCACCCTGCTTCCCCAGCCAGCCAGGGACTAAGTCTCTGCCAGGCACCTGAGATCCTCAGAAGTCCAGGGACATCTGGTCTCATCTGACAGCACATCTCTCTTCTGGCTATTGCTTCTGAACCACCCTGTAGATAAGATTTATAGGTTTGAACATCATCTGTGCTGTTTCAGCTAAAGAGTTTCTTACCCTGGCAGACTGGCAAACGATTAGACTTTAACTTGAAATGTGAGTGTCACTAAATTTACTGCCTTTTTTTTTACTAGCAATTTTAGTAGTCATAAACCTCTCTTGTTCTTTCTTAGCACCTTCAATTTGAATTTCTCAGGACACTTCAAAAACATTACGCTGAACAAAAAAATATCAGAATCAGCAGCAACGAAACGATACTCAATATTTCCTTCACTAAATTTTCATGAGTTACTTCAGCTTTGCAGACAGGGAGAAGACCTAGGAATTTCTTAGGACTTTGCAGAACATGCTCAAGAGCTGGCAATTTCTCTGGACAAGGAGTGGAGGAGGGACCACCACCTTTCCACCGCATCTTCTTGAACTGCTGGGCAACTCTGAGCACCTTAAATTTTAACAGGAGTAAAAGTGATAAGGGGCAGAGCAAAGAGAAAGGCTGATAAGTGGACTTACAGCAGGCCAAAGGCTGCTGAACTCATAAGTAAGATACTATTGAAACCCCATGAGAATCTGCCTTTAGTCCTTTACAAACTAACGTCCCTATCTGCTTTTGGAAGCTATATAGAAAAGATTTCCAGCTCCGGACAGAACAGCCTCTGAAAGAAGGTCAAAAGTGAAGGTGAGAAAAGGAGGAAAAAAAGCAAGATTTTAATCTATGATACAACTTTGAAGGCTCGTCTCACACATCTTGCCAAAGCATAATACTGCAGGAAACCAAAAAAAAAAAAAAAAAAAAAAAAAAAGCCCACCCAAAATTCCTATCTTGACCTCGCAGTAGTGTTCCCCTATTGTTCGTAGCCTTGGCATTCTGCAAATCAGTGGGCTCATTGGAGCAGTCATCCCTTCTTCCATCTCCTGCAGAGTACTTTGGGAACTAGTCCAGGACTTAACACAGCAAGTCCTGAGTGGGACCAAAGTAATTCACGGTCCAGGCGAAATCCCTCATGCCCTACCCATCCGCTCCTAAACTGATGTGGTTTTGGGTGTGTTTGAAACGGAGGAGCTCTTTGGCTGAGTACCAGCTGCAATGATCCCATCTCCTAGTTCAGCTTGGTCATGGATGATGTTGTGGTTCTGGGCCAGCAGCTCAGTGCCTGACCCATGTCTCCTGCAGGCTTCTAATGCTGTCAGAGATGTTCCCCATTTCTGGTAGCTGGGCCAACAGACGTCCAGTGTTTTAGTCTCCTGGTCTGGCGAGTGGAGGTTAAGGTTTACCTGGGGCAGACAAGGAGGCTTCAATGCCCATGGGCTGTTGATGGAGCAACACCGTGGCCCTGACCATAGCCTGGCTCCACTGCTGGGGGGACATATCATGGGACTGGCAGCCTCTCTCCCTCCTAGGAAGGATGCTGAAAGCACTGTCCCTCTCCTCAGCCACCCCCCTTGCTTTCCTCCTGCCACAGCCACCCCTCAGACTTTGCCTCCACACACAATGGGGCATGCAGGTGTTTTGCATCAACCTACTGCAGGCAGACTGCCAGGTACCTCCATTTCGCCAGCAAGCAAGGGCAGGAGTGCCAAGAGCAGTCCCATTTACTCACAGGTGACCTCCTAGGGATGGCCAGGCACACTGGAAGCATGGCCCCGTGGCCCCTGTGCCTTGAGTACTCACCCAGAGAAGTGATGGACACCGGAGTGCCAGTGTGTCGCTCCCCAACCATCTGCCACTCCCCATCCATCGTCCGCGTCCACTCAGCCACCCGGCACTCATAGTGGCCCTCGTCTGCCTTGACGCTGTTGAAGATCTCCAGGGTGAAGGAGCCGGGCCGGACCTGCTCCACCTGGATGCCCCCATAGCTGCTGCGCTCGGCGTACGAGGGGCCTGGCTGCAGGGTCCCCTCCCGATCCAGACGCACAATTTCGCTGCGCCGGTTCAGCCTGTCCACCAGGTGCCAGGCCACAGAGAGGCGGCTTTGGGGCCCGACGCCTGAGCGCACGTTGCAGCCAAAGCGCAGGCTCTCCCCCTCCAAGACATTGCTGGCGTTGTTGATAATCTCCAAGGAGATGCTGGTCTCTAAGGAGAGAAATGCATACACACAGGGGAGATGATACACACTCGCCACTTTTTGGTCTGCAAGAAGGACGCTGCCGGCCAGAGAGGCTTTCTACCAGGTGCAGGAAACTGCCCACACATTTGGGTCCAGGCACGTCTTAACTTCATGCGTGACCACATCCAAAATCAGCTTGTGGGCAGCGAGCTGCTCCTGGTGACTTGCACACTCAAACCATGTGTCGGCCAAAGCTGGGAGAAATCTCTCTGCCTACGGCTCACGAGACTTTGCTGCATCTTCTGGTCGCAGGTCCAGGATGGGATCTCAGCAAAACTTGAGGCAATTTGTGTTGCTACAACATGCACTGCATGCAACCGGCTCTGCCAGAAAAAGCTTCCAGCTCCCTGGGCTTTTCAGTTCACGTCATCCTGATCACCATCTTGCCATGTCCGTTCCTACAATAACTTTTGGGAGAAGCTCCCCCAAACTCCCATTGCTAGTGACACTAGAGGTAGCTATCAATGCTTGGTAGCATCACAAAAAATGATATCCTGAGCTTCCCAGAGATGTAAGGCTTTACGGCTGTTTTTTCAGAGATACTCAGTGCTGGTTACTCTTCCTGTCTTCTGTCAGAGTTATGGACACTCAACAGCCTTGAAAAATCATCACATTTGTTCCTAGAGCTGGTGATTTATCAAATGGCAAGAACGGAATCTCTCTGAAGGATAGTTGTGCCTAGAAGTACTACATTTTAGAGATGTGTCCAGAGCAAGATTTTCTAGCTGATTTCGAAAAGTCAAACAAATGAGCCCAAATACTGGTAGGAGAAAATAGAATTTTTTTTGGAGAAATGAGGATGGAATAAAAAGCTAGAGGAAAGGGCTGCATTTCCCTAGAAACCTGAGAGACAGTAAACATCACATGAAATCCTCTTGCAGTTGCCCTCTGTTTGGCCAAAGCCCACTGCCAGGGTAGCCTGGCCAACATGTGCATGGTTCATCATGCCATGGCTACCTGAGTTTCAGAGAGCAAAATAAAGCATGAGTCAGTGAACTCGCTCCTTTCACCCCATTATTTCTGTGTTTGTGATGTTTGCCTGGCAAACACAAAAGGCATTCAGGCAAGCCTCTGGCAGGGTTGCTTTCACCAGGGTTGGCAGACACACAATGACCATGACAGACCTCTATTCTGAAGAGCAAACTGGGGCTAGAGGAGCACAGGAACCCAGGTTTCTCCCAGTACAGCTGTGTTGCAAGACAGCTGAACAACAGCCACTGAATGGCCTGCAGGAGCCTAGAAGCTCTTAGGATAAACCAGGGCCAACCTCGTCTCCCTGTTACACCTTCTGAGCACTTTAGAGCACACAGATGGCTGCAGAGCAAGGCAGAGAGAGAGGTGTGAGGAGCAAGTTGGAAGCTATCACACACACCTTCAGCTCAAAGGTCAAAACTGCCAGCTTGGGGCAATTACCAAGGTGGGGGCATGTTTACCCACCTACAGACCTGACACATATCCCTCCTCCTCTACCATCCCCTTCCCATTAAAAAAAGCCAAATCTTGCCAGTTGGGTTTTCAAGCATCCACAGCATGCAAACTCTTATCCTCCCTCTTCCCACCACTGAAGGTTGGGCACTTCACGGTGTCACCAGCTAGCTGCCCAGTAGAACAATGTCCCCAGAAGGGGATGGGCAAATCTCTACTTACTGAGCGGCAGGACAGTGATGGGGATGTTCTTTGGCCGCTTGCTCTCCTTGTCGATGAAGTCCCCTGTCACTGTCTTCTCCCGCTCGGTCACCCGGCAGTTGTACTTGCCGCTGTCCTCAAGGCGGAGGCGGTAGATCTTCAGCACAAAAACGTTGTCACTTTCTTTGGCTACCTTGAGCTGGCCCTGGGCCTCACGCTGGGCGAACTCGTTGTTGAGCACCGGCACGGCGTTGGGTCCCAGACTGGCGATGAGGGAGCTGTTGAAGGCCCAGGAGATGGAGAAGTAGCGGTCAGGGACATTCTGTGCCTCCAGAATGCAACGAAACTCCACCGGCTCACCCACAATATACGTCCGTTTCTCTGTTTCCAGCCGGACACTGAACTCCTTATCTAGGGAGAGACAGAACAACTCATGTCAGCATGGCAAAGCCCATTGGGACAGCCAGCACACCTCACGTCAGTAATTCACAAACTGATACTCCCTGCATGGCCAGCATCCCTCAGATCTGTGCATCCACAGGTTACAGGCTTGCTTTTGCTGTGAGAACCTGGATCCTCTGCGCTGCAGGACAGACAGTTTGCTGTCCAGCACACAAGAGCTTCAAGGCTTCCCCAGTCATGACCCTTTACTCCTGGGAGCAGCTCTTCTGCGACACCAGCATCCAGTGGCACTGCTGGATGCAAGCTGCAGCCTAGTCCTACTCACACCCCACACAGCCGGGGTTGAGAGGCAGGGTCTTTGGGGATATCACAGAGGAAGAAAGAGCTCAGTCAGGTCCTTAGATTCTTAGCAGGAACCTGTGGCATGGGCTGGGAAAATGATGTTGACTTGCAGATGGACCTCGTGCAATACAGAAATGCTTGTCAAAAGTTTTTGTTTTATTTTCTGCTGTCACTCTTATCTCCTCACTTACCAAAATTCTCATTCCTTGCACTAGCACGAAGTGCTTAAAATATGTATTTCATCTCATGCATCAGCCCCAGATTGCTGGTCATGTTAGGAGAAAGGGGCTGCCACCCAAGCCCCCTTGCTACCCCAGTGTCCCCTAGTTGCTATTTACTGACATCTGACCTGCCCGCAGGCAGCACTTGGACCCTCCTTCGCCTTGCTTCACCCTGTCAGGGACACACAGCAAAGGAGAGAGCCAAGCCCCAGCCACCTAACAAGGGACAGCCCCATTTTCCACCTCCTCCCACCATCCAGCCAAGCAAGAAAAGGTAGAGGAGATACTGACCGGTGGCTTGCACATTGACGATGGCGCCCTGGGAACGCTTGCGGGTCATGGCATACCAAGACTTGTCTGGGTCCTGGATCCACTCAGCCGCCTCACAATAAAACTCGCCCTGATCCGACGGGTGGAGGTTGTAGATGGTGAGCTTCGAGGTGGTCTCCCCGACTTTGTCCAAGCGAACGTCCCCCGTGGCTTGCCGCTGGGCGTAGGCGCTGCCGGCCCGCAGGACGAAGTCGCGGCTGAGGGAGATGATCTCCACGGGCGCCTCGCTGCCTCGCTGCCGGTACCAGGCGATGGAGACGTGGCTGTGCTGGGCCGTGCTCTTGGAGACCTCACATTTCAGCTCCAGGGAGTCGCGCTCCACTTTGTTCAATGTCTGGGGGACCGCCGTCACCCGCAGCGAGTCGGGGATCACTGCAGCAAAGGGGGTCGGGGAGACACAGCCCAAGAGTTAGCCCAGATATATTAAAGGAGAGATGGGGGAGAGATTTCTTTTTATGTTTGTATCAGAAAAGTGCTGTTAGCTCACGCCTGTCCCCCAAAAAGGGGAGAATTGCCCCCAAAGCCCTTGGCTGGGAATGACCGTAACCTGCAGCACACACTCCAGCGCTGTGCTAAAATTCCTGCTCAATGGCCCCAGTGACTGCACAGGGTTGTCCATGAAAAAGTCAGTAGATCCAATTCCCCTCTCCTTTGTTGATATCATATTTCATGTTTTAATGACTCCCTCAGGCCAAAGGAAGGGGTTTCTGCATTCAGAGGAAAGCGGTTCCTCTGAGGGCAGCAATGCAATTGCAGCCTGCCCAGCTCCCACTCCCAGGACACAGCCGTGTCAAGGCACTTGGTAATGAAACTGCTGGGTACTTTTCCAGTTGATTAACTAGAGGAAAGGATGTACAGCTGCTAAAATCGGAATGAAAAAGAACTGCAGTCTCAAGAAACATCATGTGGAAAGACGAATGCAAAGCTTCTTCCCAGCTCTGCAGACAAGGCAGCGTTAGTGAGCCTATTAATGCCCACGGTTTCACCATGTACTGGTGGAATATAATTAACATATCTCAGTTTGGTTTCACTGACAGCACTGGAAGGTTTGATGAAATTAGCTGAGCTGCCGAAAACTGCAGCTGTTCCGCTCAGGCATGGCTACGGAAAGCAATGAGATGCAGTGAAGACAACTACTGGGATTATTTATGGCAGAAAAGTCAGAAGAGAGGAAAGAAAAAAGCCATGAAATGGAGTAAACAAGAGGGAGATCTTCCCACATCCAGCCCAGATGGGAGCATTTGCCTTTACCACGTGCTCATTACCCAGGCAATGTGCTGCCCCTGACAGGGAACGTACCTGGTAAAGCCATTTACATCGCAGGCCATTGCCCCTGTCCCTGCAGCCGGGTCTCCTCTTCCCTCCCTTCCCCTCATCTTCCTCGCTGAGGCTCCTGTCCCAGTGATAGCCTCTGGCAGACCAAGGCCAGAAGCCCACCTCACTTCGCGTTTCCCCCTTCTCTCTGACTTCCAGACCTGCAGTGACAGCAGCAACTAACTTCACTGGTTCATACCGCCTGCACGATGAGATTTAAATTTCTCATTTCAAACCTTTCTGAATAATTTCCATAGCCGTGCAGCTCCTTTCTCTTTGCCCTCCAGCCACAGGCTCTTATAACTTCTCTTACGTTATTTGAATAAATTAAACCTGATCATCATCTTGTTGGGAGTTATTATACTTTTCTCCTGAGGTGCTTCAAAGGTAGAGGTTGCTACACCAGCCTCCGCACGACAGCGTACAGGGCGAAAGCGGGCAGCTGTGAAGAAAACCTGCATGCCCTCCTCCCCCCCCGATTTGAAAGCCCTGGGTACCTCACTGGGTGCATGTGTGCCCCCCAGCCCTGCTCAGCAGAACAGCTGCTTGCTGGCTACAGGCAAAGGGGTGCCCTACTTACCCAGCAAGCCTGCCTGGCTGTGCAGGCCGAGTACAGGCCAGGCACTTGGTTTGCCAGATATGGAGCTGCCCACTCCCCAGGAGTAATGCCAGGAAGCCTGTATAAAGGCTTGATCTCAAACAAGCTACGCTGTTCCCCAAGCAGGTTAGAGGCCAGTGCAGGCACCGCTTCACCCACTGGAACCATGGCTTTGTATTTCCAAGTCATAACCTGACATGCTGTGCTGCATTCCTCCTGCTCTTTTGGTTTAAAAAGCCAGCCAAGATCCTCCAGGATAGAGGAATCAGTAAGACCTTTTGGGCGGCATGCAGCCTTGAGGACACTGTCTACATCAGCTGGGTATGGACATACGTTCAGTCAGTGTCACCTTCCTAACCCAGGAGGATTAGAGACACGCTCACCAAATTAAAGCCCAGTTTCTGAAGGATGAGACGTCAAGAGGGACCGGCAAGAGCCCTGAGCTGGCTGGGGCAGCGGGAGGGCTCTGCGCTTCGCTCTCACGCTTGGCCAGTGATGCACGAAGAACTTTTTTAGCTACACTGCAAGATGCAACTGGGGTACCGTGTTTGGGGACGGGGGAGGCGGGTAGGAGAGAGGGGAAAACGCCGTTCTCAAGAGGCAGCTGAACACGGCAGCAGGTCACAGCTCATTTCAGAAGCCCGATGAGCATTTCATTCTGAGTGCTGCGGAGCACTGGGGAGTCCCGCAGGAGGGCTGCAGGTCCGCTGGGGCTCACACACCACTCCAAGGCACAAAGACTGCTGGCCTCTGCCAAGAAGAGGGCTACAGGCATGGCTCAGCCCATCAGGCTGGAGCAGATCAGGAATTCACGGACGGAAAAGCAAGCAAAGGTATGACAGCACACGAGGGGAGGTGTGTTATCAGAAGAGTTCCTCTCAAGCCAGTTATCCTGTTCAGGCTTCAAGGACATCAGTTTGTAGATCAGGACACAAGTAACTCTTTGCATGGTGTTCACGTGGAAGCCAGCCATCACACTGCCAAGCTGCACACACCCATCCCTCAGTCACCTACCATGGGAAGCACCAGGGTTTCTAGGGCACCCTGCAAGTTGGTGTCCACTTGAAAATAAGGTTAAGCTTAGATGAGAGTCATCGCTGTCTGAAGGGGAGCAGGGCCACACCTGAATCAGAGTCAAGATGGATGCTGCAGGACATATCCTCTTGCCTGCACATTCCCATCCAGCTCCAGCCTGTTTCTCCCCTCTTTTCAACATCCCATCCAGGCAGCCTGCCTTGCACTTCCCCCAGCACCCAGTCTTGACTCCTCCTTGTCCCCCAACACAAGTCTATCCCTGCAGCTGCCATGATGCCCTGGAGGTGCCAGAAGAGCTCCCCTCTCTTCAGCATCAAGGTTACATTTAGTAGTGAGCAGAGATGGGGAGATTAGCGGCTGAAAAGCGCTTGGTGGGAACAAACCTGTTGCACTACAGCGAATCCCAAAGCCAGTCTGCCCTAGCCACAGATGACAGCATTGAGCTTGTACTTACAGCACCGAAAAAAAGAGCAATAAATACAGAATTTCCTGTTAGTCCCCAAGCTGCAGATTACTGCATAGGGTATTGGAGTAGGTACTCAGCAGTGGGTGGGCTGCTAAGCAGAGGGTGCTCAAAAGCACCCCCAAGTTTTGAGAGCTCCTGAAATATTAAATGTAAATATTACCACTAGAGGGTGTCAGGGACCCGGCTAGGGAGAGTCCCAGAGCCCTGCTGTCAGGACAAAGAGGAGGAGGGTGGGGGGAGCCTGGAGATGCTCCCCTTTCCCATAGGGTGGTGCCCATGGGCATCCCTCCTCAGGAAGCCTGCACGCACAGCTCCAGTCAAGCCCACCTCAAATGTACACACCTCCATAGATGAGCATTCAGTGAGCTACATAAAGTATCTACAGATTGGGAATTAAGGCCATTCAGTTTAGGATAAGGAACTGGCTTATAGTCTCCCAGAAAACAAGCAGGCAGCAGAGACTGGAGTTCCCAGGTCTGGCCTCGGCACACACTTCAAATTCTCCAATATGTTCTTCTCTGAGCCCCAGGACCAGCTACATTTGCAGTAGCTCCTGGAGCCATGCTGAACTCTGCCTCAGGTGGACAAAGACCACCCAGGTGTCTCCCTTCTCCCCAGCCTAGCTCCGATTTCTTCTTGGGTATCCAAAACCCCAACCACCCCCAACGGGTAGGCTATCAAAGCTTTTATATGCCAGACACAAACCACAGAGATACCAACACTTCATCTGCTCCCAGGTAAGGCAGCAAACCTGCCTGAGATGCCAGTTCCTTGTCAGGTGATGCAGGAAGAGCATCAGCCTGGAAGCTGGTAAAACAACACTGTGAAAATCACTTAGCAACAGGGCAGCCTTACACTGTAGGCTCTTCAGGAATAAAATAATTTAGACAGGCTACTCAGCACAGTGGGACCACCTCAGAGCCACTGTAGGACAAGTAAAACCCACCAGCCTCTTCTTCCCTTGGACTTCCCTTGGGCCCCTCAGTTCAAGAAGGACAGGGAACTGCTGGAGAGGGTCCAGCGTAGGGCAACAAAGATGATTAAGGGAGTGGAGCATCTCCCTTATGAAGAAAGGCTGAGGGAGCTGGGGTTCTTTAGTTTGGAGAAGAGGAGACTGAGGGGTGACCTTATTAACGTTTATAAATATATAAAGGGTGAGTGCCACGAGGATGGAGTCAGGCTCTTCTCAGTGGCAAACAATGATAGGACAAGGGGCAATGGGATCAAGCTGGAACACAAGAGGTTCCACTTAAATTTGAGAAAGAACTTCTTCTCAGTGAGGGTAACAGAGCACTGGAACAGGCTGCCCAGGGGGGTTGTGGAGTCTCCTTCCCTGGAGACATTCAAAGCCCGCCTGGACACATTCCTGTGCGACCTCACCTAGGCGTTCCTGCTCCAGCAGGGGGATTGGACTAGATGATCTTTTGAGGTCCCTTCCAATCCCAAACATACTGTGATACTGTGATACTGTGTGACTTCACTATAGCTTTCACCCACTGATACACTTTAGAGGCACCCTGTGGTGATACCCTGTGTTTCCAACTGCCCAGTTCATACTACCCGGGCAGAGGTAAGCTTTGCCAAGTGTCAAGAGTGAACTATTTTAGGAAGAACAAACACATGTATTCTCTACTCCTAGGGAGCTGCTTCTGGCTGAGAAATACTGCTCTGGATTTTGCAGGGAATTAGTAGAAGAGTTATGTTTCCATCTGCCCTGTGACATCTTGTTGCCCTGCAGGGATCCCAGCTCAGTGCCATGAACCTCCTTCCCCAACCCCTGTGGTTGTGCATGTGAGACAGAAACAAGCTGCTCAAGAGGAACCACAATGCCAGTGCCACTGGTCCAGAGGTGAGTGCTGGCAGGCACCGAATGGCAGCGCAAATGGCACTGTGGCTTCGTGACATTTTATTATTCACCTCTGCAAGCTGCTAACCCTCCTGCAGCTAGCCTTGCCATCCCAGGGAGGGACAGTCTGCCAGCCTGATGCCACAGAAACAACTGGAAGGGACCTATCCTCTCCCAGCCACTGCAAGCTCTCAGGGAGCCACTCTCCTTATATCCCTGCCCCCATCACTATTTGGATCCTTACAGGATCCAAATACGGGTGCATGTGTGTGGCAGGAGGAAGGGGGTGGTGATGAGGCAGGGAAGATATTTACATTAGCAATGTAATCCTCTCAAGCCTTGCAATTAGCTGTATGTGCCGATCCATATCTGCTACAGTACACTAGACACTGCTCTTCGTCATCAATCATAGAATCATAGAAGAGTTTGGTTTGGAACAGACCCTCAAAGGTCATCTAGTCCAACCCCCCTGCAATGAGCAGGGACATCTTCAACTAGATCAGGTTGCTCAGAGCCTTGTCCAGCCTGGCCTTGGATGTTTCCAGGGATGGGGCATCTACCACCTCCAGGGATGGGGCATCTACCATCTACCACATCTAACATCTGGGCCAGTGTTTCATCACCCTCATTTCAAAAAATTTCTTCCTCACAATTGAGCCTGAATCTCCTTTCCTTTACTTTAAAACCATTACCCCTTGTCCTGTCATAACAGACCTTTCTAAAAAGTCTGTCCCAACCTTTCTTGTAGGCCCCTGTTAAAAACTGAAAGGCTGCAATAAGGTCTCCAATCAAAAGCTTATGTAATGCCTTAATCACAGAGGAAAACACATGCTCTGTTATACTGCAAAACCAATGAAGACCCTCAAATGTCACCTTTGGAAGTGGACAAAACTAAGCAGATCATGCTGCTAGCAGAGTCCTCTGCTTGCCTTCTTTTTAAGTCCCACCTAAAAACTCATAGGTGGCCTGGGGCAGGCAAAGCTGCTTTCCTGTTGCTGCTGCTTGTACATTGCTCCCACTGCCCAAGGTCCTACCACAATCTGAGGAGACAAACCAACCACCCTGGGATGTACTTTTTCTGTGACTAAGTGTGTGGGGTCTCTATGCAAAACTTTCCCTCCACTCTTCCTCACCCACCAACATAGAGCTACAGGCTCCTGACACCACAGGGAAAACATAAATCATAGAATACTAGAATAGTTTGGGTTGAAAGGGATCTTAAAAGGTCATATAGTCCAGCCCCTCAACTGTTAATAATCTGGTTGGTTTGGGGATTACATGCCTTTACTAAAGCCCCACCTGCACTGAGAAATAAGGATGGCTAAAGACAGGTCTAAATGAAAGGCAGCTAAAAGACTAATTGTTTAAATAAATTAAAAAAGAAACCCTACACTTTTCGGAATTAGTTAGTGAATTCACTCCAAGCTCCTGAAGGGGTGAGCAGAACTTGTCCTGTGGTCTCTAGAAAAGCAGTCAGAATATACTTTCAATCCTCACGTAAATATTTAAGCCTTATTTCAAATGAAAAGTTGAACTATGAAGTTACTTTTTGTTGCTGCACAATCAAGAAGTACAGTGTGAAACACTACAATGACCTGAAGTTAATTATAACACCACAACGTTCTGCAGTAAGAGCAATAAAATAAAATAACACATCCCCAGTTTGCATGCTTGCAGCTTTTTAAAAGGGCAGTTTGTCACTGATTCTGCTGCTGGCAGAAAGCAAGAGTGGAGCTGAAGAGTTAAGTAAGATGGCATGGCAGTTCTTTCGCAGCAGTAGTAATAAATCCTTCAACTACAATAGTATCCTTGTTTGTAAATTAACGACTGGCTGGAATGATTATGCCTATAGAAACTCATCTCCCAAAGAAACTGGGTGAGTTCAAACAACCAGTGGGAAAGGATGCAGGAAAAAGAAGTAAATAATGTAGAAGACAGGGAAAAAACGGAATCTGAGAGAGGACGTGAAAATTGGAAATTAGGTCAGCTTTCCGACTCAGGGCCTGAACTCCCGCTTGCTTGCTGCAGGCTCCATCAGTCACACGCCCAGCCTGCCCCGTTTGGGGCTGTCACTGTGCTTCCCCGCCAGCCATCGCACAACCTGCTCCCGCTCCATGATGTGCCTCATGAGAGGAGCTTCCCGGCCAAATCCCTGCACGGGACCCCCACCTGCAGCTTCCCAAGCCCCACACAGACCAGGAGGGGTTGGCAGTGGGTGCTCCGTGGCCCCACCAGCAACCCCTTCCCCATACGCCCAGGGTGGGTGTGCAAGGGGAATAGATACGCACAGCCCCAGCTCTGGCTTGTCCTTCATGGACCCCAGGGAGCTACAGCTTTCCCAGCTGCTCGTGAGTGCTTTGGCTCCAGGAGAAAACACCCACCTTTCCCCTTTCCACCAGGTTTTACCCTGGGGCTCCAGCCCTGCCAGCACAGTGCTGTTCAGAGCAGTTCTCTTAGCCTCTTCTGGCCACAAGCAGTGGATGCTCTTCCAAAATTGATAGCCCTTTTCCATCAACTGCCCCTGGCACAGCATGGTGGGTGCCAGGGGCACATTCATACCCCATGCCCCTGTTTTGCTGTCTCCCATCACCTCTCTGCCTGGAGCTGAAGCTGCTCCAAGGAGCAGGGGAAGGCAGGCTCCTACTAACAAGCTCCTTCCTTCTCTCCCCACCCACTCTGCCCAAAAACACCCCAAGGAACATGTGGTTATTAGGACAGCTAATTTAGGTGGGAAGTTCAAGTGACCTAATTAAAAAAAAAAAAAAAAGAGAGGGAGAGAGAAACCAGAAAGGGGTGGTAAAAGCACAAGGAGGCACCCAGCAGAGAGAGTCATCATTTGTTCATTAAGCAAAAATTAGCCAGAGCATCAGTGGAGCAAACCCAGATCACAGGTGGCCCGAGGGCCAGACACTGGGGACACAGAGGCAGCCAAAAAGCATGGTGAGCTGGGAGTGTGGTGGGGCAGAGAGCACAGGCCTCACATCTGTCTCCATCTCCCAGACAGGAGAAGGAAAATCCTTCCTCTCTCGCACACACAGGTTTTTTTTTTTATCCTGGTCTCAGTTTGAAAGAGCGTGCAAACCAGCCTGCAAGGAAAAAAAGGCTCAAGGTGGTAGCAGAGATGGCATCCAAAGGGACAGGGGATTTTTGTTCCCTGCAATGGGGGAACTCCGCTTTGTGACAGCCTGGATGCCTGTGCTCTGCTGCCCAACACCTGACAAGACAGTTGCCCAGTGGGCTCTGTGCCTGGGCTCTGTGGTCGCAGTGCACCCCTGTGCTGGTCTGACTGAAAGTGAGTTAACTTCTTCTCATGCAGTCAGAAACCTTTCTTTTTTGTAGCTAGCATGGTCGCTGTTTGGATTTAGTTTGAGAGCAGGAAGATTACACTTTGGGACAGTGTTAATGTTTTTAATTGCTGTTGTCTGAGAGCCAAGGACACTCTGAGTGCTCTGCCTACAGGTATGAGGCATTGAGGAAGGGGGGCGTGGATGAGGCAGAGCTTGACTGACATCCAGACTGACCAATAAGAGTATTCCATCCCATTAACATCATGCTTCATATTTACAGAGAGTTGGGATCTTCTGGCAAGGAGCTCCATTTTGGTTTCTGCTCTGTTTTGGGGGAGTTGTGTTCAGGAGTTTCTTTAGCTCGGACTTTTTGCCATCCTGCTGTTTGCAGAGGCCTCTGGGCCTTTCTGCTTTCTTTCTCTCTTCAGGATCAACCGTTTGGGACCAGGTGCTGCTGCTTGGGACTGGCTGGTTGGTGTGGATGGAGTTTGTGAGGAATTGCACTGAGTATCTTTCATTTTATATTCTATCTTCATTGTATATATATATTAGTAGTAGTATATTAGTGTTATTTTATTAAACTGTGTTTATCTCAGTCCACAAGTTTCTCCCTTCCCTTTTGATTCTTGCCCCTATTTGGGGGTGGGAGGGGAGAAGTGAGCGAGCAGCTACCGTGGGTTTGAATTGCTGGCTGGGGTTAAACCACAACCACCCCATTGAGCAGGCCAGCACCCCAGGCAGACCCAGAGGAGATCCAGGCACGCTGCAATGCCTGGCGTGTCCCTGGCTGTGGGACCTTCCCATGTCCATTGCTCAGTGACACCTGGCTGGGCTGCCAGTCCAGCACAGCACCGCCAAGCACCCCACTCAACCCCCTCCAAAACAGGGGAGGGCAGCAGTGGCCTGCAAACCACCAGGCACCACACTGACCACTCACCTGCAGAGGTAATAATCTCCAGCAGCAAGCCAAGGTGAGTCAGCTCGTAAATCCCTCTTTCTCTGTCTCCCTCCCTCTTGGACAATCTCACCTTCGTGAGGGTTTAGCTCTCTCACTGATCTCAAGCACCACCAGCAAGCTACCGCAGCTTAGCACAAGCCTAAGCCACTGCAAACAGCAGGGCAGAGCCACACCAGCACGCACCTCTTCCACCGGGGGTTAAGCTGATGCCTTTTACTTAACAGTACTTTTGAGCTAAGAGCAGAGACAGGGGAATTTGCTGTGGCTTAAGCTGGTACAGGGCAACCTGCTAAGCCACAGCCTCCCAGAGCCCTCAGGACAGCCACGAAAAGCAAAAATCCCCCCAAAACCAGAAAACACGGAGCTGAGGAGCAACACAGACTGGGCTCCTCCGAAGCCATGCATGCAATGCTGTCTTGATGTTTTATACCTCTGAAGCTGAAGTTAAGGAATTATAGAAGTAGGAAGCTTAGAAAATCCTCTTTTCGGGAATTTTTTAAAAACCTCATTTTGCTCAACCTAGCGCGCTTAGGCAGGCAGGCAATACAAACAGCTGAACAGGGAGAGAGTCGTGTAGTATCACTTCAAAACAATCAAAACACATCTCAGGCCATATTCCCCCTGGACTATAATAATGTTTGTGGTGTGCTTTATAGTCAGGTGAGTCACCCATCTCAAAAATCAATTTTCAAGGAGGATTCTCCTCTACTTTAATTACACAAGCAAGAGCGGGAGCAACACTGGAGATAAGAATGCAGAGCTGCTTTCAGAGATTAGTGCCCCTGCTTCAAGGGCTCGGCAGAGATCACACAGGAGGTCAAGGCGTGCACGCGAGAGCTGTTTTTCCTTCATTTGCGCAATAATGAAGGTTTTGAGACCTTGCAAACGCCTTTCTCTCATCTGCCTCTGGGACCTGACCTTTCTCAAGCTGCAAAGCACCCAGACCAGAGTTTCCAACCACCCCTTCTGGCCAGTCAATCCTTAAGGTCAGCAGTGGGGATTTATTTATGCCTCTGAGGCAAGATGGCACAAACCAAGACATACCTGAGAGAAAATTTTTGCGAGCAGCATTTTTTGAACTAAAAACTCTAGAGAATCCCAAATGGAGAACCTGTGCCCATCCACTCTTAACTACACCCTCCTGTCGAGCACACAAGAACGGAGCTTTTCATAGAATCACAGAATGGTTTGGGTTGGAAGGAACCTTAAAGACCACCTAGTTCCAACGCCCCTGCCATGGGCAGGGACACCTTCCACTAGACCAGGTTGCTCAAAGCGCCATCCAACCAGTACTCGAACACTTCCAGGGATGGGGCATCTACAACTTCTCTGGGCAAGCCTTCAGAAGCAAAGCACCAAAGGAAGGACAAAATGAGGCTTTATTGTCTATTACAGCCCAAATTTCTTTCTGGTCAGCTCAGGTCTGGGTCTTAGGTTCTCATGGAAGAACAAAGCGAAAATAGCATACTGATGAACAGACAGAGAAGGAGAGATCAGAATCGTATCTTCTTCACATGGAGATTACTAAGGACATCGGGGACTAATAAGTAGGTGAGAAAAGGTTTTGAAATCCAAGCACAACAAGATCCCCCATACAAAGACAGTGGAGATCTTTTCTTTCTCTAACAGTCCCACTTAGAGCATGGAAGTTGTTCATAACACATTCAAACACACATCTCTACCAGACAAAAACCATCTACAAAGCCATGAAGTCACTGTGAGCTGGAGAGCTTTCTGGGGTCTGGAATGAAGGAGGTTTGTTCTTTTGGGTATTTCCAAGCTACCTTCTTCCAACAAGGTTTTGGCAGCTCAGAACCATTATCCTAAAGCTGGCACTCCTGTGATGAATGAAAGGCACAGTCTGGCTCTTGTAGGATGGTGTCCAAGTTCTCCAACCACGAGGACCACCTGCTCTCCTCCTGCACTAGAGACTGTGGAAAACAGAATTAAGACAAGTAATGGAAATTTAGCTAAACAGTCGACAGACTTCTGCCATCTGATCAAGGTTATCATAGATAAAATGAGCCAACATCCACTTCTGCAAATCTGTTTTCCCAGTGAGGTTTCTTTTTCTACTGTACTTCTGCAATCTTGCCTCTTATGCGCATGGCTATGGTCATCTCTCCTCTTAAAGGTCTTCATGCTCCAAGCTTCTTCTAGTTCAGGTGGTGGGGATCTAGGGGGCAGAGGATAAGAGGAGAGGAGATGAAATTCTGTGCTTGGAAGCGCTTCTGAGACTGTGCAAAAAGGTGTTCTCTTGTCCCAGTGCAGCAGTCACCTAGTCTGGAAAAGCTAGTCTGGCACACACAACCAGTTGACTTTCTGCATGAGAGTGCTTGGCATCTTTATACTGAAATCTTTTAATAAATGTATTTATTTTTATAGTCATCGATCTGGGCATTTCAAAATACACAGTGCCCTTTCTTTCTTTCTTCCCCTTCTCCTGTTCCACTTTCTCTCAGATTTCTGTGAACTTCTCTGGTTATCACACCAGTGAGAGATGGCCAACATTGAGTTGCTCTCCTTGCAAAAGGGCATTGTCTGCAATGCTTCAGCAGCATCCTTACACGCAGCTCCAGAAGAGGACATCATTGTTCCTTACAAACTGTGCTATATTTAAAAGAGATGAGGAAGACGACAGGGCATCTCAAGGCAATGGGAAGAGCTGCGAACAAGGATCAGTTGATGGAAATAATGACAGCTCTCCATCATGAAGATATGCACTGCTTTGGCAAGGTGCATGAAGAAACCCTTGTGTTCACCAACTCTAAGGCAGCAGCTCTTAAACCAGACACACAAGTGGAAAGGATTCACTCAATAGTTAGTTCTTGCCATATAAATTGTACTCCAAACATTTCTGGAATGGCCCTCAGACCCTTCTGATGTAGAGAGGGTGTGATGACTATCCATAGGAAGCTTTGCTCATCCCCAGCAGTGAGTGCTCCACACAAGCACACTGAAGTGACAGCAGGAAGACACAGGCAAAACACCAGCTGGTCTTCCACGACACAGAAAGAGATGGATACTTCCTCCAGTTTCACAGCCACTGGTTGCTTGTCCTGCCCAGCAAGTAACACCCACCAGGCGAGCAGCCCCATAGGAAGATGGCTCGCTCAGAGCCAGCAGCACAGATGCACACCACCAACGGTTACAGGCAGAAGGGAAAGGTCTGAGTCTTGCAAAATACAGATAGGTCTTCTAGGGCATAGTGCTCTGAGGTTTCCAGGATACGCCAAATTCTTTGCTGGAGCCAGTGGGCATTTAAAAATGAGTGTTCAGGAAATAAACCTCACATTAAAATAAGGAGAAGATGCTTTCGGTGCAGCCATCATTAACCCAAAGGCACACACTGTATCAAAGAAGCGCATTAAAAAACCCACTCAAAACAGTGAAAAAATAAGTCACAAAATAAACTAGTAAATAGGAAGTTTCCACAATGTCTCCAGTGCAGGATCAATATCACTGACTCCAGCAGAATCCAGGACTTTATTTATAGCACTTCCAGCCTTCTATTGGTGAAGCCTCTGTGTGAAACCCAAGCACAGATGACACACTGCTGTCCGCAGGTCTCCAGACAGTTCCAGTTTTCCCAGTGCTTGTTCCATCATTGCAGCCAAGCGCAAAGGCTTTGCAAGCTTCCAGCTTCCCAGCTGCTATTTGCTATCCTGTAGGTAAACAGCAAAATGACTAGCGTGAAGCATTTCACTTGTGCTGCTGCTTCTCGGGAATGCCCTGGGCAGAGGTAGGCTCTGGAGTTTAACCGGCTGCGACACCACGAGAGGCATGCCCAGGAACAGCAGCAGACACACTGCTGGTCGCTGCCTGCTCAGCAGATTGAGGAGAGCACAGCACAATGGAAGTATCGCCTGCTCGCATCAGCCTGAAGGGACTCTTGAGCAGGAGGAGGGAGAGGGAAGTTCTCCTCAGCAGTTAACAAGAACGGGGGATCTCTAAATGTCCTGGACTCCTATGAAAGAAATATAAGGGAGCAAGACCCAAAGATAATACTTTTAGGCTGCTGAAAGACAGGAGTCTTCATTATGGGCTTGTCATCACAGTAGTATCTTTGGACAGTATCTTCTTGCATGTCCACCCTTTGTATCAGTCTCTGGCTGGCAGGCATCATCAGGTTAACCTCTTTCTACAGATATTTAGGCTTTCAGGGGAGACAACAACAGGAAAGGCTTTCCTGTAGTATTTCAGCCACCTGTGTTTCACATCCAGAAGCGCCACCATCTCTGCCTGATCTTCGCCTCAGGCTGAATCTGCTCAGGGCTTGTTTCACCTTCTGCTGCACAAAGATAACAGCTTGTCTTGCAAGTACCTCTAAAGTCTGAAAGCCCAAGATCTCTCATGCAGATGAGTTATGGTATGCAAATAAAGAACACAATGTGATCCTGATAAGGTATTTATTCTTACATCACCCTTGCCCTGCACTGTCTGTGGGGGGAATAAACTTCTCACACCGATCAGATACAAGTTGCTTTTTTACAAGCAAGTAGTATAATCAAGACTGGTCGATCTGCTGAACTATGTCCAATTAGTCGATGCGAGTGATCACTGCATTACCAAAAGCAGAGCACAGCAATGGGAAACGGTCAGGGCAGATTAATTATTTAACTCATGGGCAGGTGCACAGACCCACAACCCGTTTAATCGCTTTTCTCCTGCCACAGGGAAGGAGGCTGATCCCCTCTTGGCACCACTGTGAGGATGGGGAGCTAGCTGTCCCCATGCACAGCTGAGCACCCAGGCGCTGAGGCTCTGCAGAGCATCACCCTTCTGCGTCAGCTGAACGAAGCGCAGGATACGGTGCGTGTCCCCACCTATGAAATTAAGACTATGCAACTACAATGCACGTGTGTGCATCCATCTCCCACCAAACTTTAGCAAGTGGCTAAATATTGAGAGATAGATAGTCTCAGGGTAAGTTTCGCAGGTTTCATGAAACAGCTGGAGAAGCAGAGGAGATATGCACCACATATTAATACTTCTCTGTGGGGATCAATGCAACGTTTGGTCAACCCTTAGAAACCCAAGTCATCACCTGGAAGACAACCACGGGGACACCTCAATCAAGGAAGAGCAATGATTGCACCTTATTAGATACCTAGGAATTCAACCATGAAACAAAACCCACAGGAGGCCAAGTTTCACTAGTTCCTCTGCTCACATGTATTCTTTTTCCTTTTATAAAATAAATCTTCCCCAAACTCAGCACTGATATCAGCATGCTATCCTGGTCTAAAACAGGGGACCCACCCAAACAAAAAAATCCACCAAAAGGAGACTCAGGAGACTTGTTTTGTGACGTCCTCCCTCCTTGACTATCAGTGTTTTGTTCCCTAGACATAAAAAGCGGGACAGTTTTAAAGGCTATCGTATTTCAGATCACAGCCAAATTCCTGTAAACACAACCTTCAAAAAAGGAAGAATAAAAGAACTTTAGCCTGCTTCTTTTTCTGTCACATTAAAATGGCAAGAAAGAAATTTTTTTCCCTTAATTATTCTGCTTTTTTTTTCCAATTTTGAATTGCTTGAGCACATTAGGTATTCAGCCCTGGTAGACTCAAGGGTGACTGAAGAACTAGTGGAATCACAACAGCACAGAAGGGAGAGTGGGGAAATCAATAAGAGAAGAGAGCTTCTGTGGATTCTTACAGCTCCCAAGTCCCAGCTTGTTTCTATAATATTAACGAGCACACTTGGGAATAAACTTCCTGGGGAAAGACTCGCTACCTGCAGCCCCTTGGCAGAGACAGGAGAAGACTTCCAGCTCATCCCTGAGGCTCCAAACAGCCCTTCCAGGCACATTCTTCCAAATGCCACCACTCTATAGCAAAATGAATTATACAGCAACACTACACACTACTCCCCCAAAACAAACAAGCAGGGAAGTGATTTTAAAAAAGAAAACAAACAAAGAAACACTTTTGTTTAAGGAAAATGTTAATCCTTTTAGCCACAACTGGAAAAAAACAAACAAACATAAAACAGACAGAAAGCTATTTCCCCTTCAAATTCATTGCAAGTTTATTTGAGTACTCAGTCATGCTCAGACATTCTGGATCTATTAAGGACTGGTTTATGCCAGAAAAATCCATGCAAAGTGATTTCAGTTAAACTAATGCAGCCTGTTATACTTGTCTGTTAAAACAGTCTTGCAGCAGACTTTAATCCATGCAGTTTACTTTGATAATTTAAGGAATTTAAGGATGTCCACCTAGCCAAGAGGTAATAAGGTTGTGGAAAAGACACACAGGCCAAATGCAAAACTCAATACCTCACATGTTGCAAGTGAAAATCCAATTCCTTTCATGCTACCAGTGTAAACTGAACCCCCAAGAGTGCCCAAGAACAACATGAGAAAAATGTGATAATTAAATTATTAGGAGGCTGACAAATGCTCCTTCTTTACCCATAGAGCTGCTGAGGTGCACACCACCATATTGAGAACATCGAGAGCACAGCCTTCCATCAGGTTCAGTTAAGTCTGATGGAGGAACCCCTTCCTATGGCCCCCAAGATGTTTGTACCCTGGAAACACAGGCTGAGAGCAGGGAAGAGGTGGCCATGTCCCCTACCAATAGCTCAGAATCACAGAATAGTTGGGGTTGGAAGTGACCTCTGGAGATCATCTAGTCCAACCCACATGCTAAAGCAGGTTCATCCAGAGCAGATCGCACAGGAATGTGTCCAGGTGGGTCCTGAATGTCTCCACAGCCTCTCTGGGCAGCCTGTTCCAGTGCTCTGGCACATCAAAGTAAAGAAGTTTCTCCTCATATTCTGATGGAACCTCCTGTGCTTCAGTCTGTGCCCATTGCCCCTCATCCTGTCACTGGGCACCACTGAAAGGAGTCTGGTCCCATCCTCTTGACACTCACCCTTGAGATATTTACAAACATTGATAAGATCCCCTCTCAGCCTTCTCTTTTCCAGGCTGAAAAGACCCAGCTCTCTCAGTCTCTCTTCATATGAAAGGTGCTCTAGGTCCCTACTATGTTCACCCTGAGCACAGCAGTGGAGCTGGGGGCACGGGATGTGCAGCCTAACAGGGGCTAACAGAGATGACTGGCTTGCTAAGTTTCACCTCACCAGACTCCTACTTCCTTTATTTTTTTTTTTTATTTATTTTAAGCTATAGTCAATTATATCCGTGTGACTCAACCTTTTTCCTTTAAGGAAAAGAGTCATACCTCTGCTTTCCACCTCTAGAATTCATGGTGACTGCTGTGGACTTACCCTGGGTGTTGACTAATACACTGTTCAGATAGTCTTTGAGACTTTTCCAGTAAACTCTGCTGCACTGGCTCCCTCATAAAAATGTTCTTTGTGGAAGGACTGACACACGCAGCCTCATGCACAGCATGGATGGCAGCAAGACTGTCCATGGTGGGAGTCAGGTACACCATAAAGAAACACGTCCTTAGGGAGAGGAGGAAAGCCAAGATCAGGGAGCTCAGTTGTGCTGGTTTGACTGAAAATGGGTTAATTTTCTCCATGCAGTTAGAAACCTTTCTTTTTCATAGCTACTACACTCATTATTTGGACTTAGTTTGAGAACAAGAGATAACACCCCAGCACAGAGTTAATGTTTTTAATTGCTCTGGTCTGAGAGCCAAGGACACTCTGAGCTCTCTCCACAGGTGTGAGGCATCAAGGAAGGGTGGCAGAGATGGGGCAGAGCTTGACTGACATCCAGACTGATCAATAAGAGTATTACATCCCATTAGTGTCATGCTCCAGATTTAAGGAGAGTCAGGACCTTCTGGGTTGTTCTTCTGCTTGCTCTCTTGCTTTGGGACACTCTCTCTCGAGCCAGGGGAGTTTCAGTTGGGACATTTAGTTCATCCTTTGCCATTTTGCAGAGGACCCTGGACTGTTCCTGCCTTTTTCCTCTCTTTTCTCTCTTTCAGATCGGCTGTTTGGGACCAGGTGCAGCTTCCTGGGACTGGCTGCTTAGTGTGGACAGAGTTCATGGGGAATCGCCTTAAGTATATTTTATTTATATCTTATATATATATATATTTATTAGTAGTGTATTAGTATTTTGTTATTTTATTAGCCTGTGTTTATCTCAACCCAAATTTCTCCCTTCCCTTTTGATTCTCTCCCCTGTTGGGGGGGGTGGAGGTGAGTGAGCCGCTATCGTGGTTGTACTGCTAGCTCAGGTTAAAGCACGACACCAACCTTTCCCCATTTTGCTGTGCACAGCCACCCATGGAGTCGGTCAGCACTGAAGATGCCAGGCAGGCTTGGAGCAACCACATTCTTCTACTTGCCTGTCTGTGGGTTAGAACTGGCCACCCACAAGCGCAAGCAGTATCACACCTCCCCAGAACAGTCTGACATCTTCATCTGTCAGAGCCACGTCCTACCAAGCCAAGAAACTCCCCACAGTGCCAAGGACCTAAACAGGGACAGAAGAGGTGACCATCTTAAAAATCCTCCCAGTAGCCCAATGGGAGGTTGACTCCTTCTTAGCAAGCAGGGCACCACATCCCCTCTCTCCCAAAATCCCCAACCACCTCCATCAGGACACAGAAGAACAGACCAAACCATTACAAACAGCCCCCCGCAGCCCAACACTTTTGGGTGGAGAACGGTGGCATTTTCCCAAGGTACGATCTAAGTTCCTTTCTTTCGCTGCCTGGCAGGGACCTTGCTGGACGTGCAAACCCACACAAGTGCTGAGCCTCTGCCTCTCTGATCTCCCTGCATCTGGAGTGAAAGCCGGCAATGTCCCAGGAGAACCTGCGCTTATTGGCAGTAGCAGCTCTTGGCATACAGTCCCCCAGGAAGGAAAGGCTGGATCATAACCCACAGTTGGGGAGACATGCAAAAGGAGGATACCATCAGCTTTACACACTCAGGAAACTTCGCCTCACTGCAAAAATAATTGCAAGGTTTGGGCTTTGTTTGTTTTTACAAAGCCCCCAGCATCTGTCACATTATTAGAGGAGATTATGGAGCATCTCTGCTGACATCCTCAACAGCATACACCTGTGAAAACTTCTCATTTTCCTTTTAATATTTCCCTCCTCCTTGTCTTCCATGATTTTTCTTTATTATTATTTTCATTGTTTTATTGCAGGCTCCTCATTTATCTTCAGACTCAGCCATTTAAATTTTAATAAGAGGCTTCACTGTCTATCCCCTATTTCTTCAAAGGCCTTGCTTTATTTTTCTGCATCTTCTTGGTCTCCAAGCCTAATTGTTATTATTTTTAACCTTCAGTAGTTTCTTTCGCTTTCTTCTCTGGTCTAATCTCTCCCTGCTCCCATTTTCCTCCTCCGTACTAAGTCCCTTTCATCCCTCACCTCCCTCCCGCCTCTGGCCAAGCATCCAAATACACGTGGAGCAAGCGTAACCAAGCATAAATATGAAAGGGATCATCCAATTTCAGCAAAACGCTTGCCCCTACCTATTCAATATTTGACTTGTAATGATTAAGTCCAAGAGGATTTTTTTTTTTTTTTTTTTACAGAGCTCTTCAGGTCTTTAATAAACCTCAGCTTCCACCTCGATGGCAGCCAGGACTGCAGTTGCTGAGCTGTTTCCTATGCATTACAGCAGATTTGCTCCAAGGTAAGCGAGAGGGATGCCTGAGCTGGTGGGAGCTTGAATTATAAGCGAGGAGATTTGATTCCCCAGTTGCTGGTTTATTGAAATTCAATGCCTCCCTCTCACCTGCCACTTTGTTTTGCTAACCTCTTCTAGCTGGCCTAAAATTTCCAGTCTGTGGCACAGGCAAGCAGGCACGCTCCTCTCAAACCCAGGGTGCTGTGCCCTGCAGCAAGACCTGTCGGAGAAGGCATCGGCAGAGCCTTTTGCAGGGCACACCTCTGTCCCATTGCCTAACAGAGGGACACGTTCCTCCTCAATGGGGGTAGATATGGAGGTGTCACTAAAGTCTGGCCTCAGTGCCAGGGATGGTTACATCGCACATCAGTTGATAAGAAGGGCTGTGGGGGGCTCCTCTTGCCTCAGAGGGGGACACACAGGGTTCTGCGTTCCTTGCACAGAGCACTCACCAGGGTATTGCACTTTTACTGCATGCAACCTTGCTATAGCTCCAGACAATATGAACAACCACTTCAGCCCTGAGTGCAGGGAGGAGGAGAGGAAGCTGTCTCCTGCTGGCGAGGTACAGTTCCCACCAAATTTGAACCTTCCAAAAAGCGCATGGGCTTGTGAGCTGCACCTGGCGGCCCGCAGAGCAGCTGAGCTGGAGGAGCTTCAGGGCACAGCTGGTGCCTGGGATGCCAGCTCCCCTGGGCCCTGCTTCACAGAGACCTGTGGTGCTCGCTGATGTCTGAGAACGATTAAACCAGCACACAGCTCACAGTGCCCTGTGATAAGCATGTGCAGGAGTGGCCCCCCCTTTCACTGCTCCTCCTGGCCAAAAATGCAGAGGCACAAGGAGGGCACAGCGAGGATGTAGACAAGGAAACGAGACGTGGCATGTAACAGAGCCCTTTCTGGAGACTCATAATGCACTTTGTGAGCGTTTCATTATGGGTAACCCCTCCCAAAGGGAAGAAAATAGCATCTTTTCCAAAACAGGGGAAAACATGCAAAAACTGAATTATGCGTGCCCCTGAGTGAGGCAGTAAGACAGAGCCTATCTTATAAATGCCCATCAAGGAGTATGACAGTTTTGACATAGCACTGCCAAAAATACTGTGTTTGCGGAGTGGAATAGGAGTGGAGTATGAAGTGATCTCCTAACTCTCCGTGCCGTCTCCACATTTCTAGAGGAGACACAAGGCTACTGCAAACGGCAGTGAAGACTTCACTTCTCACCAACCTGGGTGCGCAAAACCTGGCTGAAAAAGAAAACATGATATATCTATTTTTAGAAATATTTTGATTTAATTCCCATACGGTCACCTAGGTTTTAAACTGGCTGTTTACACCCTCCCTCTGCCACGGAGATGCTCTCAGTAACCTGGAAAGCCTCCAGGGAAGATTTGCTAGGCCAAGCCTACCACACCTTTCCAGGTGCTGCTGCCCTGCACCAGTGCTGGACGGGACCCCTGCCCGCCCGTTGCATACCCGCACACCACCAGCAAGCACGCCAGGCTCTGCAGGGAAGGAGATGCTCACATTTAGCGTCCAGCAGGAAAAGCAGGTCTCACCAGTACAACCAGCCCCACAACAGCAGGCTGTGAGCTCCGGCAGAGGGAAAGTTCTTGAAAACACCCTGAATTCCGGAGCATCCCCCCTGGCTGCTTTTCCCACAGGGAGGACCTCAAACCAGCCTCTCGTTGGGAGGAAATAAATAAATAAAATAAAATACACCCGTGTGTGGGCTCATGCAATTTTAATCAAACTAATGTCTGCAAAAAGGGGGGTAGAGGGGCGGGGGCAGGGAGGGATTACTGTGCCACTCGTTCAAAGCGCTCCTGTTTATTCCACATCTGCGATCCCTTTTGAGCTCCCAACAGCAGCGAGGAGTACGAGACGTACAAAGCGAGTGTGTGGCACACGCTGAGCTGTCTCTTTGTTTTAGTCACCGTCTGCTGCTAATGTCAGCAAGAGCGCACTCCGGGGATCGACGCCTCTGTGCCGCGCCAGCTAATTACACACCGACAAAAGCACCCGGAGGGGGGAGAATGAAAAAGAGAGAAAACTGAGCATCCTAAAAAAAAAATAACAATGGATATCTTAACAGTGGGCCAGGAACTAGGGAGACCACACCTGCTTCCCACAGGGCTGGGGGAGAAGGCTAACACACAGGAGAAGACAGAGAACATCTTGAGCTCTATCAGGAATGGTCCTGCCCCACAGCAGTGAGGGTGCTAGAAGAGGGGAAGAAGACAGCATGACAGCCCTGCCCTGGCAGCAATGCAGCACGGTGGCAGAGGAATGCTGAAAAACCAATTGCAGGCACCTCCGGGGTTCCAGCAGAAGGAGACGGCAGTAACGTGGAGAACTGGACTGAAAAGTTCTTGGGACTGTTTCCTGCAGAAGCACTGGGCAAAGAGCTGGAGCTGCAGGAGAGGGAGAGAAGCTGGTGGCTCACAGGGGTACAGAGATATTTGTGCCAGCCGTGTCAATGCCTGGCGTGTTTCAGGGGTGGAAGACAGGAGCTCTGTCCCTTGCCCTGAGAGCCCTCGTCTCTCAGCTGGCCTGCTGCTAAGCCGGCAATGCTGATGCTCACTGGTATCACAAGGAACACAAAACATTTAATACCTGTGTGGGGGACGTGGTCTGTTCACTACAATACCTCCCTTGGATATTCCTGAGAGCCACCCACTGCAGGGAGAGGGAGAAGCAACAGAGCTGCTCCAGAGCAGGTTCCTGTGGGGGCTCAGGTATTAACCTGCCCCCAGCCCCTGAGACTCGGCTACAGCTCCCAGACGAGGATTAAAGCCAGCAAAATGAGAATTTCAAACGCACATCCGGCAAACCCATGTGCATTCCCTGCAGCGGCAAATAATCAGGTGCCAAGAAGGAGATTAACCCTGTGGGACTGAAGGAAACAAAGGCATAAGAGCTGGTCGGTTTAAGAAGCTGCTTCTGCTGCTTCTCCCAGATGAACACAAATCTGACCAACAAGAACGAGGGCAGTGCTCACGTAAGAAATACTGATTGCCAGGAAATATAAGCCTTTGATTTTATGCAGATCCACAAAAAGCAGCACAAAAATTCCTGTCATAGCTATTATGGCAGAGGTGGTGAGGCCCCTACTCAGGTTATACCACAGGATACATTGCTTTGGAATTCATTTTATCTAATGGCAAGCAGGTCACAGGGCCCCATGCACCAGGCCCTGCTCCACTGGCTACCAGACCTACAGCAGGCAGCACACAGCGCCCTGGGCACCAACTGCCATGCCCTAACAAACCAGCCACAGGTCCTCACTTGGGCTCAAAGCAATCCAGGCTACTGACTGAGCAGCAGTGCTATGGGGATGTACTTCACAGGTCACAGAGCCTGATTATTTTGGGAGGGGACACAACCAGCCAGGCTGGAGGGGCTGCCGTACATGCAGAGATGGAGGAGCTGTGTGTTGGCCAGCGTTTACTTGTTCAGTGGGATCACCCATTCAAAGCTGAGATGGGCCATCACCCAGTGCACAATGAGAGGCTGTTCTTCAACTGCAGGCAGATGCAACCAGTGCCTTTTTTGGGAGGAGGGTCTCCCTGCATGCTGCTGTCAGGCTAACAACTGCACGAGACTTTCACATGCTTCCTACTCAACAGCTAGATGTGTACCATGACAGGCTTCAAGTGATACATCCCTAATGGTTGTGCTGCTGGAGCGAGAACACAGTTCCCAGTCAAGCAGCCTCCAGCAATACCACCTTGGGCTGTGATCTTGTCAGGTTTCATAAGCTTCATCAGGCTCTGCTCTGGCTGGCATACAGGGGTTTTCAGCAGCAGGCTGGATGTCCTGCTGCTCCAGACAGTGTCCCTGAATGCTCAACAGCAGCACTGTGTCCTGGCAGCCAACAGGAGGATCTACATTTCAGTCTTCACAACCAGTAGATAATAAGGGACAGGATGGGTGGCCCTCTGGGCATCAGCTCAGTGGACCAGTAATAGCACTGGGTCTGTGATGGTTAGCTCAAACCCAGCAGTGATGGAAAGCACCTTCTAGCCTTTTGTGGAGAGGACCAAGGAGCGGAGGGTTCCGGGGTGGCTCCTGGGGCACACATGTCATCTGAAACATCTTATTAATGCAAACTGTCCAGTGTTATCCAGCTTAACTTACCCCTATCTGAGCATCATATGGCCTGAACATACCACAGGAGATGACAAATCCATCTTGCTGTACCGATGGTCTGCAACAGGGCTGCCTGCAGAAACTCATCCCGTTGCTGTTCTGGGGCAGCTCAGCAGCCATGCAGCACCCTGAGCTGTGCCTACCTACAGCATCAGGCTCTGCCTAAGCCTGTCCCTGTGGACACGACCAAAAGCCACTGCACTGCCGCCCAGCCCAGCACCCCTCTGGTGTCCCAGTTCCTCCTCTCCTCTTCCCTCCATCCACAGAAACAGAAGAGATCTGAGGAGCCCAGTGTCCCCAAGGATGAGCACGCAGCTCACACTGCTCTGGTCACAGACACAACAAAGGGAGCTGAAATGATCTGAGTGTGCTGGGCGTGCAGGCATCTCATTCCCTACCACTTGCCAGCCCCTGTGACTCACAAAGTCACTTCAAAAGGAGCTCCTCAAAGCACCATCACTGCCTTTGACTTCTCAGTCACAAGGTGGAGAGGAAGAAAGGGTAGGAGGTGGCAGTGCAAAGGTAATTACTACATCCTGACAGCCCTGATGGAAGACAGCACTGAAACCCCCCATTGCCTGCTCTGGAGTCAAGAGCCTGACAGCACACCCAGAGCACTGCAAGGATGCAGAGAAAGGGTGGGGAAAGAGGCCCCAAAAGGTCCCTACAGAAGGAGGCTAGGTGGAGAGGCCAGAGCCCATGTCTCCAGCAGTTTTGGGGCCTCCTCCCATTGGAGAAAGGAACAAGGATGCTCCTTCCACCCCAGCTGCAGTCCCTCATCAGTCACCCACACATGCAGCAATCCCTGCTCTAGTGCCTCCAGGATGCCACCACCCTCCTACGTGCCCTGCTGCTCTTCATGACACAAAAACTCCTGTCCAGGGCCTTCCCACCTGCCACTTCCACACTCCCTCCTCCTCTTACCTTCCCAGTGCTGCTGTTCTTGCTTTCCTTCCTGCTCCCCTTTCAGCTCTCTTTCTTTTTTTCCCCACCTTTTGCTTGTTTTTAACTCTTCTCACCTCCAGTCTCCCTCAGCCTGTCACTCTGCCTTGCATGCCTCCATTTGCTCCCCTTCACCTCATCCAGTCCAGTACTGGGATGACCACAACCTTTCCTTTCCCCAGCAAGGGCAGGAGCCCCTGGATTCCCCTGGACCACACAGCAGCCAAGGGGCTCCATCTTCAGTTCAGCTTACCCTGCACCCCAGGCTTGGAGGCAGGAGCCCCTCATGCAAAAGGATGCTCATCCCCCAGGGCTACCTGTGCCAGCCACTGCGTCCTCTAGATATGCTGGTACCCTCATGGGGCTTCAGCTGCTGCACAGCCTGAGTGGGGATTTTTGGATGACAGACAGTGCCCCTATCATGTTTCCCCCAAAATAAGCACTAGTATGATCTTTCAGGATGCTCGAAACGTAAGTCCTACTCCAATGTAAGGCCTAGTTACAGGTCATAAAAAGTCAATTTAAATAGTGTCCAGGAAGCTATACATGTAAAAAAGTAAAATTAATTGGAAACAGAATGCAGCAGGACAGATGGGGTTTAGAGTTACGATGATGTTCCAGAAAATGATGACATGACTGTATTTCAATAAATGTTGATTTTTGTTCATGAATATTGGTAAATATAGATTGATGTACATGGACAAAGGAAATCGAGTCACAAGAAATTCCTGATAGAATCCAGGGTTTGAAGAGTTATGACGATGTTTCAGAATGTGATGACGAAACTATATTTGAATAAATGTTGATTATTTTGTTCAAGAATAAATACAGATTGTTGTTCATGGAAAAATAAGGCATTCCCTGAAAATAAGCCCTAACACATATTTTGGAGCAAAAATTAATATGAGACCCTGTCTTATTTTTTGGGAAAAAGGGTAACTTTATCCATTAGATAAGCTCTGCAGTGCCAATCCACAGGTGTGGCCTAAGCAGCACCCCCATTTGGTGAGACATTGGCCCATGATATCACTGCAGAAGGGAAGAGGCTGGCAGCATCCCTGTGGCCATGGTGCATCTCCACACCGTCCCAGAGCAGCTGCCCCTCTCAGGAAGGTCCTTCTGGCCAGCACCCACAGCCAGGGAGCTCCTCTGAAGCACAGGGGCTCTCCAAATGAACAACTCATGCCTCTAGCAACCCACCTCTCCACCAGCTTTCCCTTCCCTGTAGACTGGCATTGTTGCACGAGTGCTCCCACCTCCCAGCCGCAGTGCCAGGTGGGCTGCCCACCACGCACGACCATCACCCGCAGTTTTGTAAGAAGTCCTATCGGTGGACAGGTGGCATTGGTACACCTGAGAGAGCTCGAAAGGTGACAGCAGACTGCCAGAGCGCCTGTGGTCATCTGTGGCATGCTGACACAATTCTTCAGCAGACAAGGCTCAAGAGCCTCACATGAACCCTCTGATAAGTGACCTGATGCTTTGAGATCTCTCCTCTTTGTTTCCATGCAGCAGCACAAAGCCATTAAAAGAAAATATATATATATATATATTTTATATATATATATATATATATATATATATGTATAAGTTTGTTTACATCTTCTCACTCTCAGTAAGCTTGACATTACAAGTTACAGTCACGAAATGCTTTTGGTAAGGAACGGCTTCATAAAAATCTTTCTCTCTTGAACAGGCAGCTAAAAACGAAGACAGACAGGGTCTGAGGAAGTTAAGTGCACAGAACACATTGTGCCCAGGACAGAGGCATCCCTGCTCGTAAAACACTGCCCACCGTGACATGCTTCCCCAAGGCAGACATCCCTAGCTACAACATTTCTTTGCAGAGCCCTAAGTTATAATTTTAGCTAGTACACAGTAAGAAATAAAGCCCTAAAGGGCACAGTATGTTGAAACACAGTGTCAGGGAACCAGAGCAGGACAGAGCAGGGATACTGAAGAACAGCCAGCCCATTAGTACCAACTGAGCACATGACAACCCCTTAAGGCAGAGGCTCATTCAGATTTTAAATGGGGAGCAGAGCAGCCCCACCTCTTGCCTCCACAGGGCCAGAGGGTAAAATCACGCTTCTCTTTGCATTCAGAAGTGCCTTTGTTCAGGTTCGCCCTGTTAGCTCTGGCTTTGCTCTTCTTTGTAGGCTCTCTAGAAACATCTCTTGTTGATGCAAGGGCAAGTGGGGCAGCTAATCCCATCCCATTAGCATCCTCTGAAATACTCCAAGGACTGGGGATGCTGTCTGGGTGCAGGTGGCCAGAAGGCGGCTCTCGCTAAGCCAGCATGACTTCTGGATGTATGCACACACATCCAGCCCCACAGCCATCCACCCTCAGTAAAGCCTGCTTGAGGGAGGGAGAGGATAAAGAAACAGCCCACATGTGGCTTGGAAGAATGTTTTTCTCCTATGGGCACAGCTTTCCCAATGCCAAGGGTCACCACTGATCTTTTCTGAATGTGGCAGGAAAACTTTAAATTGGGGGGGAACACATTAGTCTAAACCTGACTACTGAGCACCACTATCCCACAAAGGCTGGGGGTGTGTGTGGGGCACAGCCTCTGGTGCCCCCAAGGGGCAGGTACATGGTTGAAGGGAAGTCATCCCCTCCTCAAATGATGAGCCAGCCAGTGCTGCTTGCAGTGCTCTCACGTTCCTTGCTACTCTCCTTCCCATCACATCTCCTATTTATAAACAGCTGTTTGGCAGTATTACTAATCAGTCCCGCGTGGAATAATGTTACATTTCCCTCAACATTATTATTTTATCTTCTTTCCTCCCCACCTCCAGCTGCTGCTTTCCTTCCACCACCTCCAGCCTGGAAAGCAATAATACATTTCTTCATTTCATCCAGGCTCTACTTCTCTGATAACATAAACAATTTACTTTTAACCCATGGAAAAAAAAAATTAGAAAATTAAATACTGTTAAACCCACTTAAAATAAATACTTGCCGAAGGAATATCAGCTGGAGACTGTGCTCTGACTTATAATAATTCCACTGCGCCCAGGGAAATCCTCTTAAACCTATATCAGATAAAGATTGTAAAACTGTTATAGGGCTAAACTGACTGGGCAGCCGCAGAATCAAGATGGAAAATTTATCCTCCCAGTTCCACCCTACTGAGGGGCGGCTCCGTCCCCATGCAGGTCAGGTTTCCTTCTCAGCACATGAAGCAAAATTGGTAAAGCTGCCAGGGGCTTTTGGGTTTGTTGCTGTTCTGTGATTTGCCTGAGTGCTGGCCCACAGTTTGACTTTATTTTGTTTGTTTTGTAAATCTTCAACAAAAAGATTTGCATCCACATCGCAGTGAGTATGCAGCTTTGTGGCACAGAAGTGGACTGTGCTTCCCCTCTACTGCATGGGGACCCCATCATTCAACCACCAGAACCTGAGAAAAGCATCGGCATCAATGGCAGAAACAGCTGCCCCTGCCTCCCAGGGCAGCAGACCGGCAGAAATGCAGAGCAACCAAGTCTAAGGGGATGGAACTAAAGAACAAATAAAGCAATCCTCCAGGGAAAATGAATTTAAAAAAAAGAAAAAAAAAAAAAAAGAGTGGGAAGAAGGAGTAAGCAGAGCAAAAACCTCCCCAGGGAAGCAGCAGGAAAAACAGGCAATGTGGAACGTGAAATTTTCACTGGTAATCGAATAATGGGCCGCTCCATCGTGGGATTTCTCAGCGCTGCAGCTGGCTGGAGCCACGGGGACCGTATTCCACTTTCAGAGTTCACTGAGCAATTGCTAAGGCAGGGGACGGGTGCCATATGTTACCAGCTGTGCTCGCAGTTATTACTTTCCCCATTTAATGCTGAGAGACTCTTTGGAGGCACAGAAGCAGAGAAACCTGTACACTTCGTGCCTCTTCCCCACCACCCGGTACTCTGGCGAAGCTGCCAGAAATGCCACCAGGCTCTACCGGCAAGTCCAGGACCAGGTCCTCATGACAAGGGGTCACCAGGCTGTGCTGGTCGCTCAGCGCCACCGGTACCCATCACAGAGAAGCAGAGGTGGCAGAGATGGATGCCCCTCAGCCACCCCCCAGCGAGGTGGTCGATAGGGTCAGAGGCAGCCCCTGGAAAGCTGCTGAGCGTGCAGGAGGTAGGAAGCAGGTACCAGGCTCTGCCCATCCCACTTTACAGCCCGCTGGCTCCACCACCTGCTCGACCAAGCCAGCCGGGTTCCTTCTGGCTCTCCTTTCATGCTCGGTACATTGTTTTTAATCGGCCAGAGCTTCTCGCAGTTTTGCATGCAGTGAAAATGTAATCGCTTGGGGAAAAAAGATGCTGGGGGCTGCCCAGGGCACACAGGGAGGAAATGTTAAATTCAGGATGGAAGGTTGCACCAGACCGTTTCTAAGACCAGCCAACCTTTTGCTTCTCTTGACCTGAAAGAGCTCCCTCACATGCCAAGTTCACTCTCTTGGAAAGGACGGATAATGCAAGATTTAAACCTAGGATCCCAGGTAATCTACCAGTGGTACAGCTGGCCTTCAAATGCACCGGATCTCCATCTACAGAATTCTCTTAGTTAAAAAGCTTTGCATCCTGTACCTCCTATTGGCACTTAACACCCAGACATTGTGGCAATCTACACAAACTACTACTACCGATTGCTCTTCTCAGAGTGACAGACTGAGAGGCATCCTATAAATCAATAGGACGTTTTCAGGTACCAAATACCTCATTTCACTGGGAACTCCCAAAGTGTACGAGAGAAGAGCCGTCAGGACAAGCAAAGGGGTGCATGGGCTGAGCAGAGTGTTGCCTTTTCAGCAGCTCCGCTCAGGGCAGCAGAGGACCCCAAAAGCCTTGCATGCTCTAGCCTCACTGACACCACAGAGGTAAAGGGCTGGGCGGAGGAGTGAGAACTGCGGTCCCATCAACCCAACAGATGCCCAAGTGAAGCCAAGCACAGTTGGACCTGGTGAGAGAGCAGACTAGAAGGCAAGACTCTGAGCCTTCAGAAAGAGGGGTTTTGCAGGAAGGACTGCTTCAGTTTCCAAAGATCATTTTAACTGACTGGTCTGACTTTACTATTCAGGCTCAGTGCTGCACAGAAACCTACTCAAGCAGAACGCCACAGCTCTTTACAGTCTGAAGGCAAGTCAGCGTTTGGGCTTCTGCGCCTCCCTTCCTGACAAATAAGAGACATGAAAAGTCTGGAAGTGAGAGGGCTCCTTTTAAAGACCAGCCTAGATTTGTGAGCAGAGGGCTGTGCAATTGCCTGAGGCTGTATTCATTTACATTTTTAGAAATGCATTTTAGGATACATTTTTTCTTACAACGCATAGGTACAAGTGTACAGACACGCATAATAAAAGGACATGTATTCTTATTGTGAGCCTTCTCCACACGGTAGCTAAATTTAAAGCAAAAGGGACAACGTAGGAAAAACATATGGAATACAGTGATGTGTCCCAAATGTGTCTAACGCCAGGTTTTTGAGAAACTGGTAGGTGGACAGTGGAACTAAAAAAAAAGAATTAGTTCCACAACCAAGAGCCTTGCCTGCAATGTATGTCACACCACCAAGCTGCCTGCAGTTTTGAGGGACAGGGCAGGAAGGTGAGGGAGGAAAAAAAATGAACAGCAAAGAAGGGAGAGAACAGATACAAGATTATCCCATTTTTTTCACGTATGGTCTGCCTAAAATTTTTTTCCATTTCTCCTGCGCAGATAGCGGTGGAAAAGCCATGTAATGTAATACAATAAGAAAGTACAAATCAGGCAAGCAATTACAATGGGAAAGAATAGGAGATGGAATACTGCAATCACCAGGAGTAACTGGAAGTGTTTAGCAAGAAAATATAACAACAGGGGATGAGATAAAGATACACAAAATAATGAGTGAACCTTGTCTAGCAATGTGGGGACATGTACAGAGATTTCTGTTACAGGCTTTCACTTATAACCTGAATGGTATCTATAAAAAACAGTGGTTTTAAAAAGCACAAGGAAGAAGCAAGCCCATGCAATTAATGGCCAGAGTGTATACGACTAAAGCCAAGATTAAAAAAAAAAAAAAAGACTGGAAATTTAAACAGGTCTTAGCACCTACCTCTCACCAGCAGGAGTTTTAAATTTGGCAGGGGCATGGAGCCTCTGGAAGGGCTCCATGCCCACCCATGCCGCAGGGGGCTGTAAGGGAAGTGCTCCCTCTGTCAGTTCCAGGGCCACTGGCGCCCTCCAGCCAACAGCACCTGTTAGCCCCATGGCTTCTGCAAGGGCAAAACTGGGTGAGAGCTTAAGCTGCTAGATTTCCAAGACATCAGAAATAACTAAGCGGGGCTGGAGATGAATCCTATTCAGTATCATTACCAGGCAAAGCCTTTGTTTCTAACTCTCGCTGAGGAGCTCAAAGGGCTTCACAATTATTTGGCTTAGATTTTCTGAGAAGCTTGTACGCTATTATCCCTAATTTTACCAGCTGGAAAATGGTGAAGGAGACAGAGAGTGTCGTACCCAGGGACATGCAGTGAGCCGGCAGTACAATGGGACCCAATGCCCACAGTCCCCCCATCGCTCTGCAGCACCAAAACCCAGGTACTCTGGTTCACTGAGGCAACTCCCCAGGCTGTCCCATAAGAACTGTCAGAGGTATATATGTTTACTCCTCCTCATTCCTCCCCTGTTAATAGACAAACACCCCCTTTCCATCCATAACAGGAACAGAAAGAAAAAGCAGAGTAATACAGGTCAAATTTATTTTCAAGGCTACTACAGAGAGATTTAGGCATGTAAAGGAGGACAGTAAGAACAAAATACCCTGTGTGTAGCTGGAAAAGACCACCTAGGAGAAGGTGTTTGATATATTTTTTTTTAATGTCAGCTAAAGGGTAATTTGAAAGTGAAGGACATTTTACTCCTCTGGGGAGCTAATTACTGCAACAAGCACAGCCCAAACAGGCAAAGATGAATGTAACTCACAAAGCAGGAATTTCAACAACACCAACCCTAGAACTCACCCTGGTTAACTGACAGCTTGGCCAAATAAAGCATACACATGCTTCACAGGCCTCAGAGAGATTAGGATGTCTGAGCTTAGGATCTCCAAATTCTAGTTTCATACGCCAGAGCAGAGCAACAAACTCCTGCAATCTCTCTAAAGCAATAAGAAACACACAAAACACAAAAAATATGCCCCAAAAAAAAAAGAATCTGGGGATGTAGAAAAGGTCCTTGCTGTTCTTGCCTTGTTGAGATCACCAATGTTATGCCATTATTTAGCACCGACATCAACACCATAAATCATTTTACACCTTTTCTTAAACACCCTCCCCCAAAACTGCTGCCTCACAGTGGTTCCTACTGCACAGTGTATCATGGGATCAGAGGACAATTCAGGGTGGAAGGGACCCCGGGGGTCTGTAGTGCAACTACAGGGTCAAGCAGGGTCAGCTATAAGGTCAGACCAGGCTGCTCAGAGCTTGATCCTGTCAGGTCTTGAAACCCTCCAGAGACGGAGCCTGTTCAACCTCTCAGGGCAGTTTGAACTGCTCTCCTTTCGATTTTTGCCTGTTGTTGCTCATCTGCAAAAAGCCTGGCTTCCCCAGGACACAAGCTGCTTGCTCATGTACAGTGACAAACACCTTCCCCTGTCTCTCAGGAGAAGAAAAAGTCAGCAGAGAAAGAAGAGCCCCCAAAGACTTCTATCAAAACCGCTAGATCCTTGTCTGCAAGACTGCCATCTCCCTCTTTGACACCTCCCTCAAGCAATGACACCTTCAGCCCAGCTGGCGGCTGGAATAAACCAGCAGCCACCAAGTCCACGCGCCCCACGTGATCAGAAGTGATTGCTCTCACCCCAAGTTCCCCCAGGTCCCCAGGAGCAGATGGTGCTCTCCCAAACACAGCAAACCTGCAACACGACTTTCTCCCTCTGCTCTGTGCACAGACAGATCACGTATGGCAGCACTCGATGAAGAAGAAGGGAAGCTGCTGGCAACAAGCAGCAGCAGCTGGTACGGGCTAATAAAAGTTCATATTTTTTCTTTTTTTTTGCCTGCTATAAGCTCTCCACAGATTCTGGAGATTTTTGGTTGCAAGTTCAACAAAAGAGACCTGTTTTTGTGTCTTGAACATCTGCCTGAGACACACACAGCTCCTTCCCTTCCTGTGTTAAGTATCTGGCCTGCACAAATTTTTCTTCTACCTCCAAAGTCTCTCAGATAAACCAGCTATCCTTCCCATCCCAGCCACGGGCTTGCAGCTGGCCACACACTTACACGCCACAGCTCATGGGCAGAGGACTCGTACAAGACGCACTCCTAAAAGCACAGTCAAAGTAGCTGTGGACCAAGTTCCGGTGCGCAGAGCTGCAAGTGACTCGCAGCTCAGCATTTGGAGACGAGACCCCACCAAGCACAGGTGCAGCCAGCAGTGAGCTCGGACAGAGAGGCAGCTGCTTCTTCATCCCACCTGTGCCCTTGCCCACCACCACTCCCAAGCCTGGCATGATGCTGAAACTTCACCACAATAGGGCTGCTAGCCAAAAAAGCCACACCAAGGCACTGGGCATCATCACAGTCAGGAACGACCCAGGGGAATGGGACAGATACCAAGGCACCAGCCCAGCCAGGCAGGGTGAGGTCAGGGAGAAATAACAGAGAGCAGCAGTGTGGCTGGGCTGAGAGCATGGGCTCGGAAGCCACTGAATGGTAACTCGCTAGCTTGAATCCTCTCTGCCTCCTTTTCACCCAGGCCTTGTGGGAAGGAGACAATGGTGACCGTCCCTGCAGGCACTACAGCTCCACAGCAGCTCCTGCCCACTGCCTAAACAGCTGTGTCAGAGTACTGCTTGTTTCTCAAGTCTGCATCAAAATTGCTCCTGCCCACCCTGCGGCACCATGGAGGTTGTGGTATCTCCCCCCATCCAAACCCTTTTCACTTTTTTGCTTTTACTTGTTTAGGATTGATGCTGCACAGCTGATTCTGCCAAAATAAAGAGTACAAGAGCTGCCACCTCCTCAAGTGCCTTGAAACCTTTTCTCCTGCTCTGTCACTACCTGTTTAAGAAAAACCTCAAAGCTTGATTTCTCCCCTCAAATCACTTACTCTGAAAAAGAGCTCAGTGTTTTTGGGAGCACGGATAAAACACCACCGAGATAAAAGTCTGAAGATTCTGAAGTTAGACCTGTGCCTCTTCACTGTTATCTAACTAAGGGTACAGACACACAAACAACTCATTGCAGAGATATAGGGGAGTACAAATTTGCAGTGACTCATGCACTCCAAAGTTACTACCACGTGCTCATTTCTACCCCACAGCAAAACATGTTTATTTACCCACCAACATCAGATGAGAAGCACAAACCAGTATCTCAGATCACACAGCATTCCTGCAGCTTCACCACTTAAATTACGGCACAGAAACCTTCTCCTCTGCCCGTGTTTCAAGAGTTATTAAGACAAGGGATAATTCCGACAATAATGTGGAAAATACTGCAGTCCTGCCAGTGGTGATGTTATGTTACTGGGATGCTGCTTTCTCTAACCTGCAAATTCTTTGCTCTCCTTAATTTCTTCAAAAAGCAAAGGAGCAGCCCATGTGCTTCTCATAGCCAGCAACAAGGAAGCCAGGACTCTGACACAATTGCCAGTCAGGTACACGAGGTCCCCAGATCCCCCACTGAACCAATCCAGTTGTGTAACTCCCCTCTTCAGTATGACCAAGTGTCTTCCAATAGAACTACAAAGACGAAATTTCCACCAGTTGCTTAGAAGCCGCATGGGGAAAGTTTCCAAAAACAGACAAGTCTTCAGTCACTACGACAAGAATTCCTTTCACTCATCACCAGCTGCCCAGCCCAAGTCTAACATCCAGGCTCTCTCTTTAGTCAATTTAGAGAAGCATGCACTTAATTTAAACCAAGACGGGTCGCTCTCCAGATTTGTCCCTCTCTGTCCTTAGATGGCAGAATCACCTCAACATACACCTTAGGCAACATGCGTGGTGTTGGATGAGTGGGAGGCTGCTCGTACAATCTTCTAAAAATCTTTTCCCCCCATCCTTAGTAAAAGAGCATGAACTAGCCTCAACAATTTCGTGTCATCCTCGGGGAACTGAACTCTGAAGGCAAACAATGGAGTTGCAGACTTTGTACGTGGGCTAATCCTTTCTCATAAATCAATCACAAGGCCACGGTCCCACATTATCCTGAAGAGCTGCACCCATTTTTTTTGCCACTTCACTCAGCACCTGCAACTGAGTCTGAGATGTCTTAAATTCTTCCTCCTACTACATCTCCCAGGCCAGGTATAACTCCTTCTTCTCAATGACGTAGCTCAGGAGAAGATGAGAAGAGGTGTATCAAGATACAGAAAGACTTATTTTTGAAGCAACTGAAGTAAATTGAAGACTGATGAAAAAGGACAAGCCTTGATACACATTTCCCCATGGCAGAAGGCATTATTTACCTCATTCCTAGCTTCAGTGAGATTAGCACTTGCACTGCGTGCCTAAATTCATGTAAGAGTGCCTGGGGAACACTTCTTATTCCTGGTCATCAGAGACATCACGTCCTCAGAGCGGTACTCAATCTTGGCCACCACAGGGTATGTATCGGTATCATCACAGGGCTGTATCGCCTGGTAAAAAGGGGAGAAACTCTTCAGCTCTTCCCTCAAACCACAGGACACAACAATTCAAAGCTCCCAGAGCAGAAAGTCTGAAATCAACACTGCTCCAAACTCATTCATTTCACACATAAACAGAGAAAATACACATGCTAACAAAGCTGACTCCCTCCAGGCTTTGCTGCTGCCAAAAAAGAGCCACTCAATCTAATGAGTCAATTAAAAATTCATAACTGGATGAAAGAAAAAAAAAACCCAACAAGTTTGGTTCTGTTTCTGAAAAAATGAGAACAATAACTCTCATTTATCTCTCATGTACCTCTTCTTGCACGTTGTCTGCAGCAACAAAGCTGGCCTGAAAATGTACAACCTGCAGCTGAGAGCTAAAATAATAGGAAAAAAGAAAGGGCACATGCTCTGCCCAGCACAGCTTCAGGGTCCCACAGGGCTGAAGGCTGCACCGGTTCACGTGAACAGGAGCCAGAGGGGAGGCCTTTCATAAGGGCTTGTTGTCTACAAGGCAGCACTCTGGAAAATTCAGTTTCTGTCACGGTTTGGTTAAACCACAGTACACACCTATGCAGATACACATTTTCAAAACACAAGCAATCCTAAGTCCCTTCTGAAGTGAATTTTCAGAAATGAATTACGTTAAACCAAATTACAGCCCCAAATTCTGAGCGCAATCATCCATGAAGGGGCATAATGTGATTTAACTAATCCACTAAAAGTTACTTCAGATCAATTTACTTGAGCATCCTGGATGCACATAAGCCCCGAAGCCAATGTCCTCAAAGCACTATTCATGGGTGTCTAAGGAGTCCCCAGTCCTCTCTGCCTTGTACCAGGGGTGAAGGTGGGACAGGGCAGAAGCATCTCATCCGGCAAGCTGTAGGCTGGCCACTGAAGAAGCTGCTGAGCCACAGTTAAAATGTGAGGGTACAGGCTTCCCAGCGCCTGGGGGAGCAGCAGAGGAGTTCCCCGCTGCCCAGACATCAGGCACACTGGCTCTGCTTGTCTGCATCCCCATCCTGTGCTGCATCCCGCGCCAGCAGTGAGCACAGGTACCCTCATTCACAAGGGGTGCAGCCCCCAGCAGAGGAACCCAGCTGCAAAACCACCTTGCACCCAGGCCCCTTTTTTGCCTTTTCCCCCCCTAAAGGGTTTTGTCTTTTTCAATGAGTTTCACTCCCTGAGGTGACTTTGCAGTAGCAGCGCTGACTCAGACTTGTTTAAACGAAACGGAGAACTGCAGACCTAGACACCTGAAGCAAATCACGGAACTACAAAAAGCAAAACAGCAAAAGAGTGTTCAGGCATCTACCTCCCAACTCACCGACATCAGACGGGAAAGCAGGTAACTGAATACGTGCCTGTACCCGGGCTGTGGGGTTTGCCTGAGAGAACAGCTGGGCTGGCAGCTCCAAAGAGAAGGAGTCAATGGGCACACCAGCAGGAAGCACCTAACACAGCTCAAAGAAAGGCTATTGTGATTTAAATTCACACCTTGGCTCCTTTCACAACAGGTTTCCTGTGTCAACAGGGCCTGAACCAGCAACAGCTAGTTCCTCTGAATAATGCCAAAGTGGTTTCCAAACTAGAGACCTGCAGGCTCACGAATGTCTCCTAAGGAAAGCAAGCCTGCTCTCTGTGGGCTTAAATTTGCTAGAGGGGTGTCTCTGCTGTGGAAGAGCTCTTTTAGGAGTCCTTCAGCCTAAGAGTTTGATGGAAGCTATTTGGCTGCTGTTAGCCAAGTTAGAGATTTCAAACGCAAGCCCCTTTTGAGACACAGAAAGCATGCTGAAGCTTGAAAAGGTCAAATAAGCTAGTCAGAGAGGTGCTGTGGAAATACTCCAGATTTTAAAGATCCTGGTTTTGATTTTTCTAGCACAGAGAAAAAAAAAACACAACAACCAACCTCCAAACCAACTCACCCACACTCTTCTACAGACAGCTCAATTTGATCCGTGTGCTGGTTTTAGGATGCAATCAGCGCTGCCCTCTGTTAAGAGCCTGAAGACAACTGTCTCTCCCGTTCCCTTTACGTGTTGCTCGTTATCGCTCCTCTCTTCCCTGCTCTGCTATTTCACCACCTTTGGCACACAGCTCTCTCCTCTGCAGCTTTTGCCATCTGGAGCAGCCTCCCCACCCCTCTCTCTCTGTGTAGAACAGTTCCACATCCCTCTCGCTTTCAGCCACGGCTTCACATTCCTCTCTCTGGCTGTGCTGCCTGGTTTCTCTTCTTTATAAGGGTCTTATTACTAGAGAAAGCTTGATTTCTCCTACACTTCTATACTATGATTTCCTGTACTTCATGCCACCGTGCCACCTGCTTGCTGCTCCTGTTCTCCTCACCGGTGTTTTTTCTGATGGCTTATGTGGACTACATCACGTATGTGGGGTTCATACATTTCTGCTGCATGCCAGCTGGGAGATGCCCCATTACCCCAGCCGCACAATTAGCAGGACAGCTTACCCACAAGGTTCATCTTGGCGCTGTAACTCCCAAAGTACCTCTCGTCGGTGTTGGGCGTGTGGCACTCGTACTCCCCAGCGTCCCGGTCCTGCAGCTCAGTGATGTGCAGCAGGACAGCGTCCCCCTGCACCCGCTCCACGTAGATCCCCCGGCTGCGCACACGTTGGGTGTAGATGGCGTAGGGGAAGGAGGGGTCAACGGTGCTGACGATCTGCACCTCCCGCTCAGGGGCCGAGGGCAGGTAGATGGACCACTGGAAGTTCTGCTCCGCCGGACCCTGGTAGCCGCTCACCTTGCACCACAGTGTGATGTGGGACCCCTCCGTTCGGTACAGGGGTCCTTCCTGCACTGTCACTTGCCGCTGAGCCAAGGCCATGCCTGCAGGAGGAATCACAGAATCATTTTAGTTGGAAGACACCCTCAAGATCATCAAGTCCAACTATTACCCTAACACTGTCAATAAACCATGTCCTTAAGATCCTCATCTAAATGCCTTTTAAACCCCTCCAGGGATGGTGACTCCACCACTTCCCTGGGCAGCCTGTTCCAGTGCTTGACAACCCTTTCCATTAAGAGATTTTTCCTAATATCCAATCTGAACCCTTCCTGGTGCAACTTGAGGCCATTTCCTCTCATCCTATCACTTGTGACTTGTGAGAAGAAACCAACACCCTCCTCATTGCAACCTCCTTTCAGGTAGTTGCAGAGAGCTCCCCTGCCTTCAAAAGGAGAGGGGCCCAGCACTACTCCTCAGCAGCAGCCCCCACGCCTCCCCTGGGATGTACCAGCGCTACCCCTTCCATGGCCACGCTCAGCAAGGCAAGCCCTCGCACCCCATTTCACAACTGGCACATTGGGGTCTGGCAGAACACCTCCCCCAGCCATGCTGCTGCTTTCTTGTTGACCCAAGTTAAGTGTTTTTTTTTTCCAAACATCGTGTGAAAAAAGTGCTGTTGAGATAACATAAACCTTTTCTTCGATAGTGATAAGAATCTAGGCACGAAAAGGTACTGCGCCGCGCGGCAACCAAGCAGAAACTCAAGCTGACAGGACTTTGTTTTCAGTATTATTTTCCAACCCCATCATCCTGCAACCCCTGGCACAGCTTGTTGCTGGAGGGCACCAGAAAGTGGCCCATGGTTGCTCTGCAGCACCCCAGTGCTGCTGGTGGGGCTCCCCGGATCAGGAGCAACTCCCTCTACTCCTGGCACAGCCCAACCAGGACCATCTTCCACCAGGAGAGAGGCCCACATGCAAGCCGGAGTCTATGCTCCATCTCCTCGGCTTTCCAGGCCACCCAACAGCAATGGTACGAACACTCATCCTCCATCAGCGATCCCACTGGAGGCTTTGGCGGGCACAAAATCCTGTGCTTTTTCCCCTAAACCTAGCATGGCTTCTCCAGTCTCTGTTACGCTTCTAAAGGCACACAGGGAAATACCACGTCTCGGGCACTACCTTCTCAAGTCTATTTGAAAGGAGTATATTTAGCAAGTAACAAAAACAATTAAAGTTAATGGAGGGAGTGGGCATATTACACCGAGACTCACTGCCCCTGGCTGCTGGAAATTGAGGCCCAGTGCTGTGCACTGTACACATGCAAACTCCTGCAGCACAAAACAAAGACAATCCCACAGCACGGCAACCGCGATCTGCTGTATTTTTACACAGATTATGGATGGCTGGCCCTTGGGCTCATGGCACATTACCAGCACAGCCCTCCGGGGGCTGGATAAATTACAGCAATCTATCTTGTTTGTTGCTACATCAAAGACTCGAGGTCTGGAGACCACGGTGGGTGTTCATCGGTTATTGAGTTACCAGCAGCATGTGCACATGGCGAGGCCAATCACCCCGGTTGCTGTGACTGCTTGCTTGCCATCATAAAACAGCAATAAGCCGACTTAAAGCAGGTCCTGCATGATCACGTTTGCAAATTTCATCCACTCATGTGCATGTTGGGGTTTCCCCCTCCCCTCTAATTTTTGATAACAATGTTCAAGTCCAGAGAATAATTTAACCTTTCAAAAACTACCAACCTGAAGGTGGAAGAGGTTGCCTGGCATCTGGGGATTACTGACTCAATCCCACCCTCTGGACATAAACGTCCAGATACAAAGTTTTTCTCCACAGCCAGCCTGGATCAGAGCCAGGATAGATGGTTCTTACCAGCTCAAAACAAATTGTGAAAAATGGGTTCAGCACATCCATCAGGCCATGCAGCTGAACAGATGGAGTGCAATTCGAACTATTAACTTGGGCTCAGCTCGCTGCTGCTCCAAATTATGTTTCTTTTTACTCTTTATGAAATAATGTGATTTAAGGGGAGGACAGGGAAAGCTAGCATATTCGAAACCAACAGGGAGAGGAACAAGAGAGGCAAACACTCCCCCACTGTTTGCTGTACCAATCTCTTAATCCTGGGGAAAGATACTGCTAGAGACAACTAACATCTGAGGTGCAGACAACCTCTTCTCTCACCCTGCAAAGGCTGAAGGACAAAGCAAATACTACAGCCTTTGAAGTGAACTGTTTTCAAAGAAGCAGGAAGGGCAAGATCTTTATTGCACACCTAAAGACAACTCATAATACAATTTTTGTATGCACATGTAGCCTCGCTAGAGCATACAGATACCCTACATGCAATGACACAATTAAAATTGCACCACAAGGCAAACATGCAGCGTTAGGAATTAAAACTTGCACACATAAAACTCATTCAGGTATTTCTCTGCTGAGTGCACAACCTTGTTTTGCAGGCTTTAAATGCAGTGCTGGGTTTGGTTTTTCTTTTGTTTGTTTCTTACACAGGAATTACTTGAGGAGCTTTCCAACTATCCAATTCAAAAACATTTTAAGAGAGACACATATTGGCCCTTCTAAAGCTCACTGGCAAGATCACATCCTCGGGCACCCACAATGCAGATCTCTGCACTCTGATGCTTGCAGCCTTTTGGTAGGTGTCAAATCCCACCACCCTCACAGCCAGCACTGATGTGGGCTTCCTTCCTCCCTTGCCAGTGGTTTTTGGGACCCTGCCTGTAAGAGACTCACTTTCTACACTCCTCTTCTCCTACTCCGTCTTCCACTGGATTGCTGCACCTTCCTGACCCCGGCAAAAGCGAGAAAGGTAAGAGCCAAAGAGCTCCTGGTTTCCCGTTCTGGCTCCAGCAGCCCAAGGAGTTGAGGGACAGAAGAAGCTGGTGCAGAAAAAGCCCTGCCCAGCTCCAGCATGGGCAGAAGACAGAACAGCTGGAGTTTTGCTACAGCTTGCAGCAAGTTGCTGTTCAGCCCCCGAGAGGTGAGACACCATGGCTCAGCAGTGGGTTGAGCAGGCTGGATCTCCAGAGGGACAGGGAACGGCAAATCCACAGAGCTCTTCCCCCTGCCTGGCCATGAGCTCCTGCTCCAACACCGATGGGCACAAATGCTGTTCAACACTTAAAAAAACCCCCCACAGCAGAAGCAGAGATACTTCTCCAGTAAATAATTTTAACTGAGAAAGGGAAGGAGAAAAAACAATCAGCCTGAGACAGACATCCACCACTCAGGTTTTCTCCCCAGTTAACTTTTCGCATGGTGAAGGGTGTTTCGGCAGTTTTCAGGCTCTGGGAATTGCAATATCCACGACCATGCAGAATCGAGAAAACAACTGCATTTCTTAGCGAGCGAACACTCCAATTAACAAAAATAATGAGCCTGAGATCCCATTTTAAACTCTTGTCTTTCCCTCTTGAAGTGAGAGAAATGCTCACTGGAGGAGGAGCTGTGTGCTCCACACCTCCCATAGGATGCCTAGGAGACTGTTATGGTGGCATTTGGCTGGTGCTTCACTGGCACAGCTGGCTTTTAATTGCAAATCCAATATAATTTACTGAAAATGTAAGGGCTGATACAGAGGAGGTAGCAAGCCAACAGCTACTTTAAAATTAGTAAGAAATGATAGGTTTGTGTTTTTTTTCCAAAAGGCAGCATGATAAGGAGGAAGCGTTCCCTGATCCTTATCCCCTACAGATGCGGATTATTGTCACGGCTTCCCATTGTCTTCTGAGTTTACAGCAAGCCAAACAACAGCCAGGCAGCTCTCATTGCTTCCGCTGGCTCATCCATCTCTCAGGCCCTGTTTGGGAGACAAGAGGTGGGTGGGGGCAAGAGAGGACGGTGCAGCTGGGTGATCAGACTCAAGGTCAGGCAGCAAGGAGATCATGTGGGACCCCAGCGCCTGCCCTATGCCAGCCTGCCCAGCAGGCTCCAGGGCCATAGCTAATGTCACACAGTTCTGAAAGGCAGGGGAAAAGCAAGGGAGAAATGTGATGTCAGTCACCCAGCCACTTGCATCTTCCTTATCATAGCAGAGCCAGGACTACATCGCCTCTCCATTCAGTCTATGGGCAAAAAAGGGGCACCGAGCACCCCTGCCAGCCAGTCATCTCACAGAATCACAGAATGTCAGGGATTGGAAGAGACCTCAAAAGATCATCTGGTCCAATCCCCCTGCTGGAGCAGGAACACCTAGATGAGGCTACACGGGAAGGTGTCCAGGCGGGTTTTGAATGTCTCCAGAGAAGGAGACTCCACAAACCCCCTGGGCAGCCTGTTCCAGTGTTCTCTCACCCTCACTGTGAAGAAGTTTCTTCTCAAATTTAAATGGAACCTCCTGTGTTCCAGTTTGTACCCATTGCCCCTTGTCCTACCATTGGTTGTCACCAAGAAGAGCCTGGCTCCATCCTCATGACACTCACCCTTTATATATTTACAAACATTAATGAGGTCACCCCTCAGTCTCCTCTTCTCCAAGCTAAAGAGACCCAGCTCCCTCAGCTTTTCCTCATAAGGGAGGTGCTCCACTCCCTTAATCATCTTTGTTGCCCTACACTGGACCCTCTCCAGCAGTTCCCTGTCCTTCTTGAACTGAGGGGCCCAGAACTGGACACAATATTCCACATGCAGTCTTATTCTCACCCAAAGCATTGCAGGTCAGCTTCTGAGTACACTTTGTCTTTGTAAAACCTGCACCCTCCCAGCAGCATCACCTGACTGTGGCAAGATCTGACCTTTCCATGGGGAGATGTGCAGAACTCAGGTTTTCCAGACACAACTGGCCATTTCAGGTGTCCGATTTCAAATACCTTGAAGATGTCCTGTTTTAGAACATGCCAAATACTCTCTCTTTGGGAAGGAGGCGGACCTTCAGGTTCCCTTCGGAAGAACAAGTGTGTGAAATTGTATCTGAGAACATTGATTCAAGGCTTATCACAAGGGATAGGTGAGTGTAATTAAAGAAATAAAGGATGGCTGTGTACACAGAAATTCTGCCACAGCACTGACACACCAAAAGAATAAATAAAAATTAAGGACAGAATGACGAGGAATCTCTTGCACAAACATTGTCCCCCATCTCTGAGAGTGCGGCTTATGCTGTGGCACCTTTGGGTGTGGTGCAGGCAAGCTGCATCAAGGTACCTCAATTATCAACAATCACTGACAGAAGACCTTTAACCTAAAAGAGAAACTTGAGTTCTTAGGAGGAATGCTATCCTGGGTCTCTGACCATTAGAGAGCAATTAAAAAAAACCCAAAAACCTCTTTATATTTTTCAGTATCTTCCAGAGGCATAGAGCTGACAGCGCTGAACACCAAATGGATTACATAGCTTGAGGGGATGTTTCTATCCCTGTAGCTTTACAGCAGTTTTCCTTCACTTAGAAGCTCTAAAGCATTATTTGTCAATAACTGATAATACTAATCCTAAAATTCCTTTAAAAATTACTTTGTGCCTTCGACTACATTTACCAAAAAGAAGACATTTCCAAAGAGATGCCTCTCCCTCCACTCCCTGTCCCTTGCGCAAATACAGAGGGCTTTTTTGTTGTTGCTATTTTTTGTTCAATTTATAGGTGCTCCTGACAAAGTGTCAGAGAAGATCAACGATGACAGACACTAGGGAATGGCTTCTATGTAAGAAATACTGGAGCAGGCAAGGACTCTGGCCTGGAAAAAAAGATGACCTTAAGAGGATCTGGTAAAGGTCTATACAAATACGCATGCCATGGAGAGGGTGATCAAGAAATGACCATTTACCATCTCTTTTAGTTTAAAAACCAAGGGCTGTCAACCAAAACTGGTCAGATCCAGTTTTATAACAAGTCAGGCAGTTCCTGCAGCTGCAGACAGCAGACCTGGGGATGTCCTTGCTGAGGGATGCTGTGGATATGGGAAGTTTACATGGGTCAAAATGTAGGTGGGACAAGTACTTGAAAGAGGACTACTAAATAGGTAGATCACATGAGGTTCCGGAGGCTGCCGAAACAAGCAACAATTGCACAAATGTCTCCCTACAGCTTTTTGAGACATGACACTAAAGGTCCTCTACCTAGCCTCAGTCTGAACTGGTACAGCTGTCCTCATGCCCCTTCACAACCTGTGTCATTACAGGCTAGGCTCTTCAGCCATTCGGGTCACATCCGGTCTGCAGACTGTGCATTGGCTATACTACAACAGAAACTACAACAAGCATCATTTAAGCTTTCTCTCTAGAAACACACGTCTATCACTGCTCTGAACATGGCAATGTGCACTTGCAGTCCAGAAAGTCAATCATGTCCTGTGCTGCATCAAAAGAAGCGTGAAGGGAAGTGATTCTCCCCCTCTACTGCACTCTCATGAGGCCCCGCCTGGAGTTCCATGTCCACCTCTGGGGCCCCCAATGTAAGAACAGGGACCTGTTGGAGCAAGTCCAGAACAGGGCCATGAAGATGACCAGAGAGCTGGAGCACCTCTCCTACGAAGATACGCTGAGTCGGGGTTGTTCAGCCTGGAGAAGGCTCTGGGAAGACTTTACAGCAGCCTTCCTAAAGGGGGTCTACAAGAAAGCTGGAGAAGGATTTTACAAGGGCATGTAGTGATAGGACAAGAGGTAATTGCTTTAAATTGAAAGAAAGAAGATTTAGATTAGATATAAGGAAGAAATTCTTCACCATTAGGGTGGTGAGACACTGGAACGGGTTTCCCAGAGAAGCTGTGGATGCCCCATCCCTGGAAGTATTCAAGGACAGGCTGGATGGGGCTTTGAGCAATCTGGTCTAGTGGAAGGTGTCCCTGCCCATGGCAGGGGGGTTGGAACTAGATGATCTTTAAGGTTCCTTCCATTCCAGACCATTCTGTTATTCTACAATGATGCTATGAACATGACCACCTGAACTGGTTTCCTCAAAATACCCTCAGAATTGAAGCAGGAGGCTGCGCCCATGTGCAGGGAAGGGAAAGAGAGTGTGCATAAATCCTTTTTGGCTATGACATATCAGCATCTGCAGCAGACCACAGGACCTGGCAGAAAGTCCCCAGTAACAAACACAATTCAGCCACAAATGCTGATGAGCAGTTATGCTAGAGCATCTACTTCCTAGCTCGAAAGATGCTCTGGGCACGCAAAACCCAAGCGCAGGTGCAAGCACCCAAGCTGTGGCAGCTCCTGCTTTCCTGTGGGTCTGGGGCTCACTGAGGCAGGAGCGGTGCAGGAGCCCACGCTCACCACCTGGCTGGCCCCTGCTCTCCAACACCGGGCACAGCATGGTTTGAAGCAAGATGAGTGCCAGCAGACTCTTCTTCCAGCTTTACTGGGTGCCTTCAGCCCAATGCCCCAGGAGGCAGCAGTCATACCCATGCCAGGCAAGGAAAGGATGCCATGCCCACAATAGGGAATTGGTATTTTCACTCAGTCCAAGGGCGCTATTACTTTATTAGCAGAACTGTTAATTTGTTACTTGGTGCCCATATGCTCATAGCCAGCCACAGAGAGAGGGCAGCATTCGGGGGAGATGCCACAGCCTGCAGGTCACGGCAGCAGGCTCAGGGACCAGCAGGGCAGGCAGAAACAGCCTTTGAGCTGCAGCAGTTGGTGCATTGGCCACTTTCACGAAGTAACAGGGTGCACACAGCTAATTGTGGCCTGGCAAGCAGGGCTCCCTCACAACTTGCTCCTCCTCAGTATTTCCATTTCTCTACCCCCAAACAGGAGCATCGTGCCCTGCACAGGCCTTTGCTTCCAGCAAGTTGCTCAGGGACAGTTCACGACCTCCAGCTCACATTCTGTCTTAATTGACATTAATTTTTCATTCTTCCTTAGGCATGATGCATTCCAGGGGATGGCCTTTCCTCTCTCACTTCTCTCCACAGGGGAGGATGCATATGGCTCTTTGCCAAGACCAGCCCCTTACTCAGCCCTGCTGTGGAGTCCAGAGAATAAGCAGGGACTGGTATCAACAAAACAGTGATTCATTTCAAGAAGGATCTTCCACGCTCCCCATTGTCCAGCCACTGAGAACACTTCCCCAAGCAGCTGTCTTATTTTTCATCGGCTGAAGACTAACATAATCTGTATGGGAGACCTTGCCCCAGCAGGCAACACCAAACAGAAACAATCTTCTATCAATGCACACCTGCTATTCTGTGAAGTCTCCTGTTACTGTGCACAAATAAAAATTATATTTGAGCTTAATTTTTGCATAAATGAGTCACAGCAGGGACAGTCTCTGTACACTGCAACCTGCTGCCAGATGAAAAAAAACCCACAATGCTATCAGAAGAAAACATGTGGTAACCCCCCTCTTATTACTGTAAAGCCTCATTCTGAGAAAATACAGTATTTTGCTTGATGTATTTTTTGTCATGCCAAGAGAGTTCACTGTACTGAAAGGCTGGTTGGAGCCACTTGTGGAACAACTCTGTCCCTATACTCCACCCTTTTGCTTTGATGTTTTAATCATGCTACCAAGGATGCCTGACCCCCTATCCTCCTCCTCCACTCCTGCCACCATCCCATCGCTCCCAGCACACGGATCGTCCTTCCTGAACCGACTCAAAAAGCTATTCATTCCTCATTCAGATTCCTCCCACTGCTGAGCCAACTAAGGACGGCTAAGTAGAGAGGTCAGCCAGGAACAATTTATACAATAATTGGTATGGAAATATCACAATCAGTGGGGAAATATCAAAGCACAGGGAAACTAGACAGGAGCCGCCAATGAAGCTCTTTGTTCTTCCAACACAACTGCTTTCAGTCATCTCTGCTGGCTGCTCCGTCTCACAGTGCTCACTTCCACAGCAGATGTTTACTGTCTTTTAAGAAAAATGTTTTCAACAAATATGAAAGAGGTGACATTTCTTTTAATCACCATAGATTGTTCTGGCCTGTGACTAGCTTCCCAAGTTCTGACTGCAAAAAAGGTCTTGTACCTCTGTTAGAATTATGCATCCAGTCAGACATCCAACCCCCTTGCCAAGATCAGAGCCACTTTTCATCCTTTGGTTCTTCTCAGATCTGGTCCTTATATTGACAGCCAACTTCCTCACTTTCCACAGTACGGCATTGGTATTGTACAGCTGCACGGTGCTAAATGTGATCTGCCCTTGTGATTTTTTTTTCTCTTTTTTTTTGAGCAAGCCTCATACTATATGGATGTCACATTCCTCTAACTTCTCCTTCTCTGTGTCTACAGTTACGTATGTTAAAATACTCTGGTTTTAACACGACCTTAGAATGGCATATTCTTGAGCCACAATTCATGCCTACTACAACCTTTAAAAAATGCTGAAAGGAGGAATAATTCGTTCTCTATGTTGGACACTGAGAAGGCAAGAAACAATATGCTTGGACTTGAATAGCAGAGATTCATAGAATCATAGAATCATTTTGGTTGGAAGATACCCTAAAGATCATCCTGTCCAACCACAACCTAACTCTGGTACTAAACCATGTCCCTAAGAACTTCATCTACACACCTTTTAAACACCTCCAGGGACAGTGACTCCAACACTTCCCTGGACAGCCTGTTCCAATGCCTGACAACGTGTTCCATGAGGAAATGTTTCCTAATATCCAATCTAAACCTTCCCTGGCACAGCTTGAGGCCATTTTTCCTTGTCCTATTGCTTGTTACTTGGGAGAAGAGACCAACACTCTCCATGCTACGACCTCCTTTCAGGTAGTTGTAGACAGTGGTAAGGTGTCCCCTCATCCTCTTTTTCTCCAGGCTAAACAGCCCCAGTTCTCTCAGCTGCTCCTCATCAGACTTGTGCTCCAGGCCCCTCACCAGCTTTGTTACCCTCCTCTGCACTTTCTCCAGCACCTCCATGTATTTCTTATAGTGAGGAGCCCAAAACTAAACACAGGATTCAAGGTGGGGCCTCACCAGTGCTGAGTACAGTGGCCTGGTCACCTCCCAAATCCTGCTGGCCACACTATTCCTGATACAAGCCAGGATGCTGTTGGCCTTTTTGACCACCTGGGCACACTGCTGGCTCATCTTCAGCTGGCTGTCAATCAACACCCCCAGGCCCCTCTCTTCCAGGGAGCTTTCCAGTCACTCTTCCCCGAGCCTGTAGCACTGCCTGGGGTTGTTGTGACCCAAGAGCAGGACCCGGCACTTGGCCTTGTTAAACCTCATACAGTTGGCCTCAGTTCGTCGATCCAGCTGGTCCAGATCCCTCTGTATGGCCTTCCTACCCTCCAGCAGATCAACACTCCCACCCAACTTGGTGTCATTTGCAAACTTACTGAGGTAAGTTCGGTCGGACATGGCGCTAAGTATATTTTTAACTTTCCAGATGCAAGGAAACTGAGGCACCAGAGAGACTGTTTTGTGAGACTGAAGCCTCTCGCACTACAGCTCTCTGCAACAGACATTTACCTTCATCAGAAATACCATAGGTAGAGACGAACCTGCCCTGGTGGACGCACAACACGAGATCCCACTGCCCTTAAAGTTCTATCATCCTCAACCATCCCATCAGAAAGTAGATTTAAAGCAACTTGACTGCACTAAAGTCTGAAACTAGTCTTTAATCTAGTATAGCCTTACTTTGAAAAGTCACGGGACCAAGCATCCAGAAGCCAGCCAGCCACACCTGTGGTCAGAGAAAAGAGCGACAGCCTGTATGAAAAAAAAGGAAAGAGGACAGCAGGGCAGCCCTCCTGCACACAGGTCCCTGAGCTTGGCAGCTCGTGGTGCTCAGCCTCCTTACTTCACACGGGCTTTGAAGAGGCTGGTGGATCAAGGTGCACCTGATGTAAAAGGTGAATAACAATCTGTGGTGATGTACAACGGAAAGACTGAGCTGAATATCGTGATGGTTCAGATTCATAAAGGTAAACAACTGCTGGGGGGAGCTCACATATCTTTGTGCGACACACCTACTGCAATAGTTTGACTATTTTCCTGCAAAGATGTTGAGAAAACAAGTCCCTTATAACCTGCAGTATTTGTATTCCCCTAAGGACATCCCAGTTTTGACTAATCCCATAGAAAGGCAGAGAGCTCCACTAGCACAATGGGCTTTTTTCTGTACTTAAGACAGAGACTGTCCCTTTAGTATCTTTAATCAACTATTTCTCTTCCTCCAAGGTCAGAACAGAGCCTTCCCAGCTCTTTTCCCACTCTCAGATCAGCTTGTTCTTCATATACCATACCATCATTACCCTTATTATGGGGAAAAAACAAACAAACAAAACAAAAAAAAACAACGCCAAAAAAAACACAAGCAGAAGCTCCCTGGCATATGATACTTATATTGGGAATATGCAGGCAGGAAGTGTTGGTTTGCCCACGCACTACATCTAACTTGCACTGTTCCTTGTGTCTTGTCCTCAGGAGTTTCTTCTCTCCTACAGCCCATTGAATACATGCCCTAGTGACTTATATATTTCACTACTGCTGGTTCCAGGTCTGGTTAAGCACTACAATACACAGCAGCATTTACAGTGGCCTGCTGGAATGCCCAAGGCAATGCCTACTTTTATATTTTCCAATGAAAAGCAGGGATAGCTTCATTATTGCCTTCCCAGCCTGAGCTTTGAAGCTGTAACCGCAGGTACTCACTGTAAGATTTAGTGTAGACCTGCACAAAAAAGAGAAGACTCCCAAGATTCCTATGTGTGCTTTTTCTTCTATTATTTTAGCTCTTAAAATACACGTAAGGACACACCATTTACCGTGGCATCTCTAGCACCGCTCCCAGACCTCTAAAAGATTCAGCATTGTCATGCTAGTACCAAAGCCATGAAACGTCAACACACATTTCAAACCGCTGCACTCTTAGCTGGTATGTGTTTCCAACCTATCAAGAGGAGGGGATGAAATGAAATTGTTTGAGCAACAAAGCCAGCCAGGAAATTTCTGACATAGTTCATTATGCCCTGCAGCCTCTGAATTTCTTTTTATTATCGTTCTTTAGTCTTCAGGTCCTACATGTTCAACAGCCAGGGTCACTCTTAGAATTGTCAAATGATATTCCCTCTGTGATCACTCACTCTCAGACAATAAGAAACTTCATTTTGTTTCACAGTCAATAATGTTTTAATGTCACTTTTTTTCATTTTCCTGCATGCTCTGCAATCCCTCCCAATATTAAACAGCTGAACATCTCTATTATTGCTGTAATTCACCTCACAACATCCCAGATGCTTTAAAATACTCTGCCAGGAGAGAGAAGCATAGTGTCTCAAATCTCACCTTCACATTATCCTTGCCAAAAGGAAACAACATTTACTACCCAGCCTTTCATTAAAGGAATTCCCTCTCTTTCATGAAGAGGTCTTTCAAAATACTTCTGATCCAGGGAGAGCTTGGTTCCTTACCTTCCCTCAAATATGCTCTTCCTGAAGAAAAGCAAAGCTTCTTACTGTCTTCATTTGAAACAAATGGAGGGAGGGAGCACACACAGGTGCCTCCCTTTACCTCCAAAGAGAAACTTCAGTGTTTTGGCCCATCTTTCCATACTCCTGGAAGTTGCTTATTTGGTTTCCTTCCCCTCCCCGTGCTCCAAGCGACTCCAGGTTTTCCCCATCTTTGGTAAGGATGACATTTGGGAATTCAGCACCCTGACTTTCTCTGGGACCTCTACTTGCATGCTTGTTCTTCTGGGCAGAGCCAGAGCACTTCCTTTCCAACCTCCACATTCACACCCTCAAGCAGCCATTTGTGAATTGCTTAACCTCAAATTGTCTGCTTTTTAAGGAGAGAAACTTAATAATCTGCAAGATATGGACAACTTCGAAGAGCTGATGACAAACTGCCCTGCTGCATACCCCTCCTTACCTCCCAAAACCCACTGTTCCTCCAGCACTCCAGCTGTGTCCTTTGGCATGGGCACTGCACCTGCTCCCGACCTCCCTTGGGGCACACAGTTCTGCAGAAGTGGCACTGTAAAAAGTTCTAAAGTGTAATATCTAGGAACGAATGCAGCCACCAGCCATCTCTCCTGCTTTCTTCTGACATGCTAAAGAAACATTTGTGCCCCTCAGCCACAGTTATTAGCATAAGAGAACATCCAATTTGCAAGGCAAAAGCTGCCATCTTGCACCTCTTCTTCAGCAGAAAGAGCTCCCAGGTAAACAGCAAATTAAGTTAGCCCCGAAGCCAAGTGTACTGGTTAAAAGCATGCATTTCTCTAAAACAATTCTCCCACCCCATCATAAAGGATCACAAGAATAAAAAGCATGGCCATACAACACCAGACAGTTTACATTTCCCTCCCAAATTCTTCTGGTTTCTCTTCACTAAGCACCAGCAAGAAGCTGTCCCTCAAAAACCTCTGTGATTCAGTTAGACACCATCCCTGAAAAAGAGACACAGATGCAGGGAGATTCTTCAGCTACCTGCTGCCTCTTTTTGCTAATTAAGATGTCAGAACTCTTCATCTCCTTACACTGTAATTTATTAGTTTGACAAGCTACAGAGACTATCAGCAGTTGTCACCAAATTACCAAGGTTCCCATTTCAAATGGGAGGACAGGTGCTTTCTGGTATTTGGAATATAAAACAAAACAAGAGAAAAAAAGATGCAGAAGCATCTATGTTACTATTACTTCCAGTCTGGGAGGGACAAAGTACAATCATTCCCTCTATGCACATTCATAACACAATACTATTACCAATGAGTAAGGAGGACAATCAGATGCGATTCTCCTCCCTGGGTAGGAACAACGCCATGCATTATGGGGACTGACCAGCTGGAAAACACCAGAAAAACACTTCTTTTTTTTTTTAAATGTGAGGGGTGACTGCACATGGGCACAGGTTGCCCAAGGATGTTATGGAGTCTCCATCCGTGGAAATATTCAAAAACTGTCTGGACATGATCCTGAGCAACCTGCTCTAGGTGTGCCTGCTTGAGCAGTGGGGTTGGACCAGGTGACCTCCAGAGGTCCCTTCCAACCTCAACTATTCTGTGAAGGACACTCCAACAGGACTGCATTCGTTGCTCTTATAGGCTCTTATTTACCTTAGCTCAGTGCCAAGCACCTACTCAGAACAGCCTCAATGTGCCAGCTTCCCCACAGACAAAAGTGCAGCAGAAGCACACTCATCTGAGGAAATTCAGTCTAGAAATGTGGTTTCACAATTGCACTTAAGCTGATCTAGATACCAGATGCCATGGAAAAAAAGAAGTCTCACTTTCCCACTCGCTTTATTCCTAGCAACATACGCACTCCTCTCCCCATGCTTGACCCCCATAGTGAGCTGAAAAAAAGAATGACACAAAGAAAGCATTACTTGCTTCCACTGAGACAGCGTGAACACTTTTTTCTTTGGGGTTCGGGGACAGGAGCAAAGAACCCTTTTCATTAGCAGCTGGGATATTCCACCAGCTCAGCAGTGCTGTGAGGCGGCACCTCAGACAGGCAGCAGATGGGTAAGAGACACCAGGGAGCAGGAGGGAGCGAGGCAGAGTGAGGGAGCATCATGGTCTCTCTCCACTGGGAGACCCTGATGGTGAGTGAGTCTCTAACAGGCCTTGCGGCAAAGCATCAGGGGAAGCAGGGCTGCAGGTGCTGGCTGCAGGTTACTCCCAAACACACAGAAGAAAATAAAAGAGCTCTGAGCCACCATTGTTAAAAAACAGCGCTAAGAGTAGCAGACTTAATGAAGCCTAGCCTTCCCTGCCTTCAGGAGGGAGGCTGTCTCTGAGACTAATGACTTCAATGCAAGCTTCAGCTGGAGCTTCTCCTTCAGCTGGCAGAGTCATTTGGAGGCACTGCTAGAGCCCTTGAAGAAAACAGCCTCCTTCAGTCCTGTGCTACCTCCCCGACTGGGCTACATACACTCCACAAGACTTGCAGGAACTCGTTTATCTCCAAGCTCTCTGCTCCCACCAAATTTGTGTGAAATTGGCCAAAGGGCTGCCAGGTTATCTGGGAAATGGTGGCAGACGAGGCAGCACAATTAGGTAAGCCATCTTTCTCTGAGAACCCAGCCTGAGGAAACCAAATGAGAGGCAGAGGCTGGGAATCGAAAACCACACAGAGGGAAAAAGCGCTAGAAAAGACAAGGTAGAACAACGCTAAGAAGGGCTTTTGAAGGGAAGACAAGCATCTTGCATTTGGCAAGGCAGAGGAGGAGGAATTAATTTGAGAGTTCAGGGAAACGAGCAGATAAAAAAACCTGAACAAATTTCAGAGGCAGAGATGGATAGGAAGTGCTGCAGCTTACACTTCTTAAGCAGAAAGACTCAGGTGAACACGCACTTAAGTAAGCACCAGAGACAGAGGTCAAGATTTTAATTTGAACAGAAATATGAATTCATTACATCAACAGAGAGAGGCTAGTCCAATTCTTATTAGTGGATAAAATTACCAAGAGGCAGGGACTATAGGAAGCAGTGGACAGGGTCACAGAAAGAGCCTCTTGTAGCCATAAAAAAGCAGACCCTGAAGCCGAGCATGGTATACTCATGAGGATGTAAGAAAAGCTCTGTTAGACAACAGGACTCTGAGGAAACCGCTCCAGAAAGAGACCAAAGCTGGTCATTGCAAGGGCACTTGCTAAGTCAAGGAAGGTAATGCTGGAGCACGACTGAGACATAGAGCAGTGGCGGCTGTTAAGAAAACCCTTGCGAAGTAAATCGCAGAGACAGACTAAACTGGCAGAAAGCTGGGAGGCAAGAGCTCCAGACAGAGCATCCCATGGGGTTTGCACAGGACAGAGCAGCTGCTGAAGGAGGAAAGGATAAAGCAGCTTTGGATTGAGAGAGGGGAAGCAACGAGTAGCAAAGCAAACCACAGAGACACGGGAAAATGAGCTGGGACCCTTAAGGCAAGCAAAAAGACTAGAAAATCTACCGTTGTGAAAAGCATGGAGGGGAACACAGGGCAAACCCCCAGGTAAAGGCAGGCCCTTGTTTGTATGCCAGTCCTCTTTGTACAAAAAGTTGCTGAGGTCTGAGGAGCAAATGTGAAGGTAGAGAAGGGGCTGTCCAGGCTGAGGGGGGAAAGTATCGTTAGCGACCATACTGTGAAGCAGGAGAAGTAAAAGCATTTATGAAGAACAAGGCAGAGGGAAGGAGCTGATCATTCTCTGAGATGAGTTGGTGCAGTTGGGGGATTCATGCTGGCAGTGCGGCATCTCATGACAGCAGGAGCAGAGGCCGTAGATGGTGGGGCTGGGAGATGGGAGAGAGGGTGGAAAAAGTGTCCTGGGGGGTAGGGGCAGATGCCACTGCGTCAATGGTATGAACAGCTACGGGACACAAATACTGACAAAAGAAGAGAGGTGGGGGGAAATCCAAATCCAAGGTGCAAGAAGAAAGGTGGCACCAAGGGTGGCAGGGGAGGGGGAAAGCAGAAAAGACCCCAAAGCAGGAGAGTGGCATTGGCAAGAGAGAGAGCCTGGCTGGCAAGCCAGATACCTTGCTGTGGCATGGGTGATATAGGCATGGGGAGGAGGGACCCTGAACTAGGCAACAGCACTTGCTGAACGAGAGGGGCCTCAGCCTTTGGCACCGAGACAAGAACTACAAACCAGAGATGTGATGGAGAAATGAACATGACCTTAATGACCACAAATCTCACTTGATGTGTAGAGCCTGAAAAAAGCTGCAGGTTGGACTTTTTGAAGATCATCAGCTCAGCAACACCACACGTTGGCACAAGTCCAAACACCCTCCTGCCTCCCAGGGCAATGCGTGTGGACACCCACGTGAGGACATGGGGCAGTGTGGCCCTAGAGATGCTCCAAAGGCGATACACCTCAACTTCAGCAAGAGCAAACTTGCCCCGTTGTAGGGCTGCAGGTTTATCTGAAGGTCTGGAAGAAAGCACAATCCCAGTTTCTAGACACAGACTACACGTCTGAAAGTGACTGAATGGCATTTGTCACTGAACAAAAAAATCTTTCCCAATCAAACCCTTCCTCTGCCAATACACCACCCTTGGCATCTTCTTGCCTTCACTCCCTGATGAGCAGATGTATGCAGAAGTTTTGATCTTCAGCTGCTTACTTAGCAGAGCCTAGTCCCTTCTGATCATGGAGTTAAGGAAAGGCTTACATAGCTACCAGGGAGGGAGGCTTTTTATTTATCTGATTTCAACATGCCCAAGTTATCAGACTCTAGAGAAATTCAATTAATGAGAATAAAACTCTTGTTTGATGCAAGACTGAAAGGGTGGGGTTTTTTTCTGTAAATAGCTGCACCCCAGAGATTTTACACTGATTATAAGCCTTTACAGCGACTGACTGCTGCAAGTTGAGCAGATACATCGACCACACCAAAACACCATGCATGCTGCAGACCTGTTGGGGGCTGACAGAGCTGGAGGAGACCAGTGTAAAGATGGGAGGAAGCAGGGAGGGCCAGGAAGGCAGGGCCTGGAAGCAGAGAAGAACAAGCCCGAAGGAGCTGCTGATGCTATCCCGGTTCCTCAGTTTACTGCAGCAGACTGCAAGTAGTAAGGGTTGACACTGGTTGCATTAAAGCACAGTTTTGTGAGTGTCTGACCATGGCGGCTATGACATACCAGCTCCAGACACAGAGACAAAATTAAATGCCCCGCACAAGCTTGCAAGGCAAGGCAAGAGCACGGCTGGCATGAGGCTGCTCCCAGTAAACATCCCAAAGCATGTGAAAGCCACCCCAGTTGCCCAAAGCTTCAGCCACCCCAGGCCATGGAGGTACCCCCAGCTCCACCATAGCTGCCTGCTCCCCACCAAGTCCCATGGCACCTGGCGCCTCTCCCACCAGGGCCTCCTGTCACCATGGCATCCCGTGGGTCTCCCCTGAGGAGGGAGGACAGTCCAGAGGGCAGTGGGGGTGAAGGGACCATGGCGCATCTTGCCCCAGATTTCCTTCTCAAGCCAGGCCATGAATAGGAAGGCAGTGAATTTTCTCTCACATTAAGGCAGGAAGGGGGCCATGATCATGGCAGGATGGCTGTGCATGCACCCCATGCCAGCAGCAGCCCCCTTCTCATACCCCGCCCGATGTTGAGGGCTGCCTTCCCCAAATGGCTCTGCACCTCAGGGGGGTGATTTACAGCCAGAGACAGCAGCACTGACATAAGTTTTGCAGCCTACATTTTGCAGCCATGATGACATGATGAAGTCAGACGTCTGCTCTGCTGTGCCCAGGCTAAAAGGGTGACCCGGATCCCAACATATGGGGCAGGCTGGCCAGGGCGCCTGTGCTCCATGCTGGCCGCTGTGCCACTGCAGATGCTGCCCAGCGTGGTGGGAGGCCTCTTCAAGGCCCGCCTGCATTTGAGATGCCATGGTCCATCCAAACAGGCATGGCTGCAGGGACATGGCAGTCAAGCACATCACAGGGTGAGACAAAACAGCTACTGAGACTGCTGCTGTCACAGAGATAGGGGCTGCGTGCTTGTGGTTTCTTTCTAAAAATTAATGTTTCCCATGCCAGTAAAACACACGCAAAGCATGGCCGCACATCCCCCCTCCCCAGCACCCTGCAGGAGCCTAAAAGGAGAAAATTTCAACAGTGACCACCCAAAGCGGTGACCGTAGCCAGGAGGAGGCCAGGCTGCCATACCGTGGCTGCTCCAGCTTTGCTGGGCTGCTGCCAGGGCTGGGCCCACTGTGTGTGCTGCCGCCTGGCAAGGTGCCACGCATCGGACACAACCTCTCTCCCAGGGTGGGACCGAGGGGCTCTGGCAAGCCTGGGGAATGATCCCCAAATGTTAGTACAGCAACGAGTCATGCCTGGGCCTGGGTTAGCCATGGGCACCATGGAAGTGGGGGAAATAAGGAACTCTGGTGGGAACATAGGCTTTGGAGAATTTTACTCCAAAACTCCTCTCTTAAGGTCATCTGGCAGGCCTTAAAGGGAACATAAGAAGGAAGATTACAAATCATTGAACCAATGGAAACCAAACGTAGAGTGCAAAACTCTTATACAAACTTTTTTTCATTATTTTCAAATACTGTCATGAAGATAAGCACGGCTCCTGACTCCAGCTTCCAGGCAGCTCTCATCCTAGGAGATTTAGACAATGTTTATTCAACGCACATTTCACTAAAACTCACATCCTTATACCCAGCCAGGAGACCAAACAAACATCCATAATTTCCTCTGACACCTCCTAGCTACACTGTTCTGATAAAAGCAACCAGAGGCATCCAGTACCATTACATGCCAAAAAGAAAAGAAACTCCAGCTCCTTTACTAAGTCCCTTCAACACAGCAAGTGAGTGAGAACCAGCCAGAATTCATCAGCTGGTTAGGGCAGCACCAAGAACACCTCCTGGCTGTATACCTGGGAAAGACACATAGGTATTTCTGTAGTCTACTTATGCAGAAACCTCAGGAACTCTTCTTCCTCTTCCCTAAGGGAGATTCAAGACATTTGAGGTTTAACAGCTGCAACAAACAGTCTCCTCTTACAAGAGAAAATATTCAGGAACAAGATAACAAGACACACAGTTACCGAAACAGGATGAAAACATGGAAAAGCCTCTGGGGTCTAAGCACTGTCCTGATGATTGCAGACTGCCGCTCAGAAAATCTGAACTCAAGTATACAGCTCTCATCACCACTTGCCGATCAAATAGGAATGGCAAGATGCAAATCTTGCTGCCTGCCAAAGAGGTAATCTAAGATACCATTTGTGAGTAACCTGCTAGCAATGCCACAGTCCCAGCAAACACACAGAAATAAAAATCTGCAAATCCTGCAGTTATTCCCCAGTAGATTACTGTGCTTAACCCAAACATTAGTACTTTTCTGTTCGGGGAAGCTGAGGGCACAGCCTTTATTACACTTAAAACAGCAAGGGAATATATTCTCTATTCAAATTTGATTGCAGGCATGGAAGATGTTGTGGGTTTTTTTTTTTAAAAAAAGGGTTAGAAGCAAAATAATGCCAGCTATGTTCATTTAAAATAGTTTTAAGGACAGTATTTTATTTATATCACAGCCAAGAGGTATAACAATTCTACAGAGCCAACTCAAAATTAGCAAATACATTTTGCCTGTACACCAGAAGAGAATGCAGATGCTAAACCTGTTATATAGACAGTAAAGTGCCATCAGAGCAAAGAAGGTAAAAATAGCAAAGTTATCTGTAAGATGACTAAGAAAATGTATTTTCAAAAATATGCTTTTAAATATGACACCCTTTTCTTAGAACTGCATGCATTCATTTAGCTTTGTTAATTTCTCAATTCTTTCTTTTGATAATTTATTTTTGGCCTCCCACTAACATACTTCCCCAGAAGCCTCGCTTCACCCTACCCACACTCAAGCCTGGCATGCATGTACTCAGAACGATTTAGAAATTGATGCTGATCACCCCAGTAACTACAAAGAATCTCTACCACAGCACTTACAGGATCATGTATTGGAAAACTGGATTCCTGCTATCTCCCACCCTCATTTCTACCCCTTCCTCTTCACCCCCACCCATCTCAGGGGTCTCCATGCCTCCATTGGCAACTTCCAGGACCGATGAAGCCTCCCTTCTTGCACAACTCCTGCTTCCAGCACTTTGGCAGGCAAGAAACAGTCCACCTCTTTTTCCAGGCCACCACCAGCGCCTGAAGGAGGAAGCTGGACGTTGTCACCTCAGAAGCAGCCATGGTTAGAAGACACAGGAGCAGCAGAGCTGGGCACGGCTCCCGCAGCTGGGGTGGGAGTTGTGTCCCCCAGCACCTCTCCCTCTTGCACGTGCTGCCAGTGGCTGGGTATAGAGACAGCCAGCCTCGGCTATGGCCACGCTGCTCTGCACATCTCCCTCTCTTCCACCAACACCCAGATGCCTCCAGAAAGAAAACTGCCCTTTCCTCAGATTAAATCTCTTTAGGGACTTACTTGGCCTCCACACGGCTGCAGCCGCTGGTAATCTACATTTCCGAGGTAACAGCGGTAGTTGGTGTTTGGCCAAGCCTCTCAAATCATTCCTCTGCCATGCCAAAGCCCTGTGTCTGGCTCCCCTCCAGCTGCTTCTCACAGAGGGAAGGGTACCTGCTAGCACCCCAAAAAGCTACCTCCTGCTGCTTGCCCTGACCCCTGCTGGGAGCCCAGCCCTCCTCTTCCAGGAGCCAAGCGCAAAGTCCTGGGCTGCCCTGCCCAGCAAGCAGGTTCCCAAGGCTCAAACCCATTACGTCAAGATCATTAGGACACTTTTAGTAATGTATCCCCGTGGATCTGCTAGAGTAGCTATCAGGTATGCGATGCACAGTAAATCCTCACTCACACTCACTCCTCTCATCCCTACATCGTCGCCCATCACATGTTCACTGCCACCTTTCCTCTGCAAAGGCTTAAAAAAATGTCAGCCCTAGCACCAGGGCCAGGCACAAAATCCAAGTAACTGCTGCAGTAAGCGCTACCCTTCCTTTGCATGGTGGTCACAGGGCAGCAAGGGTCCTCTGCCAAGCTTCCCAAGAGCACTCAAGCCAAAGCAAACCAATAGCACACCCATGTGCATAGCAACTGGCAGTGTTCATCCTTTACTTTGGCAAAGTTATTCCATTTAAAAGATAAATGGGATGATCTCCCATGACTTGCCCCACAAAGGCAGAGAAAGTTGCGGTGGGAGCAAGTTTTTAGCTTCACCTCTGCCACCTTCAGCAGCAGGAGATGTACGTCCTAGTGCATTACGGGAGATCTCTCGCTATGGAGGGGAAAAGGGCTAACGTGGCTGCAAAGGCACCCTGCAGGCCACATGTGGAAAAATCAAGAGGAGTGGATGGGGTGTAAGAGCAGTAGAAATGAGGAAAGAACAAAAAACCAGGCTCCTCAGGCGAGACTTAAACACATGCAAAAATGCAGACAGGGTACCTCTACACTGTAATGACGATGGCAGTACCTAAGAGGCCACCTCTGAACACACCTCCCCTTACACCTAGGCAAGGGAAAGGGTATGGGACGAAAAGTAATTTGAGACGAGAAAAAGGAAGGTGTTTTGATACATACATATGAAGATGAGCAGGCAGCTTTACACCCATCTTGCAGCCCTTCAGGCTCTGGACAACCTCTTCCCCTCTGCAACACAGGCACCTCAGGCTGAACTCTCGATCCTTGCTTGCAGGCAGGGCACTTGATGCTGATCTTGTTCAACTCTGCCTTATTTACAGCAGAAAGGAACAAGTGCTTGGCGACTTAAAGCATTTGGCAGCTACACACTCTGGATGAGATTTAACTGCCGACTAGCTCATGGCATGGGAGTGATTAGACGTAACAGCTCCTTACATGTCAGTGACCCATAGATTAACTGTGCTGCTGTAACACTGATGGCTGGAATGAATCACATCAGCTCCAAGTTACAGTCACGGGGACTGTGCCCCATGAGCGTAACTGAGTGGCAAGGAGAGGCTGGTCCCATTCACACAGGATAAGCGAGAGAGCTTGTCCAGGTAAGTAACACCACAGAGCTCAAAGTAAAAATCAATTTTCTTCTTCTCCTAGCACCAAGAGTGAAATCAATCAGGGCATAACAATCTCTTACACGCTACGCTCCCAACATGTATAAGAAAAAAGCAGCCTGCTTGCTTAACAACAGCAAGCAAAACCTCAGCCCTAACACTGCACTTTTCCTCAAAAAAAAAAAATCCCATGACATCTCTTTAAGGAACTGAGAGCAGAGACAGAGCGACTTGCCCGCAATTATATCATAAGTCAGAAGAAAGCACTTGGAATTTGCATGCTGTGACTCCTGCTGTAGGCGCCGGATAACACCGCAGGCATAAAGGTCAAACTCTTCAGCAGGAGCTCTGAAGATATTGTCTGCAGGCCACAAGCAGTCAGCAGAAAGCTGGGAGATGGCACGGCGCCAGCCCGGGGTTTCTTGGTATCCATGCCCTTCATTGCAAAGCGCCTTAGCACCTGGTGGGGTGGTTAAACAATCAGCCCCTGCAAGACGGAGCAAACATCCCTCCTCTGTAATGGGATTAGACAGCAAAGTGGGAAGACAGGGTACAGGAAGATCTAGGAGGGGAAAGCAAAGCTTGACAGCATATTCAGGAGGTGGAGGAAGCTGAGGACCAAGGATTGTGTGAGCAGGGTGGGAGCAGAAAGCACTGAGATGGGGAGATGAGATGAAATGATACAGTGAGAAGGGGTAGAGTACTTTGAAAGCACACCAGAGATAAATGTATTGAGATAATTGCTTAGAAGGGAATAAATATTAGTAAGTACTATAATTACCTTGAACACTTTACAAAGCTGTAAGAAGAAACATGACTAGAAGAAGGGCTGGCACACATGTTCACTGGGAGCTCCTATTTCAAGCTAGCAAGAAGGAACCAACAGGGCCTGACACCCAGGTGGGTAATTTCAGCCTGGCAGCCAGCCACAGCCCTTTGGCTAGATCCTAGGTACTGGGTAACTTGAGTTAATAAGTGCCAGATTCCAGCAATACGGTTTTCTGGAGTAAAGAGCTTCTGGACGACTTCTGGCAACAAGCACCTGCCTTCTCCTGTGGCTCTTACTCAAGGTCTAGCTATGCTTTCCGAGAGATTTGGAGGATTCCTGTGGCCCTGGTGATGGTGCTGAATGAAGACAGAGAGTTTCAATCCAGAAGTCAAAAATCTCAATTTATCTAAGCAGCCTAATCCTGATACCCATGCTCTAATGAGAGACCAGAACCCTTCTTTCACTGAGAGGTAAACAGATACTGTTTGCTTTTTGGGGGGTCAGTATCTCACATACAAGTTTCCATTTCTCTAACTGCCTCAAAATCAGCCATTTCACACATTACCCTGGCTCAGTGCCAAGCTCCTCTCAAATGCAGGACAGACACTTAGTGCTAGAGTCCATCAAAAAACACACCTACCTCACGCTGTGCTCCCAGCTCCCTCGAACAAGCTTATCAACTTCCATACAAAGCCCAAAAGCCATAAAAGTGACAGTGTGCCTCAGGCAGAGAGATCAGGGATGCAGCAGAGAGGGAAAAGCAACCAACAAAACAGCAAACAAACAAAAAATCCCCAAAAACCCAGATGCATCACCCCTTCCCTGCTATTCCCCTGTAATCACAACTACTCCAGAGGGGAAAGCATTTGCTGGGAAGCGAAGCTATCTGCTTTTGTGTGTGAAGTAGGGAACACCTGGTGAACAACACCTATTCCAGACTCGTGCCACCAGTTAAAACAGAACAAATCTTAGAACTGCTACAACAGCTGTACATCAAAATCACCTCCAACCATGTCAGACCCTGATGAGCAGTTTTGCAAGGGTCAGAAGAAGAAAACCCAGAACGCTAAATTGAACAACCAGCATTAGAATAACACTCAATGGTGCTAATGGCCACGCAGCTGCTCTGTGGCATACGCTCTGGATCCGGATGGTTTCTGCTATCCCGATGGGACCAGTTTTGTTGCCAGAAACTGCACAGGAATCTCCTGCACTTCAGCAGCAGCCTCAGCCCTTCCTGACTGGCAAAGTCTTATGCCTGAATAAGATCAGAAGAGACAGGAGAAGCTCTAGATGATTTTTCAAGTCCCAAATTGAATCAATAGCTTGGAAGGAAAGGAGAAGTCAAAGCCAAGAGCGAGGGTAAGTACACTGTTCAGGAAAAAGAGAACAAATACAGATGGATCCTCACTATCTCCATTTTTTTTAATACTCTGGAACCTTTGAGGCTTTAAAAGCTATGGGTGTGGTGGAAAACCCAGCATTTCATTAGATCCATCCTCCAGAGCCTGTTCTCATCTATCTTTTTTATCAGCTGGGTTCTCTACTTTCCTTCTCCTTCTAGTGCTTTCCCCAGCTCATCTTTTCCCCACTCCTCCACTTGACACTTCTTCCTTCCCTGTGGATCATTGCCCAACAAGAGTGGGAAATGGACCTGGAAATACCAAGGAAGCACCAGCAGTGGGGTAAAATTGGAAAGAAGAAGCCATAGGAGGGTACAGGCAGTGGCTTCAGCCAGAAACTGCAGATTAAACAGAACACTGGGCAGAGCTGGCAACCTCTGTCAGGAGGTGGGAATAGTTCAGAGAGCCTCCCCAGGACCCCCCTTCCCTTGGGCCTCCATAAACATCTGCAGGACATGAAAAATGGATCTACTTTCAAGCCAGACAAGTCCCCCAATCCCTCTATGTATCTACTGGTTTTGCCAAGTTAGTTTTCAGACCAAGCAAGTCCTTCCAACTAGCTCCTCATGTGAGTACCCTGACCCGCACCTTCAACCCCCATACACTGGGCTGGAACCAGTCTGGAACAACTCCTTTCAGGAGCAGCGCTGCTTTTTAGCATTTGTACAAATACTGTGCAGCAACAGTACAAGTACTGAGTGTCAAAGCCTCTGTTTTTGAGAAAAGCTTCCCATCACTTAGCTGAGATGGTCTGGTTTTGTGCTCATGTTCAATTACTTATTGAAATGTGACTTTAGCGGCAGCTTAGAGAGGCAAGATTTCCTCTCGTCTCATTGCCATTTGCTAATTAAACCTCCTAACGACAAAAAGCTTACTAACATACATCATTGGAAACATGTTCTTAGTACACTGATGGAGACAGAGTGAGCAACAGGTTAGAGCTGGAAATGACAAATACACATGCAGACACCCTTGACCCACCGAAGGCAGCTGCAGACTCAATTTCTTTGCCTGGCAATTCGAGCAAACCCCCCTTTGTCAGGAAAGGCTCCATTTTAGCCGCTCCATAGCTGATAAGGAACAGATGCTAAATGTCTCCTAACATTTAACCAGAGAACTGTTCCTTAAGAGGATTTTATAAGACTAGGAAAGAGATGCCAATACAAAAACGGAGTCGAAACCAATTTAGCAGGTTATCATTAAGGAGTATTTAGCATCTTAAAAGCCAGAGGCAAATCACAATACTGCAGTTTTCCAGACACTGGCTGGAGGGCCTAAACGTCCTTGATACCAGCAGACAAGTCAAATCACGAGCAGAGGAACCTTATCAACAAGAAGAAAATCCAATTGTGCTTGAAAAGCTTCCCCCTTCTTTTCAAGCAATTTTATTGGTGCTGTAAGTTTTTTGGCAGGGTCTGCAGCTTGCTAACCATCAGACTGCAAGGAGCACTCTTTCAGGTTGTAGCACTCTGATTCATTTGAACCAAAGCAACTGAAGTATCTCTGGCTGCATACTAGACTGCATAACCTTTAAGACAATGGCTGAATCCATGACTGATTTCGTAGGGGTAAGAAAGAAGCCAAGAGAGATCAAAAGGAAGAATTTTAAAAGAATTTAAAAAAAAAAAAGCAGTTCCCTAGTTAAAAAATTCAGTAAGCCTCCCACCTTAGAAGTGATGCTCTCCTTCCCAAGCTCCTTGTGACCCTCTCTCTCCTGGCCCACTCCCTGTGGTCTGCTGCACTGTTTATTCTGCCTTTCACTTTATATAATGGGTCTGGTAAAAGTGTTCCAAGCACACATTCGATTTACAATAAAAAGTGCTTTAATAGAGATATCTAACTTGACGGAGGGTCAACTAAAAGACGACAATTCGCATAAACCAAAACCTCTTGTGTAAATAAACAGGATTTGCAGGAGCCTCAGGATGTCGGCCAGTCTGGCCAAGGCTGCAGAAAGGGAGTCTCCTCACAAAGAATTACATTTTAAGGATGCACAAGAGTGGAGCCTGCCAGCCCGGCACCGACAGGGTGTCAGGGTGCAGTGAGGCAGCCTCCCACCAGATTCGGGCAACCCAGAGAGCCCCAGCTGAACCTCACTCAGAAACGAGGTGATGGCCATGACCATCTGCAGAGTCCCTGCCTGGTGTGTTCCCCAAACACAGCCCACCCTGGCCCACAGGATCATTGCACGGTGGGGTGATCTAGAGGCAGCAAAGACAGGGGTGACAGCAGCACGACTGGCTTGCAAAACGGAGCTCGCGGCGGAGCACTTTGGGCAGACGCAGATGGAGAAATCATGATCTTGGCCACTGTTGCTAACAACGCATCGAGGAGCAGATGAGGCGCCAGCAACACTCCCGGGCCGCTAGCTTCAGTAAACAAAAACCACCCCAAACCCTGTGTATGCAAGCACCCACTCTGCCGTTCTCTCCGTCTGTTACCCTCCAGCCAAGCAGCCCTCAGCTCTATCAGCATCCAGGCTTGTGTTTCAGCCACTGCCCCCTCCAGCCCCTGTGCCTGGGCAGGCAGCAGAAGAGCAGGAGGGTGCGACAGCAGAACTGAGTGTCAGGCAACTGCACGCTGCTGCTCCCCAGCCAGCACTCCTTCTCCACCAGGAGACAGGCCTTTAAGATCATCCCTGCATTCTCCAAGAGTCGCCTCTGCATCATTATTTCACTCCAACATGCCATTTACAAGTGAGCTGCAGTTTCAAGACGTTGTGCAGGCTCTACTCCCCTCTAGGAATCGCAAATAAATCACCAATTACTATGCATGAATAGAGAGAGGAAGAGGGTAATGAGTCTATGTACATATATACATATGCAATGTTTGAACACAAAGAGCTGTAAATTGCATTCACAGGTGGTATTCTGGAGACTGCAGGAGACTCAAAAGCAGAACTATTCATAAACCAGTCACCGACATGAATGAATTCAGCATTCCCCAGAAGCCTATTGTGTTTCCTATATATTACACTATAAATATGAGGAGTATCAGACTTTGCATCCCTGCAAAAAAGAAGGTAAATCTTGCAACTACACATAGGATTAGCACTGGCTGGCACAAGTATTAATGGTCTCATAGCTGCATGAGGATTATTTACAGCACTTGCTCTATTTTCCCATTTTGTACTTGCTGTGATGAAGTGCCACTTGTTTAAAGAACCCTGTAACAAACACTGCAGCAACAGGGAAAAAACAGCAGAGATCTACAAATGTTACACCCACATGCCAGATGTGGGTTTTCAAACCCTGGTTTTGCAGTTCCTTGGATTCTGGTAGCTAGTTGATGTCTGATATATTACATTAAATCATCTACCGGCTCTTTCCATAACCACGATTCTTCCTTCAGCAATTCTAATGAGTTTCCAAAAGGATAAGGAAAAAATTGAGCTGCATTTCTTTTTCTGCATACTCAACCCATAGTACCTTATCCATATATTCTAGTATTAACATTACTTGTTTTGAACGCAACAGTCTTTTTCTAGCCAGTCAGAGATCTATGTCACAAAATAAGGCTTTTTACTCCAGCCGCTTCCCCACTAAGTCAAATGATGCCTCACAGTTTTACAAACAGCAACTTTCGTGCAACTCAAGGCTTTGAGGCACAGTCACACATGCCCAATTTTGTTAAAGCCAGCAACTGGGCAGATCAACCGTCTGAAGAAATCCAGGTGAAAAACACCAGAAGAAAACTAACTCCAAGCATGCACATGGTACGCTTCCTACGGTTAAAAACAGCCTTGCGTTTAACACGAGGTCAGCAGAGTGTTTTTAGAAACTAGATGCGTCCATGGGATTTGTGGACCACTGAAAAGCAACCAGTTCTCCAGGTGATGGAAGACATCTCGCAGTTCATCCCCTGGGGAGGGCAAAGGTACCTTACAGCCAGTTTTAGGACAAGCCCAGAAAGCCAGCTCCTGCAAGCAGAGAGCCAGGACAGCCCTGGCAGCCAGCCAGATGCCCCGTCAGCCCCGACAAGGGGTGTCCAGCGCAGGCCTGGGGGTCCCAGTTCTTCCCCGATGTGGGAGCCCTTCGGCAGGACGATGCCCTCTGCTGATACAGCGCTACATCAGCTGGGAGCGCTTCGGAGCGGCGTGCAGGACACCGGCCGCTCGCTCGCTCCATATTAGGAAGACTTAATCCAGAACGGTGTTATTGTTCTTCAACGGGAGAAACTAGGCACGCAAAGCCACGACAGCATGAGATTGCCGTTTGTCTACACCCATCTTGCGGGCTACAACAGACTGCCTGACCAAAGTCACCCTGGATAAACTCAGCTTTAAGATGGCTTTTTTTTTTTTTCAGGGAACCCAAGGAAAAAAGCTACTGGCTAAGGGAAGTTTGAACCTCCTCCAAAACCATTTCAAAGAGTCATCTCTCTCTTTCCTGAAGACAGAGAGAGATCATGAAAAACCACATAGACATGCAAATTAGAGACATGGACACAGGACTGCAATTCAAGTAAAAACATTCCCAAATGGGCAGAGCAGGAATGTCACAATTCTAAAAAGAGTAAAATTGCCAGCCTTGCTGCTTCTTCCCTCAACAGCATTAATACCAGCAGAAAATGTTACCAATGAAAAGGCAAATCAAAACAATTCCGAGGTTACTCTGTACACACACAGGCAGAAAGCAGCATGAACGTGCCGTACTGTATTTTCTACAAACGTTCCTATCAACTCATCAGTACTAAGCCAGGCACACGGGCTGCCACAAAAACCCTAAGAGGCATTTTAATTGTCTTGCATTCTGCTTTCCCCAAATTTGTAGGAAGGGATCTTGCATTGCTACAGCATCTCTAACCCAGCAGTGTGGACTCAAAGGACTTCACAGAACTGCGTACAGTCACCCCCTGGGCAGACACTTGTGGGACGGGACAAAAACACATACGTTTAACGGTTCATAGGGTACAAACCGCAAAGCAGAAAGAGAAGGGACTACAGGAGGAGTTTGGAGAAACAGCACAAAGCAATAAAATTGCATTTTACGACAGCAGGGACTGCCTTCCCTCTACGTTTCAACGCACTCTTGGAGAGCGAAGAAGAGGACTTTGTTTCTGCAGCCTACCTTATCCCAGGCATTTTCTCTGCCTTCATTGTGCAAAAAAAGCTCAACGCCGACTCGTAACTCTCTACCCATTACGATTCCCCCTCCGAGACGCGTCCCCTGACCCCAGCACGGAGTAGCCCCCTGTCAGACCATTCGCCTTCCCAAGTTGATGCCGGAGGAGGTGCCCGTCCCCTCCGTCCCCCACCCCTCCACGCCCCGGCTGGACCCCGCGCCGCGCCCCGGCAAGGATGGTCAGCGGGGTATTGCAGGTGGAGATTAAACCCTGATTTTTTTTTAATATCTATTTATTTATTTTTTTATTTATTTCCCCTCCTCCCTCCGATCGTAGAACAGCGCGGGCACTGACAACTCCTACGGGAAAGCGCTGGGAGGGAATGGCCCTCCCGGGAGCCTTGCAAAGCAGGCACTCGCCGGGGGTCCCGTCCCGTCCCGCCCGGGAGACCCCCGTCCCATCCCGTCCCGTCCCGCCCACGCCGGCGGCCGGCACTTACCGAGGAGGAGCAGGGAGGCCAGCTGCGGCCGCAGGGTCCGCATGGCTGCCGGGGCGCGGGGCGGCGGCCGCCCTTACCTCCCGCCGCGGGGCGCCGCGGGGCGCCGGCTCCCGGGGCAGGCGTCGCGCCGGGCCCGGCGGCACAAAGAGAAGGTGGCGGGGCCGGCACGGGGAGGCGCCAAGGCAGGCGGGGGCATCGCCCCCGCAGCGGGGCAGCCGCCGCGCCTCCCCGCCCCGCCGCTCCGCTTCGCTCCCCGCCGCCGCTCCGCGCCGACGGCTCCTGGGGCAGAGGCAGGAGGCGAGGGAGAAATCGTCTCGTCCGCAGCGCAGGAAAAGAAAAAAAAATGGGCGGGCGGGTGTGCACGAAACAACAACAAAAAGATCTCACCCTAAAAGTTATAAAAATAAAGGGGGCGCCGCGCTCCCCGGCTTGCCCCGGCCCGCCGCCCTCACCTGCCTGCCTGCCCGCCCGCTCGCACGCCCGCTCGCACGGCGCTGTCGCCGCCGCCGCGGGGTGCCCGGCGCTTCCTCCGCGCCGCCAAACTCCTCCCCCGGCCCGCCCCGCCGCCGCCCGCTCCCCCCGGCGGCGGGCGGGGGAGGCGGGCAGCCCCCGGTCGGCGGGTAGGGCGCGCTGCGCGGTCGCGGAGCCGGGCAGGGACGGGGATGTCCCGGCGTGTGGGCGCCGGGGGGGCGGGGGTCGGAGAGGGCGCTGCGGAGTGTGGGTTTTGGAGGGTCGTGGCCTGGGTCTGCGAGGCCAGGGGTGAAGCCAGGGTCGTAAAAGAGCGCGGGGATAAAACGGGTTCCTTTGTTTTAAGGGAAAAAGGGAGTCCTCGGGCGCTCCTCGGAAACGAGGATTGCTGAGAAATGGCATAAATGCTCCCTTTTGTTCCCATGCAAACCAAAAATAACAGCCGGACTTCCCAAGTTTCGACCAACTCGTGACTATTCCACTGTGATGCACTGATACCGAGACCCAAATCCAGGGCTGGTATTAATGCTCGGTTGCCAGATGTGAGCCCTCCCCAGGTGCAGGCACTGCTGCACTAGGGATACTGCCCAGGCAATCAACACTACAATGTGTCACCGCCAGAAATGCATCTAAAGTACATCCAGGAAACACTGAAATGCATAAATATGGCAACACTGGGGACTGGGTTTTATGTTGTTTGTAAATAAAAGCTGAATGAGAAAACCCTTCTCAAGGGTGCAGATGTTCAAATGTCCTTGCAAATGGAACCCCCAGTTGCATGTTAGCTCAATAGATGCCAGAAGTGACAGCAACAGCAGAGTGAGGTACCCTTTTAGTGCTCTGATGCTGCAAGGACCCTTTGCAGGAGACACTTCTGCCTGAACTCAGAGTCCCCCGTGAAGTCTTTGTGATGCAAATGCAGGAACCCAACCCTTCTGTGCCACAGAAAGGCAGAAACCAGCACAATTCCAAGCCATCTAATAAAAGATGCCAAGTGCAGACCAGTGACAAGCGATGTTCTTCAGAGGCTGGTGTTGGGACTGGCACTGCTTAACATCTTTGGTGACAACATGGACAGTGGGATCGAGTTTTCTGACAACACCAAGCTGTGTGGTGTGGTCAACACTCCGGAAGGAAAGGATGTCATCCAGAGGGACCTTGAAAGGCCTGAGAGGCGAGGCTGTGCAAACCTCATGAAGTTCAATAAAGCCAAGTACAAGGTCCTGCATGTGGGTTGGGGCAAACCCAAGCACAAACACAGGCTTGGTGGAGAATGGATTGAAAGCAGCCCTGAGGAGAAGGACTTGCGGGTATCGGCTGATAAGAAGCTCAACATGACCTGGCAACATGTGCTTGCAGCCCAGAAAGCCAACCATATCCTGGGCTGCATCAAAAGAAGCGTGACCAGCAGGTCGAGGGAGGGGATTCCCCCCATCTACTCTGCTCTCGTGAGACCCCACCTGGAGTTCTGCATTCAGCTCTGGGGCCCCCAACATAAGGACAGGGACCTGTTGGATCAAGTCCGGAAGAGGGCCATGTAGATGATCATAGGGCTGGAACACCTCTCCTGTGAAGACAGGCTGGGAGAGCTAGGGTTGTTCAGCCTGGAGAAGTCTTTGGGATGACCTCACAGCAGCCTTCCTAAAGGTGACCTACAAGAAAGCTGGAGAGGGACTTTTTAGAAGGGCATGTAGGGATATGACAAGTGGTAATGGGTTTAAATTGAAGGAGGGGAGATTTAGATTAGATATATGGAAGAAATTCTTCACCATGAAGGTTGTGAGACACTGGAACAGGCTGCCCAGAGAAGCTGTGGATGTCCCATCCTTGCAAGTGTTCAAGGCTAGTTTGGACAGGGGTTTGAGCAACCTGGTCTAGTGGAAGGTGTCCCTGCCCATGGCAGGGGGATTGGAACTAGATGATCTTTAAGGTTCCTTCCGACCCAAACCATTCTGTTATTCTGAGTACTTAGAAGCTGTACCCATCAGAAGTCAGAAGCTGCAGAAGCTGTCTGTATTACCATATGGACTTGCTTCCCAACACGGCTGTTGTGGCAGATGCATTGATAGCCAGCTCCTAGTGACCCAGCAAATTCTGTTTCTGCAGGCTAATAATGTTAAGCTGTGCCATTTTCAGAGTGGGAGGTTTAATTTGCAGCTTTGTCATGCTCTCTGCACAGAGGAGCCAAAGAAGAGAATAATCGGAGACATGTGGGAGAGAAAGGGTTAGCATTGTATTTGCAGTGAAAATGAAACTCACACTTTGGCCCATAAGCTTTAATTACATCAAGACTGCCTTCAAGTGAGACATGGAAAAGTAACAGAGGTGATGATGAGAGATGATAGAAAATACTGGTCTATTTGCGTTTTCTCTTAGGTGATTTGAGGGCTGAAACGTCATCCAGTATAATATCACTCAGCTTGCTCAATATTTTTCACGTGCAGTCTCCTATTATAAGTCCTCATGGACAAGCCTATGAATATTTAGAGCAAGCACTATAGGGCTACTTTGAAGAAAACTTCCAGTATCTTTAAATGGATGCAGGATAAAGATCAATTATTCTAATGCTTCAAAAGATGTATAACTAGAGAAATAAATAACAGGAAAAGAAAAAGAAAGGTAAATTAAGAAATACAGGGCACAGGCAGGAAAAAAACATTTTTTTCAGGATAAACTCAATAAAAAGGAAGCGTTAAAGCTAGGTGATACAACAAAACATTTCTAGATGGCAAGGGATATAGACTATGAACCCACTACATTCCTGAATTAAGAAATTATATCCATCTCCACCTGAAGAGATGGGGAGGAAAACACTAGCATGATTCAGGTGAGGTCCTGGCTCAGGTCAGGGACAAACCAGGAGCCAACACTTGGTTTCTTGGCTCTGAATACATTACGTTTGCCAGTGAAGCCTATCAACAAGACAATTCAAAGTGAATTTGGGTGCATTTTTGCTATTGCTAGGCACTGTGTGACTTTACAGCATATGAGCCTAACAGAAGCATAAAAACGCCCTGTAAAAATGTTATCAGAGATTCACTAAACATTCACATCCTCTTCTCAGAGCTCTTGCAGGGTATTGCATTAATGCATAGTAACAATAAAAATATAAAAAGACCATGGAAATGACATTATAGCATTATAAGATTAATCCAATTCCAGTCAAATTAGATTATAATAAGAACTGTGTGTGCTAAAGACTATTAATGGGAACCTGTGTTTCAAAAACTTCATCACCTTTGTGCGTGTTCTCCTCCCTGACCCCAATAACAAAAATAGCTTGGTGTTCACGAGAGCGCCCTTCTCCAGAGGACTTCACAAACACTCTCTGGTCTTCTGAGGAGAACATTGGCCTCGCTCCTGCATCAGTGGGGAAACTGAGGCCCAGGCAGGGCGGCTTTCTCAAACCTGGGGAGGCAGCCAGCCCTCCCTTGGGCTTGGCTCCAGCTTTTCAAGCTCCTGCGGTGGGGCTCTGACTCCCTGTGGCCATTTGTCTGTCTGTCCCTGTGGCTTATTCACACAGCCGAATGGGAACAAATGCCACAGTCGCCTCAAAGACAAAACCGTTTCAAGCACGAGGTTGCTGCGAAGCAGCTTTCCAGGAAGACAGATCTGGGCTTCCTCGCACTCCCAGCACAACTGAGTCACTCAGGAGCGCTGTCCTCAGCAGCAGCCGCATCATTTTGGTCAGGCCACGCCGTTGCTCTTTGGCAGCAGGATAGCTGTAATAGCTGGAGGCAGACGGGCGTGACTCAAGCGATGCTGATGATATACACATTAGGTCACAACCCACACCGCTGTCTTTCTTGTTGCTCGGTCGCTGCCAGCGGTCTGCTCGGGCTTGCTTCCCCATCACTCGCCTCCGCAGGCAGGGGCAGGAGCCGGACAGCAGGAACTCACTCTTGGGGTGAAGGGGGAACCATCCCACTGGCTGCTGTTTGCTGAGCTGCTCTGTGCTCACACAAAGTCACAGGTGCTCCCCGTTGGGCAGGGGAAGCTCAACCAACACGTGCCTGCAGCCCAGGCAAGAGGCAAGACTGGGTAGCTGCCATGTGGCCAAGAGCCATCAGGGTAGATGTTTCCCAAAGCTCTGGGCTGCCAGAGGCTGCTGTAATACAACAGCCGTGACTGAGAGCTGCATCCTTGGCCCTAGGGGAGCAAAGTGACGTCAACATCAGACTCCGAATATGCTGCTTGCCCCATGTGCACAGGCTGCCTGTGACCCACAGATGAAGAGTGAAGTTATACTAGTGTCTGGCCCTCAGAGAAAAGAAGTTTGGCAGAAATGCAACATATGTACGTTATGAAATAAGAATGCTGGTCCTTCTTCAGGACAAAACACTGCACACCCTCAAGTGCTGGACCCTGTGGCTATTTATCCCAGTTCTCTCATCATCAGGCAGGGGAGGGAACAAGGCACAAGACAGATTTGCAGCCTTTAGTTTTCAGAGCAGGCAGTAACCTGCATGGCTAATGGTAAGAGGGTATAGCAAAAAGGGGACTGGGCTCAACCAAGCAAGTCAGGCCCCTGTCTTGTTTTCCGCAAGGCAGGAGGCTCCACAGTCTTCTGCATGTCAAGAGGAGCAATTTCCTTCCTGTACAAGCAGAAAAGAGACATGGGCAAAAGGATGAGGGGGAGATTGAACTGCAGTTGCAGGAGTGACTACCTCTCTGAGGGCAGTGACTCCAGCCAGAGCTGGAGAACAGTTTAAAAGGCTGTATGTATGGCTCAGAGAGGGGAGAGTGTGAATCCACATCCCCCTCCTCTCAGAGGCTACCTGAGTGTTTCAAACTGAGCAATCAGAACCAAACCATCCAGAAAGAGAAAGCACTTAAAAAAATGTCGTATTTGATTCACCCAAGATCACATAACACAATCCACAGAACTCGGGGTCTTCTGACTACTCCAAGCCTGAAGATGTGTTTGGGGAAGGTCACAATCAGGTCAAAGCTCCTCTGCCACATTGTGAAGGGGAGAGGAGACACTCCTAGAGCTCCAGGCTAAAGTGGAGAGGAACGACCCGAGCCATTTAGTTTGACTGAAACATTGCCTAAAACATTTTCTCCAGACCTTATTTACACTGCAAAGTTTTGAACATCAGTTTCGACCAGAGGAAAAAGAAGATATTTATATTTAATGGCCAACATTTAAGCTCCTTTAAAATGAGCTGGGAGGTTGCAGTTGAAACAGAGAGAAAATCCTAACTGCCCTGGCACAAAGCAGCAGTGCTGCCATTGCAGAGAAACTGACATCTGTAACTAGGCTAAGGTTTTAGGTGTAGCTCAGCCTAGACTGGACCCCAGGACCAGTATGCCAGTCCACAAATGGCACCAAGGCAGTTCTCAGGCAGCCCCAGGGATATAAAGGAATTCCCATTTTTGTGTCCTGGGCAGAGGGATGAGGAGAGGGAGAAGGAGGCAGAAAAAAAAAAAAAAAAGCCTGTGTAAAGATAGATCAACACATTTCCAGATTTTCAGGACATCTGTCAGCAAGCCCCAGAGTATATGGCAGCTAATCCCTTTGCAGATTTTCTTTTAACTATTGCTTGACAGAAGACTCTGCCAATCTTTTCATAAACGTACCCACGCCTGAAGTTGCGGTCTGCCTGAGGTTACGATCTGACTGCAAGGAAAAACATTGCACTACCGGCTTGGGAAATGACATTAGGGAAACACCTCGCTGAGGAATATGCAACAGCTTCAAATTTTGGAGTATGCGCAAAGCAAAAGATGTTTCCTGAAGATTAAGAAGGCCAGAGGCAAGGCAGCTACCTGACTAGATATCCACAGTGCTCCCACCTTCTCTGACATCCCTGCCAGCTGCTGGCTCGCTCCTGGGCTGGCCAAAGCCAGTGCAGGGGAGAGGGCTGGTGCTGCAGGGCTGGGCTGTTGGTCACCTCTGGCTTCAAAGCCTTTCTAGAGAGCTGCGGATTTCCTCCTGCATGTCCCTTCCACACACAGCTGGAGGCGCAGCGCAATGTGGTGCAAGAGCGAAGAATTAGAATACCGTGAATCTTCCTTTGTTCCTGGTTTAATTCTCAAACCCTGTGTTTCGCAGAGTTCAGCTGTTGCATTGCTTATCTGCTAAGAGCGGGCAGAAAGCAGTCCATAAGACTGTTCTTCTATACCACAGTGGTAAAATGTCTTGGTCCTGACACGGGCACACGCAAATTACAGGGGCAGGGAGCCCTGTGGTGCCAAGAGGGCTCATTAAGCACAGCTGACACAGGCAAAGCCCCAGGCACTCCTGGGCAAGCTGCTGTAGGCTCTGCTGCTCTGGCCAGCCGGACCTGCAGCTGCTGCTGGGACCTTCCCAGCTTCCTAAGGTTCTGGCTGAAGTACACGCAGGAATGAACACATCGTTTTTCTGCTTTCTCATCCTACCTACAAAAATGAAGCTCAAGTTTTCTGATGTTTTGCAGGTTAATTCAGACCTCCTCATGCTTTTAGCGGGTGCCAGAATAAGGCAAGAGAGTAAAAGATTGACTGCAAGCCACATGATTACTGATGGAGCAGCAGTTTATCTTTGTTTTCCTCCCCGCTGGGAAGAAAAGTAACATAGAAAAGTGGGCAAATGGACTTTTCTGTTATCAACATTTTTCAGTGGCAGCCAGCAAAAAAATGGGTGTTTCAGCAGTAAAAAGAAAATTAAAAAATCACCTTTGTCAAATACACTTTTAGCCTCCCATCCCACAAAACTTTCAGCTTCTGGTCGCACTTCACATTTTTCCACAGAATCATTTTAAAGAAAGAAAATCTATTTTCTGGCCCTGTCTAACAATGTGAGACTCCGGGTGTGTCTGCACTCTTTCTAAACAGTCCCAGGCAACTGTACAAAAAAGCTCAGCTGCTGTCATTTATCATAAAACATTTCTTTCATCCGGTTAGCTACGATAAGCACTTTGATTGTTACTCTGGAAGAAATACGTAATCATTAGGTTTCAAAGTCCACACCTTCGCTTATGTGATTGAAGCCAACTCACACCTCTTGCAGTATTGGCCTTACAGCAAGATAGCAGCTGGTATTGGAAGACAGCAGCAATTCTGCTTGCATTTTGCTGTGGGCGTTGGTCACCTTTATGTAATAACCAAATTATTTGGGACTCATCTGGGAGGGAGAAATGCAGGACGCCATGCCCTTACTCCGAGGATTGTTTTTTGCATTTCACATTCAAGAATCATTATATAAACCCTAAAATATTCATGACAGCGGGAATGAAAGCCCAGGAGTCTCACCTTCTATAGAGGTTCCTGAATGTTAAATTACTAGACTTGTTCCCCTGTTCATCCCCTCTACTAGCCTGTTCTCTTTCTCCCTCAGCTTTTTACCACCCACTCCAAGGAGCACACCTCCATGGGGTCAGCATTCCCAAACACAGGAGACTTCGCTATCTTGCTGCCAAGCCAAAAGCACACGGCACAGGCAGCCAGATACATGCCTGCAACACAAGCAGGCAACAAATATCTTCTCTGCTACACTGCAAATGACTCATTGCCTCCGACTTTTTAGCTCCTGGAGTCTCCCAAGGGAGGCAACAGGTTTAGTGCATTAGTGCTGCAGACAGGTATTTTAAATCAGTGCACTTTCAGAGCAAACACTGCCCCTTTTCCTTGCAGTGAGCTGTAGGTAGGAGCTTGTCCAAGCAACCCTGCACCACCCTTACAACAATAGAACAGGCAGATGGAAAATCAAACCTACACCTCCAGAAGAAAATGGAGTCAAACACCCTTTCTGGAGAACCAGGAGTACCTCTCTGCCTCTCCTCTTTTACTGTTACCACCAGTTTCAGTATGGAGCAGGGGTGACCTTGGTTCACTGCTTTCCATCTTGCCAACCTTACAGTATCTTGCACCCCCAGAGGCATCATGCCTGGGGGAGGCGAACGGGCCATCCTGCCATTCCTTGGTCCTCTGGGCTGAGCCTGCCAGCAACGTGCCCATGAAAGGCCAACAGCTGGCACTGTTTTGTGCCGATTCTTTGCTTCGCGATGCCATTCACTTGTGTGCTGAGAAGAGCTCCTCTGCCACATGAGTGACATGATATTTGCTGCTCAAGAATGCAGAAAAAAATAACTTCTTGTGTCTGTAAGCCTGTTCAGTGTCACCCCCACCCTGCACCCTCTCACTTCTTCTTAGAGGCTGTGGCCATGGGGAGGAGGGAGCCCAGGCAGCCTTCTGCTGCTGCCCTCACCACACTCTGCCTCCTGCCCCAGCAGCAGCTGCATCGCTGGGGATGAGCCAGGTGAGGGCAAAGCTGGGAGAAGAGGCAACTGTTTTGCAGGATGTTTATTGCCAGGCCAATTTGCTTTCCTCAGCAGTTTGCTACCTGAAAGCAACTGCTGTGACTAAAGCTGGCCCTGGTACAGATGGTTACAAAATTGTAGGGATATTATCTTACTCCCACTTTACCCTGATTGAAAAGACAGCTCAAGGGACAGAGCGGGAGAGAACAGAGGTAGGACTCAATCATCCCCGGAGGCAGGACTCAATCATGGCCCCCTCACAAACACCCAAGCGATGCCAACTTTGACTCACTGTCGGCCAAATCACCCTGGCCAGGCAGCGTGGACACGTTTTTGTTTGCAGCGCTGGAGCTGTCTGGATCATCCCACCCGCATGGAAATGTGATTTAGAGCAGGGCTGCAAACCAAAAGTCTGAAACATTGCTCCCGTAAAACATATGCCAGATTCCCTTGCTAACCTCCCTTGACAGATTAGCTATAGCAGAGCCTTCTTCCCCATGGGAGGAGGGGAACTGTCGCTTGCCCTGAAAAGGCTTCTGGTTCCAGCCAATGGAGCTCACCAGCTGTATTTCAAGAAGAGCTGTTTGCTGTGCTTTGTTTTCTTTCAAATACTGTTAGAATTCCTCTGCAGATGTGTGTTTCAAGCTAGAGCTAACAATGGGCGGCCAGAGCTGAAGAAGGATAAACTCGCTTTCCTCCTGGCTTGTTTTAGGATAATCAGCTAGCTACTGCATCCCTCTTTGCCTTGGTTTCCACCCCAGTAGGAAAAAGTAGTGCTCACTGCAGTGTTGTGTGAATTTTCTGGCAAGCACCTCTGCCAGAAGAGGAAGAGCTGCCAGTACCTGCACTAGTGCTTGGACTGGACTGCATGGACCACAGACAAAGCCAAGGAAGACCAGATTTGGTATCATCATACTCCTGAGACAAAAAACAACCAGAAAAAAATACCCAAAGCATCCTGGTAGAAATAGAGTAGAATGGGACTTTTGCAATTGTGTCACAGACCAGCTAACAGCACCGGAGAAGAAGCAAAGCTGGAATTTTGCAACCTGGTTATAAGCAAGCTCCACTTTCACCTCAGCAGTTAAATACGACGGCATTATAACACAAGCATGGTGTCATCATGTTATTTCACAACTTGCACGAATGGGATAGTCTTTAGCATTCATAAGAGGAAGCTTCTTTGTACCAACAGGATATGAGTTGCCCTGTCTCTGGAGGATGGAGTGATTTTGGAAGCTGTCATATCTCTTAGGAGCAACAGGCATGGAGTGGGGCCCCCATGCAGGCAGGGTGGAGGAGGGAAGAGGAAATGCCCTGATTCACTGTTATCGACTGGTAAGCAAAGCAACAGATGGATGTGGATAGAGGAGTATAAAGATGCCATGAGGCAATGTTAGTCATCATGATTAAGCCACGAGAGTGTCTACATTTGCAGTTATTTAGTTTACTTGTTTGTAGACATACATGACAGGAACTTAGAGGAGATGTGGAAAGGGATGACAACAGAGTATTGTGGATGTCCACAGCAGGCTCCTTCCTGGCAAGAATGGTGACACAGGTACCACCCAACAATGGTTTGTCTGAAGAACTGTGAAGGGAAGGCTGGCACAGGCCTCCCTGCCTCCCACGTCATTTGGAAAAGGACAGCCCAGGAACAAGCCGAAGAGCTGTTAAGGCATGAGAAGTGAAGGCAAATGAGAGGGAGCCAAAAAGCCAAGCTCGAGGAGGATGAACCCATTACAGCATCATTCTGAGGAGTGTCTTCAGAGCTGCCCTGTCAAGGATGGAGGAAAGGGTGCAGGCCATTTTGAGAGTCTGGATGAGTGGTTCAGTATGCTGATGGCTAGGGAAGTCTGCACATCAGCAACATAACCCAAGACAAGGTTATGAAGACATGAAGACAAAAAGGCATCCGGGGTAGAAGAACTAGGTGCACGGTGGTCCTGAGTGCAGGCCATGTGTGGGGAAATTGTGAAAGGCATCAGTGGGGAGGAGGTCTGTGGGCAAGAATGGGCTGGTGTTAGCATTGCTGAACTTAGCTTTTGAAAACCATCCACAAAGAAACAGAACTAATTTTTAACTTGAACTAAAGAAGATGGAGGTAAAGGGAAGACACAGTTTGACTTGCATTCCATGTAAAGGTAGTGGTTGGACTTTTGTTGGTAGATGAGGTTGGGAAGATGAGACAGGTCCTGAAAGAGGTAAGAGAGTCATTGAGGAAGAAAGGTGGCAACCTGAAGGATAACAGGCTTATTTAATCTTCACAACGTTATTTCCACTTGAGGTGCTTTTCAGGGTCTGAAATGAAAGTGCCTGTGTTGAGAGAGAGAAGGGAAAACTAAAAGAATGGGATCCACAGTTCCATATTTTGTGTGTCCTTCCCTCCCTCACAGGTCAGTCAGCAGGAGCCCCGCAGCAGGTGCATCCTGAAAAGAACAAGAGCCCTCCTTCACCTTCAGCACACAGTGGTCCTACATCTGCTTGGTGAAACCACCAGCTTTCTTGCAGGGCAGCACATACATAATGTTTTGCAGGATGGGGCTTGGAACCGGATGTGGTGGGATACGTGTTGGGAAGGACTCGTCGCACTGAGCTACCCGCTTTGCAGCACAGACCTTGCAGTCCTGCCAGACATAAAGCAGCATAGTAGAGCTTCCCAGAAGGGAAATTACAGTCCAAATATGTTTTCTGTATAGGAAATCTGAAAGAAGAAGGAGGAAAAAAAGACCTTATCTATATTTATAAGATGAAGCTTTTCCTACATGAATAAACCTCTTAACACATTTTTTCTGGGCGCTGAGGTTATATATTTAATAGGTTTTTCTGGTATCACTTAAAAGTAGATCACCACCATGCAATGACGCCTGCTGCACTCTTTTTCTGGCATCCTCACTAGCTCCCTTCACCCGTGCCCCCAGTAACTAGAGCACTGCATGTTATTCTCACCAGACTCTGAGAGAGGATTTTTCCTTTACTTAGAAACTTTTGCTACAGAGCTGCTTGCTCACCTCCTTTTTTTTTGGCCCTCCATGCTTTTCTTCTTTCCAACTTCACAAAGAACAGAGGAGACACCCTCCAGAAGAGAAGGGAAGGCACACACCCCACTGAAACCCTCTTTCTAGCTCTTCATTAGCATCCTGGGGCTGCAGATCAGCTTATTCTGCCCTGGAGCTCAGAGCAGGGGGAGCAGAAACATGCACAGGCCTCCAGTCAGCCTCTGTGCAGACGAGAACCCAGCCTCTTATGCCATGGGCAGTGTGGCTAACACTTATATTGAACTTTTACAAAAGTTTGTAGAGCAATGGAAAAGCAAGTAGCTGCATTATCAGCATTCCCAGTTTTTTCCACTCCCTGCTCTTTAACTACCTCCTTAACCAGAAGAGAGCTCTCAAGGTCCAAGGCGTCGTTCGCATGCATCGCTTCCCTGCCCTGCTGAGTGTTCCAGCACAAGCATCCTTTTAAGCCAGGCCCTGCAAGCTACCAATGGACATACTAAAGCATACAAACAAGGTCCCGAAGAACACAAAAGGTTCCACTTAAATTTGAGAAGAAAATTCTTCTCAGTGAGGGTGACAGAGCACTGGAACAGGCTGCCCAGGGGGGTTGTGGAGTCTCCTACTCTGGAGACATTCAAAACCTGCCTGGACACCTTCCTGTGTAACCTCATCTAGGTGTCCCTGCTCCGGCAGGGGGATTGGACCAGATGATCTTTCGAGGTCCCTTCCAATCCCTAACATTCTGTGATTCTGTGAACTAAACTCTGCAGGGCTATGTCACCCCTCAGCCAAGACTGCTTTGGTTTCCTCCTTCCTAGTGCCAGCCCTTCTGCATTGCAATGCAAAGAGCAGAACTCTTTTGCCATGGCAGAAAATTTAAATGGGAGAGATGTCAGGTCTAGGTAACCAAAGAGGGGGGTGCATCTGTCGTGTTCAGGGCCAGCTCTATGAAGTAAATGCTTTATAACCAGTACACTTCTACTTTCTACTTTTCAGACTTGGCATTTGGACTTCTGTCTAACCTCTTTCCCCTTCCTGCAGTGTTGTGGGCAGAAGTTTCATTTTGTTGCTTTATTGTGTCTCACCTCCTTATTAAATACAATAAGTTAAACCCGCTGCCTTTACAGCCATCTCTCAAGAGGAAAGAAGTAAGTTACTGTGGTGTCACTCCTGTATTCCTGACCTAGGAGAAGAAAAATTGTGGGACTGCTTTCTTTTGCCTCTGCAAGGAATAAATATCTTGCACTGATTCTTAAGCTGTAGCTCACTGTAGACTCCTCTCTGTTTCCTCCATCCACTTCCCACTCTTTAGGACAAAATAACTGCCTCTTCATCTCAAGAGATTTATCTATTCGCTTTTGTGCATGGACAGAAAAAACATTTCTTCCCCCACAACAATGCAGCTAATTCTGTGGTAGAGCATGACAGCTATTTCACAGCACAGAAGGAGTGGCAGAGAAAATGCAGTTGTTTTTGCCTTCAGAGATGGAACAGCAGATTGGAATGGCAAAAACTGCAATTTAACTGGAACCTTGAGAAATCCTTCACGTTTTCATAATTTAGCCCAAAGAAAAAAAAAAAAACAAACCACAATTCACCTGTAAAGGCTGGATCACCAAAGCACAGGCTGACTCAAAGGGAAGGGCTTTGTTTAATGAAGTGCAACACTATCTACTAGAGCACCCACATATTTCTTAGAAGTCTTTTCATCTACCTAGTGAGTAAGCCCATTTCTGCTTACTTGAGAAGCTGAGCAGGCTCAAAGGCTGGAGCACAAGGACTGCAGGTGGAATAGAAAAGGTGTGGGTCCCACTCCTTCACATGACCCAGATGCAGCTCACAAGGCAGCCACCTCATCTTACCTGATTAGAGGGCGTGAGAACTAATTATAAGCGCTTTTTCTTCTGGTATGATTTCTAGGGTAGGCATTAGCCAAACACTACCCCTGTCCCCCCAACATTTCCCTGCCCTAACCTACTCCAGAAAATGAAAGCTTCAGCAGAACTGCATCCCCACCAAAGCTGGTTCAGGGACTGTGCCTGAGTAGAAGCACAGACAGTATGGTGAAAGTGCCTAGGTATCAAAGTGATTACCTCAATATAATTATGTACTCAAGACATTACAGATAATTTGGAGGTTCTGAACTTCTGAGCACACAAAAGTGAACCCTCTCTACACTGGTAAGAACAGAAGGTCAGGACATGGGAGAGGTAGGTTAGTTAAGCAAAAATCAGCCTTCAGCCGGACCTCATATATCAATGTCATTCATGTATAAAGTAATAAACAGAGGAGATGTTCTGTGCACAACCTCAGGGAGGAATCCCGGTAACATCCCTGCCCTGTCTCAGCCTGCCAGCTTCATTCCCTGCTCCTTCGGTGGGAGGTGCACCAGGAATTACACAAACACACCTCTGCATGACACTAGGAGTCAGAAAGGGGAACACGCTCCTCGATTTTGCACAACACCAGGAGTCCCAGCTCCCACACAACTCAGAGGAGCACTGGATGTCCTCACTCTTCCTGATAAAGGTCACTGTGGTCCCAGACTCCTTCAGCAACCCGTGGGAGCAAGGTGGTAAAAGTCTTTGCTGGAGCTAATTGTCAGTGCAGTGTGGTTCTCTGCTCAGCAGCTTCGTGCAGCACAGGACCAAACGTCTACTGCACGAGAGTGGCTTGGCAGAAACACACCGCACAACAGCTCGGGGTTATTGTCTCAACCCCGAGTGTAGCTATTCTGTTTTTCACAGCATAGTCCTGGCTCACAGTCGTTGCTCTTGCACGTTACAGCACAGGTCTGTGCGAGAGGGCTCCCAGCAGACAAAGCCGAAGACCTGGAGATCCCTGGGGATCTGGGGAAGTTATAAACAAAATCTGAAGTCTCAGAAAGGCAGATATCTCTCCCACTGTCTGAAATCAGCTCAAGGGAGGAGGCAGGATGTGACTTCTAGTTATTTCCAAGCCACATGTGCCCCCTCTCCAGCTCTGGCAATTTAAAAAATTTGTTTGCCTGGAAGTATTTTGCAGCAGAGGTCTCTGACTGAGCAAAAGAGACTGGATCAGAAGCAAAAGAGTGACTATTGCATTATGCAGCATCCATCACAACAAGGGAATTAGATTTTGATTTGCTTGCTGAAGTTTGCAATTTCTACTCTGGTACCTGGTGGTCAATTCCCTGCCAACGTCTGTATAACATCAAGCATTTGCATCCATATGGAGAATGTATAATTAAAGCTTGCTGCATACAACTGTGAAAACTTTCTCATATCCTCCCTAAATTGCGTTGCAACCCTCAGATGAGGGCTGGGAGCCAAAATGGAAAAAGTCTGGCATAAATATTTAACTAACTTGAGATACGTATTCCTCAACTATTAGCTAATTATTTTGTGCCAGCCATAAATGGCATCTGGTTCGTTAGCACAGGACACACAAGGATGCTGCAGGCTGGACACATAAGTGGGAAATGAAACGTGACTCCATGCTAATTAATATTAATGAATGTATTGAGAACCAACATCTCTTTGAAAATATGAGCTCAACAGGAGCTGGAGTGTGATTCATTATGATTATTGCCAGGGTGACAACCATTACCAATCTCAAAAAAGCCTCTGTTTCATGTACCATCTCTTTGGGAAGGACTTAATTGGCTTCTGGAAGAAGTGAGAATGAACAAGGAAGGTGGTTTCAGACCAACCTACAGGTATGTCTTTATCACCCTGGAGTAGGAGTAATAGTAATTATTCATTGTGTGTATGTATGCTGAGGTTCCCTTGCTTTGGTTGGCTTGCCGAGGCAATAGCTGTTGCCTGCCATCAAAACCCCGCCGTACTTATTCCCATCCCTCCAAACGCAGTCCTTGCTTTCAGCCCTCAGTCCCTCTTCCTCCAAATTCAGTCCCTTCTTCCCTAGATACCACCCACTTTGCTGCTGTTTCAGACTGCCTTGGCAGCCAGCTAGCTCAGCTCTGATGGCTTGTACCTGAACTGAATGTATTTTGCCTGGGAAGGAGAAAGTTTGTCCTCTTTCACGCAGCATCTCTCTGGGATGTGCTCACTATGGTGCCAAGGGAAAGTCTGCATGGTTACCGCTGCAGCTTTCTTCCTTAGCTAGTATACAGCCATGTGATAGGTATTGCCAAACATTTCTGTTCCCTTCTTTCAAGTCTAGGTGTGTTGCGCTCTGTTCCTGAAACATGCTAAGCCATTAACAGAAATGATTGTCCTCATGTGGAGACCTAGAGCAATCATCATTAGGTAGGCAGTTGCTTTGCTTAGCTAACATGTCTGTACATCACTTGGCTCTAGCATTGAGTGCCTGTGCTGATAGGTCTGCAGCTTTAGCAGGGCTCAAAAGGAAATGCCAGATCCTCTTTCTTTGGTTAAGCCTGTTCAGTCAAGGACAAAGTCTCCAAGTTGTTTTCTGCCCTTGAAGCAGCTCCTGAACTTGCATTACTATATAAAATTGGGAATTATATCGGGTTTTTTGATTGCATCAGTCTTTTTGCTACCTAGGAATTACCACTCATCCCATCATTCGCCAACTGTTTCTCTACTGTTTTCTCCATTTTTCAGTCAATTTTCTGCTAACAGCCAAGTAGTCCACCAGCTGATTTCCCTCTGGCCTCAAAAAGACATCAGCAAAAATCAGCTGAATCTGAAAGCCTGGTGCTGCCTCACACGATAATTTTCCTGAATCAGGCAAGTCTCAAAGACCCACTAGGATCACCTGTATATCCCCAGAAAGGGAAGAAGACCGCTGTCTCTGAACCATCATTGCAGTTCCTATTAGTACAGCTTTAGCATTGCCACTCCTGCATTATCTTCACCACTCTCTCAAGTCTTTGTAAAATCAGTCATGTCACTGAAGACCAACAGAGAGAGAGCAATTGATATGCAACTTGTGTCATGGGTTTGCAATGGGAATCAGAAACTGGATCTAGGAATCCTCCGCCAAGGTAGTCCATCATGTCTTGTGACTTTATGTAAAACCCTTTTATTTCCTCTCATCTTACTCAAGACTGGATGGAAAATCTTGTTTAACAAAAATGTAAAGGATCTCGCAATGCAGCAGAGACTGCTTCAGAGCCAAGCTTCCCAGGGGAAATAAATGATGAACAAAACCAAACAACAGTACAGCTCAAATGATTCCTCCCCTCACCACAGTCCTGAGATTTCATAATTGCTCCCTTCATGGCCATTTTGGTTTGTAATATGCAGAGTAAAGATTTCCATTATAGCTGTGTTTACTTAATCACTATAATTTTTTTAAGTGAAGTTCAGGCTGTTTAAAGCACCATGCTGCCAGCCCCAAGAAAATTAGCCATCAGCCGGTTGCACTAGAAGCTGCTCTGCTGTGATCTTTAGCAAAGGGGTTGCTCCCCAACAGTCTCTTAGTTCTCAGATGGATCACTCACCTCTGGGAGTGAGAAGGCTATGTAACATATTACTCCCCTTGCCTTATCAGGCAAGATAAAGAGGGCTTTTTTTTCTGGACATCAGGGACTAGTCTGATATCCATCAGAGGGCAGATGGACAACTGACAAATGCAGAAAGCATCAGGACATTGACTACATCTGCAACACAATCTTTCCAGTGAGGTTACATTGAATATTCTCATCGTGCATGGCAGAATATCCTGTCATGAATATTTAATCATGCAGGGCAAATATAAGTAGATTGAAATTCTAGGTGATGACAACTTTCAGATGACCTGGGCCCAGACTAGAATTTGTGATTTCAGAAGGCGAGGCTCCACCTCTCATTCCTGACCTCCCAAGCCTGGGAAACACCTTAGCTTTTATAAAAGCAGCAACAGCTACTGCACAGGGCACTTAAGCCAAATGGGACTAACACATGGAAACAGTCAATACCTGCAGCTGCTGGAATGAAGGCACTTCCTTGGTCGAGGTGTGTGAAGCCTGCTGTCACTCAAGGCAGCTGGCAACAGCAACATTTTCTTGGCACTCTCATGGTTTCCAGCACCCCAAGTCACTATGCTCAAAACTGAACCAGATGTCCATTTCCATTTTCAGGCTGGGTTGACCTGAGCTGCTAGGCAAAGCCACCCCATTCTGTGTGCTTGCAACGTTTTGGGAATAAAAGGTCCAGCCTCTGAAACAAAACCCAGGAGTGCAGTGGATGGGCTTTCTTAGCTCTAGTGAATCAAGGCTCCCCAGCAGAGATCTCAGGTTAGCCTAGTGAGCCTCCTCCACATAGGCCTTTCTGCAGGTCCTCCACCTTCACCTGCCACACTTCCCAAAGTCTTTACCGATGAAAGAGAGATGGAAGTAAAAGAATTGCACATGCATTTGTTTTGGGGGAGACTATAGATTAGCTCTGTCTTGATATGAGGTGCTCAGATCCCATAGAAACAACCGAAAGCAGACACCTCAGTTCTTCTGGCGTAAAGCTACTACAGCACTGGGACCCAGAGCATGATCAGGCAAAAAAGATGTACATTTTCAAGAAGACAGGGCATTAACAAGCTTATTTCTTTCTGCAGTTAGAAGTGCAAATTCCTCTATTCCCTTGTTTAAATAACTGTAACTCATTTCACACTTTCTGCTGATAGGAATATAATTCAGTCATTTCAGCAAGGTTGTCAGACACCATGAATGGCCCCTGCATTGACAGCTCCAAGCATTATCCTCATTTCCTAGTGGGAGAGATATAAAAAGTTCAATATCATCTCTGCAGAAACAAATCCACATAAACTGAAGCTATCACAGCAAATTTTAGTGAGCATGTTTGCGTCACAAATAGGTAGAGGGGGGATGCAGGAGAAATCTCACTTTACAGGCAACAGGCAGATGTTAGAAGAGCACCAAGTGGCCAGGTGGTGAGGCAACCCACTTCTGATTTACAATTGCAATGATTGCGATGAATAGGGAGAGTAAATGATTAAAGACATGCCTAAAAATAACAGTAATGATTTCCGCTTGTATGCCTTTGATCAGACAATCTCACAGTATTGTATAAATGAAATCTCCCAATATCTCTGTGAGGTTAGAAAGCCTTCTACTGACACGAACACGTCAGAAATAAATAGCAGTTGAATGGTGTTAGACAGGTGACGGCTTAGGTAATCCATCCTCTCTTGGAAGAAGAGATTCTAGAGATGGAATTTGCCCCAATTATAAGAGAGGAATAAATCCTCAATGTGAGCTATATTGGACTACATGCATAAATTACTGTGCAAAATGATCGTCCACCCCATTCAACTCTCATTTCTGTAGGTGAAAGTGCCAATAAGGGAACTAATCGCCTGTCTGTAAGGATGATTTTAAAAGATGGAGACACTGCCCATCAAGAACACCACTGGGACTCATCAACAGTGTTGAAACAGGCTGTTGGTAGCCACCAGGAGGTAAGAACTGTACTTTCAGTCACTGTCTCCATAGGACGAATTTGAATTAGCCATCTGGAGTGGAAAAAATATGTATCTGTTACCATGCCCTTGTGCACTACATTCCCGGGAACAAAATTGTACAGGACAATCACATCCAGCCACAAGCCTGATCTGGAGAGTCCTGGACACGTCACCCCACCTGCCTCTTTGGAAACCAAGAGCCATCTAGGCAGCTTTTGCACAGGACTCACTGGGTTCTGCAGCTAAATCCCATCCAAGGGGAATCACTGAATATTTCTCTTCCGACAGGGGAGGTGGACCCAAAACTGAACAGAGTGTATTGTTTTCTGTGGTAAGCAAATTTTTTACTTTTGGAAAGCTTGAAGCACTTATGTTTGGTCTTGCTGGAGTGCTGAAAGGGTTAAATACGGCTCGGCACTTATTTTGCTTATGATTATGTTCGCTCTCCCGTCACCAAGAAAAAAACCCAAAATACATTCTGATATTCAGATCTGGCTATTTTAGTTTGTGCTTTTCTCTGTTATTCAGTGAATATGAAACGACTTTTCACTGGCTCAGAAACTATTTGTATAGTATTTTTCAAGGATAAGTTGTAGGGGTCAGACACCCCAACTTCACTGTTATGGTTGATAACCATAATTCCTGGTCCTCCTCAAGAGCCAGTAATAAGCTGCCTGCATTAATCCTATTTAGATGTTTGATTTGGGTATATCTGTCAGCAGACAGTTTATATAAATACAAGGTTTGATGAAAAAAATCCTCATACTGAAATATAACCAAGTGCAGTTTCATCCCTGGTCAAGACAAGGAAAACATTACCCAGCTGGTCAAATGCTGGAGATGCTCTCCAGGTGGCCTGAGGGACATCTCTCCAGAAGATAAGGCAATCCTTCATCTATCTAAGGCAACGTCAAAACACCACCTTTAATAGCTTAGAATTTATTTTGTGGGGAAAGATTGAATCTGCCTGAACTCCCTGAAAGCCTTCACAAAAGGAGACTAGATCTAAAACCAGAGTGTTGTTCCTCCCTCACTGCTGCTGTCCCCTGCCCTGGGGATGCTCTCCTCCAAGTCGGTGCAATGACATGGATAAAACCCAAATCTATTCTCACCCACGTGCCACCAGCAGCAGCTGCAGATTCTGGCATATGCACATGCTACAGCCCAAGCTCCCCTGCATGTCCCGGTCCAGGTCCTCCAAGCCTGCCTGGCAGAGGCTCCCTCATTGACCTGCTTCACTATGAGAAACCCCCAGGAAAATGTCCGCTTGCTTTTTGAGGGGTCTTTATCTGCTAGATTGAAGCCTTGAACAGGTCAGACAAAAGCCAGGTGTGTTTCAGCAGCAGCATTAGGCTGATTTAGCCACAAGGTGACCCCCTGTCTGGAGAGGTGCTCTTGGTGGGCTCTGGAGGAAGAGGGCTGGTGGGTACGCAGCCCTGTCCCCTGCTGTGGCTGCAGTGAGGGATGGAGCGGGCGATGGCCCTGGGCTGTTTGAAGAAATGGATTGGTTTGACCACAGCAGCAGAAATGCTGAGACAGTGCAGAGCCCAGAGTGTGGTCAGGGCTGTGAGGAGCAGGTCCAGCCCGGAGAGGAGGGATCGATGGGCCATATGCAGGATATGCAGGCAAGATTCCTCCACCCTAGCATTTTGGGGGCTGTCTGACCTGGCCAGACACCCCTCTGCACACAGATGAGACAAGGTTAGGAGCAAGCTGCTCCATGCTGTCCTGGAGCAGAGCAAAGGCTTTCCACCAACAGCAGAGAAGGTATGAGCTGTGTGAGCCTTCCAGCCAGCCAGCCCAGAACAATGACTGTAGGACCATATTTGAGCTCTCCGATATTTTTTTTTTTTTTTTGGTAAGCAGTCATTAGCAGCGCTGGCTTCACTGAACATCAAAACACCCTCGTCTCCTTCTCTCCCAGCTTCCCTCACCGCCAGGCTTCATGCACTCCTCTCTGAGCCTACACAGGGTTTGTTAGAAAGAGTAAAGCCGTCACAGTTATTGCTCTCTCCGCCCGATTCATCCTCTTACCGCTTTCCGTTCCTCTAACAGGTGCTCAGTTAAGTGGGTCCTGCTGTGTTTAATGGTCTCCCCCACCCCCATGTAACCTACTTACATATTTTCTGTGAGCCTGCTGGGGCCTGGTGATATTCCAGTTGTATGGTCTCTGACAGCTGCTCCAGGAAGGGTCATGTGGCTGCTGTAATTAAAACAGGGTGAAAAGGGAATTCCTCTGCTTACCCTGAGGAAAAAAAAAAAAAGGGATGAGGGGAAGGAGACCCTTAGCTGTTAACATGAAGGATACTGAGACAAAGCTGGAAGGTCTTTAATTTAATTGTTAACACAGAGTTGCACCAGAAGTCATCAGGCCCTTTGCTATCAACAGATCACTCAAACAACAATTATGTTCATACATGGAAAAAACACAGCCACGTTTGATTACTTCTGGCCTTCTTCCCTCTCATCCCTTCTCTCAAATAGCTCACCAAGGTCTTGCACACCAAGCAGAGATGTCTACTTCAGTTACCGCCCTCGTTGGCACCCCCAGTTCTGCAAAGAGCAGAAGCAGCACTCCTTAGAAACATAACCTCATTTGAGTTCGTTCTGCCAATTAACTGCTTGTGATGATATTTATTGGGCTGTGTGTATGCTGCTACCATTCTCTCTATTTATTCTAGTGTACATCTATGTCTGATCTTCATGTATTTCAAGTGGAACCTTCTTGAGGCAGAGAGATATCCTCCTGCGTAGCACGTGCACACTGTGTCCCTGCTACTGGGAGAGTCAGGGAGGAATTTTCCAAATGCATGGGTGTTCAGTTGGTGAAAGATCCAGATCAGTGTTGTGCCAACATTGTCCTCTGGAACAACACATGTTGCTCTCCCATCAAAGATGATCATTACATGGTGCTATTTGACATTGACGTTTGATTGCATTGCATGTTGTTAGGGGCCACCTTTGTACCTGATTGCCCATGGGATGCAACACAGGGTGTGTGGGAGCAGCGGTGTTTGTAACACGTGATGTAGAAAGGGGGTGCGTTCCTGCTTGGGTGGGAGCACAGAGAAGGGTATGACAGCTAGGTTTCAGAAAACTGAACACTGGAATGATCTGCTAGAGAGGACTTGGAGCATGGCTGTGAGTTGTGAAAAGGATGGGAGAAAGATGGGAACTGAGGGGAGAGGGAAAGGTGGCATGATGCCAGAGAGAGCTTTCATGAAAGGGGGGCAGGCACAGAAGGGGACCATGAGTTTAAAGCTCACTCCGGGCTGATGCTGACAGGTGGTCCATCAAAGCAATGTGAGACAAGCCTCTGTTCCTTATAACCAGACAATAGGGGAAGATGGTCCTATACCAGGGCCTGAATCGGTCAGAGGCATCATTAATATGTCTGGTGTGGTCTCTGTGGGAGTGCCATAGGATAAGTCAGGTTGTGGCTGTCAGAAGTCGTGCATTAATTATGAAGGGGAAGGGGGTGTAATGAAAAAAAAAGTACAGGATTTTTCTGCAGGTTAATATGAAATCGCGTAAGAAAGTATGTTGCAAGTTATTTTGCCGAGAAACAGAGGATCCAAAAGAGAAACCGATGTAGGATGCTGAAGAACTCACATACTGAGTAATCTGGAGAATGGTGCTGTGGATGTTTATGAGTACCCTTCAAGAGACTTACTTTGAGAAGAGATGGAAGCAGAAGCTGAAGAATCAGAAGTGCACAGCCTATCTTCTCAGCAGAACTGTCTGTTTTCAAATAAGCTTGCAAGTACTCTGTTAGTAGTCTCACAAATGCTGGATGGCTGAAGCAATGCCACTCTATAAAGAGAGAGCCTAAATTAGCATAAAATACAGAGATTTTGGAGATCTACTCTGAAACATCATGAGCTCCTGCAAAATCCCAAGTGATACCCTTCAGTGCTCTATTTTCACTCTACAACTCCTCAGAAAAGACAGAAACTTAACTAATGGACTGTGAGGAAAGGAGAGGTGCCTTCTTGAAACTTCCTTCTGCCAGGGAGAGCATTGCTGGAATAAACCCTCAGTTTGGGCACTGAGTGAAAGAAATCTGGATCTGGCAGGCAGGATGGAGTTAAGGTTACAGGCAGATGTTGGTGCAACCTTCCGCTGTTTTCTCGCTCCCTAACCTTGTTTTGAGAGATACTAATCAGATGTTTAACTTTTATTTTGGTATAGTAAGCTAATCTTGCTGTTAACTCTGGTGATAAAATGTGGTCCCTCTATAAAGCAGATTTGCAAGTCGGTGTTTGGTTTTTTTTGTTTTTTTTTTGTTTTTTTTTTTTTTTTTTGTGGGACTTTTTGGTTGTTTTTTGTGTTTATCAGGAAAAGTAAAGTATTTTCCAAGTCTTTCCCAACCAGAGCTAACTCTGGAATTCCCAAGAGCTGGGACACGAAGTTTCACATCTTCCCACAAGGGCTGGGACTCAGTAACATTCGTTGCTACACCGGGAGAAGGGAATTTCCTTCAGCGTATAGCAGGAGAGGCAGGAGCATGGCTTCTGACGCTGAGAATAACCTGCTCATAAAAGGCAACTGTAAAGGATCCTCCAGGCTGAGGGAGCTGAAGGTACTGTGTGTGCTGGACAGGCTGGCCCCTATATATTAGTCCAATGGGCCATGAGGCTCAGAAGTAAATTTGGCCATTATTTCTTCTGACAGGGATGGAGGTAGCATGGGGCCCTAGACTCTGAGTTACCCATCCTGCCACAATAATTCTTCCCAAAATGCCATCATTCCCGAAGCCATTTAGCATTTTGGCGGTTGTTCTGATCTACTCTGGGCTAACACTTTCTCAATAAACTATAATAAAGCTATTAGATAGGTTTGCTGAAGTGTACTGCTAGATTGGGCCAGGGAATCTCAGAGTAATTTTTCACTGCATTCAGTTACATCCAAAGTAACAGACCAACATGAATTAATGTTGATTTGATGGAGTGGTGCAGTCAGAAAATGACCTTTACCTTTTATCCTTCTACTATTTTCTGAAAGTTCTTCTTCTGTGGGGCAGAGCTGGTCTGTGTGCCACTGCAGATGGGTCTTCTCCCCACATGAGACATGCAGCTGCTGTTATCTAGGTCTAGGGAACCATGTTCTGGCAGTTTCTAAATTATGAGAGAAAGAGATTTTTTCTGCTCAGTATCTGAGGGCTTTTAGTATCTACAGCGTACCCTTTTCTTTATTAATTAATGTTATGTTTAAAACATAAGTAGGTTCTTATTTCTGCTTGCTACTTATTATAATGCCTCGTCAGCACTTCAGTGCCTTTCCCGCCAGCCCTGGAATTGGGTTCAACCCGTGATGTGTTAGCACTGGTCAAAACTGTGACTTGCAACACCAGCTCCCGTAATGCAAGGGTTGGGGTAACTCATACCCCACAAAAGTGAGCGCTGGGTTTACCTGCCCAAGTGCAGATGAGGCGTCCCTGGCCCCATGGCTGCTGCAGGGTGCCCTGTCCCAGGATGGGGAGGTGCCTCCCGAAATGTCCCCATCAGGCTGCCCTGCAGCCTCTACCCCTACCCCTGTGGGGCAGCCCAGGACATGATGTGCTCCCTGCCTCGGCTGGCATCTGTGGCAAGGGGATAAGATGAGAGCATACTCTTTTTTGGCATGTGGACTGGCTGAAGTGATGTCCAGACACAATCAGTTTCACCGGTCTTGGTGTTACACCTCTGTTAGGACTAATGCAATTAATGCCCTTTTTGCTAAAAAAAAGAGATGGGGAGGGAAAATCCCCCCATGGGTCAGATTCAGCATACCCGCTCAAGCCACCAGCTTTGACTGGGCAGGACAGTGTCACGAGGCTGGGTGGGGGTTAACCACCAGCTGAAGACTCTCATTGCCGCCCTTCCTCCAGTGAGGCAGGTTTCATGGGGGACACGGGATGGAGACGACGCCGCGTGGGCACTGCCGCGCCGACACCGTCTGCGTGGCCCCCGCTGTCCTCAGTGAGGAGAGACCCCTCATTAGCGAGCGGGAGACGCGGGCAGACAGGCAGGCGGGAGCTCGTCTTCCTCCTTTAAAGCGCAGCTATATTTAGAGGCAAATTGCAAACAAAGTGACGGTGAGCTGCTGCTGCCCATAAATTATCCAGCTGCGTGGGATCTGGAGGGGCTCACGGACACCTCCCACTGCTCCTGAACTGGTGGGAGCAGGAGGAGGACCCGGAGGGAGGACATATTGCCTTTTTGATACTTGTGAGGTTCCCCCTGCATCACCCCCAGTCCCCATCTCACCCTCACTCCCACTCCCCGACCAGCCCCAGCAACAGGAATGGCGGTTCAGCAGATGGTTGCTATGGGTTACCTCTGCACCGCAGATATTCTTTTCCGAAATAGCAACGCTAATTGAAAACAGGGGCTCCACACTGTCACGTCGAGGTTTGCTTCGGCAGGCTTGCGGTCCTCACAAAGCGCAACCGGAGCTCGCTCGCCGGTGAGCTGCAATGGCAGGGCTTGTGGGCCCCAAAACCTCTTGGCAGCCCAGGTGGCCTCATGGCATCCCTCGGGGATGATGTGCTGGGGACCAGGGTTGCTTGCCCACAACATGACCTAGACCAATGGAAAGAACCATCTTAGCGCAAAGCCTGGGGAACAGGGTCAAAAGAAGGGAAGGGCAATGGATGGATGGCGACCCTTGGCAGGCAGTGGCCTCACTGCACAAGATGCACAAGGCTGTGGGTAGCAATATTTAAATTCCAGAGGTGAAAACCATGTCCTGGGTTACCCAGGCGGCCAGCAGCTGAGCTAGGAGTAGATCCCAGCTCTCCTGAGCATGGCTCCCTGCTCGTGCTCCCGCTGGGGAAACTGTGCTTCTATGAGGAATTTAGTAGAGCTTTTCAATATACTTTGCCACACTGACAAAAAGCTGGCAGGACGACCACAGCAGAAGGGGAATGGTAATTAGAGAGCCAGGGACCTGGAGGAGGTGTCTGATGGGGTGCTACAGGGATCAGTGGTAGGCCACATCTTACTTTAAACCTATTCCTTTTTTAGGATGATTAATGTGCAATCAGTAGGCTTGCAAAATTTAGATAGCGTAACCTGCTGCCACCAATTAGCAAGATATTTCCATTCTGCAGAGGACTCTTAACCTGTAGCATGGACTATCGTTACAGGTAGAAGCAAGGATGGAAGCTGGTCTCCTTCTTGGGGAAAACTACTTCCCTCCATCTCTGCATCCCACCCTCAGGGACTTCCCAGCTTCTTTTCAGGCTCTGTTTCCTCCGTGTTGCGAGGAGACTGTCCCTGCCTGGCCTAGAGTTGCTCTGAGGATTCCCTCGCCACAGCTGGGGAGATGCCGTACAAGGGGGGTGAGCATAGGGGGGTCTGTGCAGGGCTGTTCTTGCAGACTGAGCATTAGCGATCCCGTTTCTGCATTAACTTATTACACTTCCGATCTATTCCACTCTTGTACTAGTAACGTTTTACCCAAGGCTGCACCACTTCACATGTAGATAAGACTTTGCCTCTGAAGTGACAGATAGCCTGTTTGGTGTCTTTCTCATTGTGTGATCCCTTCTGAAAGTTCAGCTCTGCCTTCCCTGATGCTGAACCAAACCCTCTCAACTCCCACTATTTTAGCCCCAAGCACCTCTGGGTTTGATCCACAGTGCTGCAGGCATCTCCTAAATCTGCTCCAAGGTCTTGTCAGGGTTTCTTGATCTTTTACATGAGCTTGGAGGGACATTTGTAAAACCCTGCTGACAAAATCAGGGCCTAAAGTCTACCTTAGCATCCCTTCTTGTCACTTCCCTAAAAATTGAAAGTATAGGAGAGGTAACTTCAGTCTTTTGATTTTTCAAGTCATTTTGGGGAAGCAAATTCCTTGCCAGGAACTTTTGTGCCCTCCCAACATTACCTCTTTCATTTCATTGCCCTGACTATGTTTTTCCTTCACAAACTGCTCAGGGGATTTGTAAGAAGTTCTGCTTTAAAAACAAAAAGAAGAGTTACTCCAATTACTCCTATGCAATCTTAATCAGCCCTCTTAGCACTTGCAGAGTTTGCTTTGCCCTCTGCTTGCACAGACAAACATTGGAGGTCAACATTGTCCACGTTAGGGAAAACCATCAACAAATGGAAAGTTGTAGCATGAACCCCTTAGGTTATCAGATTCATTTTGCATAAGGCAATGACATCGAAAGTGTGACATCATCTGTGACATTTGGAAAGCATCTGAGTGTCTTCAGTGTGGAGCAAAGTAGCTTGGCAGCACTGCTGGGGGAATTATGCTGCTTGCAATGCGTTAGCACAATAGGCAATAACATGCCAGACTGTGGAGGCATTATAGGATGCACTGGAGGATGACTGGTCTTCCTGAATCCACATAGGCTGCTGAATACGATCCAATGTGCTGTACTGTCAGGGAAGTATTATACTGCTAGGAAAGCTCAGAGGAGGTTTGACTTAGCAAAAACTGGAGGAGTTTAAAATGTCTTTTCTGGCCAGATGTCAGCTAAGGGTGTGTGAGATCCTATTCTACAAGTATCCTAGGAGGTATAATGACCACAGTGGGAAAGTAATTGCATCCAGAAACCAAAAGGAGAATTGCTAAATGGAGCGAGATGAACTTGAGTTTAAAAAAAAAAAAAAAAAAAAGTGGATAAAGATTTTCCTAACAGCAAAATCTGTTGAGCCATAAAAGAAGGAACTCCCCTGGTTGAACCCTTTGAGAGCAGACTAGAGGACACAGCTCACCTTGCTCACTGGAGCCGAGCAGAGAGTACTCGCCAAGGAACAGATCTTTTTCTTTAGTCATAAGCCTGTATCATGGGGAAGGTAGCCTTTTATTTCCCTTTTCACAGCTGCCAAAGAACAAATGCTGGGTTTCCACATCTACCTACCTCAAGTCTGCCAGATTATGAGCAAATTTTAGGGAAAGTAGCTAATCTTGCAAGACAGAATTGCCAATTGCTCCTCAGAGCAGTCATCTCTTGCTCTGAAATGCACGTGCTGCAGTGCGGGGCTGAGAGCAGCAGGACCATGGCCACTTTGCTGGCTGGCTGAGTGAGCACATCTCATTAACAGGGATTCATCAGCACTATTGTTAATAATGCAGGAGCGGCTTGTCTCTGGGGGAGTTCCTCAGCAAAAGCAGCCCTGCTTTTGTATTTCAAACATAGCCTCTGCTGGTGTGATGGGCTTCCATTTTGACAAAGCATTTTGGTTATTTGTTAGTCTCAAATGGGATCTCAGTACTGAGCGGTGACAGAGCTGAGATGTACATCCAGAACAGAGGAGAGCAAAGCCAGCCCTGTGCCAGTCTTGGACCTACTCATGTTTTGGCATCAGCAAGGACCAGTGTGATTGCTGATGAGAGAGCTCTGATCCTGAGGTCATCTTTGGGGAAGGCAAGAACAGGATTTCAGGCTGTTCTGGCATTACCCTCTGCTCTAGTCACTCCACTGTAGGGATAGGGGATGAACACACAGTGGTCCTGCTATCTATGACCTCCTCCTCTTTCAGGGTCATCTCCCTGGAGCCTTTGTGGTGGTCTTTGTGGCTCTGCCATCACAGGAGAAACTGCAGCTGGGGCCAGACTCTCACATGAAATTGCTTCATCCTCCCAGTACTGCAGCCTGCATGAAGGTTGGAGTAAAGGTTGTAATTCCTTGTTAGAATCACTTGGAAGCCTTATTTTGTCACTACCCGCTTGTGCATGGCAGCACGTGGGAGAGGGGATAATTTCACACAGTACAACAGGGATGCTGTGCCATGCCCTCTGTAAGGCCAGCCCACGAGTTCTGCCGCTGGTGGGGCTGGGCAGCCCCATGGTGGAGTAGGTGCCCTTTAACATTTGCTCGGAGAGGAAAGCTAATAAGAAGAGACTTTAAAGTGAGCAACCTAGCAACACAGCTTATTAGAAAACTAAACATAAAAAACCCACAAACCTGCTCTTTGGATGCTGTAGGCTGTTCTTCGGCCAGGCGTCTTTGAGCACGCATAGAAGCAGCAATCTCATAAAGAAATAATTGCCAGGGCCTGTACAGTGGAGTTCTCCAGGAAGCGTGAACCTCCAGCCAGGGCAGCATACCCATTAAAAGCAAATGTTTTGACTGAGGTGAGATACTACCATCCCCTGGGAGAACCAAGCATGCCCTCTCTCATCCTGGCCTGGAGGGTGGAAAGAGCTATGCTTCCTAGCTCAGCTGTGAGGATATCACATGCTGAGGTAGGTCCAGGGGAGGACACCTCTCTTGTCCAAGGTGGGGAGATGCTCTACGTGCGTTTCTGTGTGCACCCAGCCCAGCGGATGGCTCACATGCAGGGGGTGTGCGTAGTTGGTTCAAGCTACCCAGTGTCTGCTCTGGTACCATCACAGAGATTGCATCTCTCTGCCCTGATCCGTCACATGAAGTGATGATGGCAGATGGCTGCAGGGATCAGCCTGCCAGCTGGGGCTTTGTCATAACTCCTGCCCTGTCCGCCACAGACAGATCCCTGCTGATGGGACTGGTGTAAAAAAGGGAACACCGTGGGCCAAAGCCAAGCAACGTCCAGTTTCAGGGTCAGCTTGACCTCTTCATACAACACAAAATCCTGGGGCCACCGCTCTTCCAAAGTTCGTTTGGTGGTTCACCCTTAGAGAGATAAGATCTTCCTTATGGACATGTAGTGCACATGGATGGGCAGCCCTGGTGGAAAGTGGTGTGATACCCTACCTTGAGAATGAAGGCAGTGACATCTTGGCCTTGCTCATAAGAGCATTTCTCTCCCTGTTACAGTTAGACAAGCAAAAGAAGGGGGAGCATTGCTCACAGTGCTCTCCAAAATCTCTGGGGAAACTAACAAGATGTTTGTAAAGCCCTGCAAAAATTCAAAATATTGTGATGACTTTAGCTAAATAGAAGTCCTTACCTCTAATTCTGGTTAACGCTTATCCTGATGCTCAGAGGGCAACAGCTGTGGTGCACGTGGACATCTTGGTGCATGCAGGGAGGATGTCAGAAGCATGGCTGTGAGGCCAAGCAGCCCAGCTGCCTGGCAAGAGGTTCATCAGCTGATTATATATTTCTATAAGGAGCCAAGAGCAGTGTAGATGGGAGCTGTACGCACAGTTTGTGTGAGAAGCTGGGAAGTTCACCCTCTTCTAGCTCCAGCTTTGTTGGTCTCAGACCCCAAAATCTCAGTGTCTCGCAGGAAGCTTACCTTAGATCTGTGTTTCCCTGCATAGTATGGGTCTGTGCTAAGGCATAGTCAGATAATGGGGTGGCTGCAGACAACTCCTGCTGGGAGACGATGTTTTCCAGAGAGCAGGCACTGCAGCCTTTCTCACCTGCCCCGCTCGGCACTTTGCTCCCGCCACTCCCGTGCTACAGCCCCTGTCACACCACTGCTTGTTTGGGCAGGTCAGGTGAATGAAGGTCCATCTCTGCTCCATCATCCAGATCCCCTTGATTCCACCCTCTCGTGGCCATACACCTGTCCTGGCATCTCAGTGCTTATGCAACTCCTCCTGCCATGCCCACATCTCCCCTGGCAGGCTGCCCTCCTTTATGGCATGGAAGAAAGTCTTCAGGAGCTTTTAATGGGGAGCTTTGAAAGAAAGGCCCGGGAGACTCCCAGTGTCCTCAGGGAATACTGCTGCTTTTTAGGGAGGAAGAGCTGCACCCCCTGGGGTCCATTCAAAACTCTTTTCATCACTGCTTTCACCTCCCAGCAAGTCCCTGTGACCATTCAGGGAGAAGGCTTCGAGGTCCTTGCTGTACCACTGCTGATCTATCCCAGCCCATGATACTTTGGCTATGCTCTGCCAGCGCCTGCAAACTCTCTGCTCTCCTCTCCATGTTACCCGTGCTGCTAAGTAAACCATATCTAAACATAGAAAACTGGCTAGCTTGGGTTTGGGAAAGGACCCAAGAACTCAGATCGTTTCCATTCCCTCATCACACCCACAGAAAACTCACAAGCTCTCCAGCCCAGTACACCAGGCACATTACATGCCAGCTTTGAGAAATTACCATGAATTCTCATTTTGGCTATGTACAAGCACAACAGCTCTAGCCTTTCACCATCAGAAAAGGAGGAAATATAAGGAAACCACAAAAAAGAGTGATGTGAAAAAATCATCAGGATCTTCCTAAAAAAGGTCCAAACATAGGCACCAATCTGGGAAGAAGATCTCCTTCTCTAAACTCTCCCCACCAGTGTAGTAACTTGGACTCCTTGAACTCTGTTATCTGTGCCTGGCAGCCCACAGAAGCAACGCCTTGTTCCCACAGGGACCTTCCAGTTCAATACTTGGAAGAGCATCCATCAAGACCTTCAATTTCTGTGGAACTTTGAATTTGCACACTCCCAGGCACTGCCCAAGGCTCCCTGGGAAGGCTTGTGGGTCAGTGGGGGCAGAAGGACTCAGCTGCTCCCATGCAGGCACCCAAACTTCTGCTTTCCCAGGCCAGGGCAGCACAAGGAGACAGTGAACAATTGTTCCTTCCCCATAGGGACTGAATTATGAAGCTGCAAAAGCCAGGACTGAATAACCTAACTGTGAAAGCCAGCGGCAGTAAGATATCTTACTAGGCACCTGTGGGACCGCTTGTCAGGTGTCCACTGTTGCTTCAAGCTGTGGGAAGACCCATTTTCTCTATTGGTTTCTTGGAGCAGGCAGAGGAAGGGCAAGGTTCATCCTGACAGAGGTTAGAGTTGAGAGGAAGGAGGCAGAGAACGAGCCCTCGCTACCAGCCCTGCTGCTGGGACTGTACGTGCCTGCTTTCAAAGGCCAGATGCTGCCGGGCAAACAAAGATCTCCTTACGTTGGTTTTAAAGCTTGAAGAATCTCTTGAGATAAACATCCTAAATTAAAGATAAAAGCACTGTGGTTTTGCTGGCAGCCTTTGTCCCCCTCCCTGAGGATAAGCTCTTGTCCGAGTCACACATGCATCTTCCTGCCGTGCACCTTGGTCAAGGGTTGCCCCCAAAGATGTCCCTCTCCGGGGGGCCCAGGAGTTAACAGAACCCCTCTGCCCCACTGCCTCAGCTTCCCCTGATGGCAGGTTCACCCAGAGCAGCACTCTGTCCCACTTTCCATTTTCAGGACCTCTTGGGAGGATGTTAAATCCCAGCTAGCTCTGACTGTATTTAAAGTGATTGTAATTCACATGGATTGGGCTGTGGTTATAAGCTGAATTACGTTCTGATTTAGCAGCAGGGATTAAGGCTCTGCATTTTAACTTATTAACCCAATCCAAGTTAAGGAGAATTCCCCTTGCTGCCCTGCTAAGCTCCTGCACAAGGAAAGGCAACGCTATGTGAGGGGAGTGGTGGGGATGGGAGGGCTGTGCCTGGGATGGGTCATGGCTGCACAGCTCCTGTGGCAGGGGGAAAGCAGAGGAAAGGAAGCAGCACTTGTTAGGTTACAGCACTTGTTTGGAATTTCTTACACACAGGAAATTTCCTTTGCATTAAACCTGGCAGAAAGGGGTACGTGAGTGGTTAATTCCCCAGCTAGCAACCAGGGAGGTGTCTGCTGCTTGCAATTGCTGCTATAGCCTGGGCCAGTGATGCTCTGGCCCTAGGACCCCAGTGGCCTCCCTCCCCTAATCTCTCATTGGAGATGCCTGCAAGAGTTAACTCATGTCTTTGGGCTGCACCAGTGGTGGGACAGCTTGGAGAGAGCCTTGCTGCTCTAAATGAGACAAGAGGAGCTGCATGGGCAGCCCAGCATATGATGAAGCCTGTCATCATGCCTCCCAAGCGGGAAGCCCTGAACCTCCTGACCCTGGGTTCACCCACTTGGCTTCTCTCTCTTGCCGTCAGACAGACAATTGCAAGCAGCCCAGGCACACTCTGAAAAACTTCACTCCATTTAATATTTAATGAAAACCCAGTGTAACTGTCATGTCCTTTTCTGTTTTCTCTCACTAACACTGCTGGCTGCACAGGTATCTGATTGTAAACAGAACCCATCTCCTTTCCACTTGATTGCATCTCTCCAGCTCCGGGCACAGCTTGTGATGCCCATACTCACCTTCAGAGGAACTCCTGGGGATGTCCTGTCAAAGACAGCATAGAATCACAGAATGTTTGGGGTTGGAAAGGACCTCTGGAGATCATCCAGTCCAACCCACCTGCTAAAGCAGGTTCACCCAGAGCAGATCGCACAGGAATGTGTCCAGGCAGGTCCCGAATGTCTCCAGAGAAGGAGACTCCACAACCACTCTGGGCAGCCTGTTTCCAGTGCTCTGACACCTCAGAGTAAAGAAGTTTGTCCTCATATTCAGATGGAACCTCCTGTGCTTCAGTCTGTGCCTGTTGCCCCTCATCTCGTCACTGGGCAAACAGGACTCCCTGCATGGTGTCCTCACTACCCTGGGCATCTGAGGGCATCCCAACCCAGCCCAGCGAGATGGAGGAATGGCAGGCTCTGGCAATCTCACCTATCATCATAACAGGGATTTGCAAGATCGCAGCTGCAATTATCAGCAAGGAGGGAGGGAAGGCATTGCTCTTTCATTGCCCTGCCTGTTCTGGACCTCTGGGTCATAGCACACACTACTTGCTCCCAGTTGCAGACAGAGATGGGTAGACAATAAGGAAAGAAAAGGTGGGACATGTTTTGTGAAACAGTTCTTCATCACAAAACTAAGCAGCAAATGATGAGGGGAGGAATAAAAGAGTTTGATATTTGCCACTAGCATTTTAAATTTAGTTCAAATAATATTCCTTTCAAAAAAAAGAGAAAAGCAAACAAACAAAATACCCAGCATGAACAATAAATGGCAGAGAGGAAGTTTCTTTCCATCCCTAAATGTGTTATCATGGCTATTGTATAGAGACATCTCTGAACAATTGCCCTGACTCAAAGGGAGACTTTTGGACCAGGACTTACACTGTGATTTGGAACCTGGTAGCAGGCAGGGGCCAGAGAGTACCGCTGCTCTTCTTTGTATGAACGCAAAGCTGCCTTACTGGGGTCTGTAGAGACCTGGGGGCTCTGTCCAGGAAGGCAGGAGAGGATCTGTCTTTCTCTGCACTGAGGTTTCCCTGTCCAGAGCATGGCAGTGCTCCGAGTCCAGGCCAGGGAATATACCACATTGCTCACCAACAAGAGCTCTGTTTCTCCACAAACCATGCACAGAAGCAGGGTTACAGAAACCCTAAGGCTTGATCCAGAAATCCCAAATCTGTTTGCAGTCATCACTCTGGTTTCTTGCTTCTTGAACTAAATGCTTGAGTGTGTAACTCCTGGCATTAGGGAAGAAAGAGAAGATCTCAAGGTCACATCACCCTCACCTTTTACCCTGGCCCCAAAAGAAAGGGCTGTGTGTGAATCCTAGTGGAGGATGCTCCCACCATCATCCCTCTCTGCAGGACAGACAGCAGCTATGGTATGGAGTCACTGCCATGCACTGTGTAACCTTTTCAGAAGAAGCAGACCTGAAAAGCATGCCTGCCGGGGAAGAGCAGAAGCAAAAGCAGCACCTGGGAACTGCTTTAAGGATAGGGCTGCCCCGTGTGGCCCCCATCCTCTAGAACCTGTTGGTACAACATCCCCATCACAGAGCACCCATGAGAGAAAGCCATAACCAAACCCTAAGGGGTAGGAATGGGGACAGATGGGGACAGGGACCCTTCCCCACGGAGGCAGCCGCCACCATTGGGAAACTGAGGCATGTCCTCAGATCTGCCAGCTGGTAAACTCTCCCCACTCTGGTCAGGCAGTGAAACGCTAGCCTGGCGTGCCTCAACAACAGCAAATTTACTTAAAGAGGAAGAAAACAGCTTAACTAATCTTTGGTCATTTAGTTTAACTTCTGCTGCTGACACAGCAGGAGGTACTCACAAGCCCAATGGCTTTATTTATTTAAGTGTATTGATTTTAGCCTAGATTGGAAGAAAACAGACGGATAAAGGGCAGGAAATTCCTCAGCTGTGAGAACCGCACAGAGTACTAGAAATCAGATTTAAACTAGCAGATGAAAATACATTTGCCAGAACAAGGTAATGAATCATTCTGCCAGGAGCATAGAGATCTGGCCAAAAGCCAAACCCTGCCCACTTGAAAGCAGCAATTTGGGGTATTAAGAGGTGACTGCATTACCATCAGTGATCATCATTTAATATAGCAGCAATGCTCAATGTCTCCCAACCAGAACTCTAAGCCTACTGCATAAAAACACAGCAAAACCCATCAGACCTTCCCCCAAGACCTTATTTATAATCGATGGCCCCAGAGTCAATCAGATTCAGAAAAGGAGGGCTAAACAAGAAGGATGGAAGAGGATGAACCATACATGAAGAAGTGTAGTTGGCTGCACAAGCAAACCGCAAAGAGCACTGAGATGTGCAGGAGGATGACAAGGGAAGGATTTTTGGAGGGTAATATTTTGTTCATGTGTCAGCTCTGATTATCTGATTCACTTCTTTGGAATAGCCCAGTGACTGAGACTCCATGAGAGAGGTCACCAGCTCTGTTGGCTGTTGTCACAGCTCTTGCCTTAGCTAGTGGTGCAGTGTGACATTGTCCTGTGGAAGTGGGCAGGGAAAGCAAGACATCTGAACAGAATCGTAAAATTCAGTCCCAGGAGCTAGTGGGAAACAAACACATGCAGTCTCTGAAACCGGTTCCTACCTTCTCTGTCAGCAGGGAGACCTCAAGCAACTTGGAGTGAGAAACCAGGCTCCAGGTGCAAAGCCCTCTCCTTCCATGGGAACCACCTGAGAGCCCCTGAAGATGCGGAAATATGCTGACATACCCATCCTGTGAAAATACATCACTCAACACAGAAGATGGAAGAGGCAGAGACGTAGCAGAGGTGACGAGTTGTCAGCCCTGCCTTGAAAGATGAATAGGACACACACATTGGATTTATCTTCTTTTTTCCAGCAAGCACTATGCTCCTTCCAGCGCTGGTGAGACCTGAGCATCCTTACCAGTCACCTATGGCTTTCCCAGCTCTTCCTGCAGAAAAAGCCCTCAGCATGCCGGTGAGTATGGAGGCAGGAGCTGGGCTGTCCCCAGTCCCTCAGACTCACAGTGGAGAGCCTGTGCCCGGAGCCTGAGGGCCTCATGTTCCCCTTTTGTAGGGGTGACAAGAGGCTATTCACTGCAGAAGGGACAGCATCACTGAAGCCAGGAAAGGGGCAGCATTCAGCTGAGTAGGGGAGCAGAAGGAACAACACAGGCACTAGCTGGGAGCATCTTTGAGAGCAGGTAGCTCGGGTGGCAGTACAGCAGAATAGAGCATGACTTTTTCCCAGACATACAGGGAAGTTTGGCTGGTTTAAGGGAAACTTCTGTGCTGCTAACAGGCTGTGGACTGCCATGTCAGTACTCGTAGTGGTATGTGAGCACCAGTGAAGCCCAACGGAGCTTGCATCTCCATACCCTCGGAGCAGGCAGGCAGGGAAGAGCCTCCCCGGCCTGCACCACCTCCCCGTGCCCTCTGCTGCAAAAGGCCTTGAAGGCAGGTGACTCGCAGCTACAGAGATGGAGGCTCTGCAAGGGCAGAAGGGATTCTCCCCAGCAAGGTTAGGCAGGTTATTATCAGAACTAACCCATATTCCCATAAACAGTCATTACTCGTTGCCCTGGAGGCCCTACAAAGGGTAAGGTTTGTCCCTGTTGTTGAAAACAAAGATAGGAGCATCCGATCTGATTTTTGCAATCCAAAGCCCTAGTGACCCATCTAAGCCCGAGGCAAACACACAGCAGGAAGAAGCTTTGGGAAAACCAGATTGTGTCTGTGGATCCAGAATCCAAACCAAGATATGCAAAACCCAGATACCTGCCAAGCAACGGACCTGCCTTCTTTTAGTTACACATTTGATAACGATATGCTGAATTGTAAAGATTTTCTTGAGCAAATTTTTGATTTGCCTCCCCTCCCACTGCAAAACTGCAGGTGAAAGACACTTGACACAGCACTTTGCAAGAGCCTCCACGTAACCCAGAGCTGCAGGATTGGGTGTTCTCACAAAAACACATTCTTCCCCTCACACCTGAGCATCTCTGTGGAGGAAAGTTCAGTTCACAGAGCCAGAGGAGCTGCCTTATTGCTTGGTAGGGGTTTGCACAAACCTTATTCTCAATCAACACAGGTTTTCTGTCTCTCAAGCTTTGTTTTGAATTCTGTATTCAGGACAAGTCCAAAACTACAAAGCAACCACAATCTAAAGGGGTAGATTGATCTGCTCTTGCATCAGAGCTGCACTCAAGCAGTAGTTTCTTATAAAGAAAGGTGATCTGACGCTGTTCATCCAGCACAGTGGGAACTTGGTTAAAATGCTAATCTGCAGACAGGGTTAAGACTGAACTGTATTTTAATCTGCCATTTTTCAGATGTCACTAAATGTGGAAAAAAAAAATCCCCCCAACTATGGATCTATCCTGTCAAACTCACAGCTTGCCCATGAAGGAGTCAGTGGGAATCATACGTGCTCAGCTTTTCTGGAGAAAGACAGGCAGGCACTTAAATGTCTAAACAAGCAGTAGATCAACCTACATTGAAATGCCAGGTATTTTCCTTACGCAGAGGGACGACCACATTGCAAATGGCACCCCAGAAACTTATGCCTTCATAGCACAGGGAGGATTTCAGTCCTGCCAGCACCGCTTGGATCTGGGCCCAGGTTGCACACCTTAACAAATCCTCAAAATAAACCATGGGCAAATTCAACTTTGTAATAAAACCTAATGCCGGCAGAGTTTTGCTTCATTTTCAATGCTGCTGATTTCACTCTTCAAGACCTTGACCAATTGGGAAAAAATTGGCAAAGAGCTCCGTTTAGTGCTGCACACATAACTGCTCAGCGAGAACATGACACAATGACAATGAATACAGAAAAGTGCTTCTTAATTATTTAAATACAACCTCTTATGTGGTGCTTTTGCCTAAGAAGAGGTAAAGGTCCAGGCTTTCACTTGCACAAAGGTACTGTGAAAAGAGCTACCAGAGAAGAGCATCATGCCCAGCACTTGAAGCCTGGAGGAGAAGGTCCTCTCTGGCTGTTAATGAACAGAATGTTACTGAAGCACTACACTGGTGTACCTGCTGCTCTGTATTTTGTGGATGGATTTTTTAGAGGTGTTGGATACCCAGAGCACTCCAAAACCTCTCTTAGTCACAGGCAGAGTATTTCAAACCCCTTAGTCACTAAGGGATCTTCCCAGATTTCTGTAAATCTGTCCTCTCTTGTGAAGTACATTAAATATTAAATATTCCTGGGCATTTCTGGACTCTTGGTAGCTTCTTAACTTCTGTCAATAATTAAGTTCTGTCCTTTAACTAGAGGCACAGCACACAGCTAAGAGTCTTCGTGGCTTCCAGAGGGGTAGGAGATACCTCCAGTGTCCAACACTGACAAGCTGGCTCAAAACCAAGCAACATCCAAGAGATGCGTGAAGATGTGCCAGGGGAGGTTTAGATTGGATAGTAGGAAAAAATTCTTCACAGAAACAGTTGTGAAGCCGTGCAACAGGCTGCTAAGGGAAGTGGTAGAGTCACCATCCCTGGAGGGGTTTAAAAGGCATGTAGATGAGGTTCTTGGGAACTTGTTTTACTGCCAGTTAGGTTATGTTTGGACTCTATGATTCTGAGAGTCTCTTCCAACTGAAATGATTCTGTGATTCTATGATCCTAAGTAACATAATTCTCTTGCTAATTTACTTAGTGTTGCTGAGCTCCCCAGGATCAGTCTCTTCAGACACCTCACAAGCATTGATATGAAAAAGCCACCTTGCTGCTGATGTACCCAGTTGGCTTTCCCCACCCCAGCAGGCACCGCTTCTGCCACGAGGTCTCAGGCAAACATGGGCTTCACACTGTCCTCCCTCAGTGTTGCCCCAGAGCTCCTCATTGAAACCCAAAGAGTTTTGCCCACTGAGGCAGCATTTCTCAGGTTTAGCTGGCAGTAAGGGACTTCCCTGTGCTTGTTGTCCCTGCAAGCTGCTGCCAGGAGTGGAAGTGTGACCACAGGGCTGTGTACCATACATCTGCCTGCTCCTGGCCAGGCAAAAACCACCCTGGAGTGTCTCTGAGCATCAAGTTGGCTGCAGTGGAGGGTGTGAAATGCAAAGTTTTGACTGAGGGTATGTAGTTCCTCATGTCGCTGGTGAGCAGGGCTCACTTCTCAAGAGCTCTTTCAGACCCCTGGAAGGAAAAGATGTCCCACTGGATCTGCTCCCACCTCTTCCAGTTAGTGCTCTTAAGCCAGCACAGGCAGCCCTGGCTGTTGGGAAGGCCTTCAAATGACAGTGCCCTAGAGGGTGCTGGAGGGACTTTGGGCTGTCCCCTTGGATAAGCTACAGCAGAAACGTGCAGGCAAAAAGTGGGGCCACAGCCATGGGATGAATCACCCTTGCAGGGGCATTACCAGGGGGGCATAAGGAGGGACAGGGGGTGACCCAAAGTAGCTCATTGACATCTGGGTTAGGAGCGTGTATGTCCGACCTCCTCCTTTGCTGCAGCCTTCCCCAAGCAAGGCTTGGGCAGCTCCCTCCCTAGCACAGCCACTCAGCTAAGTATCCCCACCTTACCCTACAGTTCACAGAGAAAAATCTGAGAGACTTCACACTTCAGGCTCAGTTTCAGCAAATTTGCCCAACCATCCTAGTAACGATGACAAAAGAGCCAAACATATGTGATGGTGCAGGAGACCCAGTGCTGCTGGCCGCTGTGTGTGGTGGGAAGGCTTGAGCATCACCAGATGAGAGGGTGGGAGGATAGGGAACAACTTCCCAGCCTGCAGGGGAAAAGCCTGTGGGACTGAATCCAGTATTTAAAGGGGGCGGTCTGAACCCGCTTCTGCTTTAAGCAGTCTGGAAGTTAGCAAAGGGGAAGGAAAGGGTTTTGCTAATTGCTGAGGTGACTGGCAGCAGAGAAACAAATTATGGCAGGGGAGAATTTATCCTCTAAGCTTGTTATACTGTCAAAAAAGGAAATGAGGTTAGTTGAGGCTCATTTGTTTATGATGAACTCCTGTCTCTTACTGTTTATCACTATATGCAATTACCAGCTGACTTAAGCCGAGTGAATTGTAGTTACAACGAGAACAGTGACAATGCAGAGAGGAGGGGACAGGGCCCTAGAGCATCACCTGTCCCCTATCTGTCTCTGTGTTCCCAGAATCCCCCAGCACAGGGTCTCTCCAGGCTCCACCATGGGCCAGAGAAGAACACGGCATTGCTGGCCTTTTCAGAGCAGAAATGTTCAGTTTGATGCATCAGCCTGAGGGTTAGTCTGGGGATGAGCAAACATCTCCTGTAGGACTGAGTTCTCTTCAATGTCCCCTCATTTTCCATAGAGCCCAGGTTTTCCCCTTGCAGACACCAGAAGAAGAAGAGGGACTAGATGAATGACTACACATTTAACTGCCATTGGAGACAGGATATTGAGGACCACAGGCAGTATGTCCAAATTTCCTCAGGGAATGTCCAGGTTTGAATACCAAGCACACCACTCAACTGAAGATGGCAACATGCTAACGCTGCATGGAGGAAAGCTGTAGAAAGGAAAAGCTTCATTAGGAGGGCAGAAAAGCTCCTTCTGCACTGGAGGACATAGGGGCACATGCTGAGGCAGCAACAAGCCCAGTGAGACCAGAATGAAGTTCCCAAGACTTTCATGGTGGGTATCAAACAATGGCAAAACAGGGGATAGGAATATATTTAACAACTGGCTCTGCTAGTTTTGTTGGTCTTCTCTGGTGAGATGACACATTCACTTGACACATATCACACCTACCACTTGACTCCAAGGCTGACTCCAAGTCAACTTTAGGGAGGACTGTTGTAAGGCATTTGACATTCTACTGCACAACATGCTGATTAAAAAATTAGCAGTATATAATATCAATAAACCACACATTAACTGGATTAAATGCTGGCTGACAGATCTCAACAAGTAATCGTCAGCGGTGAATCATCTTCAGATGGGAGTGTTTCTAACAGGGTTCTTCAGGGAGCTGCTTGAGGCCTGACACTTTCCAGCATTTTGATCACTGGGAAGCAAATGCAAATCTCAGTGCTGTTGTAGTGCATAAACGACAAAGAGATTCAAAGTGATGGATAATGAGGAGCACAGGGCAACCATGCAAAGCAATCTCTACAGCTCAGTGAGCAAAGCCCACTTATACAAGCAGCATTTTACTGCAGAAAGTTGTTCCTGGAATAAAGAGTGCCAGTCAGACTCCTAGGGTGCCACATCTGGAAAGCTGAGGCTCCACAAAGGACTTTGGTGAGCATGACAGAATATGAACTAACAGCATAAAGTTGTGGCAAGAGAGTGATAATGGACATATGCTCTGGGAATAATGAGTGAATCATGTTAGCAAGACAAATCCCAGCTCATTGCCTTTACTGTGGTGACAACACTCTGAAAAGATTGCTGGAAGAACCTGGTATAGAAGGAGCCAAATGATCTCAGTGCTCCAGGGGGAAAAAACAAAGCAAACCAACCCTTCCAGCAGACATGTAGAGCCCTTGATTTATTTTGTTTATCAAAAAGAAAATTGAGAGTTGACCTCAAGGGAAGGAAGTGACAGGTTGAGTTGTCAGTGAGGAGGAGCATGGGGAACAAGAGAGGAAAGGTACAAATGTTGATAGAGATGAGAAACTGGAAGCGGACATTTCTAGTGGAAGGCTGATGTGCTCAGCTGGGTGAAAGGGACAGCCAGAGAAGCTCCAGACCAAAATTCGGAGGGAGTTGTCAGGATAAAACAAAGAGCTGGTAGCAGAGGTTTCTACAGGATCTAGCAAGTAGGGGAGGAGGATGAAGTATGGTACTAGAAGACTGAAGAACAACATGTGATGGATATGCAGACACTACATAGCACTAAAGCCTTCCATATCTCATGTGAAGGGAAGGCCTAGATAGTAGACAAAGGTAAACAAAAATCAGAGGCAAGGTGGATTTTACACCAGGTAAGTAACATTTGGCACAGATGATACTGCTGTGGTGAAATACTGTCTTAGACAAAGGCGCAGCACTAGATCTCATCTATCTGGACTTCACATACAGAGTTTGCTAGCGGAAAATAACAGTTAATCCAACAAAGCTGAGGTTTATTGCAAGCGCTGGAAGATGAGTAGGAAAACATCTAGAAAGGAGCTGCTAGCAGGCAGCACTGAAAGGAGGACAGGATGAAACTCCTTTCAGTCTGCTGGTTTTCTTGTTCCATGTTTTTTAAACAACCCTAGCACAGAAAAGCCAGGTATATGCTAATGCAATATTTTGGTGACAGAGAGGAGAGCATTGCCATAGGGTGGAATACTGAAATACGCAGGAAGGAATAGATCACTTTGAGGAGCTTGGCAACTGAAAACAAATAAGAGACAACAGCCCAGAAGCTAAGGTCTGGCAGCCAGGAACAAATAGCTTGAATTCCTCTCACTCACTAGAAAAATTGCTACGGAAGCTGGAGAGAAAAAAAGAGACTAGGGTTCATTACCATGCTTTTTCCCTAGTAGTTTCCTAACTGGCTTAGTGCTGGGCTAGATGAGACAGCCTGACAAGCAAAGGTATAAGACTGATCTAACCTTGCTAAACACAGAGTGAGGCGGTATTCTTTGCCTTCTGCACTCTACCCAGTAGTCTCCCAAAAACTCAGTCTCTTTGTGGGCTATTCTCTTGAGACCATGCTTACAGCACCTGGGTTCACATCATATATTAACAAGTCAATTTTCGCTGCAGCCCTGTAAAACAGAGAAGAAGGAGAGAGGGGTGCAACTAAGACACAGAGATATCTACTAGTTTTGCTAGTACAAAATGCCAAGGTAACAAGTTTTGTTACCTAACGTTTGATATATGATAGGACAGGAATTAACAATTTTCATCTAGAGGAGAGATTCAGGCTAGAATTGAGGAGGAAATTACAATGAATATGGTAAAATACTGGAGTAAGTTGCCCAGAGAGGTGGTAGATGCCCCATCCCTGGAGACATTCAAGGCCAGGCTGGATGGGGCTCCGAGCAACCTGATCTACTTGAAGATGTCACTGCTCATTGCAAGGGGATTGGACTAAAAGACCTTTGAAGGTCCCTTCCAAACCAAACTACTCTATGATTCTGTGTGAAAGGGGTTGCTGATATGCAGCGGTGGCTGGGAGGGTGTGGGAGGGCAGCAGGGGCCTCCCTGGCTGTAATGCGAAGGCCAGAGACAGCAGGCAGCCTGACATGGGACCTGTGGGTGCTGTGACCCCTACCACCCACCCAGACTGTCCCTGTTTTTTGGCCAAGCACTGCTGCCACACAGTGGGCTCTCTTGTTGGGCTGGTTGCATTTGCAGAAGGAAGCTTATCGCAGCATCTCACTGAGGCTGGAGGCCATGCTTGCATCACATGTGGAGACATCTCCCAGGTATTTTCCAGGAGTTTGTGGTTGTCAGTGGCAACATCCTGTCATGCTGCCTTTTCTTCCCTGGAAACCTAGATCCTGATCCTGTGCTCTTTGGACACAGGTAAGTGCTTTTATTTAGTAGCAATGTGAAGGTTGTAATGTGAAGGCCAGAGTCAGCAGGAAGCCTGACATGGCACCTGTGACCCCATATTCTATGATTCTACGATATGCTCAGACAGCTCCATACTCCTCCAAAGGAGAGCCTGGCATCTCACAGTATCTAAAACATGAAGAGCATGCAGTGCATGCAGCAGAGGTAGCCGGCTGGTCATTGCTTCACAGCTCCATGTGGGAAGTAGGCACAGGGCTGACTGCAGGTCTTCACTGAGGCTGGAGACGCTTGCATTTCTCAAGCATAACAAGACTTTATGAACATATTTTTCCTTAGTCTCACTCTGAGAAATGACTGAACCAATTTTTCTGAAGCTTCTGTTTAAAGGGAAAAAAAAATTAGCCTGGGGCAGGCATTTGGCATGGAAATATTCGGCTGTGACACTCGGGGTCTGGCAATACTACGAACGATTGAGGGGAAGGCTTCGGTCAGCAGTGTCTGTCTCCAGCGTTAACAGGGGCACCCCCAGACCTGCCCAGAACAATGGCTTGGTGCCACCAGGGCTGTGTGGCCGCCACAAGCCCGGAGGCTCACTTGCCCTTTCATGCCCTTTGGCTGAGACCGGAGCTGTCAGAGCGTCAGTGTTGCCTTCTGCCCAAATAACGGCATTTCCAGCAATGCAGCTGCGAGGGGGCAGAGGTCTGGCATTGATCGGGAGATAAGAGCTACTTATTGAATTAAGGCTGTTTCCTGGAGGAGTTCGCTATGGCAATCCCGGTCCAAGAGCTAGCTCTCCGTAATGGACCTGTCTTATGGCAAGGGGCCTCCCACCAGGAACCTCAGGGGTCCAGGCACAGGCACTAGGATCTGAATTTCCAGAGCATTTAGCATTCTGTCCAGTCTTCACTCTTTAAACTCGGATTTTACAGCAGCACAAGGCAATGTGGGAGAGCATGTTGCCTCAGCACACCCGGGGCAAGGATGCAGTGCTCTCATCCCCTGCCTCCCCGGCACACAGGAGATGCAGAACCTGGAGGTTTCTTGTGCGTGCCCAGGGGCAGCCATTTGCTCAGCAGTCTGTGCTGCTGGGGGCAGGAATGGCAGAGCTCTTTCAGAGTGGTTTCCAAGGCAGAATGCTGCCTTTTTTTTTTTTTAATTATTATTATTTCTAATGATACCCATGTGTCTGTGATTCACAGTCATGTCTAGTCTCTGTTTTGAGAAGAGCACAGTCAAAGTTCAGAGATCAAGTGCTTTACTCTGCCACTGCTGTGTTTGGGGGAGCTACCTAGCACATGTAGGAAAGGCAGGATGGCAGCTCATGCCCAGAAACCCAGGTGGATTGCTACCTCCCATGCCAAAGCCTCCAACCCCATGGCTGCACAGTGACCAGTCTGTATCCAGCCAGGACAGCCCTATCTCACTGCATCAATGGGGATGTCCCCTTGGGTCTGAGAAGGGGTAAAGTGGACTTGGTGGAGCATCACCAAGGCACTGAGGTGAGCAGTGGAAAAGGTAGTTTCCCACCCAGAATACCCTGTAACCACGAGGTTACAAAGGAAGAAAGAGACCAGTTCACGTTCCCATGTTGGACTTGGGCCAGGACCTTTACTCTGGTCACCAATACTGTCTTCGGCACTCCTGTTTCTGCTCAAGGTTGCACGCCACCAGCTGTCTGCCTTGATCCAGTTCACTCCTGTTGCATTTAATAGCAAAGGTAACTTCACCCAGGTTTGCCTGTCTGAAGGGCCATTTTGCTGGCTAACGCATCAAGGGCAGTGGAGGTGCCCTTGGCTGAGGTTGAATGCAAGAAGAGGAGGAGCCAGCCCTAGTGCTGCTTCTTTCCCTATGTTGTGAGTGGGGCCGAAGACTTTTCTCTCTAAATCTACCCTACAGGAGTGTGGTAAATTTCCCTCTTTCACCCAAAATTTAAAAAACCCCAACCAACCAACCAACACCTGCCTCCCTGCAACCCAAAAACAAACAAACACAACCACACACACAAAACCAACGATGACCACCACCAACACCAAAAAACATAGCCCCAAACCAAACAACCCCCAATGAATTGCAACACTTTATTCTGAAAGGAATCAAAATTATTTGCCAGCTAAAGTTACATTTTTCTGTGGATAAAGATATTCCTCATCCCTGTATCCCACCACAAATCTCCCAAGATCTACCCAGGACTTTTGTTGCGAGGCAATTTGCAGATATGTTTCCCTATGGAAAAGGAAATGCAACTCATGGGGTCCAGCTGCAGAGCTTCTCACTCTTATGAGCAGTGTTGTGCCTCAGGTCTCCAGGTTTTGAAAAGCTTAAGGCAAAAATCTCAAAAAAATCATTTAAGAACAAGGCTGTCTAGACTAGGTGAGCAGAAGAGGGAGGCTGGAGCCTTTAGGGAGAAAGAGGGAGAATTTTCCAGCTCTCCTCCCAGATGGTGGCAAGCAGAGCGAAAAATAAAAGCTGTGGGTGGGATGCTGGTCAGGATCTGACACTGAGTGTGCACTCATAGCCTATGACCTCTCCCTTCACTCAGTTTTACAGCAAGTGAGGCACACCAGCAAAGCAAGGCTGCCCTGCTCCTCCTCACCAAAGCATCAGTGCAAAGCTTGCTGCCACCAGCAGGACTTGCCAGCTGTGCATAGGTTCTTGCCTCTGTCCTTGGAGGGACGCAGAAGGGGACAAGGCCAGCACCAAAGCTGAGCATGGGCAGGAAGGGCTGTTTAACAGTGTGCTTCAATACTATGGCATGGAGGAGCTGTCTGCCTCTCAGCCCTGGGCTCGCTGTCAGGGATGCCCTAGGGAGGAAAGGAACCAACCCTCAGCCAGACATCCTGAGGCACAAGGCAGGCAGGAAGGCTGCCAAGTCGTGACAGGGTGATAATTAAAGATAGTAATAAAAGCGGCAGCAGTAACACCTGCTCCTCAGAGCGGATGGCATCCACCTAGGGTGTGTCCACCTGAGCAGAGGGACAGGTAATGTCCTCCCTTCTTCATCTACTACAAAGGGGTGAATGAAAGACCCACGTGGGTACAGCAGCCAGCAGAGCTGCCAATCCCCTGCATTTCTCAAGACTTTTCATAAGAGCCAAAATGCACCTCTGTAGCCTGACCCAGAAAACTGTTGTTCCCTCTCTTCCTTCACACTGCTGTGCAGCTGCATGCTGCCCTCCCTCCCAGAGGCAGGCAGGTTTCTGTGCCAGACCTGCCTCCTGCTCCTTCTGGACATTGTATGATGGAGTGAGAGTTTGGGGCCCTTTGTGAAGCATTCAGACCCTCTAGAAGAAGTAGTGCTCCTCAGGACTGAGACATTAAACCAAAATAAATCGGTAAGGAGAACAGCAAACTAGCCTGGAGAAATGTTGACATTCCCAAGTGCTCATTCAGACAAAGAAACACCTCCTGCCAACTGTTAGCACAGACCTTCTTGCAGGTGAGGGATGTGCCAATGAGTTGGGTTGCTGTACAAACCCAAACTGAGGCAGATGCTCCAGCTGTGGGCCTTGAGGGACTACCTGCATGTGCCTGCTGCAAAGTCTGTCTGGCTGTATTTGGGAGACACACACCTTCACTCACAAGGGAAACCCCACAGCAGGCCAGGCAGGTGCTGAGACATGTGCTGCCTGCTCCCTAGCTGTGTGGGCTTGTTCTGGGCTCTTCATTGCCTCCATGGGCTGTTTTCTCCCAGCATGGTTGCTGTCACTATCTGTTTCTCTACTGAGATCTATAGGAGCTGCATGGCTCTGGCACGACAGCTCTTTGACCTGCTTACCCACAGAGCTGAGCTGGCAATGAGGTGTAGGGAACCCCATAGCAGCAGGGGCTGAGGCTGGTGAGATGGCTTGCTGCTGTGGGAAGAGCTGCTATATTAATGAGGGAGCTGAGCTGTCCTGCTCAAGTCTGCCTGCATCTCAAGGATGCCCCTCACACTCCTCCCTGCAGGGACAGCCTTCAAGCGCATCCCCACCCCACCTCCTCTTCTTTGGGCTATGAAGCAGCCATCTGACAGCTGGAGCCAGCATCCCCCCCAACCCATTACTCATTATCCATCATCCCATCAAACCCTACAGGTACCAGCATGATGACTAGAGAGCGTAAGTTTCCCAGTCCACACTGTTTTTCTATCCATCCAGCCCTATTCCTTCACACAGGGATGGAGGTCACACCTCTCTTCTTGAACAACTTGTCTCTTGTCAGGTTCTTGGTGGTGTGAGAATGCAGGCAATACTTTGCCTGAGTGAGACCCATGTGGGCAGACTGCCAGCAGCCACCAGTTGCCCTCCTGGCAGTGGGGCAGCTCCCCATGGGTTTCACCAGGTGAGCCCTGCCACGTAAGCTGGAAATGCAGGGACCTTCTCTCCCTGGAGACTGGCTTCAGCAGGCAGGACAGGGCTTCCTTGCTAGGCACCGGGCCATCTGTTTGCCCTCCGGATCGGGGAGCAGTGGGGTCCCACTGCTCTTACCCCTGTGTGGCTCAAACTCCACACTTCAGCTCTAGCACCCTCCATGCTCCTCCCTGACAAAAGAAATGCAGCCCTTGGCAGGCCCTTGTTATTTCAGCTAAGGCTCATCAACCATCCTTCTGTCACTAAATGCCTTATTATGCGCAATTAATGGACTGACTGAGAGCAGCTACAAAGTCGTTCTCCCTGTGAACTGACGGAGGCAGCTGGGTTACTTCTAGCGACTTTCTAATGCTGCCAGCTTCATTACTAAATGCAGCTGTGCAAGGGGAGGAAGGGAGGGAAGATGAAGCAAATGAGTTAGCTCAAATCCAGCAGTCATGCCTTTCAAACGCCCCCAGGCAGCATGGCAAAAAGCTTCCTGCCATCCTCAGGGCCAGCACGTCCTTTCTGAGGGACACTCAAACACTGGTCACCATCCACAGTTACTTACAGGCAACTGGTGACTCCAGCCCTGCCCCATGCAGATAGGTCTTTACCGCCGTCTTTAACTTTTTTTTTTTTTATAATTAATAATACAACAAGAGGAAAGAGAGATGAGAGCAAACTGACAGTGTAGGCTGAAACAGCTAATTTGACTGTAGCCAAACTGCACTCAGATGTGCAAAGCAAGAGAATAATTTCCTCTCTCTGATCTCTCAAAGATCATCCTCTTAGATGTCACGATTACATTTGAAAACAGCCTGACAGTACTTGAAGTCAGTGCCCCTTGACAATTAACCTATATATGCACACCCTTCATGACTTCTTGCTACAAGAGAGGTGTGTGTTTTGAGCCACCACTAGATTCCCCACATCCGCGACTGACAACAAAAACTAGGTAGCAGAGGTTTCCCAAGCCAGTCCTAGACAAAACCACATTGGCCTCATTGGAGCATGCCACTGAATTAATCTGCCTTTAGTAATGCCTTGTTACCAAAAATAAGAGAGTTACAGCTGGCATTTATGCAATCAATTCTTCCACTGTGCTAAGGCAGATTCTAAGAACTGAGTGACAGGGAATTTGTTGTAGTTTATTAAAAAAAAAAAAAAAAAGCCTTTCATGTATTTTAGGCCCCTCTGCTTTACTCTCTTTATGTAGATAGCCAGGTGTCTTTCTACCAAAGGATATATCTGGTGGTGCTTTTGGTTGGTTGGTTGTGGTTTTTTTGGTTGTTTTTTTTTTTGGAACGTGGAGTACAAAAGAATATCAGACCTCTAGATACACAAATTCTGGGGCCAAATTCATCTCTGAGTGAAACGGCCCTAAACCCTTTGAAATAAAGGGCGAGGCAATTGCTTAGATTAATCCTAGTGACCCAAGCCAGAGCTCATGGTCAAACCCTTGCAGGGTTTCCAGCTCTTGAGCAAATGTAGTCTCAGCAGCTGCTACATTTTGGAATGCAAAGTGAAACCCCAAGGATTTGCCTTAAAACAATTCATATCCATCCTAACGGTAAAATGCTGTCCTTTGAACATTAACAAAGGGCTGGCCAGCCTGTCACGGCAACAGCTCTGAGGGATGTGAATAGCTCTTCCTCTTAGACTAAAGACCAAAAAGTGGGGAAAGCACCTTCTCAAAAGTCTTATTGGGACCCTCATTGAGGCCTGGCAGGAGTTAAGGTGGCAAACATGGATTTTAGAGTAAAAATTGCAAACAAAATCAAAAAATGAAAACAGAGAAAGCACTAGGGAAGTTATTGTCCCCCTGTACTCAGCACTGGTGAGGCTCCACCTCACATCTTGTGTTCAGTTTTGGGCCCCTCACTACAAGAAAGACATTGAGGTACTAGAGAGAGAGTGCAGAGGAGGTGATGAAGCTGGTGAGGGGTCTGGAGCACAAGTCTGATGAGGAGCAGCTGAGGGAACTGGGGCTGTTCAGCCTGGAGAAAAGGAGGCTGAGGGGAGACCTGATTGCTGTCTACAACTACCTGAAAGGAGGTTGTAGCATGGAGAGTGTTGGTCTCTTCTCCCAAGTAGCAAGTGATAGGACAGGAGGAAATGGCCTCAAGTTGCACCAGGGGAGGTTCAGATTGGATATTAGGAAACATTTCTTTGCAGAAAGGGTTGTGAAGCCCTGGAAGAGGCTGCCCAGGGAAGTGGTGGAGTCAGCATCCCTGGAGATGTTTAAAAGACATGAAGATGAGGTGCTCAGGGACATCATTTAGTGCCAGATTTAGGTTATGGTTGGACTTGATGATCTTAAGGGTCTCTTCCAACTAAAATGATTCTACGATTCTATGAAAGACTGTGCAAGTACTGCCTGAGGGGCAGAGCCATGCAGCCTCAGGTTCACTCCAGTGCTGGATGATGGGGAGAGGCACGAGCCACACGGCACAGAGCTGATGGGAACCTGCAGCCCTCTTGTCCCTTCCCTCTCCCCACACAGCCAGGAAATTCTCTACTGTTTTTGGAGGTGAGGAGAGGAAGCATCAATGAACCTCAGTCAGCCATCTAAGGAAAATGACTGGGACAAGCAGCTTCCTGGGAGGTTTCAGTGGTGATGTGTCCACCAAAGGCCGGGCTTCACTCTCACACCCAAGTGCACAGCAGCTCTCCAACACTGCCAGTCCTTCTCCCAGGTTTGCTCCCAGTTATTTTAGCATGATTCAGGACACAAGCTGTCTGCCTGTGAGGTAGGTGTATAATCCTAGCCCTCTTCTCCCTCCTGCTTCCTTCCTCCACCTACATTTCACCTTTTCTCAGCAAAGAGGACTTTTCATAGCACCACCTAAAAGAGTAGCAAAGGGGCTTTCTGCACATGTAACCCAAAGGAAAACATGAGATGCTATTTTCCACTTTAGCCAAGATGTCTTTTTTAATACTATGCAAGCTGAGAGCATTTTCAAGGCTTTGTTGTTTCTTAGGCAGAGGGGAAATCACTAAAGGTTGAATTTGAACACTAAAAACATCTCTTTGAACTGGCAAGATTTACCAGTGTGCACATGGCTCCCAATGCAGAGGCACACTTGAAAATAAAATAAAATAGAATGGAAAACACATCTATTCCCCCCCGGTTTCTGTCACCACTTGATTCCACTGCACTGCAGCTTTACCAGGGAAATTACTGGGGGAAAGGGAGTTAGACAACATTTCCCTGACAGCAGCTTGTCAACCTGTTCTTTGAGCATCAGGAAAAAGAGCTGCATCTCACATGTTTCCAGTGCCATTCTGACACACCAGAAGAAGAAGACGCACATGGCCTCCCTCAGGCCGCATGCCCGTCCCCCATTCTCCCTCACCAGGGCTGTTGCCAGCACACATGGCAGACCCACGACCTGCATCCCCTGAGCCGCTTGGCTGCCCAGCCCCAGGGCTACCTGTTTTCTCCTTGCTCCGACCCCAACTGACAGCTCCCCACCAGCTGCATCCAGGGGTGCTGCACCTCTCCCAGGGCTGGAGAAGCAGGCAGGGATGCTCAGTGCTTTTATTGCTTACAACGCAGCACAAGCTTTTGTCTTCTCTGCTGGCTTGGCCCTGGCAGGCACAGATTGGAAATTGGAGTGAGATTCTCTGACACCCCACTTCCACCTGACATCACACAGTACATAAAGGGAGAATAAGAAATGTTTCTGATGAGAATAACAGCATGAGGTTCTCTCACCGTGAGAAGAGGCACAATACCTGACAACCCTCTGGGACAACTCAGTACACCCCTTTTTATGGCAGGTCTTAGAGGGGAGACTCCATCTATCTTATCTGGAGTGTACAGCACTGACTCAAGCTTGCAATGCTCTGAGCTGATGGCTCCAGAGAGCCTGAGTATTTCAAACCTGGAGCTGACACTGTACAAAACCCTCATTGACTCTATTCCACGTTATCTGGGCAGGGTCATGGTCCTCCAGCAGCCACTGATAATATCAGAGCACAACATAAACCTCTGCTGCTGAGCCGCTGCCTTGCACATGCTTCAAACCCAAAGAGAAAGACCTCCCAGATAGTTTCATTTCAGATGGAAGTATTTTCCAGGCTGCAAATAATCTCATTTTTAAAGCCCTTACTTTGTAAAAATGAAATACCCCAAGCCAAGAGCGGGCACTTCTGAAAGTGTAGTTTTAACACCAGGAGAGGAAGGGATGTAGTTTGCAGCTGCGATCAGGTTATCTTCCACGATGTTTCCCTGGCAACCAAAAAGCTCAAGGTCTGGGTGACAGTTGCAAAGTATAATAGTTTTTGAAAGCCAAAATATACATATTTTGTCAGTTAGTACTGTGCTTCCCCTGAGACAGGCCAAAGGATCAAAAAGAAACTCCACCGAGAGCTGATTAGCTTCCATGTAAATAGGGCAGACAAGTAACTTATCAACATACCCCAGCACCTGGGGGTTAGCACTATGTTTCCATACTGCTTGCACACCCGAACAGCCACCATTTATTAAGGACCTCAAGATATCATTTAAAAAGTGTAATTAAGGGAAACAAAATACACTCGGGACACATTCATGAACTACCATACAAACACTGGGCTCGAAAACCAGAAAGAGTGCAGGATGTGGTGGGGGAGACAGGAGGGGAGCCAGAAGACTTGCCTGCAGCAATGGAGTGAGTGAGTAGCAATTCCTTGATTAAGGCTGAAGGTCTCTTCATCTCCATCATCCTGTAGCCACCCAACAGCTACTGCCATACTTTCACCCAAAGAGTTTGATCCCCACCCTAAGTGCTCCTGTAGGGCTATACCAGGAACAAACTCACCAAAGGTAGCAAGGCATCTATACACACCCTTAGCATTGCCTTTCTCTGCCTTATCTTGTGACTAGCTACAGCTGTTGTGGGAGAGCATGCAAAGAGGATACAAGGCAAATCAACTCCTGTTCCCACCCCTTTCCAATTTTTGCTGCAAGGGTTGCACTAAGTTATAGGCAAGAAATAGTTTTTTTTCATTCCTAATTCTGGCCTTTGTACTGGGAACACTTTGAGGTAGCAGCTCCAAGTGGTTTCTAGCTCTGTGTATCTCCAGAGCAACCACACATTGGGCCATCAGCATCAACGCTAGACCAGCCTTTTTTAACAGGATAATTTCTCTCTGTTTTTTTACTCCGTATTCCACTGGAGCTTTGAAAATTATTTTGCAATGTGAATTTTCCCATCTATTTTTGAACAGTGGCAGGTGTGTGAAGAATCACCCTCCAGGTGATGCTGCCCACAGCTTAATAACGGGGTTACGTATGTCTTCTCAGATGAGGTACTGAGGTGTGAGCTGTAGCTTTCAAGACAAGAAGTGTTTGTGAAAACAAACTTCTGGTGGTGGTTACATCAAGGGCAAGAAACTCAAAGCTCTCCTGCAGTGTGGGCAGAAGTTGGCGGCTGCAACCTAAACATCTGAGCATGTGTTTCTTTCCCCTCCCGCCCCATCCCTCTTGCTCTCTTCCTATTTGCTCAGGAGGACCTGTGAACAAGAGCTCCCAAATTTCTAACGACCTGATCAGGTGCTATTCTGCTCCACAAACATTTGCCTTAGGGAGGATAAACAAGCATATGTCTGGCTCCAAACGAGCCATATCTTCAAGCTGCTGCTTGTGGTGGTGCTGTGTGAAGCCCCAGGTTGGGTGACGCTGAGAATATGCAGCCAGGGGACTCAGCGTGCACCTGGATCCTTGGCTTTGAGAGACTACTGAACAGCAAGGCGTAGACCACCCTTGTCCCCAGCAATGTGTTGGGGTCAAACTGCAGAATTACAGGCATAACACCAGGACTGTGCTGCTCATGGTGCTTGTGGTGGGCGAAAGAAAAGCGGATGGCGTTGGCTTCCTCCTCGGGCAGGTGGCTCAGGTGCCAGCCATGCAGTCTGGACAGGACAAGAGGTGCCTCTGGACAAGCACCTTGTCCAGGTGCACAGGAGCTGCTGTGTGGTCCCTTTAAGACCATTTTGCTGCTGTGGAAATATTTATAGGAGGCTCATCACCATGGTATCTGAGCACTACTGACTAATGGGGTGTAGGAAATGTGCCTGGTTGTATTTGTTATTAATTTCTTTAAGGGTGGAATTTTTGACATTTTGTTTTTGTTCTCTGCCTCAATTTGGATGTACTGCTTGTGTGCATAGCACCTTTCATAGTGGTGTCCCTTGAAGGCACTGTGGAAGAGATGAGCATTGGGAGCAAGGATAATTAAAGGAATCCTGTCAGCCAGTCCCATCCCCAAGGTTTAGACACAGTTTTAGAAAGGAAAGAGGAGGGGAGGCAGGGATGGTATTAAAGCCATCAGGAATTAAAATGCTTTCATTGTTTAAAAATAAGAAGTTAATGAAATGGGCAAGCCACTGTTTCTGTCCATTCCTGGGATGAAAGGAGGAAGGTGACACTGAGAAGATGGTGACCACTTGGACCAAAAAAGAGTGGAGGGAGGGGAATCAGCAGTGATACCAGCCAGGATGAAGGATGCTTTCAAACTGTATGACTTGAACACGCTAGGATTTTTTTCTTTTCATTTTAGCTAAAAAGGATATATATTGGCAGTGGTCCTAGAGTAATAAGTCCTGATGAAAAAGCAGCGTCAAAACTATAACTTTTCTTTCAATCGACAATTTTACTGGTGCAACTGCATAGAGCTGAATACTTCCGTTAGCCCCTTGGCCAGATCTCGCCAGCTGACAGCTCCCTTTTGCCAAGGAAGCCTTTCATGAAGACAAAAAAAGCATATTGCAAAAGAGAAGTGGTGTAGAGCAAGTCCTTGCTGCAAAATCACAGTCACGGGGAAGTATTTTATGGTTTTAGTCTTTCCACAAAAAGTTTGCTGGAACAGGCTCTCAATATGCATCCATGCTTGTGCTGTTTTGTGTGGTGGCCCCTGAGGGCTGTTCCACTAAGCACCTGGATCAAAGCATCCCAGCTATGTCCACAATTCTGGGCTTTGCAGCTCTTTCCAAACACATCCACTTTGCCTCTTCCAGCATTTACTGTGCCCCTGCCTCACCTACACCACATGCATTTCTGGATGTAGCATGACTGTCACTAAAACAAAAAAACGCTCCTAACAAGAAGTGATGGAGTCAGAAATGCAGAGGATCACTCCATGATGTTGGTATTTTCTATCTGCACTAGTACCTAGTAGGCAACAGGTGGGCAAATGCCTGCTGCCCTGAGCTTGCTTGAAAGCTCCAGACCTTGGAGACTCCATGGCTAGAGCACAAATCCTGATCTGTTCCTGGTGTGTGATGCAGGGATGAGGCACCCTCTTCCTGGGGTACCTGCCTTCTTCTTGGCCCAGATTCAGCAGATCTCAGAACTCTCCACAGTCAGTAAGGCAGGTCCACCAGCACAAACCACATTTTATAACCAGGCAAGACTTGCTAACTTTGGGCTTGTCTCTCCTGGTGAAAACACAAGGGGGCAAAGGACCCTGCAGTTTGGAGAGGGAACAGCATGTATGAGCATGCGAGCCTGCAGCAGAGGGAAACTTATTCCACTCACCCCTTCTCCATCCTTGAGCTGCCTAAAACCAGTCTCTGATTGTTTCTTCCTTTGCCTGTGAGCGTAGACCTGGCTCTGACTTTCCTTTACTTTCCAGGTGCTATCAGAGTCACAAATCTGTCAGATCCTGGGGAAATGGGAAGCAATTCTACCTTACTGTAGCCATGGCAGATGGCCAGACTGCCAGGTTAGACCTGCAAATTTACTTCTGCTTAAAGCCATCTTCCAGGCTTTCCACAATGGAGTCTTTAACACTGTGTCTGAAAGAACTGAGAGAAGCCTGACAGGTTTCTCTTGCTGGGCCATGTGAATGTCCGTGTAATCCCTCAGCTTTTAACAGCAGAAATCAGATCCTGAAATAGACTGGATATATGCAGACAGTCATTTTTCAGCCCTATTTAAGCCACAAGACTCCTTGCACAAATCCTTACAGTGAGATCAGGTTTCCTACAGAGTCAAAAACTGCCTCACAAAAGATGAAAATATGATCCAGCTCAAAGACTGGAAAATGAGCTGGAAAAGCTGCAGTGACACACCTGTATCACTGGGACTTTTGGAAGAAGCCAGCATGAGCATGAAACTTGTTTTGCCCTAGAGCAACTGTGTCTGGGGATCCACTTTTTGTAATCAACTCCTGCTTACAAAGTCAGAGCTGAAGTGTGTCCTCAGCTCTTCACTGCCCGCTTGGAGGACCGACTAGCCAGCATGATCACTGGGTTAACTCCAGGGCAGCTGAGCGACAGGGATGTGGCAGAGCACTTGGGAAGCCACAATCACAGAATCGTTTTGTTTGGAAGAGACCCTTAAGATCATCAAGTCCAACTGTTAACCTCACAGTGTCACTAAACCAAGTCCCTAAGGACTTCATCCACGCGTCTTTTAAACACCTCCAGGGATGGTGACTCCACGACTTCCCTGGGCAGCCTGTTCCAATGCCTGACAATGCTTTCCATGAAGAAATGTTTCCCAATATCCAATCTGAACCTCCCCTGGTGCAACTTGAGGCTGTTTCCACTCATCCTATCACTTGTTACCTGGGAGAAGAAAGAAACACCCTTGCATGCTACAACCTCCTTTCAGGTAGTTGTAGACAGTGATAAGGTCTCCCCTCAGCCTCCTTTTCTCCAGGCTAAACAGCCCCAGCTCCCTCAGCTGCTCCTCAGGGACTCTGGCGGGAGCGTTTGAAGTGGGAAGCCTGTATGTGAACCTGGATTACCCCATCATTCCTTCGCCCTTCAGCACGCCTGATGTGCAGCAGAGCAGCTGAAATGAGAGGAGACAGCTCTGACCTGTGGCAGCAGAGGAGCACGTGTGCACGTGAGAGGCTGCCAGGTCGCAGCTGCCTGCGCTGCGGGCAGCCAGCGTGCCGTGGAGCGCCGACAGCGAGCGGCTGCCTGATGCCAGGGGAGCCAGAAACTCCACCGCTGCTCCTGCGCCAAGCCCTGCAAGGGCAGCCACAAAGGGGCTTCTCCCAGCTCCAGTGTCCTCCCAACAGCGAACGCTCATAACTGCAGGGCGGAAAGGAGACTGATGATGCTCTCTGCCTGAGCAAAGGCACTGGCGGATTTCCACGCTCCTTGGCCCAGGGATTATCTCCTACTGTTTTGCCCCAGGAGGAGTTGTCGTTATTACTCTCTGGTCTGATCCTCCACGAGCTCCTTCTTGCGTGTTCCCTTGTTCTTATCTTTATAATACTCAGCTTCTGGTCTTCAACAGCTACCGTTTGAGATTGGGAGTCTTGTAATGCTCAAAATTGTTTTAACTCTTTCTTCCCGACAGAAGGCTCATTCTAAGGTGTCTATGTGACACTGCTAATGGTACCCAAACTCCCCTGGATGCCATGTACTGCTCCTGTCCTCTGTATAGCTTGGCTTGACCAGCACTTCAGGGTGGGTACATGCAGGCATCTTCGCCATTCTCCCTGTCCTTTTCATTTACTTTTATCTTCAGACCTGTTATCTCCATTTCCCTCACCTCCCCTGCTCTCCCACCTTGTCTACACCCTAGCCCCCTGCCAAGGACCAGCTCGCACCCCCTCCCAGGAGCCATTCCCCCCATAGGGAGCAGGGCTGACACCAAGGCAGGAGAGGAGTCCTGCCAAGCTCCACGGGGATGACGGCAGGCAGACCCACCATCTCCAAAGAGAAAGGCTGCTGCTTTTTCTCTCAGTTCCCCAGCAAGCTCCAGCATTCCTGTTCCCTCAGGCTCAGGTACCAGGGAGGCAGGTGGTGGTGGTGGCATGGGGGTCTGAGGTCTGAGGTCTCACTCTCAATCTAATCAAATCCATGTTTTGTTTTCCATAACACAGTCCTTTAAGGAGCTCATAACCTGGGGTGTGCTACATTCCGTAGTCAGAGAGGTTATTCCACTTGTGGGAGGGGGAAAAAAAAGCAAAATGCTATTTCGCAGCAACTATTCTAATTCAGCAGGTCATTGGTAAAATATTTTCTGATTTGTTTAGTTGTTTCCCAAACATCTTGAAGTGGTGTTGTTTCAAGATGAAGTTCTGTTCTGAAAGAGAAGGAGAGACATCCAAAGAATGCAAACAAATGTTATTTTAATCCTCAGATATGCATTCTATTCAGTCCAAATTTTTAATTTGCTTATCAAACAACAAAAAAAAAGTCAGGTTTTCATACAGCCTTATTCTATGAAAGCTAAAGTATTAACAGAGGCAAGACAATTCTGTGCAGCTGTCATCCTCACCTTAGTGCAATTCTTTCTTAAAGCACCCAGGACAGATGAAACATATGAATGCTCACAGCACCTCAAACCGGGAATGCGATTAGTAACTGATTTATGTCTTCTGTTAGCCAGGCAAAGGCAACTTGAACAACAATAAAAGCAGGTTCTGTTTGCTAGGTTTATCTGCTCTTTTGCAAATCACACTAGCAAGATCTAATAGCATGGAATTTTAGTAATCTATCTTGTGTTCATTGAAATAATATTTTTATTACCATTCATTACACATAATTTCACAATCCTCTTCATCCTGCCACATGGAGAGTGTACACTGCTGACCCCACTGCTCCTTTGTATTGGGGATGACATTTTGTTTGGTTCTGCTTCCCATCCTCCAATCTTGTTTGGAAAGAGAAAAGTCTTGCCATGGAAGTGTGTATCTCAAAATCATTTTCATTGCCTGGCTATGAATTTATTTTTCTACTCCTCCCAAGTTCTGGAGTAACACCCAGCCCACAGTGCCCTCGAGAAAAAGGAGAAGGTACCACAGTGAGTAAACATTAACCTGACAACATTTTGTATTGTTTGAACATATGAACATGTTATCAGCATCCTTTTTTAACCTCTTCCTAAAGCACCTAGTATATTGCATAGATTTTGCCTGCACAAATGTAGCTGTCTGGATAGGAGAAACTTAGTTACAGCAAAACAATTGCTCTGTGGATATGATCTGAATTCTTTTGCTGCCAATCATCACAGGCAAAACAGCAGGAATAGCATTTGCGTATTGGCATCAGGCATTTTGCAGCATAATGCATAATTCAGTCGGTTAGGTGCGTGATATTTCTCTCCTGACACTGCTAATTCTCACCAGCAAGATTCACCCTCTCACCCTATGATCTGCTTTTAGCTGCTGCTTCCATCAGACAGTCCACAAGGATGCAAAGAACATATTAAAGAGCTTACAGTTCAACCAGAAACAGGCATGCTATGTAATTCCCTCCCACCCCAAACATGTATTTCATAACAGGGAACGGTATTTCTTAAGATTTTTACATTTACCTCTCCCCATTCAGTTCCTTTGAAGCTGCTCAGCTTTTTTGGGGAGGGTTTCAAACCCCAGAACACTAGCATGAGTATGCGTTCAGCCAATTCAGTGGCCCCCTTACAAAAGCACTTGGTTGGTTAACAGGGAAGCATGTTTGTTCAGATGCCCTGGGAGCCCACCCTTGTGTGAACCTACCTGGAAGGAAAGTTTATCTGTCTCCTCTGTTGTGTTTGCCTAGCTCCAGAGATAAGCTATCAAAAGTGGTTTCTTTGCTGGGGAAGGAGGGCGAGGAGGAAAGGAGGAGGTGGAGGGAAATCAATAGGGGTATCATTTGTCAAAATATTAGGCCAACTGATGTTTTTTGAAGCACTTGGAAATGCAGGCAGGCTATTGAAAGGCATTATTTTGCAGAGCTTGATGATTTTGAATTGAAAAAGACACAACTATGAAACAAGGAACTTCCCCAAAAAATCAAACAAACAACCGCACAAAACCAAACCCATCAAAATCCAAGTAAAAAAAAACAAAACAGCACCCACTTGTGATTAGGCAAGTGCATGGATCCTTCTCTACAGGGTGATGTTCCTCCTCAGTAACGTCACTGGTGCCCAGAACGCCCAAGAAACCCAGGAGATTTGTGCCTGGTAAGCTCCACCAAAATCACCAAATACAAAGATGGCATGTACAGGATGCCCCCATTACTTTTGTAATGGAGTGCCACCAGGAAAACCTGCCTTGCACTCTGCTCCCCACCAGCCAAGGCTCAGGGGCATTAGGGTATATTACCCTCATATCACACCAGCAACCTCCGCTTGCAGGTGATATGGGGAGGCTTGGTGATGTGCTCAAGGCCACACAGGGCACCTGAGGGCAGGTTCCCATGGCCATTGCCTGGTTCTTCAGTTAAGACTAGCTCCTGATGCTTCCCCTTCTCACAGGGGGGACAGGGCTGCTACAGCACGCTTTGTGCAAGGCTGAGTGCCTGTACCCAGGACACATGAAGGACAAGCCATCCTTTTCCCCTTGCCCCGGTGGGTGGTGAGCCCTGGTCCTTCCTCTGGCACTGGTGCCTTGCCTGCCCCTTGCTGCTTCTCGGCTCTGCCCCTCTGAATTAGAGGAGCCAGAGTGTGCTCTGCTGGCTTCGGTCGCCACGTAACATGCTGTGGCTGACACGAGCAATAAGGGACTGGCCTGAAAGCTAGTGCATTATAAATGATTTATTGGTCTAATAAAGAGCCTCAAATTATCTGCCGCCTCCTTCCTTTCCCCCCTCGCCCCAAGGACCGATACAGCCGGTGTACAAACACTTTCCACCTCACATTATGTAATCTCACAGAGAAGAAAAACAAGTATACAGCCCTCTGGAGAGCCACCCAGTTGGCGGCTCCCCCGTCCCCACCAGCAGGCTGGTAGGCAGCAGCCTGCACCACCACAGCACAGGTTTCACTGCCAGGCAGCCGGGGCAGACACAGGTCATGCCGTGCTCAGCCATGGCAACTATTTCACTGCTCTTTTTTTTCCCCACACATAGCATCCCAGATAGAATATGAGTGACCTGCCCTCTCCCCACAGCCTCGCTGTTCCCTTCAGGTTGTTGGCAGCTGCGGTGTCCTTTCCTGCCTGGCCGTGTGGCCCCCAGCTCTTGCTCAGCACAGGGATGGGGCTCTTATACACAAGGGTTTGTGGCTCCAGAGCCGACAAGAGCCAGCTGTGCTGGAGGAACAGCCAGGATGGTGACTAGAAGACCTCAGTTATTTTAAGAAGGGAGGATTTTGCCCCCTTGATGTGGGAGCCCTGATGTGAGCTGCTCATGCAGCCTCCTCCTCACCATCCTCATCTCTAATCCATACACTACTCCATCACCATCCTTTTCACAGCAGTTGATACAAATCTTCAGTTGATAAAGTCTGGGAGCTGGTTATCTGCTATTACACATGTAGCTATTTTGTTCAGCTCCTCAAGGACCTTCCCTCCTCCCCATTTAGCCTCACCTCCTGTCTACTCTTGTGCAAACTACTCCAGGCAGAGCTGTTTCCCCAGACATGTCGCTATACGAGCCATGCTACACAGTGAGCAAGCACAGGGTCTGTTTCCCACCCCAAGGAGAAAGCCCACCCCGTGGTTCATGCTCACATGTCCTGCTTCTCCTTCCGGCTCACTTGAACAAGTCACAACTTCTCACCATATGCAGAGAGGAAGTAATAAATTAACCTACTTTAGATGGCTTGCAGGCCTTAACAAGTAACTGTCGCTGAAGGGCTCGCGAAGCCTCCCAAAGCGTCACTGTAAAACAGCAGAATATTATCATCTTCCTCATCATGTGCTATTGTCCTGAAGATCATGAGGTCAAATGAGGTGAACTGAAGACAACAAAACAGTCTTAAATATTAAACATCAAATTATTCAAAGTGTGGCAAAGGAAAAAAAAAAAGGATAAAGGAAAGCCACAATTAAGTTGTCCTTTCAGGCACTTTAGCTTCAGCATGTGACAGAAGCCCCACAACTACAAGGCTGTTCCCTCCTCTCTGTATTCAGCAGAGAGCACAAGAGCTCTTCTGGGCAAGGTGGGCATCCCAGGGCCCCCCACAACTCCCAGGACCTTTACCAGGGCTGACAGCTTCCATGGCACAAACCCTTACCTAAGCCCACAAGGCTCCTCAAGTTGCACTGGGCCAGTGGGACCCAAAAATGCTGTTCACCAGAGAGGAAAAGAAAAAAAAAAAGATTGGGGGGCAATGGGAACTGAGGGGCCTGAATTGCTTGGCCAACATAAATAAGACAACAGAAATGCTGGGAATGATGATATAAAAGATGTATTTTGGGTACCTACATTCCTCTCAAAGCTGACCTATTTATAAGCTGAGGGACTTTAGCCCCTGGGGAAAATTAAAGAACACTGTTAGAAAACAGGGATTGTAGGGAAGGAAGCAACACAAGGTCTCTGCTAAATGCACTCTGTGGGTGCCCAAGCAGTCTGTGGGCCACCACACTGACCTGTCTCAGCAGTCTTCTCTTACTTTATCCTAAAGGCACACAGCTACACCTCAACTTGCACTAAAGCCCAGCACAGAAAGTAGGGCTGCCCTCAGGGATGAAATACAGTCAAAGAGGAGACTTAAAAGCCTTTGCCCTGTTGCCTCTAAATAGACCCAGCCCTCCCTGTCTCAGTTACCACACTTTGTGCAAGGGTGTGAGCGGAGAGGGGGGAAACTTGTTTCCAGACATCTTGGTAACAGCAGATTCTCTATATACAGTTTGTTTGTTTCTTCATGTGTTTTCTCTACTTGAAAGGGAAGATGGCCGAGATACATTTCACCAGCCACACTACATTATGGTTTCTGATGAGCAGGTCCCAGGACTGAAAAATCCCCAGCCTGGGAGCAAGAGAGGACCACAAAATAGGCCACATCTGAGCAGCTGGGGGTGAGTCAGAGCACCGCTCCCCAGGCACATGCTCTTCCCCACTGGTAATTGGCGTCAGCTGAGTCTCAGCAGGGGCACCCCAGCTCACTCCTCTCCCCACTTTCTCAGACAGCCTTAACCTGCCATGGTGCCACCCCGGCACCTCAGCCCTGCTGTGTGCCTGCTGGAGCCCACATGTGCGATACCTCCTCTGCTGGTTATTTAAATGAGTTTCACACCTCATTCTGATTTCAGATGTAAAGTGTCCCGTTTAATAGCGCAAAATGAAATACAGCAGAAGCCTGCTTCCCCTTGGTGGGAGGCATCGATGTGATGGTTTTGGGTAGTGGTAGAAGGAGATGCAGTTTGATTTTCTAGTTCTCTCCTTACCCAGTCCCCAAAGCACTTGGTTCTTTTCCAGAGTGGAATGACGCATCCACACAGATTGAAAGAAACTCTCCCTTGGGTATCTGTGGTAAGACAGGATCTACATCTCCTCTGCTCCTATGTGTCATCTCTTTCACCAGAGAGATGCCAACTCCTACCTTCAACAGCTCATGTGTCATATTTTCAGACACAGTCACTGGTGCTTTCTGTCTTGTTGTCCCTCACACTGAAAAAAGCTTTCATAAACATCTGGAAAATTGCCTCCTCGTTTTCCTCTACATCCCCACTATGGCACACCTGAGAACTGCAAAATACATCACCAGCAGCAGGCTGCAGCTGTGCCAGTGCTGCTACATATCATGCTGACCAGTACGGACCCCTTGCCGCCTTGTGCTTCTTCCTCCTATGCCTGGAGGCCTCTCTTGCCTGTCCCATTTACTATGTAGGCACTCTGTGGCAGGAAACATCTTCTCAGGCTTTGATTTCATAGTACCTTGCAGAAAGAATCCAATTTCATGTTCTGAAGTACAAATGGCCTCGAAGGTGCTAGACAAATGCATGGAGGCCAGACCTGTGTGTAGCTATTCCAGTGGAGGGTCTAGGAGCGTCCATTTGCTCAGGAAGCCTTTAAACCAGTTATTGCCCAAAGATGGGAAGGTTTACCTGAGGACACAACAGCCTGCTTTTGCCCTCTCCATATACTCCTTCTCTAAGCATTTCCTATTAGTCTTTCACAGTACAACACACCTAGCACAGGGATGCTGGGTTAGTTGTTCCCAGTATGCCCATTTGCATGTTCTTTTAAGTGGGGCTGTAACAAACTGCAAGCAAGAAGTCTGATAATTAATAATTGCCTACACCTGTCTGCTCCCTTCTGTGGTCTGCTGGTGCTCTATGCTGAATAGGTGGAAGAAGGCTAAACTTGCCTAAAGGTATAACAGTAGATTTCAGTGGCTAAATGGCAAAATTTTAGGATGCTGATTTTCCTCTTAATCTACCCCTTTCTCTCAAGGGAGGCACTCAGACTCCAGAGCACGATTTCTTATTGCTTTATACTTAGCCAAACCAGAGAAACTGCTAAAACTGGCAGAGATAAAAAGAATATAAAAATGCTACCAAATAAAAACACTTACCCAGGACCAAAGAGCACAGGATCAGGATCTGGGATCCCAGGGAAGAAAAGGCAGCATGACAGGATGCTGCCACTGACAACCACAAACTCCTGGAAAATACCTGGGAGATGTCTCCACATGTGATGCAAGCATGGCCTCCAGCCTCAGTGAGATGCTGTGATAAGCTTCCTTCTGCAAATGCAACCAGCCCAACAAGAGAGCCCACTGTGTGGTAGCAGTGCTTGGCCGAAAACCAGGGACAGTCTGGGTGGGTGGTAGGGGTCACAGCACCCACAGGTCCCATGTCAGGCTACCTGCTGTCTCTGGCCTTCGCATTACAGCCAGGGAGGCCCCCGCTGCCCTCCCACACCCTCCCAGCCACCGCTGCATATCAGCAACCCCTTTCACACAGAATCATAGAGTAGTTTGGTTTGGAAGGGACCTTCAAAGGTCTTTTAGTCCAATCCCCTTGCAATGAGCAGTGACATCTTCAAGTAGATCAGGTTGCTCGGAGCCCCATCCAGCCTGGCCTTGAATGTCTCCAGGGATGGGGCATCTACCACCTCTCTGGGCAACCTGTGCCAGTGTTTCACCACCCTCAATGTAAAAAATTTCTTCACCATGTCTAGCCTGAATCTCCCCTCCTTTAGTTTAAAATTATTACCCTTTGTTCCATCGTAACAGGCCCTGCTAAAAGGTCCTTCCCTGTCTTTTTTATAGGCCCCTTTTAAGTACTGAAAGGCTAAAATATGGTCTTGCTGGAGCCTTCCTTTTTCCAGGCTGGAGAAGATCCCTCACAAAGATTACTCACAAAGAGCTGGCTGTCAAAAAAACAGGAACAGAAGATTTTAATCTGAAGCCAATTTAAATGACATCAGCGTGAACTACCGCTCTTTGAACAGGCGCTTCATGACAGGCAGCTGACCTACACCATGTGCCCCTGCCTATGTGCAGGTACTAGGAGGCATGTTATCCCACACGCTCTCCCCAGGCTCCCCTCCATCCTGGTGGCCTGGGGACATCTGTGCATGGTCCCTAGTGCCAGGATGAGTTACGACCCTGCACATGCAGCCAGCCCTGTGCCCAAATGCACACCAGCCCTGGTGGTGACCCACACGCCAGCAGATTTGCAGCCCACAGGAGGCAGCTACACTGGCTAATTGGTCGCCTCCTTGATAGCTCCAGTCTTAATGCTCAGGCTCCTTTACATAACCTGGGTGATATGAAACTTGCTATGACTGGTTTGGGATTTCTAGGAAGCTGGCGCAAGTGCTGGTGGCATTTTATTATTACTGTTATTTGTCATTATTTGCATTATAATAGTACCCTGAGACCTCTGTTAGAATTAGGATGCAGGTGTCCTGGGTGCGGGGAATATTTAGCCAGAGACTTGCAGCTGGGAACAAGGTGTGTGCTTAAACTCCCTTGGAAAAGCACTGCTGTGAATACGAGAGAGTCTCTAGCCCAGTGGGGTTTAGTCTTTCCTATTGCCTTAGCACCTCCTGAGATCCACCAGCCTTAGGAAAGCCTTAGAGGCCAAGCAGGACTGTTTTATTTCTGATTAACGGAGCATCCTGGCCATTTCCTCACTACCCCCAGGATTAAAAGGCAGTCCAGAAACCAAGGAGACACATCGTAAAGTCTGCCAGGACCCCCAAACCCAAAGAACCACACCCATGTTTAGGTTGGCAGCACCTCTCTGCCCCAGCATGGCAGCATGAAGGTGGTGGGCACGGCTGGTGGGGAACAGCTCTTCTCTTGTAGGTCAGCCCATGGCCTCCCAGCCAAACTGCTCTGCTCTCTACATGGCCACGGGGAAGGAGAACAGCGTGGGGAGAGCGTGATCTGCCTTGGCTGCTGCCCATCTCCTGAGCCTCTGCGTGGGTTGTACGGACAAAACCTAAGCCAGAAGAGCTCGGCAGTTGTTCTCATTTACACAAAGCAAACAGCAAACACTGCGAAGACCCAGGAGCTCCTAAGGCATAATGTGGCAGATACCTAATGGCACCTAGCAGTGCCAGGCAACAGCTTAAGAAATGTGGTAATGATTGTCCTGTTACTTTATGACCACTTTTTGCTATTTATTCAGCCCCATTAGTACTTGTCAGAGCAAATGGAAACCAGTCACTGTCCCAAGGAATTCAGTCTCTTTCAATTGTCTGGCTGTAAAAGTTCAATATGTGGGATGTGGGGATAAGAACTGAAATCACAGTTGAGGGTGTGAGATCTGGTGTAATGTGAATGTCATTACACACATTAAACTGACTGCGACATTAGGCTGAACACCACTGTGTTTCAGACATTGACAAGAGCATCTCTGGTGACCAGGTCTCGTTTGGGTCATCCTTTCTCCATTTGTACACCACTACAGCCTTCACTTAGTCAGCAGCACTGCCGCTCCTCATAGTGGACAGGACCTCAGCTGGGTAGAGAGCAGAAGAAAGAAGCCTGTAGCTGCTGTGGGACAAGCACAGCAACAAGCAATTCAGTGTCTGCCTTGCACCCAAATGTTGAGCCTGGCCAGCCCTTGTGAACTGTTAAAAAACATGCTGAAGTTATATCTATGGGAGAGAAAGGGCTAAACCTGGCAAAAACTTTCCAGACTGGTTCCAGGTTGCAATCAGACCAACATTTGCAATGTAAATGTCCTGCAGCTGCTCCCGAGCAGATTGAAGTGGTCAGGGTCAGCTAGCAGGGTTGGACATCGTATTTCCCTCTGAACCAAGATGGCCCATAAACTCTGTCCCCTGGCTCTGAGAGCAGGTAATTTCTTCTATGATCAGCCGCCATGGTCAGTGCTCTCAGATTCTTTCTTCTTCCACCTGTAGGTCTCCTTCATACCTTTAGGATCAGCAGGTGAACACAGCCCTCTCCACACAGATACCCCGGGCTGTATTCCCAGACACACAGTACCAAGTCTGACATGACTGTATGCCCCTGGATAAAAGATCATTTAAAATGCTCAGTGCTGTAGGGTAGTCAAGTAAAAAGCTTCCCCACTAGGTTCACTCCACAGTAAATTTATTAGCAATTGGACTTCCTAGATAACATAGGTGGAAGAGGGCAACTTGCTGGTATATGGGTAGAGATGGGTTTCCACTGCTCTATCATCTGGCAAACCTCAGCAGGGACCGTGCCGCCAGCATTCAACAAGCCTGGCTCAGCATGAAGTAAGTGAATCTTTCTGTATTTAAAGAAATGGTCTCAAGGGTTCCCTTTTAATCTCATCTCTGTTTGCAATTCCCCCTTCTGAGCCTATGAGCAACATTTCTTTCCCCTTCAAGTGCTACTCTGCTCTGTTCAATTTTCTCTTCATCCCTCCCTGCCCTCTCCTTCCCGCCGCTATCCCCATCCCCATGTTTCTTTAATGGAGCTTGAAATTATAATACGGTGATTCAGCTTCCTTTCATGTCTGCCAAGAGTCAGTCATGCAAGCCTGGAAATAAGGCTTGCTGGTTTTCTCAGCCTTGTCTGCAGCAACCTCTTTGCTTGCACCATGAGGCTGGGGACCTTCTTCCTACCACAGGTAGCAAGGAGAGGAATTTCCCCAGGAAATCCCTGTGATTGGCCATGGACCACTCTGCAGTCATGAGACACAACACACCAGGGCCAGAGCACGCTATTCCTCACTGGGCACAAGCGTGTGGATATGCTGGGGGGTGTTTGAGCTCAAGGGCCTGGGAGGTGCCAGGGTACGTGCCAAGCTGGAGTCCCAGTGCTCCTTCTCCTTCCCAAAGCCTCAGGCACTGGCTATGTCAGAGTTGGGATTCACCCAAAGCTGATGTCCAGACCTGTTTCCTATAAAGCTCTCAGAGCCCCATCAGGAATTAACTTATAGCTCAAAGATCTGCCTCCTGAAAATGTAGCTTCTGTGGGTTACACACAGGCTACAACCTACATTTCCTTCTTCGTAGTACAACAACAGAGCTACAAAGCCATAAGGAAATTTCCTTCTTGTCCCCTTGATGCCTGTGGCTGTCTTCTGACACCTCTCATTCTCTGCCCTGCCACTTATTCTTTTGGCTTTCACATCAATAGATGCACAGCCCCATGTTTCCTCTTCTTGCTTCTACTCCCTGCTGCACAGACCTCACACTTTTATCCCCAGCTTGCCTCAGTCTCCAGTTAACCACTTTCCTTCTCCCACCAGCACAACATGCTCTATGGAAGAAGCATCTGCCAAACATCCTCTGCCACCAGCCCAGTCTTCCTCTCCTCCTCTTCTCTCCTCTCCTTCTTTCCTTTTCATCCACCAGCTTCCAGGTGTTCCAGCTTTGGAGTCACAGTGTTGACACTCTCCTGAAAGAGTGTGCAGTCCAGCTCCCACCAGTAATTCTTGCTTGCCTTCATCCTTTCTAGATGAGTGTGTTGTCTTGGCTTTATTTTGTCACTTTCTTTCCTTTCTTTCAGCCCTTTCTCTTGCCTTTCCACTCAGTGCCCATACTTTCTTACTGCACATTTGTTCCTAACCCATGCTCTAAAACCCACATCTCCTTCCTTTGTACTTCACCCCACTTACCAGACCATTTTCTCCCTTGCATGTTCTTCCTCTGCAGTCTGTTTGCTTTTCTCAGCCCTTTCCACCGCAGCATCCATGCTCTCTTTCCCATCTTCTGCAAGATGAACAGGGATCTTGGCGGGCAAATACTTGCCCCGCTTCTTCCCAAAGCCTGAAGGTGTTGTGCTGGCCTCTGCCTGTGCTCAGTAATGGATGCTTTTGTGGTTTGCTGATGGGCAGTGCTATGTTCAGGTGTGCTCCCCTGCAGTCCCTAAAATGAATGTTGATGGTTAGCAATAATGAGATTTGCCAAATTCTCCTTCACTTTCAGTGGCGGTGATGTCTGTCAGCAGGCAGTTAGCCTTTTCCTCCATGCAGCGAGCAGGAACAAAGAGGCATTATATAGATATGTGTGTGCATGTGGTGACCATTACCTTGAGGATTTCTAGAGTCAAACAGCATGAATTTTTATGGCTCCAGCCTGAAAGCTGGGCTGCCTGCTACAGAACAGGCACACATCCCCTGTGGGTCAGCTACAGGCAGGGAATCAGCAGCTGCTGAGCCGTGAGTTACGAGTGCACATGCGGCAGTAGGGATGTATGGAGTGAATGTAAACGTGCTGAGTAGGAAATGTCATTCAGTGGGCTGTCAGTGTGGCTGGGACCACATGGGAAGCAACGAGCATGTCTGTGGGTACTGTGCTGCTACCCACAGCAGAGACCGCAGCTGTGTGTGAATGTGTGTGCACGTGCTTAGAGCAGCCTGGACATGTCTTCTGGCCTTTCAGGTTAATTGATTTAGGAAGTAGTTAGGTTTTTCCTCCATTAGTGAGGCAACCGTTCCTCCCCAGAGCTTACCCAGGGACACTTTCCAGTAACTGTTCAGATAACAATAAATGATGCATGAGCTAAAGATACGACGTCAATAAGGAGAGGCTGTATAATAAACAGGAATTACATGAAGGGAATGGAAAATAAAATCCCTAATTCAATTCATGAAAGTTAAATCCTCTGGATAAAAGGTAGAAAGCTGGACCGTTTTGAAGAACTGATCGTTTTTAAGAAGCATCAGTAATTCATCTCAACTACCTTTTCTTAAAAATTTTATATAACGGTAGCTCAGCCAAGGTAAGACTTTGGGCAACATACAGGAATGTGGGCAGTATAATTGTGGATTGACTCAGAGCCCTATAGCATCCCTCAACATCTCTTGTGTGACAGAAGCCATTGGAGCCCCCTCAGGTGTGTGCACCTGCCAGCAAAGGCAGAGAGAGCAAGACCCAGTTGTGCCCCTATGTAGGGAGAAGCCATTGATGTGAGAGGACCAGCATATCCTACACCAGGCTCTCTGATCATCAGACTACCCTTGCTCCCCTGTATATGCCCTGAAGAGGGGAGTTTGCCATGTGTACTCAGGGTTTCCAGGCCTATAGCATCTGTACCAAAAGTCTTGGTTGTAGCTAAGACCAGCCCCAAATCAACATACAGTTACAGAACATGTCCCCAGGACATACCAGAGCAACAGCATGGAAATCCCAGCAGTCTGTAGTCACAGCCTGTGTGCCTCTCTGGCTGCCCTGTACTACACAACACAGGGTGCAAGGAAAGTGGCAGTGCGCAGAAATCCAGACATGAGGATTGATGGTTATGCTATACTAGAAACATTAAACTATTATATCAAAAAGTGCTTTTTGTTCCCTCCTTCTATCCCATGCAGAACCCTTCTTTATAGGGGAACACAAAAGAAGGCAAGAGGGGCAAATGCATATGCATTTATTATTCCTTCTGGAGCTGCAATCCTAAGGCTTGGCAGTTCAAAACCTCCCCTTCAGATGGTTTTAATTGCAGGTAGAGTTGTTTTAATATAGAGTGTCAAATGGCTGCTGGACACTAGGGTCATGCTTGCATGAGATAGGTGCTCTGCCTTGGCTTACTTTCCTTGTTGCAATATACAATTTGCTTCACATGAAAGTATCACCTTCAGCAATCTTGGTGTGATCGAGGGGTGGTGTGGCGGGGGGGAAAAGAGGAGTCCCTGTCCCTCAGAAAGCCTGCAGTGCAAGAGACTGAAGAGTCTGTTCAGCCTCCAAGAGATGCTTCTTTCTCATGCAAGCTCAGCTAGCCTGAAAAACAGAAGGAACTCCCCTGCCACTTATTTCTTACTCCACTTCTTCACAACTGCTAGGAAGACAGCCCTGTTCCTGCAGAACCGAGGGCATCTGCCAGAGCGACGTCAAGAAGGAATTAATTATGGTGATGATAATTCTCACCACCATATGGTGGTCAGACCTGCTCAGGAAGGGAGAACACTTCTGACTTCTCACCTTTCTTTTGCACCAGGATAAGCTTCATTTCTGGACAGTTCACAACAGTGACAGTAAGAGTTGAGCCTGCCCTCACACACAGCCCTTCCTCTTCAACCCTTAACACGAGGCCGCTGCTTTCTGGCCTACTGGCTGCTGAGATTTCTCAACATCCCCACTCAGGAGGAGTGTGAGATCACAGGTTGGCCAGTGGCTCAATCCTTCTTGTAGTCCTTTCCTAGGAGGACTTTGCCTTGCTATTGCACTTGTTGCCTTCCTCTTCCTCTCTCCTCCACTGTTGTTTCAACACTCTCTCCTGTTGTCCTCTCCCAGAAGGAAGTGGGGGAGTCTGGATGGCTTGAACCTCATCTTCTCAGCAAGGCTGTAAGAAATCTTCACTGCGGCCAGGGTTGCTCTCCCGGATCCATGGTGGTAGACTAGCTCCTGACACCATGGCTGGTCTTTGCCTGAGCAATCTTTCTCAAGGGCTGGGATAGAAAATTCTGGCTGCTTTAGTTGTGTGGTGCCATTGTCTGCTTAGCATAACAACATTTGGAAGAGCATGAAGGTTATTCTTCTACTGTGTAACCTTCTGCCACACACTAAATGGCCCACACTGTTTTTGCTAACCTGCTTTTCTGTGCTCTAGCTAGTCCAAGATCCATCCTTTAATGTATTCCTTCCTAGTTTCTCATAACCTGCAGCTGAGGGGGCTTTCTGAGCAAGAAGGCATGTTTTTCTTGTGTTTAATAGCCCCAGGAATTTTTCCATTAGTTCATCCAAATGCTTTTTGAGCCATCTAAACATAAACCCATACCATACTGTGGCAAGGAGTTCCCCAGATTAACTGTATGTTGCATTAGGCATCGTTCCCTGTTGTTTGGAACACCCAGCATGCTAGCTTCAGCTGGGAATGGATGTCCTTGCTGGCCCTCTCTGTGCCGCTTCTGATTTTATACACCTCTATCAGAAACTATTCAGTAAATTCTCAGCTGAAGAATTCAGGTCTTCTCAGGTAGGCTGCATTGATTTACACCAACTGGGGTCCTGGCCCTCTATCCTTACTGAAAATGCAGGATGACTTCCAAAGACCAGGTAAGATTTGTGAAAACACTTTGTCTAGTGAAGGTCAGTGTTCATCTCAGGCATTTTCTATTCCTGCAACACAAACACTACTACAGTTTTCAACTCAAAAATCCGTTTTCAAGGCAAAAATGGTAAAACAAAGAAGGCATGAATCCACTGACCAGCAGCTTGTTACAGAGAAATTTGTTCCATGGCATTCAAGGATTGTTTTGAATTAGATGATCAGAGTAGCTCAGGCTTAATACAGCTTTACATCATTAACAGTTAATGTTGAGCCAGAACAGTGGAGTAAGCTGTACTTACTGCTAGTCAGATAGTCTGCAATGGCCGAGGAGAAAATAATCACTAAAGGCAAGAGGAGATTAAAGTGAGGTGACAGTGTCTGTGTGCTCTTTTTTTTTTTTAATTGTATATTTACTTGCCAGTGCTCACAGCCCATTTATTCACTAATACTCACAAAAGGAAGGATAATCCTTTTCCTTCACCAACTTGTTTACAGTAAGCCATCTTCCTTTCTTACCCTCAACTTGAGTGACTGTGGGCACACGTCAGGAAGGGACTAGCCTTCTGCTTTGCAGGTGGCACTAGGAATCCAGGAGATGGAGGTTCACTTCCCACCAAGGGTATGACTCCCGCATCTTCTGCAACCCAAAGGAAAGAGAGAAAGACCCACAATAAAAATGTAAGAAAAGCACAGAGGAAATGGTGCTGTCACTCCCTCCTAGCACCACAAGCTCGTTGGACATGCTGCTAGAAGCCCCTCAACAGGTCACTGCAGAGGGCACTTGCGAAAAGTGGTGACCCTATCAGCCTCCCAATGGAGCGTGGCTCCTAACTCAAACCTGCACATAGATGATGTCATTTGGTCCCAGGATGTTGCAGTAGGAATAGGAGATGCTGCAGCTGATGCTGTAGCTTGCCTTTGCTCTCCAGGGGTAAACCATGAGCCCAAATTCTGCCCTTGTCATGCCCCAACACTGCAGCAGAGAAAATTAAGCTCCTGAGGCCACCAGCTTGCACGATAAACCATGGGCCACTTCTCCAGCTACAGGCTGCTCTGCCATGCAGATACCTGTGCTGCTGGAGAACAGGTTACTCTGGGTACCAGGGCTGGAGTTAATTTGCAGTGCTGGCAACAGAGAGAGGGTCCCTAACCCATGGGTGAAACCTGACACGGTTTTCGATTAAAGCAGTCTCTGAGCACGGCAGGTTTTTGTGCTAATGATGACAGCCACACACTTGAACAACCACCACCCCCTCTCCTTGCAACAGTCCTTATTTAGAAAATAAAAAGGAAACCCAAAGAGCTCAAAGCCTGGTGATTTTTAGCACCTGTGCTCCTCACCCGCCTCCACAAACCACCATGGTGTTTGACCTCCAGTGAACACTGGCTGTACTGTGCCTAACCACATGTGGTCAAGAAGTGCCTTTTTGACTTTTTTGTGCCAGAAGAAAGATTCAGAAGCGGAAACAGCCCTTCCACTGCATTTGAAAGCACAGCTTAGCCAACATACTACACAAATGTGGGTCTGAAAATTACTGATAGCACCCTGCAGCATGGCTAGCAGCAGGTAGCACAGCCAGAACATCCAGAGCACAGCTTGGGTTTTATCCCTGCAAGCTGGTGAACCCGGGGGTGCACTGAAACCAATCACTCTGTTTACAGCCAAGAGCAGAGACAAAAATCCTACTTGTGAGCATTGCCAGGGTGGAAGATGAGACATGGTCTACCTCTACCTGGCCCTGCTTGCCACAAGGGATTTGTGTCCCCTGCATAAGGCTGAGATCCTTGCTTATAAACTACAGGCTGTTCACAGTAACATTTCCTGACACTGCTCAGTGTCTCCAAAGGCAGTCTCCAGTTCAGGGCAGTTTATCTGCGAGGGATGCATTTATTTTTTGAGAGTTACCAAGCAGCTCCCTGTCCTATCTCAGGAACTTGAAAAGCTCAGATCTCTAGCAGACTTCAAGGTGGTCCTACAAAGATACAGCCCACTTTTGGAAACGTGGGCTGTGATGCCAAAAAAGACTGAGGTTCTTGACAGGGATGCAAGGAGACGTGGGCTGGTGGATATTTAGGCTGGGTTGGCATCAGAAATATAAAGTATGGCTTAGTCCCTCCAATCAAAACATCTGCCTCACACCTCTTGGTCCTGGTACCTTGAGCTCAAATTGAAGTACAGCTCTTAAAGGCAAGATAGACATAAATACCTCTGATAGTAGCAGACAGAACTAGGATTTTTGCATGTACAGGGCATGCGTCAACATAATTTTTATTTTGAAAGCATAAACCTTTCAAAATATCTTACAAGTGAGATATCCAGCAGAAGGATATTTGTATGTGCCCATACTTTGGTGACAGTCACTTGCTCTCCAGCTTTACCCATTAGGCAACCCTTAGATATAACACACCTTTGGGCTACAGAGTTTGCACACAAGGGATCTCCTTTATGTGAAAAGAGTTATACTGAGGCCCTTTATCGCTTCACTGATATAAAGTGGTAAAACCAAAGCACTGCTGTTACCTCTTTTAGCTTTTATCCCTTAAGAAGAACCTGAATAAACACAAATTCTGGTATTAGAGTGTCTTGTTTGTTTGTTTGTTTTAGCTCATGCAGCTTGTGAAGAGACTTTTGTTAAACTGAAGAAACCTAAACTCTCAGTCACTGGCACCCTGGGATGTAAGAGCTCAGGGTGGAAGACGGGTTGCAGCAAGATAAAACCTCACCTGAGTAGCTACACCTTAGTATCTGGTAAACCTACTGCTATAGACAAGGCCTTGGTTTCAGCACAGGCTTATCTTCTACAGTTGCATGGTGTCCCATGCCATACTTAGCCTCTAGTTTGACATTTATAAAACTGTCCCTAGACTTACCTCTCCTAACCCATCTGCCCTTCTCTGTTCCCGTACACCCACTTCACAGAGAGGGTCCTCTGATCTGGTCCTTGTTGCTATGGCAGACTTCTTAATGTCCACTGGTGCTTGGAAGAGCTTCTGTCCTGTTCCACCAAGTTTTTGGCCCTCCTAAAACTTCAACCACTCAAAGTCATTTTTCTCACGAGTCTATTCCTTTCCTTCCCTTTAACAAGGACACAGGTGGAGTGAGAGATGCCACATACACTGAAATACTGGGAAGCCCACAGTGCCCTCAAAGGTCTGGAGAACCAGGAACTCCCAGGCTCCAGCCCCACCTGCCTCTGTCTTTTTGTACCTTTGAGTTGAACACTTGGATCCTCCATTAGATGCCAATGCAGTGATTGAAAGCTGCTTGGCATTATTGCTGTTATTGTTTCACATTGCTCTCCTTGATGGAGCATTAGATTTCGTGCTGAACAAATGCCTCAATGCCTGCCGGAGCCCACGTTCCCTCCTTACAGCCCCCTGCCAGCGCTGGCTTTCAAGGTGCCAGCTGTCACTCATTTTGCATCCTTCCTGCTGAGATGCAGGCATACCAGAGCAGCAGCAACAGCACACAGGCAGAAAGACAGAGAAAGTCATTTGGAGAGCTGGAGCGGCACCAAGGGAGCGAGGAATAGCAAGCGAGGAGAGCTCTTCAAAGAGGAACATCAAAGCATCAGAGATGGGGAGAGAGCTGGGAATGACAGATCTGGTTTAAAGAGCCATCTATCTCTCAGCTCTTACTATGTAAATTACTCCTGCTCACTGGCTGCTGCTACTGCGGAGGTAATTGCTAATATTTTTTTGGAATCACCTCCTCTGTGCCAAGATACCCAGCCTTCTACCCTGCTCTGGCAGCAGTGTTGGTGGCAGAGATGTCCCCCACTGTGTGAGAACCATACTGTCCATGGTGTGGCCAGGGCATCAAGCTCCTCTTTGGGATGGGCCAACTGGACTGGTAAGGGTGGGAGGCTGGCAACCCACTCTTTGGTTGCCCCATTCTCCATCTGCCCTCCTTGGCTTCCAACTCTCTCCACAGGCTTCTCACTATGCTGCTACCCTCAGTCATCCCATCCCATCCCATCTGCCCACGTTATTGAACCCTCTCCTTCCCATCCTCTTCCATTCCACTCCTCATCCTCCTCTTCTGGGAGCTCTCTCACACACTGGCCCCTTTCCACCTGCCAGGGAGGTGCCTTCTTCCACAGCCTGGACTGCATAGTGGGGAGAAATGGATGCTGGCCAAGGCTGGAGTCAGCAACATTAAAACAGAGACACTGAGGAAATCTTCTTTCTTGTGAGGTTTACAGCACTTGAACTTCACAGTTGAAGTGGAGATAGAATATAGTATCCAGCCCAGGACCAAGGAGATGGGTATTGCCTTTGGAGTCTCTCAGCCTTTTCCCCAAAGTCAGAGCTTGCTTCTTTCAGAGGAGAGCTGAGGTTTTACTAATGCCACAGCTTTGAAGTGAGCCAAGCCAAAGCTGTTCACCAGAGACCTTATCTTTCCCTCTCAAAATGACCTGATTCCAAGACCAACCACACAGGCCCCCAGTGAGTCCCTCCTTTCTCACCACCAAACACTTCTCAGCTCTGGTGTCTTTACTGAAAACTGAATGTCTTCTTCCGTCCTCACATGGGCATGTCCCTATCATCCCTTTGCCTGCTTCCACATCTCGAGCAGTCCCAGGCTCAGCATGAACTCTTCTCCTCATCCCTTCTCCTCCAGATGCTCCTCACTAAATATTTCCCATCCTGAGGAGAGCTAAGTATAATTTTGAGTTAAAGGAGAAAAGCAAATGAATGTGTGGGAAGGGTGGGAGGCAGAGGGTTACTACAGGAGGAGGAGGGAGAACACAAGCCTACTTGATTCTGGGAGTCTCCCCCACTCTTGATAAAAGAATCAGGGATAAGTAGTGATTGAATAGAATCCATGATTGATAGAATCACGGAAAGTAGTGATTGTGGATACACTGCCCTCTCAAGTGTTAAGATGCAACACGTTTTCTTCCCTAGCTTCATCTGGCTTGGTGGAGGGAATGAGGTCCTGAAATTCACCTTACAGGTTGAAAACAAGCATGAGAAAATTGCAGCCCAAAGGGTCAATTTTCCAGAAATATCTAAGTACCCAGGAAGAGGGGCTCAAAATGAAAGTGTCTCTCGAGCCATCTCTTTCCTTCACCACCGTGGTGTGATAATAAGGTGCTTTTTATGTAAGTGACCTATTTTCCAGGGAAGCCAGTTCTCCGAGTGGGGAATTGGAAAATGACTAGTGCAGCAGTTCCGTACTTTAATATGTTTTCATTCTCCGTGAGCAACAAGCAGCTACTTTACCCAGAGGATGGAGGAACTGTCTGCTCTCATCAGGGATGCTCCCCAGTGCCCAGCCCAGAGAGGAGGCCAACCCACACTGTGTGTTGTGCAAGCCCTTGCCAGACAGAACTTTCCCCTCATACCTGCTAACAGAAAAAACCTTTCCTCGCTTCTCAGCCCATCATTGCTATTTTTCTGTAAAAGCGAGGCTGGGGGAAGAAACCGAGGAGCCAGAAAGTTGCATAGAGAAGGAATGGTGAGCTGGCTGTGGGCTTTGGGATGAGCTGGGAAAGAGGGGTCACCGCTGGTGGTGAGCCCTGGCTGTCCACCCTTGGCGGAGCAACAGGGCAGGGAGGAGGGACAAAGGGGGGCTGCAAAAGAGAGCGAGGTACGGACATCCGTGTAGGAGGCTGAGCACCGAAAAGGCACTGCCCATTGGGAGACAGGTAGGTATGCTTTAGATTTGGTATAAGCCCAGAGTATGGCTTTAGGGCATGAAAGGAGTTTCTTTCCCAGCTTGAGGAGAGTGATTCCTCAGGAATCAAACCCAACTTGGTGCCCTCATCTCCCAGGAGTCTTGTGTGACGTGAGGGCCACCAAACACCAGAAATACGACCTCTCATGCCCCATCTCCTAACTAAAAACTGCAATAATCATTACACTGCCCATGAACCAGCTGGGTGGCACAACCAGATGATGCTCACAAGGATGTTGAAGCCAAGGTTCCAAGACATGAGAAGCCCTGTCAAGGCTCGGGTCCATCCCATAGCTGGCAGCAAGAAGGGAAGCATAAAGGGGACAGATTGGCACAAAGCCCCTGTGCTGAACACCTGCAGTTCACTCCCACAGCGATCCCGGCTGTGGCATGGCTGCGACTGAATTCCCACACTTCCCCATGCTGTGCCCGTGCCAGCAATGCTTTGGGAAGCACAGTGGACCCCTTCCACTTAGGAGAGGCCTCGCACAAGAGAGGAGGCAATGGTGATCCCCCAGCATCACCCATCACACCAGTATCACTTCCTATGGCTGTCAGGGAGGTGTGAAGCCCCCCCAAGATGAGGCTTGACCCTCCTTTGCCAGCTGCTTTGTGTAACCCCTGCAGGTCTGTGCCCACTGCGGGCAGGTCTCCACGGGAGCAGCAGGAGGCACGGCACCCAGCCAGGCAGAAAAGTGCAATTACACTTTTGTCCCTCAGTGAAATAGTGCCAGCATTGTAATTCAGTGTACCCCAAGGAGAAGGGGGAGAAGTACATGTCTGTCTCCCAGAGGAGCTCCCTTCATATTCAAGCAGGCGGCAGCACAGCAGTTACACCCCGCTCACATGCTAAGGGTTTTTCCTTTGCTAAAAACTCACATTTTTAAAAATTAAAAGCCGTGATTCTGGCATGAGAGATGCATTCACCAGGGACAAGCTTCAGCTCACCAAGCTGCTGTGAATCAGTAGACCTCTTCGCCCCAAGGCATCAAGAGAGATTAAAAACCATTAGTACACTAGAAAGACAACAGTGGTTTAATCAAAACATCTTGGGAGCAGCTTATGAATACTGTTAGCAGGCAATATTTTCTAGTGTATTTGTCTCTCATTAAGAAGAGCCTAACTTAAGCAGCTTCCTTTTGAGTTTTTGCTTTCTCAGACTTGAATTTGGTTTAATTGCTGGTGCACAGGCCTGGCTGGCCACTTGCCGCCTTCTGTTCCTCCTATATCCATCACTGCAGTTTGGCACTCCTGATTTTTAGCCGGGATGCTGATTGCGGCCTCTTTTGTTTACTCATTTCATTCCCCTGGTATTTGCAATTCTAAATAAACTGAATATTTATTACCAGCTCATCATTTTATACCGAGGACTGAGGTCCCCCCAATACAACACCCAGACAGGATTCTTGGGGTGAGGGGTGCCTTCCTCCACTCTGCTGGGGACCGCCAGCAACAGGGATGCTACCTCTGGATTCGCAGGAAGAAAAAAGATGTTTCTCAAAGAGAGATGGCTAAGATTGCACTCGCCATGTGTGCTGTGGCAGGCTCTGCAGGGATGTCCCCTTCCCGCCTGGTTCTGGTCAGACCCAGAGGTCTGGTGTGTCACCACTGACACGAGGTGCAAGCAGGCAGGTAGGGCCAGGGGCTGGTCCCTGCAGCCTGCAGAGGGCACAGCATCGCTGCTGGACTCGGTAAAGCCGGCTGTTGTGGCAAAGTGTCCAGAAATATAGGGGCTTGCTGCCGTCACACAGGGGAGGAGAGTCGGGAACAGGCTGTGTACTGAAGGAGGCTGTCACTCAAGAGAAAAACCCTTCATTTCCAGTGCTAGGGTTAGTGCTGTCCTTGCTCGCTGGCCGAACACTTGCTGCTGGCCTCTCCCCCGGCTGAGCTGATACCAGCTGGTGACACGGCACACAGCCTGGGAAAAGCCATGCCGGAACTATCTGAGAAACAGGGGAGGGTAGGAAAGGTAAGGTTGGTGTGACCAGGGATGGCTTCTCAGGGGAAGAAGGCTGGGAAATCCTGTTCACTGCACTGTTGCTTCCCTTGTCCACTGTGGACAGCTACAGAAAACAGCCCTGTCACTATGAAGGGGCTTTCCAGAAAGGCAACATACTTAAGAAACCAGGCAGGACAAAAGGAAGCTGCTCAGAGCAGCATCCAGCAAGGTGGTACCCACTTTTGAGCTATGCGCCAGCTGACGGGTATCTGATCTGTGCCCTTCTCCACATCTGACAACCACAGAGAAGCATCCTTCTGTACCACCTGCACAGAGTGTATCCATACTTATATATTGTTGGAGGTTACCCTTATGACGTGTAGATGACCTTCCTGCAGTCCCTCTTGTTTCCATGAGAAAGTGCACAAGCTAAAGTTTCAGAATGAAAATATTTCTTTTTGTATAGGATTAACAGCTAAAGAAATCTCCCCTTCCTAAACTAAAAAAATAACAAACCAAACTTCCTCCTTACTCTCCAAAGGAAAGTAAGAAGCATTCAGAGTAAAATTGCTGAAAATGGAACAGCATGTCCCTCTGTCATCCTTTTTTTCTGACAAAATTGCTACTATTTTAACACCACTAGGCTAATATACACCATCTAGCATTTGTCTATTTTTTTTTTCCAAATAACCCCATAGTGGGGAAGCTTCCATCAGTTTCCTGAGATGCTGTTTTACTGCCCTGATCTCACCACTAAGAAATTCTTTTGTTCTTCAGCCTACGTAACGCTATATTTCATTGCCCTGGTTAGTCCACCTGCCAGACATCCAACACACCATCAGAGTGCTGCTCAGTTATAGCGCCTTGACATGCTACCACGTGACTCCTGTGAAATACAGGGCTAAAATTTAATCTGCGTGCCTGTAGCCCAAAGCTATTAAGACCAGGTTGTAGATTTATAACAACACACTTTTTCTCCTTGTCACTGGCCCAAGGACTCGGCGGCTGCACCTGCACTGCTCTGACCCATGGGAGCTGGGTTGTCGCTTGCCTACACCGCCTGCCTGTTCACTCGGCTGGGGCACAGGAGGAGTGGTGAGGGTGGAGGAACCCTGGTAGGTGCCACCTACACCCTGCCAGGCCTGTCCCATCACCCCACATGGAGGGATCAGAGCAACACAACAGCTCAGGGTCCCTCTCTGGCAGGCAGCAGGCAACAGAGGAATTTGGGGTCAGGCTTCCCCAAACATGAACAGTGCAGGAGTCATGTTTTAGGCCACACCAGGACCGAGTCCATCAATATAGTGGTGCAGATGGCTGCATGCTTTGGGTGACTAACAGACTGAAGGGTTCACACTGACTTTCCATCCTACCAAGCCAAATGCTTATCTCTCCAGACAGGTCCCAGCTGCATGTCTCCTTCCTCCTTGAAGTCGTAAGACCATGAGAGGTTTGAGAGCCACTGCAATAGCCATGCACAGCTTGCACTGGAGCACACCAGCAAATGGTGAATGTGGCAGGAAACCACTCCTCTGACTATGCTCAAAGAGACTCTGGGCATCCAAAGCTCTCAGAGGATGAGCTGGGCAACCTGTTCCCATTGCCTGAGCCACAAATGCTCTTTCCCTGCACTTTCCAGCCTGGCACACCATGGGAGAAGCTGATCACCGCGCAGAAAACCTGAGTTATTATATTCATCAAGTTATAACACACTTTCCACTCCTTTGTTGGATCCTATTTTAGGCAACACTCAAAACGCAGATCAGGGTAAGTCCCTAGGCAATAGCAATGGTCCTAAGGCCTTTATACTTTCGGCCAGCAGAAGATGGGACAAACTGTTCTCCCAAGGAAGCTGCCTTTGTACCAGGTTACATTTCCCTCCCTCCCAAGGAAACACGCAACAGGAAGGAGTTCATCGCCCTGCCTGTGTGTCCCAGGCCCACCACACAAGGTGGCATTGGCTTTGAAGGTGAGCCTAGACTGCCTGCAAACTTCTAATGGCCTTAGAGGCCAGGATTAGCTGCCCCTGCCTCACAGAACAAGGTGTTTTGTCTGCAAGCATGGGGAATTTCCAGACACACGCAAGAGCTCAGCTCCTTGGAGGCAACATCTAATCTGCATGGTTGGCCGCAGCTCTGGTACTGATGTGACTACTCCACCCTGCAGACCTCTTCTAATGAGCAAAGCCTTCTGTACATTTCACAGACCCGCCACATATAAACAAGTAGGTCATTCCTGTAATCTCTTCAGCTGGGTATTAAAAAACTCATCCAAATTTAAGCTTGGGGTGTGTCAGCCTCATTACTCCCAAGGGCTTCTGTTGTGTCTGGCAGAGGCAACACCAAGGCAGCTGAAGTTAATGAGAGCATTTCCAACGGCTGATGAGGGTCCTGCATGATGCTTTCTGTGACTTTCCATAAAAAACATGACTGCAACAAAGCCCAGCTGCCCCAGTCCCAAGCTGGGGACTGGGGAGCTGGGGCCTGGACAAACAGGCTGCTTTTTTCCAAGCCACCGAGTCCACAACAAGGGATGCCCAGGCTGCTGCCAGGAAGACAGAGAATTTGCTGAAAGAAATACTGCCTGGCATTTAGCTGCAAAGACCATGATTTTATCAGAGAATATAGATGTGTGTGAACATGCGGTGAGTGATGGTATGTGAGAGTGAGAGGGCACTTTGTTAGCAGCCCAGCCTCTGGAAACCAGAGCCCGTAAGGGAGCTGACTCCAGCTCAATATCGCACAGCAAATTGAGGGTGCTTGTTGCACACGATGCAATAATTGTATCTGGGTCTAAATGAACTCAGCAATCACCCCAGGATATAGTTATTATTGTGGTTAACGGGAAGCTAACACCAGTTACTGCTCCAAAATGTACTCTCTCCTTGTCTCCTGATTGGATACCATCACTCTCTTGCTCCTAGCAGTGATTGCTTCCCACAGCCTCCATCTATTTCACTTGCAACAAATACAGATGTCTTGGTTTTTGACTCTTTCCTCATGCATTGATGCAGCTCACATCTCTCTCCCTCTGTCCCAGAGGCACCCATAGGCTCCAAAATGTGCATCCCAGGCCAAAAATATCAAAGCTTTAAATTTTCACTGGGCAAACATACATCCAGATGCTGTCACTCAAACACAGGGGACATCACATCACTGTGGTTAGATGCCCCTGGTCAAAACCCATTTACAAGCCAGTAAGTGCTTATATCCAAAGAATAAGATCAGAACAGTTTTTCCAACACAAATTTCTTGCTCTGGCATTCGATATAATACTGTTGTAAGTTTGCCTATTGTGGTCTACTGACAGAGTCCAGAGATTTGGCTGCTCTACCATTCTTCACGAGTATCTAGGTCAGTATTAATGTTGCCCCTTACCAAGGAGCAGAGCAGAGCCCCAGACCTTAGTGGCTTTCTGATAAATGCAAAACAAGCTGGTATTTCAAACCCTGGCCTTTTTTTTCCCCCCCAATGCAAAGTCGCACTTGCTAATTTTGAATGTTCACTTTCAAATCAGCATCCCTCTTAAGGAAAAGACAGTTAAAGATTTCAGAAATCAACACAAAATACTTTTCATACTCTGGCTGAGATTCTCCTCTGAGTAATACACTGACCCTGGCTTCACCTTAAACAACATATACATTACCATAAATGTTGCTGTTCGTTTCAGTGGTGCAGAGAGCTGCTTAAAGCACAGGTGGCGGGTTTTGCTCCATTAGGGAGCAACACCACCATGGCTGATGCAAGCCTAGGAGGTGGATGGGTGCTTTGTCTGGTGACAGCCCTTGCCCTCTCCTTGAAGGTGCAGGTAGAGCTGGTGTCAAGCTCACCTCCACAGAAAGGGAGCTGACTTGGGCACAGAATCATAGAACAGTTTGAGTTGGAAAGACCTTCAAAGGTCATCTAGTCCAACCCTCTGCAATGAGCAGGGACATCTGCAACTAGATTAGGTTGCTCAGAGTTGCCTGGCCTTGATTGTTTCCAGGGATGGAGTATCTACCACCTCTCTGTTCCTGTTCCAGTGTTTTACCGCCCTCATTGTGAAAAATTTCTTCATCATGTCTAGGTTGAATCTCCTCTCCTTTATTTTAAAACCATTACCCCTTGATTCTATCATAACAGGCTCTGCTAAGAAGTCTGTCCCCATCTTTCTTACAGGCCCGTTGTACTGAAAGGCCACAACGAGGTATCCCCAGAGCTGTCTCTTCTCCAGGTTGAACAACCCCAGATCTCTGTTCCATCCTTCTGATCATCCTGGCGGCCCTCCTCTGGACCCTCTCCAACAGATCCATGACCCATGGCTCACAGCCAGACGATAGTTTAGGATGTGGATAGCCCCTGTCTCTGAGGCTGGAGGAAAGAAAGGCAAGGAGAACCTTGTCCTATCACCATCAACATACATACTGGGTCTGATGTCCCTGGACCCCACTCCTGCAATCTCCTCACAAGGGTTAGAAAGCCAGCAGTGAGCTGGGTATATGAGAGAATAACCACCTGTCCTGCCCCTCCACGAGCAGCCTGCTCCACACACGCATGCAGGGAGCATCCATGTATGTTTGGGGTGCACTAAGAAAGAGCACATTTCGGGCACGGGTAAGCCCACATGGATTTTCTCATAGGCCCCCATGGGTGGGATGTTGCAGCAGATCAGGTTGTGCAACCCTCTCACTGCTGAGCCCTACGCAAAAGCACCGACTCTTTCTCTGTGTCTGCAGAGCAGAAATTACAAGGCGGAACTCTCAGCCCCATGCACTGGAACAGCTGGGCGTGCAGCAGCCCCGGGGCTGGCAGGGCCGCCCAGCCGGGGCTGCCCATGGAGCTCCTCCGGCTGGTCCCCAGCCAGCCTCGCCTCCGACGGTGCCTCATCGCCCTCTCTTGGCAGCTGCATTTGCATTTCCACACTTTCAGCTCCTCTGCCTGGAGGAACCACCGGCTCTCACTGCAAGAGAGGGGCAGGGATGCTTACCGGGACCGGCAGCGAGGACCACAGAGAAACAAATATGAAACCAGCCAGCGGGTGGGCATATGTGGGGACCTTTTTCTGAGAGCTGATGGCTACAGCTTGCTGATAGCAACAAAGAGAACACAGTCCTGCGTTTTCTCCTGCTTTGTGTGTGGAACAGGACATTTGAACTAGTATCAGCATGCAGGGTGTTGGACACGCACCAGGACCAGGCAGAGGGACTATGAGGTGAATGCTGGATGGAGGATTAGACCCATGCAGCTGGCTAGTGAGCCTCTGAGGGAAGTGTTGAGAAAGGGGGAGGACCTTTGTTCATTCTGATATCAGGGAAGGGTTTCCTAAGCTGCTACTCCTGTAAAGCAGAGCTCGTGTACTGCGGTACCGGCTGACGCTTACCCTACTGGAACAGTCTGCATGTTGCAATTAAAACCCCAGGCTGTCCAAGCAAAGCCAGGCTACTGCTCGGGCTGGGCTGTGCCAGCCACTGAATCAAGAGCTGCACAGCAGCTCACTGGTGGCTGGGCTTCATCAGAGGTTTTTACATGGGCAGTTTTCTGCAGGAGCTACCCCACGCTTACAAGTGGTACAACAAATTAAGGTAACTTGGGTCATCAGCTCCCTCTGCCTACTGGTGGGACAACCCCATAGTGCCAGCAAACCAAGTTAACCAAGCAGTGCCTAGGGGGCCAAACAATTTGCACCACTGTGATTTGTCTGACTGCATGGGATAGGTATGCCATAGATTTGCCTATGGAGGCACAAAGGAGCCAGGCAGAGATGGCTGGAAGAGCCCAAGCACAGAGTGAGTCCAAGAGAGAAAAAGAATGGAGAAAAGACTGAGCATTGACAGATGAGGATCTTGACAATGGGGAAAGCAATCACTGTGTATGCTACATGTACCTCATGGCACTGTTGAAAGGCTTAATTAATAAGGGCCCTGTGAAGTTCAGGAACTACGGCAGAGCAAGACAATGGCACTTATCCTGCGACTATCACCACCTGCAATGTGAGCTGCCTTGGGGGAAAGGGGTAGAAAAAGGTCCATCTTATTTGTACGAGAGTGATGCCAATAGGCTTGACTAATACCAGAAGAGGTATTGTACCTCTGCACCTCTACTTTAGGAATCTTCTTTATCTGTTCATTTTGGGTACAAATAAGAGTAGACAGATCATTTTGACAGCAGCAGTGAGATTGCTCAGAAAATGGACCTGTGAAAATTGATTTCTGAGCTCTCTGTTAGAGGAGGGGAAAAAAAATATAATTTCAGGTTGTCCAGAAATGCAGATTTTCCAGTTTGCTTGCTGACACCTACCATGGGAAAAATAAACACCGTGGGTTGGCTAAATCCTTGCTTTTGACACAAAAATTCACTGCCATTTACTGCATTTTCAGGGCTTCTGTTTTGCTTTATACTTTTTTTAAAAAAAATCATATTTCACAACAGAACATTATTTCAAAATGAAAAAGTGTAATGTTTTGTTTAGAAACTGTGGGAATAAAACATTTAGATTGAAAAAAAGCCACCCTCCATTATTTAAGCCCAAACTATTTGTTGAACTTGACATGCATTTGCAAACGGATTCAGTTGCCCTGAAAACTGAGGGTTTTTTTTTCCCTTGCTGATAGCTGCTTCAGGGAATGGAGGGAAAATAGCCAATTTCTGCCTTGGAGTTCATTTGTTCTTTAAGTTCTTTAACTCAGCTGGAGTCAGAAATGTTCATCTTCACTGTGGGAATGACCAGGCTGCGAAATCAGCCTGGAGGCGAGGGTGGCAAAGGTGCATCGCTCCCACACGGCTCCTTGTGCTGCCCTCTGGCAGGGGGAGGGCTGCAGCCCTTGCTTTTGCTCTGGTGTCCTAATGTCCCAAGACATTACAAAATTTGGGACTGCACATGGAGACATGTCAGGAAAGCCCCTGGGAGCCGGGGGTCCCTGAAAATTCTGTTTTGTCACATGCAAAAGCATATTGTTTCCCAACAGAATATCTCATCAGAGTTCCCCTCCGCACAGGGACCCTGTGCCACACCGTTCACACTTGGCTGGGTGAATTTTGTTAGTAGAAGCAGCAGTGTGTGTAGAAACCCAGCTACAGGACACGGAGATGCAATCCCCCTGCCCCAACAGCCTTTCCTACTAGGGGGTAGTGGGGCAGCATCTCTTTTTATGGAAACAGTCTTTAGCACTTATCCAACATTTCTGATGTTTATCCTACTTTTGCACTTCTAATTAAACTACTTATTAAAGCAATTAATTCTCCAAACACAAAACTGCAGTGAGTGAAAATTATTACCAACCAAAGGCTGTTTGGTGGAGTGTGGTAAATGAATCGCAGAACACTGTAGTTTAATCCTTGTCCCCACGGATAAGCATTGTTGCAAGAAAGACTTCCTCCACTGCTGTAGGGTTTTTTTGCTGGGGCTCAGCAGAGGACAAAGGCGAAGAGAAGCACAGAGACCCACCTACCCTGGGACCAGCACTACAGGAGCCTCTAAACCTCATCCCTGACAACACAGCGTGGGCATCTCTTTATTTTGTGAAGTGCTGTGTACATAAGGGTTTCATAATAAGCTCAAGATTTGGGGCTGCATGGCCTGAGGGCTGCTCTTCTACACAAGCATAACAGCCATGCAAAAATCAGACAGGAGGCCATTCCTCCCTCCAGAAGCCACCTCTTCCTCTCCACACCCTTTCTCACCCCAGGCTGACAGTTCCCCTAGACCTCACCCTGGCAATAGCTGGGAAGAACTAAAGCTTCTTCTTGTGATATTTAGATGTGATTACCTTTTACAGCATAAGGAATCTTCTCCCTACAAATCTAACATTCCCAAAAGCATCTCTGATAAGCCCTACTCTTAGCTCTGGTCTTCTCCAAAAGAAAAGAGGTGAGAAAGCAACAGCAACACAGGATGGATGAGAAGAAGCTGGGGCTGAGAAGCAACCCATCTAGCACAAGAAGGAAATTACCCTGTACTCTGACTGTCCTGCTTAGGCCATCCCATGATTTGCCTGAGCAGCAGGGCATTGAAAAACATTTATAATATGGTAAGTGACAAATGTCAGAAAACTCCTTTTCCTGTCCTCGCCCTATCAATATACCCATTGTGTGGTATTCAAAGAGTACCTACCCTTTCTTTATGGTAGACCTACTGTCACGGAGGCACCCCAAGGTTAGTTTAAGGGACAACAGGGTCCAAAACAACTTTTATTAAACCGGTGAGAAACAGGGTTTTAGCATTCCAAAAGTGACTTAGATACAGGTTCGGTCCACAGAGTGTATGCACGTGGCATCACCAAAACAATGCCAGAGCTGTCTCTGAGTCCAGGAGGAGTACACACTTGCCTCAACATGGTGTGGGATTATTTTAAAGAGATACACGTACTCGTAGTGCGTACGGAAAGTGTACACTTGCGATTCTGTGAGGATTAATACACGTGCATATGTGCACGGAATATTACACGTGCTTATGTGGAAGCACGGGAGGAAAATACACTCGTGATTGTACAAGGAAATAATTTATACACGTGCTCGTATTGAGCAAGGGAAGTTACACGTGCATATGTGCATAGAAAGTATAAATACACTCGCAATCCTGCGAGGAGAAGTTTTACTCACACCCGTGGCGGCAAGGCAAGCAGAGTCTCCATCCCGGGGAGGGGGGCTCTCGGCGGCAGCATCTCCCTCATGCTCCGAGAGACCTGAGGCAAGGGGCGGAGTCTTGACGAGAGTCCCGTTTTTTATTGGTTGATCAGATCTGACTGTAGGCATTCCAGAAGCTTCTCTGCACCCCCACACCGTGTGTGGGGTGCCCCTGAAGCCTCCAAACATCCCCCACACTGACCGTAGGCGCCCAGTGGCTCACTGACGCCTCGGCAATCCCTTCTCCTAATGGCCCTGGCCAGGGTGCTCTGGGGCCAAACAAAAGAAGCTGTAGCAGAGAAAGAGGGAGATGTGTTTACTACTTCCATGATGAAGGAGGCAGGGGGAGAGAGGGGGGTTTGCATCCTGCCACACCTACTCAACCAGCTAAAGCTTGCTTTCTCTCCCTTGAGCATCTTTCCTCCCCACTCCATACCTGCTGGAGTGGGCAAGGCGCCTTTCCAGGCACCCTCATCAAGCATTTGGCAACCACAGTGACTGTCAACAAAACCAAGAGAGGATGAGCCCCAGCATCAGTGACCCAAAAGCAGTGCCACCAGCCCTGCTGTCCTTTAACTTCATCCATCCCTTCCCCAAACCTTTAGTTCTTGGGCTCCACCACAGTGTAATCTCCAGTCAGCAAATATCCCTTTCCCACCACGTGGCCCCAGTTCCCAGGGGCACGCTCTCTACTGTGGTTTGGCAGCAAGGCAGTCCCTGCATTGGGAGCTGCCTCGAGGACAGTCTGTTGCTAATCTGTGGCCAGGTTGCCTGTTCCTGTCTCTAAGCCTCCTGCCCAACTCTACTTTCTCCAGCACCTGGACACAAACAGCCTGTAAAGAGAGCATTGCCCACATGACTTGCCTTGTCACAGCTGCACTTCTGCTCCAGCTCCAGCTCAGGCGTTGTCCCACAGAGAGAGGTGGTTGCCATGAAAGATGGCCAGCAAGCAAGCCCTTCCACCAGCTTGGGAGTGCTATTTTAACTACCAGGTGCACAGGGAGCCCTCCCAGACCACTGCAGGAGAGGTGTGCCTTCTGCCAGGAGGTAGCCACTGCTCCAGCTGCACGTGAATAGAATAGCTCAAAGGGACCTACAAAAGATTACCTAATCCAAGTGGCTGACCACTTCAGGCCTGACCAAAAACTAAAGCATGTTATTAAGGGCTTTGTTCAAATGCCTCTTAAACACTGGGGCATGAACCAGCTCTCTAGGAAGCCTGTTCCAGTTTTTGACCACCTTTTCAGTAAAGACATGCTTCCTAATATCTGGTCTCAACTTTCCTTGGCACAGCTTTGTAGCAGGCACATGCTTTACACCCAGTCATGCTACAAGCCCTAATACCCTTTAGAATGATTAGAAAGTTCTGGAGATGTCAGGCTTTTTGATGAGAGGGCCTGGGGTACTGCCACACCCAGCACCTACAGATGGGGTAGGGATCCATCTGTCCTACCTAACCTTGAGCACTCAGTATTTCACAGGAGCTGGGCTTTTCCCCTTCTCCTGATTTTACCCCAGAAACAAGCACAAAGATGCTGTCCTTACCCCACATCACAGCCCTGCCACACTGTCACTGTGCCACCAGGACATAGCAAAAGGGGACACATCTCCAGAGATTAACAGGCTCCCTGGCCAGTCAGGAGCAGGTATAGCCCCTACATTTTGTGTAAGAAGCCTTGGAAAGATCCTGCCAGCAGGTAAAATTCTCCTCTGGATTTCTGCTGTCTGAACACTACCATTCAGGAGGAAACCAGGCTGATAAGTGACTTTGCACAGCATGGGGAGACAACAAGATGTGACAGAGTGTACCATGTGCTCCCTGGAAGTGTCCATGCCTCTTGCCCCAAGCACAGAAACAACTCCTATTTATCCATTTTTGTGTCAATTTCTGGGTGCCAGCGGTAGAGCAGTGGTGCAAGGGAAAGGCTGCAAAGGAGCAGGCTGCAGCAGGACCAAGAGGATGTCCAACCTCCAGTGTCCCTCACCAGGTGCTTGTCTCCTGCATCAGCTGGAGGGTTGCAAGGGGGAGCTAAGCCACAGAGAGGCCGCCTGCTACTAATTAGTGTTGCCGCTTTTCGTTTGCATTTGGGAGGAAAAGAACTGGTCTGCTACTTCTGCTAGTCACATGCTTTGGACTCCTCAGGCAAACATGAGATGAGAAAGTCTCTGGATCAGTAGATGGGAAGCCTGTCAGGCAGCTGTGGCTAGAGCATGGTGAAGGGGAGGATTTGTGAGGCATTAAAAACGTGTTGAAACTTGTCCAATCTGTGGTCATTTGGATCAGCTTGTCACATGCTGGTGTGGTCCTCCAGCCACTGCAAGCAAAAGCGGGAGGGAGGCACCAGGCCCTGGAGCCCTGGCAGCCCCACCGCGCTGTGATGCTGAGGTGTCACAAGCCAGCTCACGGGCAGAGTCATTAGTTAAGTTTCCCGCTGGCATCCCGCGCAGCTGCGGGGGGTCCAGCTGAGACCCCTGCTGTCCACCACCAGCAGCTCACAGAGGCAATGGGTTCTTTTGTGACTTGCAGGGGCCACTTTTTCCCAGGAGAGGGATGTGGGGAGGCTTAACAGGGCCAGCACAGAGGAGCATGACCCTGGCCAGTGCTGTAGGAAAACGGCTTTGCTCTCCTTCTGTGACTGCAGATACCGCAGTCACTAAACTTGCAGACAGAATAGGACAAAACCTGCCTAAAACGCCCTCAAACCACACAGACGTTCTCTCCTGTCTCTTGGGTTTAACTGGAGCAGCTGCAGCTCCAGCTTTCCATACATGGCTCTAGCTAAAGCCAGACCCCTTGTCCGGCCTCCAGAGCTTTTCCTTGCACACCACCAAGCAAAGGAACTTCTCAGAAATGCTTTACAAGTGTTTGGTTCACCCACCATTGACTCTGGCTTGTCAGGGACCCGTTTTTCACTGAGGTTGGAGTGACCTCCCAGAGACTTGTTTTCTCACACCAGGCAGAATGTGAGCACTGCAGCAGGGGACCTGCCTCTACTGGCTGCCCCAGAAGTTCTGGGTTCCACCTGCCTCTGGCTGCCAGGGGTTCCCCACTGCCTGCAGGAGACCTCCAGCCCATCTGGAAGAGGTAGAGCACCAAGCCCTCTGTACCACCATGACAGGCCCTCAGCACATGCCATATGCATCCTTGAGCAGAAAGGTGGCAGGTCCTGATTTGACATCAGTCCAGGGGCCTGTCTGATTTTGCTGGAATTAAAGAGATTGATGCCAGCCAAGGGACTGCCCTGTTGTACATATCAGTGCTAGGAAAGGTGATGCCTTTCTTTCACTGCCAAAGGGATAGCCTCTTTCTAAGGCTGCCACCAGAGAGGCTGGTGCTGGCAAAAACCTCAGCCAAATAATCCCACATAACTCTCTGTCAAGAGGGGAGAGAAAGCACAAAAACACTTTGGGATGTCAGCCAGGCACTGTTGTACAGCAAACAGCTGGCTGGCTCTCCCTTAGGGACAAAAACACAGCAGCCTTGGCATGGGGAACAGGGAGATGCAGTGTAAGCCGAGTGCTGAGTGTTGCTTCATCCTTGGCATTTGGGGGGAGGAAGACCGTGCTCTTCCAGGTGCTGCTGCACCCCTGAGTGGGCAATGGATCGGAGCTGTGCCCAGCTGTATCCCCAAGAGTGGAGTCATGTCAGCAGCAAGGCAACTCCATCCCTTCTGCCTCTCTTCCAGGGCACTGATGAGCCTTGCAGAGAGGCAGGCAGCCCTTGGAAGAACAGCTAGGAGAGATGCAGGCAGCACTCCCAGGGATCAAGCCATTTAATGAGAAAGCAAGCTGCTGAAACCAGCCTGGTCATGAACTCCTGTACAAAAAAAAAATATGGTGGAAATACCAGTGCAACGCCAGTGCTTCCTGCACCAATGCATTCTGCAAGGCATTGGGCCTCCAGTTGCATCTGCAGATGTTAAGAAACAAGGAGGCAGCAAGCAAGCACCCATGGGGCAAGCAAGCCCCATCAACCCACAGGATCATGTCTTCTGGGACATGCTGCTATCTAGGAAATGGGGTGGAAGAAAGGTGACCAACCAACCAAACCAGCTGCCATCCTTTTGTCTTCCTTCAGGAGGGGATCTCTTGGGGAAGAGGCAGGAGCAGAGAAGAGCTCTACATATGACTCTGAAGTAAGTGCATTACTATAACCCAGAAATAAAAGAATCGCTAGTTCAGGAGGCAAGGCAATAGCAAGGCACTCATTTTTCATCAGCTTCTGATCTCCCATAGCTCTAATTGACCTCAGCAGAAAACACAGATGTGTTGCCCTTCTAGGAAAAAGAAAAATTCATGCCTCAGTATTATCTCAGTTATTCCCAGAAGAGGTAATAGCCAGAGAAATCTGGTTGTTCACATCTATCCACAGGAGGTTTGTGTCCATAAAGACATTTTTATTGGGTTTCTGGCTGATACCAAATGCATTCTCTTTGATGTGCATTTTTGGGTCAATGCACACGAACGTCCTCCACATCCCCTTTTATCCTGAATGAGTTGGAGAACTATTTCTGATGGGAGAACTAATTTAAAAATTACTCCAGAAAGCCAGTCTTTGTCTGTACACTGTACCCCCCAGAGAAATGGCCCCCAGCAGATATCCCAGAAGGTTTGTTGCTGCCCCATGAGCCTGGACCTGCAGAGGTACGAGAATGATGCTGGTGAGCACTGGGGAGCTGGGGGAGTGGGAGCACTTTGTGGCTCTTTGTCCCGTCCCAACAGGTGGGATGAGGGATGAGTTATCTCTAGACGCAACACGCGCCCTGACTCAACAGATGAGACCAGGTGTGAGTTAACTCTGGGTTAATTCTGTGCAGTTATGTGAAGTGAATGACAGCAAATCACCTCCGGGGTCCAATTCAATTGTGAGTTTTACTAAAAGTACTTGTTGGAATATTGGTTACAGGGAATGGTGACTTGGCAAAAGTATAACAGAACTTATCACACCTTAACAGCAAAAGTCCTCTTACGAGCGATATATTGGCAACCATCAGTAGTTATAATATGAAATTTAACCAGAAATCAAGAGCAGAGCTTAAAGATGGTGTTATCCTTATATGTTCAAAAGGGAAAGGGAGAAAGAGTGTGGCAGAGAGCGAAGGAAAACTAAGGTATAAGGGAGAGAGAAAGAGAGTAATATATATACAGAAGGAAAGACAAAGAAATGGGGGTATAGGAAAAAGGAGAGAAGGAAAGAGCAGAGAGAAAGGAAGAAAGAAAAGAGTGAGGGATCCAGTCTCTCACAGCCCCACAGTGTGGACGACAGGACTTGTACGATGATGTATGGCCTCGGTGTTCCACGGCGAGGATGCTGGGGTCAGGAGCGCAGCATCCTCCGATGTCTGGTTCAGAGTCAGGGTCCTCAGGGTGCTGGTATTCTCTTGGTGAGGCCAAGCTGTTATTTCCTTCGGTGAGACTGCTAGGCCAGTATTCCCTTGGTGAGGCTGGACAGGCCCTTAGATAAGACTGGTATTCCCCTAACCATGCCGTTTTAGGTGGCCTTTTTATAGCTCCCAGAGTAGAGGAAAGTGGTGATTGCGAAAGAGGGACAAGTCTGGACAAGTCCTGGGCCATGTTGAGGGGTCTCTGCCTTGCCCCTTTGTGTCATGCAGAAATCTGGGGGAAGTGGTGATTGCAAAAGATGAACAAGTTTCGACAAGCCCCGGGCCACGTTAAAAGGGTCTCAACTTTTCACCTTTGTTTGCCGAGCTGGGCATATCATGAGATGGGGCTATGTGCCCTCCAGCACATCTTCCATCTCTGGTCGGTCAGCCGGCCTGATCTGTGGCTCTCTCTTGCACGCAGGAGCTGCGCTGGGTCTTCACAGGCTGCTGCTTGCACAGATGCTGTAGCAGTACCTCCTGGCTTGTACTCCTCACTCAGTATTTCTCCCCATTGCCTAAGACTTTTCTTCCCTGTTGCAGAGGAGGTTTGCAAGCCTTTCAGCTTTGAGCAGTGCCAGCTGAATATTGAGGCTGATTTTCTTTATATAGATGCTGTATTTCTTTCTCTATAAGTGGTCGCTGGAAGCTCCCAGGCCAATTGTTTGAGAGCATATTTCATAGCTGCATGTGACAGTAAGGAGAGAAAATATGCTAATATGCTCCCAGCACAGGAAATGAAACGCCAGGTCAGACTGTGGGAATGGCAGCAGCTTCCCAGAGGCAGCAGTCCTGCAAGGAGAAGCAGCTCTGTGCAGGCAAGGTGAGCAGGCCACCCACTGTGCCGGTGGCAAGATGGGCTAAAAAGGGGCCAAGTTTCCTGAGCTTTTCAAGAGAAGCATGGTTTTCTATCATGCAAAGAGTGGATTTACTGTGAAACGAGGGAGTGGGGAGATATGGACCCTCCTGGTGAGCTTGCTTGCTCTCCATCCCTCACTTCACCAGCTGCAGGCACCGGCATGAGACACTGGAGTGAGGCACAGCTAGGAACATGACAAAGTGAACATCTCGCATTTACAGCTGGGGATGGTACTTGACAGCATTTCAGACTCAAAGGGGAGAAATGAGTATTCTCTGCACCTCAGAAAAGCCGCATAGGGTTGGGGTTAGCTGCTGAGGGAGGACGGTGTCAAGAGTTTGCTGGTGTGACTGAAAGTGAGTTAATTTTCTCATGCAGTTAGAAACATTTCTTTTTTGTAGCTAGCACAGCCATTGTTCAAATTGAATTTGAGAACAAAAAGATAACACCCTGGGTTAAACCACAACATGGAGGCAACAGGTTTCTGGACAGCCTTAGGGGTCAGATTACTGTTGGGAGAAGGAAGATGGCAAGCTGAAATTTCCCCACACCTATCAGCTGTAGATAACTCAGACAAGCCTGAATCTTTCCACAGTTGCCAAACAGATAACCCACGGGTTACATGCATGGAGGCACACAGACTTCTTCTCAGGTTTCAAGCAAGTCAAAAGGTGAAACTGATTCTGTGTGCATTAGGGAGCACTGAGGGGAGGATGTCGTATTTTTCAATCACTGCTTATGTCTTGTTTACTGTTCCAGCCCTGGGAAACACAGAGCCTCCTCTTTGAAAAGCTTTTTTTCCCTCACATCTTCATTCATTAAACAAGCTGTCAACAGACACCTGTAAGCACAAAGCCCAACCACCACAGTGGGCTTGGGAGATTGCTTTATTTTTAGAAAGAAAAACCTCAAAACTACCATACTTCTCTGGAGAACTAACTCTAGAACCATTTCTAGTAAAAGCTTCCCTGAAATAAAACGTTTTTTAACGGCGATATTTAACGGCAGTTTCAAGACCCCAACACTCTTGTAATTTTGTCAGAGGAGAAGAATGCTTTTTAGGGAAGACACCCAGGGCCAGTGAAGAACTGTGAGGCAGGCAACATAACTGGTCTTAGCTCGCCCATCACCACTCTGAGCAATCTGTGATGCCTTTGCTCACAGAACCCAGCATTTCCCCTCTGGCTTTGTGTAATGCACCAAGATCTCAGATTCCTAAGTGGTTTGCAGTGCACAGTCCTTTTTTCTCAGTAACTCTCTCATTATAGGCCAATTTCAACTTATAAATTCATTTATAACCCAGTCCATTTGTGCAGACCATCTTGCTGGAGGCAGACTTCTGCCTTATTTCATCTCTCTCCCTTCCCCCCTCGCTCCTAGGCTAGAGCCCCTAATAAGGACAAGCGTGTGTGAATCTGGGACATCTCTTGCCTATTGCTTGCATGAGGCAAGGGGCCAGCACAGGGCACAGCTTCATCCAGGAGCTGTGGACAAAATCGTAAAGGTGCAGTGTAGCTGCAAGAGGCAGCCACTCTTGTTGCCCAACTACCTCAAGGTAAAGGCAGCAGAGATGATGGTGGATTCTGCAAACACAGCCATGCCCAGACCCACAGTGCCAGATCACACAGGGACGGATGGGTTCCTCCTGCCTGCAAGTGGTGGGCGGGGGGCTGCTCCCAGGAGCAAGGTGCCTCGAAACATGCTCGCCTTGATGCTGCTCCTTCTCAGCTCTCCCTGAGGGAGCAATGCAAGCCCCAGCGCATCCTGGCAGGGATTCATCTGGAAGAGGAAGTGCTTGCCTTGGTTCACCTCCATTTATCCCAGGATCTTGCTCCCAGTGGCCCTGGGATGCTTTCCCATCGCTAGCACAGCCTTGGAGCACAGATCAAGAGCTCTTAGGCAGCAAACCAGGTACTGGGACAGGAGCCACCACCACCATAACGAGGGACTGGAGAAAGGGAAACGATACAAGAAAAACTTGGTAGCCAGAAAGCTGACCTTGCCAGGCCTGAGAAAAGGCAGGCATCCTTCTCCAAAGCAAAAGGGTTGCGTGTGGCCGAGCCCCAGCCTCTTGGCTAAGCCAGTCTAATCAGTGATGGATCACTGGGTTGGCCAAAGCTGGCCCTGGGTCTGCTAGGACAGGCCACCAATCACCTTGGCCACTGTGCTACCAGAGCACATTGCCTGAAAAGTAGTGACCAGGAGGAGGAGGAGAAGAGGGCGATCTCTCCCTCCCCGGCAGAGCCAGCATGGAGACAAGCCCCGGGGAACCACTGCTGCCTCGCTGTCCCCAGCTCTCAGACCGTTGTCCCCGGGGCACAGCCGCCTCCCCAAAACTCGCTTAATTTCCCGGGAAACCCCAGCAGATGGTGCCAGACTGTCAGAAACCCTCCGGGAGCCTGGCCCGGGCTCCAGCTCCGCTGGGGGCTCTGGCAACTGCTCCCCCTTGCCCCCCTCCTGGCTGGTGGTGGGAGGCAAGGGGGAAGCAAGTAGTGGTGTGAGATTTTGGGAAGCCCTGCATTAACGGCTAGTAAAAGCCCAGAGGCTGTGAGAAGGTCAGCACCCACCCCTTTTAATCGAGACAACGCTCCTTGGCCAGCATCCCATTGTTTCCAACGTTCTATTTTCCAGTGCGATGTTTTGTCCTCTGAGTGACCAGAGTAAAGGGAGTTTCCCCCCCTCTCTTCTCTTGGCTGAGGTTGCTCTGAGCAATTTATCTTGATCCTCAGTGTAAAATTTTCCTTTGCACCATTTCATCCTATTATTCCAGAATAAATCAGGATCATTTCCATGTCGAATGCCAGCAGAGGAGCACTAAACAGAGCAAGGCAGGGAGTTTCAGTGCTGACAGCAGTTCAGACCGTTAGACTTTCCCCTGCACCCAGGCACGGGGACAACAGGCCCTTCCTGATGACCACAACGATCCCTAGGCCCTCCATGGATGCCTGGAGCCCCTAGAGCAGCAGTGCTCTCTCTCAAACCTCTCTCTGAGTAGGACTGTGCCAGAGGATGAAGATGCAGGAGTGTGTTAACTCTAGGACCAGCTCCCTGGGAAGCCACACTGAGGTGTTTTCAGCAGCAGCCTGAGGGGGTAACTCAACAGCAGCACTGGTGGGCTGGCCTGGAGAACCAGCATCCCACGGTGAAGAAGTGGGCAGGCAGGCACAGGAGCAGGCAGCTCAACCACCCTCCTCCTCCTCTTTCTCCTCCTCCTTGAGGAGTCCGTTTGACTTGGATGAGGTTTCTAAGTAAAAACACATTGCTCCATGACCCAGGGTGATGTGGGGTCCGTCCTGCACTGAGGGCGGGTCTGTGCCACACAGTAAGTACTACATACTCGTCAAGCCAAAGGTTTTCAACCACTTGTGGAGCCCAGAGTACTTTCCAGTGGAGGACACATGCCCTTGTGTCAGGAGGACTGCTGGTAGAGAGCAGGGTCCCATGCCTCAGACACTGAAGAGCAGGGCAGGCATCCGCAGGGAGCTGTACAGCAAGAACTGAAAACTGCTGACCTAGAAACAACCACACTGGCTTTGGTGCTCCCAGCTGGTGGTGATGCAGCCACAGCTAAAAAAAAGTCAGCTTTTAAATTACAGAGCAGAGAGCCCACCCGTTTCTCAACTACACCCAACAGCTGAGATTACCCACATGTTATGTAAAACCATGACACCATTGTTCCAGGCATGCTACTGTGACCTGGAGCCTGGGAGAGCTGAGCGAGCTGGACCTCTCTGGAAAATGGGGCTGGGACTGACAGCCCAGCGTCCTGGGAGGTGACTTATTGCTTGAGCCTGCCTGTGGGAGCTGCCTGGCAAAGAGCCGCCTGCTCAGCTTTGCTTTCCCATAGCAAATGCTCCCACCTTTCTTTCAGTCCAGCTGCTCATGCAGGGCCCTGCATCACCAAACCCTGCTCTCTACTCCAAGGGTTTTTCCCAAGCCTGGGATGGTCAGATGGACCAGTTGATTTTGCGTGCTGGAGACCTTCCCCAGTCTGACCCCCAAGCTGCTGCTGCTGCCTAAATGGCCAGGGAGCACACAGCCTGGCCCTCACATACACATATGAGCTGTGCTCCTCTCTCCTCCTTATATGCACTCCCCAAGCTGCGCCATCCCAATATCCTCCGGCAGGCAGCCCAACTCTGTGTCCCCAACCCTGTCCTCAGGATGCAGCAACCTTACCTCTCTCTCCTGCCCCACAACCTGCAGGCAGGAGCATGTATAACTCTTTCCTGCTTATTTATGGATTGCAGGTGCTTCAGCCTTGCTTTATAAACATCCCTGTCACTCTGCTGAGGTTGGGCTGATAGTACATCTGGCCACTGGGGCTCTCTGCTCCATGGTGGGAGTTTCTTTTTCCCCTTGGCACCTCTCAGCTGACGCAGCTAATCAAGTGCTCAACAGCTCTGAAGCATCCTCTCTGCATCACTCCTGGCAGCCTGCATGTGTGTGTCACTGCAACCACTGGCCTGGCTGGCGGGGATCTGGCAGCCCACAGGGATCTGGCAGCAGGCAGAGAGGTGTTAGCAGCAGTGCTGCGAGGTGTTAGCAGCTGCCCAGTCTCAAAAGCGCTCACAGATCGAGCCTCACTCCAGTCAAGGTTTATTTCCACCCAGTTTCTGCTGGAAAGAGGCCTAACAAAGCATTTTGCCCATCTCTGCTGGTGTGTGCTCACTGCCTTCTCTTCAAGTTGCAATGAAATTTGATTGAGAGGGTAGCAGTTCTAGCCATATTAAGATCTTCTTGACTTATATCCTATACTTCCACAAATCTAGGTGAGCAGATAAAGGATTGAGACCCCATCAGCAGGCTGGCATTTGCTTGGCTGCTACCAGGCAGTTAAGGGTCTCTGGGGCATGGTTAGGTATGTCCTCCCCACGGGGACATTAGTAATCAGAGGCTTCAGCTTGTTTATTTCTCACTGGATTGCTGCCATCAATGGGACCCTTGGTCTGTCACAGAGAGAGAAGATGAGACATAACCCAGCAGGACGTGCTCCAGTCTGAACATCAGCACAGTGGAGAATTCAGAAGCAGAAAAAAAAAAAAATCATCAAAGACTTCAGTGTGATTTTGTGTATTTAACCTCCTGATGATTCCCTCTCTCAGCTTCCAAATCCTCATTTTTGCTCAGAAAGAGGGAGATTTCTCACAAGACTTTAATTCTTGGGTTTGGACATCTAGAAAACCCCTGTTTGGGACAGGCTGATGGGCTGTCAAGCCCAGTCTCCCACTGTGGCCATGGGAGAGCACATGGGGCTGATCACTTGCAGGGTCTGTTCCCCCTGTCCTCCCACACCACCTGTCATCACACAACCAAAGCTGTGAGAGGGATCTTCCCGTCCCTTCAGCTACCTCACTCCTGAGCCTGTTATCCTTGAAAAGGGGCCTATAAGAAAGGTGGGGCAGACATTTTAGCAGGGCCTGTTATGACAGGACAAGGAGTAACGGTTTTAAACTAAAGGAGGGGAGATTCTGGCTGGACATGAGGAAGAAATATTTTACAATGAGTGTGGTAAAACACTGGCCCAGGTTGCCCAGAAAGGTGGTTGATGCCTCATCCCTGGAGGCATTCCAAGCCAGGCTGGACAGGGCTCTGAGCAACCTGATCTAGTTGCAGATGTCCATGCTTATTGCAGGGGGTTTGGAATAGATGAGTTTTGAAGGTCCCTTCCAACCCAAACTATTCTTTGATTCTATAAATGCCACTCCCCCTGCCCAAGCCTGCCAGTGCAGCCTGCCTCCACATCCAGGACCTGCTGCATGAAGACGTAGCTTTTTGTCAAAGAGGTGTAGGAGTTCCAGTGAGTCGCACAGTGGCTGTGCTGCAGGGCTGGGTGAACAACAGCTCCCTGTTCACTGCCTCTGTGGTTTCGCAAACCTCATTTGTATTCCCTACCACCCTCCTCTGCAAAAACTGAAGTGTATTTTCACATCCCTCAGACATCAAAGGACACAGTTAAGGCTGTGGGACCCTAACCTGCATCCTCGAAAGAGCCAATACAGCCACATCTAATTCCATCGCTGCCTTGCTATTCAGGTAGTTGCCCCAGGCTGAAGCCAAAGACATCTCCAAGGGGATCAATGGGAAAAATCTGGGGAGCTGTGGGGGGACTCAGCCTGAAGATCAGTATATTAACTGGCATAGATCTGGTATGCACCCATCAGCTCTAACCAGGTGACAGCTGTAGATCTATCCCATAAGTCTTTGACAGCAGGGACATGGAAGGTTTTAAGAGAAGTGAGAAAAAGCCATTCTGAAAACTGCTGCAGGACTGCAAGTGTCTCAAAACCAGCCTGTGCTGGTGCAGTGTGGTTTCAGTTGCTCACAGTTTGGGTAGAGGTTTCATATCACGCAACGGGACTATCATCTAGTGTAGCCTGACATTTCTAGAGCAGGCAAAGGCAGCAATGAACATCAGTGCATACGTAACAAGTGCTGGAGATATTATCTGGATCTCCAGACAGGTTGTGTGAGGCAGTTACAAGACTCCAAGCAAAGACAGTGACAAGCGAGAAAAGAAAATCAGTAGCTCGTCAGCTTTTCCACATACCTCAGGCTTTTGAAGGGACAGAGGTCACTTCACAATGATCCTTTCCTGGATGCTCTTCAAAAGTTTTTGCTCATCCTTGATGAGTTCAGACCCACTGCAATGGTGTCCTTGATAAGGAAGTCAGCTCCATCACCAGCAAACCTCTCTTTCCAGGCTGATATTTAAACAAAGGTGTTTCAAGCAAATGTTGAAGGCAAAGGAGAGGAGTTTATGCAAGGCTGATATGAGATCTTTACCCTAGTAGAGAAGATATGAGAGATTTACTCTGGCAGTGAAATTAAATGTGCGTGACACAGCTGAAGGCGAGCATGTGTATTAACAGACAAACACCCCCAGGAACACAAAATGAGATGAAAAGGAAGCGAAAGAAAACAAACACCAAGGAATTCAGACCACTCAAAGACATGATGTGATCCTATTGCAACCACTCCACCAGCTGCACATCTGTGGCCATACCGTGTGCTGCTGTGCGCAGGCCTTCCTGCAACAGAGTTTCCAAAATGCTGTGGGGTGTGGGTGGAACAAGGGACAGGGTATGAGCCAGACTGCATTAACTTCTTTACAGGTAGCGGGGGTGAGACGTGACCACACAGCATGACTCTTATCAGCCTCCTGGCCACATGTGATGAGCCCTCCCACCACCCAACCCCAACCACCATGTTGAGCCTTCAAGGCTGAATTATCACATATCCAGGGGAAGGTCACCGCAGTGAGAGCTGCTGAGCAGCATGAGACATCGCTCAACAGCCCAGCCAGGAGGGAGAGAAACAACATCGTGGCAGCTGCCAACCCCCATCCAAATCATGGGCTAGCAAACCATCCAGGAGGTTTACTGTGGTGGCCTGCAAAAAGGCCTATGAAAAATCCAAGATTCCTGACTCAAATTTTTTGCTGCCTCCTTTGCTCTGGTCCTGAGCACCTCTTTCTTCACTCCTGAGACTGAGAAACAGAGAAAAAGTGTCAGTAGGTTGCAAATAACACCACTGCATCAGTTTAGGCTCAATGTGTGTTTGAGGTACAGGTAGAAATTTTCCTGAGGCAGCATCAGACAGCACAAATGCACCCTGGAGTATCTATGTGCTTGTGCTCAGTCTCCTTGTCTGCAGCAGGGAAATCCCACCCAGCACTACCTCTAACACGATATACCCTTGGAAAAGTCACAAGCTGTAGAGCCGTGCCTCCTCCCCTCATGCCACCATTCCCAGGGTGGTCTCACACTTGGTCACCTTGGCACCCTTGTCGGTGGCCCTCGTGACATTCACCTGCTTCCTCTGTGAAAGTAAAAATGCCAGATCTGGACACAGGCACTGCTGAGAACAGAACAACCTTCTCAAGATGAGGAGCAAGGTTGGGAACTGGGTTCCCGCTCCCCTGACAGCCCTGCCTGGTCTCTCACAGCACTGTTACCCCATGGGATGGCATGGCCCTTCCTTTTCCTCCTCCCATGACACGACATGAAGCAAATCTGGTGATTCCTCTGGGTGGCTCTGCTCCCCAACACATATTGGCAAGCAATTGCAATCCTTTCTGAAGGACAGGCAGCCTTCACAGCAGTAAACACTAGGGTGGAAGACAACAGTAACCACAGCCAAAACTGATAAACTTGAAGCAACTTGAGAAACTTGGGAGCAGCAGAAAACCCAGGGCCAGAGCAGAAACATTAAATACAGTTAACCTTGCCCACATGCAGAATGAGCCATAACCCAAGTGTCTCTGCTGAACCCCAGGGGTCCTGATGAGCAGCTCAGGGGAGGGATAACCACTCATTCATGTGCAGATGCAATGCCAATAGAGACAGCAACACCACAGAGGAGGTGGAAAAAGCATTTTTCAGGGCCTTGACAGTGACCCAGTGCACTCCCACTACAAGAGAAATTTCTTTAAAAAGTGCTCTCGCTGGGGATTTATGGGTGAACATGACTGTATATTTTACAGTACACTCTTATGGCCTCATCGGTCAATAATCTGCATTTAACTCAGTCCCTTCAGAGTGTGATGGGCCATAACGCTTACGAAGCAGCTGCTACATGCTGAAATAATAATCAAGGAAGCGGAGAGCAGAGCTGATAATTGACTCTGCTAATGTGCGAGTCGGGACTTTGAGTTATTGATCAGATGTGCTTCAGCGGCTCAGCAAGAGCCTGGTCCTCCATGCCTGGAGGTTATTGATTTGGATATTACCAAGAAGGGGGTCCTCTCTTCTCCCTGCATACTCCCTTTTCAGACTGTCACCTATTCTAGATTTCTTTCAGCATTTCCCCTGAGACTGTCCTAACGTAGACCCCTGAAATTACCCAGCAAAGCAGCTTTTAACCCGAGGGAAATAAACATGAAGTGCTGAGGAGACAATGACTTTCACCCCTCAGTACCTCTTCCTGGCACTATTCTTGACATAGGTACCTTCTTCCTGTCAACCCCTTTTCCTCCTACTCTCCAAGTGAATCCATCACTTCCCCCTTCAGGTCTTCTAGCCACCTCTCTGTCTCCTTCTTGAGTGACCCAAGCTTCACTACAGCTTTGGCATGTTTGTCCCTGTCCCCATGGGTTACCATGTCATGGCTGATCAAGGCGCTGCCCTAGCACCTCATCCCCCACACATCACCCGTTCACCCACCTTCCAGCCCGTGTTGGAGTCGTAGCAAGAAGCTGCTTCCTGCACTGTTAGCTGGATGTCTGCAGCCATGTCGTGAGTGTGCCCTTGCAAAAAGCCTGCTGAAAAAGCTAAATAAATAATGTCAGATAGTTGTTCTTTCTCAGCTAATTCACTGGCTCATTCAAAGACTTGCAATATTTCAGGAAACGTGGTTTCCTTTTTCACAATCTCTGCAGGTTGCACCTCCGAGCAGTCTTACCCTTGTAAGCTTCACAGCCAATTCTCCTAATTTGCTAGGTATTGCATTCATTTGCATGGATGTTGAACAGGCCTGTAATTCTCCAGATCATCCCATGAGCCATTAAAAATATGAGTAGAACATTCTACATCCTTATTGAACACTGCTTTTTCTTCTAGGTCTTGGGGGTGGGCGGGGAGGGGGGTGAGGACGGACAGAGTGGGCAGTTCTTCAACAAGAGAAGGAATATTTCTTTTTGAGATGCAGCCCTTTCATCCTTGTCCTCCCCATGACTTCTTGGCTGTATGCCATCGTGACCTGGCATCTTACTGACACTTACATAGTCTGGCTGTTTCAGCTCCTCCTTGCTCAATCTCTGATGCTATCTCATCTTGGTCCAGAAAAGAGCAAGGTCTGTGTTAGGACCTTCAAAATCATGTTCGTAGTGGTAAGTGATCTAAAGGAATTCTTCAGCCCTTCAAGAACATACTTAGTTTCTTTAATTGCTCTTTTTTAACTACAGGAGACTTAATCCTTAAATATTGAAGCAGATCTCCCAGTGTGGGTTGCTTGGGAAATCAATGCTTTTACACCTCTAGGCTTCTGCGTGCTCAAACTCATTTTGATCTTCTAAGACTGGGGAAAACGCTGTCCAGTTAACAGCATGAAGAACTTAGTCTGGGTTGTCCAAAAGCATTTGTGAAGTGCTTTAAGCAGTACCTTCACAAGAGCCTTTAATAATTCAGTGGAGAAAGGTAAAAGAAGAGTCAGTGGCTGGAATTTAGAGCCAGACAAGCCCTCTCAGGGAAAAACCCCATGTGCTCTTAGCTGGGAAGATCATTAACCACTGTAGTTCACTCCAACCAGAGGCCTGGACCCTCTCCATCTTGATGTCTTCATCACAGCAACATTATTCAGACCTAACACAAGATATCTAGGTGAAAAACTCTGTCCTGACTGAGGTCAGCCAAAATGCTCTGGCAGCCTTCCTGACTCCAAGTCCTGCACATGGTCCCCCCTCAATGCATATCACTGCACTTGGCCCCCGCTCCTTCCAAAACACCAGCCAGAACAGCCATGGGAGCAGCTATGCAATGTGCTTAGTGGCCACACAGCTCCAACCCAGGGCCTCTCACTCTCCTACACCACCTAGAAGTAGCCAAGGAGGGGTGGGTGAGGTATACCCTGCCACCAGCTTGGCACAAGGATTCACTGGAACAGGCTGCCCAAGGAGGTTGTGGAGTCTCCTTCTCTGGAGACATTCAAAACCCACCTGGACACATTCCTGTATAGCCTTTTCTAGGTGTTCCTGCTCTGGCAGGGCGATTGGACTGGATGATCTTTTGAGGTCCCTTCCAATCCTTAACTCTGTGATTCTATGACTCCCCAGGGTGCTTCATGGGTCCCCATCAGCAGGGGCCAGAGAGCGTGCATGCCAAGCTAACAGAACCACAAGCCACTGGCTGTCTGTAAAAGATTTTAAGAGGTGATTAAGAGAGACGTGACGTGTGGCCGGGTAACGGGGTGAGGAAACAACCACAGCGCTGAGCTCTCTGTCAGGCACCAAGCTGCAAGTCACACCACCAGCAAGACCGAGCTTGTGGTTGTGGCAACAGCCGGCAGCTCTGGATGGAAGTGGTTAGTTTAGCTGTGTTTTGCCTGCTGGCATGGCACGGCACAGCTGTCAAGGCTGGTCCACACAGCGGTGGGGTGGCAAGCTCCCCAGGAGCACCAGACCCTGCTGGGTTAGTAGCCTGAGCAGCACTGCTGGTGTCCAGACACATCTGTGGTAAGAGGTCTCAGATGTTAGCCAGGGGGGTGGGGGACATAGGACCTCTGCCTAGTGAAATGACCATGTGTCTTGTGAATTGAGCCACAGTAAGAGCCAGGGGCTGCCCTGTGGGAGAAAGCCTTCATCTCACAGTATGCCCCTCCTGACTTAGTGTCACCTTCACTGAGCTCAAAGCTGAGCAGATGCTCTGCCAGTCACAGGCAGAGCCCCTCACAAGGTCATCAAAATACTTCTCTCTTTAGCAATCGCTCATGAGGCTGGAGGTAATACCGATTTTCAGATATGCACATCTGCAAAGGTATAGCAGGATCCTGCTGGTGATAATGTTGGTTTTGACCACCAAACCAATGGCCCGGAGTGATTTCTTCCAGATGTGCCATGGTTTGATGATTCTCAACATTTTAAAACAACAAATCCTAGTTTTAATTCGACTTTCTTGTAGGTTGCCCTGCAGCCTTCTTTTCTGTCTCTTAACCAGAAACTCCACAAGGGCTTGCACTTCCTTGGATGACTCTTTACTGCTCTGTGGGCCATGGCTCTGGGGCCAGTGTCATAGCTCTGCAGGGCACCGTTCTTCAATTCCTCCTGACACGATCCAAAAAACAGAGACTTGTCCTAACCCAGAGTTAGATATCAAAGGAAAAGATGGAATTCAACAGTCAGTGGAGCTGATAAAAGCTAATGGGTGCGAGACAAAAGTCTGGTACTCCTCCCTGCCCACCATCATACTTCTTTGTGGGGAGGATGGGACAGGTTGCACTCCCAAAAATCTAGCTGAAGAGTCCATAGGTTGCTTCCGCTAGATGACACATGTCAGATGGGCTCTGCTCCCCTCCTGTCTGCAGCAGAAAAGGAGAGCTTCCAATCCAGCTCCAACTTGTCAGGTGCTGTGGGATGCATCCATGTTTCCACAGCTCTTTATGTCCCTTCTCATTTTCCATGCTGTCTTTCCAACCAGATTCATCAACTGCCAGATGTTGCTCACCTTGCTGAGTCTGTAGCTCATGCAGCTGTTAGATTCTCGCAAGGGTTTAAAGATTTTTATCAAGAGTAGCAAAAATTTGACAAGACACTTAACAGTTCTGCTGTGGCTGATGGAATTCTGAGTTGTAGCAAGAGAAACAGTAAGGTTCTTGTTCAGCTCACTCCCATGATGCACGGAAAGCTAAGAAACAGCCAGGTAGGCAGGGCAATGATGGCTCCATCTGGAGACTCAGGATGCTCAAGGTCAACTCTGCAACTCAGAGATGTGAAAGATGGGAATTTTTAAATGAGAAAAATGGCATTTTACAGAAATAAATGTAAGCAGTTTCCAGGCAAGCATCAGGAAAATACTTTCCAAATGCCCATGCCAGCTGGACAGAGGCTCTTCTGGAAGATGTGCACGCACAGAGCCCACAGTGGCGAGCAGCAGATCTGCACAGCAGGAGCCACAGCATGGGCGCTCGTGGCCTCCCTGAGCTCCAGGCCTTGGTGCTTCCCACGAGAAAGGGGAAGCTGCTACTCAGCAGGAGTGGGGAGGCCACGTGTCACAGTACTTTGGGGTTCCTGTTGCATCAAAGACTTCCTGACCGATGCTGCAACTACTTTCTCCACCCTCAGCATGCAAATGACCCCTGCCACCCATGTCTGGTGGCCAGTTGCCCTTTCCCTGGGAGGATGGCAAGGCACTGCAACAGCAGCCAGACAAGTTGAGTAGTACCCCTCGCAGTAACCCAAACCCTGCAGACAAACCATCTGCCCCCTAGGGTTCTCCTGACTTTGATTACATGGAGGGACTCAAGGACAAGGGGTTCCTGATGGGCTAGGTGAATATGAGTCAGCAGTACACCGCTGCAGCAACAAAGGCAAATCAGATACTGGGCTGCATCTGCAGGGACATCACTAGCAGAGAGAGAGACACATGATCATCCCTCTCTACTCAGTGCTTTTTAGATCACATCTAGCACATTGTGTCTAGTTCTGGTCCCCACAATTCAAAAAAGAAGTGCACAGACTGGAGAGGGTCCAGAGAAGAGTCCGAAAATGATCATAGGGCTCAAGAACCTGCCTTATGAGGAAACACAGCAGTCAGATCTTTTCTCCCAGGAGAAAAGAAGGCTCTGTGGGGGCCTCCTCACAGTTTTCCAGTACCTAAAGTGTAGCTACAAGTTAGGCACAGGTTCTCTCTTCGTAAGGAGCCACATGGAGAGGACAAGGGGCAATAGGTACAAGTTGCACCAGGAAAGGTTTAATCTTGACATAAGAAATAGTTTTGTTACAGTGAGAAAAATCAGTCACTGGAACAACCTCTCCAGGGATGTGGCAGAGTCCCTGTAGGTTTTCAAGACACAACTGGATAGAGTGCCAGATAATCTTCAACTAGATAATCTTTACCATGGACCAGACAATCTTTCAAGGTGCCTTCCAACCTGAGCTGTTCTTATGCTTCTATGAGACTCGTCCTGTCTCCAGACGCTGGGCTGCCTCCAGGCCTTTGCATTTCCTGGACACTGTACAGCCCCATTCCTGGGCATTTCCCCTGCTACCCAGGGACACTGCCTCCATTTGTCCCTCCCAGGGTCCCCTCCCCTGCCTCTTAGGTGGGGGAACCGTGACTGCACTGTCCCCAGACAGCATGTGCCCTTGACAGGAGAAGCGTTGTCTCTGCTTGCAGATCCCTCACTGCTTCTTTTCTGCAGGAAGATTTGCTCCCTTGCACATCCTGCCATGGCCTCCTGAAAAAGCAGAGAATAAAAAGGGAGACAAACCCATCACTTCGCTACTCCTAACCAGCAGGGTGCAGGGAGTGGGAGCTGCTGTATTTAGGAATGCACCTGAAGAATTTTGGATATCCCACCCACGCACCCATTCAGCCCGTGGATCCAGACTCATCTGTGTCATTTATACTAATCTGTCCCTTTACACTGCAGAGCAGTCACCCTTCACCATGAGATCACACAACTCCTACACCCACAAGAGCACACACATCACCAGGCACAACCTTGTCACAAATAAATCATGACTAATCTACCTATTATGGAGGAACCAGTAACAAATCACCCGCTAACCAAACAGAGCCAGGGAAGTGCTTTAGAAAGCGTGCTGCAAACCAGGGCCAACATGGAAACATAGACTCCAGCTATGGAAACATATGTCTCCAGCTACAGGGCAGGTCCCAACGCTGGAGAGACAGTGCTGGTAGGTACGAAAAGGCCTCGCTATACATGTGTGTAGGCATCTCTGTTGCCCATGCTGTTCTGCCTGAATTTGGAAACAGCTCCCCTCCAGCCCAGTGAGAAAACTTTCTGCACTGGGCTTTCTAACCTCTGTCACATCAATGGGGACCAGATCTGAGGATGCTGTCCTGGATCACACTGTTCTAGATCCTTCATTCTGCTCCACAGCATCTGCAAATTATATGGAGGTGGAAATGTCTGATCCAAACCTTAACCAACTACCCTGAAGGTTCAGGGCGAGTTTTTGGTCCTAATCCATTACTAAATGCTGGGAAGTTCATAGCACCTTACAAGCCTACTGTTGAAGCAAGTGCAATAGGGAGAGAAATAAGAAACCAATTTCTGTGCCAAAAGTGAATTCAATTTTGTAGAGAAACTGCATAGTCAATACCCAAGCATCCTGTGATCAGACTGTTCCAGTCTGCTCTTTTCCTTCCCTAACAGGATTTTCCCAGCACTACTTACCTCATCAGCCTTTCATTGCTACTAAACCAGGATTCCCAAACAATCTGTCCCACTGCCTCAAAACAACTTTCTGTCTATCACTAACAGGTCTGCAGCACCCATATGTCCTGCAGCCTCCACTGTTAACAACAGTCTTAATCTTCTTCCTTAACACCGGTTATCAAAGTAACACTCTGAGGCAGGAATAGATGCTGAATTTCAGATCATTAGCAGAAAACAGAAGCAATTATGAAAAAAAAAAATAGCCAAGAGAAAGAGATCTTACACTGGATTAAAAATAGATTTTTTTTTCCTTTTCTTTTTGTTCATTCTCATTATTTCAATTTGGTGTGCAAACAGCAAGCTCTGCAAGCTCAGAAGAGAAACGTGCCTGGCTAGGAGTGTGACAGAGATGGCCCACACAGGGACATATTCACCCCACTCATGCCAGCAGCGTGAAGGAAGGTGTGCCTAAGGTTTGTTCTGTGGGCCTGGGACACCTCCAAGGGAGATGTAGGCAAGACAGGCTGAGGAGTGGGCGAGCTGGCTTCTGTGCTAGGTGGCCATTGCTGCTGGGCATGTGGGATCAGAGGCACCACTTGGACTTGAGGAGGCAGCCAAAGCATGACAAAAGTTGCTGTTCCCGTGCAAATCCACTCAACACTTCATGGGCTAACATAGGTCATGTACCTTCTCAGTGACTTGAAAGCATCCAAGGAGAAAGAGTGTCCATCAGGCACCTGCATTTCCCCTCATTGGTCTTACTGGAGGGGTGTCATTTCCTTTGACAGCATCCTTTCCTCACACCTTGAAAAGCTTGGAGCTGGAAACCACCACCAAAGGAGAGAGACATAACCACTGCCATCACTAGCATGCATGGCAGCATGCATCACTTGTTAGTGGCAGGTACTGACAAAACAAAAAAAATCTGTCCCAAAGTGGGCAGGAGGAGAGGTGGATGCCTGCAAAGTGAGTGTGGCTCTCAGCAAGCACTAAGAAACAACTGAATCTTTGGGAGATAAAGCACATCTCTTCCATCTCCCCGCCAGAGAATATTTTGAGAAAGAATAGTTTGCAGCTGTAAGGGAACACTGAAACCCAGCAGAGCCAGGGGACAGTTTTAGCTGCTGCTGCTGCCCCACTGCTAATTGCCCAGCCTCCAGCAGCAGTCTCACCATCAGTGACCATCACCACCCTGGTGTGTGCCAGAGGACAGCACTTGTGGCCTGGTGGGTGGCAAGCAGGGGAGATTGTTCACATGGACTCAACAGCAAGTCAATAGCTTCCACATTGAACATTACATTAAGATGGATTGTTTAAATGCCTTGAGAATTTGTTTTGGCTGGGACAACCACAGGGACTCAGGGGAGGGAACAAGCAAGCTAGATACAATTTCCTTGACTATTAGTTGTTCTTCAGTGTCTGAAGGGCATCCCAAAGTGTTTATCATCAGTAGGCTTAAGTTCATTATGTGGGGTTCTGTAGTTATGATGGGAAATGCTTGGGGGAATCTACAACTAGACACCTCCCCAAATAAAAAGTTGAAAGCAAATGTGAAATAATGAGGGAATAAGAACAGGGAATGTTTGTATGAAGAAGAGCAGCCACAGCTCAGCTACAGAAAAACTTTGTCTATTCCAAGTATAGCAAATGGGAATGAAACTCTGAGTCAGACCTTATTTGTCCTATTAATTTGTCTGAGCAGAAAGTCACAACAGAGAGGGAAAAAAGATACACAAAACTGCTTTAAACAGCTTAAACTAAAACCAATCATTTACCAGCACACAGTCACAATAAAAGCAATTAGCATGCAAGATATTAAGAACATATCCCATCTTTAAAATGTCTATGGGCCACAAATAGAGGTGCACAAAAGATAGATTAGGAACAAATCTCAACCTCTTATGCCATCAATTCTCAAGTTAATTATCTGATAATCACCATGGCGTTCATTTACAGAATAAACTTCCCATGTAAATTTAAATCTGCATGTAAATAGAAAAAGAGTTAATTAACAAAACAATAAAGTACCCAGCAAAGTAAACACTCTGCTGACTCCACTCCCCCATTAGTGGGAAGAGTCTGCTGGAACTTTGTGCTGAACTCCCAGACTAAAGCACTGAGGTCTGTACTTCTAGCAGCAAAACCCAACGAGCTGTCATGAAAAATAAGTTGCAAGTTTGTCAGCGGTGAGGAAGCCCAGGAAAACCCAGATCCCAATTCGACACAGCTTATCCTTATTTCTACCTCCATCAAATAAAGCACGTAAGCCTCCATGGAAATCACACGCTTGCATCCTGAGCTGAATAGGAATAAGCAAAGAACATGCTTAAATATTTTGCAGAATTAGATCCACAGTCTTGATTTCATACTGCAGTAATTCCACAGAAAAAGAGGTTTTTTCCCCTGAAAATTAAACTTATTTTGGGTTCAGCAGAGAGATTTTTCGCTTTGATTCTCACTTATGGAGTCAGTCTTTCCTCCTGTCTCCTCCTCTAGAGATGTTCTAAAAAACCAGATTTCTGATTTCTTTGCATGTTTCACAGCAAACTGCTGTGTTCAAGTTCCCTGATTTGTTACACAGAGAAAATTCTCAACTACACTATTTCGATGCCATGCAGCCCTTAAATGGAAGATACTGTAGAAAAAGAAAGGATAATCTAAGAACTTCACCTTCCCTGGTGGACTACAGATTAACACAATTTGCTTTACTGAAAGAGGATTCTAATGCTTTTAGAAGCATTTTTAGAGAAGAAGAAAGGAGGAAGGAGGAGACATGTTGGGCGTATAAAAGGAATAGAAAATACGGAAATTTGAGTGGTTATGTGCCTTTTTTGCATCTTATACAGTTATATATATATCTACAAAGTAATAATGGAATATAAACATTAAAAAGGTCTAAACGGCCAGACTATCCACTGCCTCACCCTGTCTGAGCAATGGCCAAAAGCACAGGCCTAAAGCAGAAGCATTCATATGTAATACTTCCCCAAACCCTACCAATTCACAGCTCAAGGACTTACCAGGATGGCTACTTCATGGTTAGCAATGCTCAGTAGCCTCCCTTCTTGATTGTTTTCCCCTGGGAAATCAAAAATTATAGCACAACAAGAGCTTTCCAACTTCACGTTGCGTGAAAACCCTGGTCCTTTTCATTCCTTTCGTTTTGAGGCTGCTCCCAGCTAGCTTCTTCAGCATCCCACTGCTCTCATGCAGGGGAAAAAGGAAAGCACCATTGTCGATCTTTTCCTCGCCATTTCAGACCTCTCTCACTGCCTGGGGACATCTCCCCTGGACTGACAGGCCCAGGTGGTTCAGCCATTCCCCACCTGAAAGCTGCACCATGGCTCTCATCGGTCACTGCCAGCCCTGCCCCTGCCAGGTCAGCTGTGCTCTCTGGACAGACTACAGCAGGGGTATCAAACTCATTTTCCCCAGGGGCCACATCGGCCTCACCGTTGCCTTCAAAGGGCTGAATGTAATTTTTAGGACTGCATAAATGTAAGAGTAGTCTAAAATTCCTAAAATTACATTCAGCCCTTTGAAGGCAACGGTGAGGCCGATGTGGCCCCTGGGGAAAATGAGTTTGATACCCCTGGACTACAGCCATAAGATTTTTCTCACCCAGATGTTCACTGACTCCTAATGGAACCTAATAGATGTGTGAGCCACTCATGCCTTTTTCAGTAGCCAGACCATTTCTTCCTTGCTTGGTGCAGAGGTCAATCTTCCCAGCCGCCTGTAGGTCCCTCAGCTTTCCCATGTCTGGCTGGTCTAGCACAGCAGCTTGCAAAGCTATCCAAGCCGTGAGATATACAAACTCTGGCCTGCTCCTAGGACCCAAGAGCCTTGTATTAGTGAAGAGTGTCATAAATATACCTTTAGACATCCATGCTTCAAAACAGGCCAGGTCTTCACCCAAATCAGAGTCTCAAAAAGATGGTTGTCCAGTTCGAGTTACCAGGCTCTCAGATCACTGCTTCTGGCTAGATGACCCCATTCTCAGGAGCCTCAAAATGGCCTTGTCACGCAACTCAGAAAAAATTTTGTCCTGCTCAAGTCCAATTAAATGCTCAAATGACAGCACAAAATGAGCTACTCAGCCTCCCATACCTTTGCCTCTACTGAGGAATGCACCAAACTGGTGTTCACACTCTGAGAACAGAGAGCAAGACAACCTTGCATATATAGAATGTGTGCATTAAAACATAGACAAGTAACAGTAGGACAGTATGTTCATAGCTCTCCCTCCAGGCACAGAGGGGTAGGGGTTCAGCTGCAGGTGCAGCCTCCCAAGGACAGAAAACAGGGGACTTTGTGCCACACCAGTAGTGGTGAGACTGACCCCACGACACCCCCATCCTTCCTCCCTGTCTCTTTAGACCTTCAGTAATTCCTCTCTGAATTGCCTGCCCCTCCTAACATTATCAGGCAGAAGCGTACGTCCCACTTCATTAAGCCTGTAAGCCACTGGCTGGATGATATCTGACTTGCATCCGTTTGCAATTTAAAACGGGCATTTGCTTCAGATCAAAGCAGCAGCGGCAGCAGGAACAGAAATTAGCATCTCACGGTCTCTCTTTCCCCGGTTTCATCGCCACAGTGTGTCTCCCTCATTACCAGGGAAATGAAATGTCTTTACAGTTCAGGCTGCCTCTGCCTTTTATCCTGTGGCCACCATGTGAGGCATTACTGCCACATTTAACAGCGATTGGTCATGGCCCTTCTCTTTCAAATGGGACAGTGGGCCTCTCCTCCCTATTAGCATCCCATAAGGGGGGTGCGGGGTGTCACAGCCCCTCCTGATTTGCCATACTGCTCCCAGCATTCACCCATTCATTCAGTCACATTTAAAATAATGATAAAAATGTTTTCCCTCCTGCCAGTAGGTTTTCACACTTAGTCAGCAGTCCCAGAAACAAATGCTCCTGCCACCCCTGTGAGGAGCTGGTAGCAGCACACATAAGGCCAGAGACCACCAGCCCCACCATGCTTTGCCTTCACGATGGTCTCCAAGGAGGAGGGTGAGGACAACACCCATGGTGAGGGCAAGCTCCAGAGATGCTGGAGGAGCAGCTCCCTTCCCTTTCCCTTCACTTTTGCCCAGCAGCCCAGGCACATAACCTGCACTTGGTACCTGGAGGGCGAATGAGCAAAGTGTCAACTAAAAGACAGAATACCCTCTGCTTGGGTTATTCTTTTTAAATAAAGGTGCTGATGGAGGTGAGTGGTTTGCAATGGCACTAGTGAGCTCACAGCCACATACCCCTGGAGAGCTTACTGGCACTCACTGTGCAGGAGGGCTCAGCTCTCTGCCAGTGTCATTTATAAACACATACTTCACCTTAGAAACATACAGGAAAAAATTTAATGAATGAGTGAAAGCAAGAGAGCCACGATGAGCACATACTTGAATGTGTTGCCTGTGGTATTCCGTTTCCTGTCTGGATTGCAGAAATAAAGTAGTGCCTGGACCTTGCTTAGCAGTTTGCATTTCTAAATAGGAGCTGCTAGGGAAACACACTTGTGTTTGGTTTAAATAATGTCCATGAAAGGATTTCTTTTTTTAAATGCCCAGGCAGGTAGGAGACCATTAATCTTGTCAGTCCCACCCCACCACAACCAGCCTTTTTGCTGGTGAGCGCAGCTGAGCTGGTCTCCCCTGTTTGCTGTGGTAGCAAAGCGAGTCAGATACCACATCACCCCTCACACATCCTTCCCACCCCTAGCCCCATGGTCTGTACTGCTTCTGCCTTGGAAACTATCCTTCTAGGGCAAGGGCTGCCTTTTCCTGCCCTGTTCAACAGGACTGTAATCTCATATTGTCTGCAGGAAGGAAAGAGGGAGGAGGCAGAGGATTGGAGGAGAAGAACCAAAAAAACAGCAGTAGGCAGGTACGAAGCAGCAGTTTCTTAGTGGTTAAGGAAGGTTTAGAATCCTAGGAGTGGTTCTGCTTTGTCTTAGTTGCCAAAGACCAAGGGTAAAGGGCATGCAAAACAAGCAGGGGCTGCAAGAACCAGCTAGGATGCAAAATGGCATCAAGTGAGACCAAAGCACATACCAAAACTGCATCTTTTATTTCCAGTTTTTAAATATTTGATCACAGGAAAAACAATGTCAGATTTCAAACTCAGAGTTAACAGGGAGGAATGAAGTGCTGTTGCATTGTTTAATACTAGAGTTAGGTTATGGTTGGACTCAATCCTGAGAGTCTCTTCCAACTGGAACGATTCTATGATTCTATGCTTGAGACAGGACACCCCAGGAGAACTCCAAGTCGTTTATTCAGAGGCATTCATTGAAAGTTTGGTAACCTGCCTCAACAGCCTTGTCCTGGCAGTACAGGACGGCACGCTGCTGCTGTATCTCCTGCTCCCAGGGAGCAGGGCAGGCCAGGAAACCCTGAGCCATTGTTTGCCAGAGGCTGCAAAATATTATCTTCCATGTAAGCCACTTCCCACTGCTCCTGCACAGCAACTAACCCATCACCCACCTTCCCTCCTCACAGGATAGAGGAGCCCTGCAGCAAAAGGTCCTCAGTGCATCCATCTCCAGGTGAGAAAGTCAATGGTGCGATCCTGTGTCCCATTGCATGTTGGGTGAGCTGCCTTGGTGGTGACTGAGCACTGGCCTTGCTCCTGTCCTGCCCCAAGGCAGGTGCCATGAAAACATTCCAGGAAGGCAACACAACACGAAGGTTATATTCCCAGCTATCCCACCCTCACGTCATCCATCTTCTGGAACAGTGAGGGTATGCCAAACTGCAGAGTGTGCTGGCTTGCTTGGGAGGTCATGCTGCTCTCCCTTTGCCTTACAGTTTTCGTATCTTCCTACAGAACCACAAGATCACAACACAGTTCTTGCATTTCTATAGCCCTGTGTGCAGCTGCTTTCCAGGGAATTAATTCCTCTCGGGCTCAGCTCTGCATTGCCCTATAGCCACTTCAAACTGCTTTAAAACCTACGAATGGACCCTGGACTTTCCCACCACACATTGCCCTTACACAGGACATTCGCTGGGTGAGGGCACATCTGGGGGACAGGGTGTGATGGAGGAACTGCTGTGCTGCAGGGTCCGCACTGTTGCACTGTTTTTCCCCACGGGACTATAACAGGTAAATATATATTTTCTCAGTTGTTCTAATTTACATCAGAGGCTGGACTTGGAAAAAAGGTGGCGAGGGGGGTGGGTGAAGGTGACTAAGAGCCCCGGCAGCAAAATCAACATAATCTCCTGACCCACCAAACACACATCTCTCTCCCTCTCATACATTTACCTCAGCTGAGTGAAATGTTCTCTTTAAAAATAGGACTGTTTTGGAGCTTTTGCTGTGATAAGTTACAACTCTTTCTAAGTTCACTCATGGAAAAAAATACATCTTAAAAAATATAGCTGAAAGGTTTGGCAGTGATCCATCAAAACCAGAAAATAAAATAAAGAAGAAAAACACCCCACCACTATAAAAACACACATTCTTCTTGCAGATCCTTTCATCAAGGCCCTAGGCACACTTCACAAACTTAAATTAAAACCTATAAACCTGAGTGAACAGAAAAGCTGCTACTTACACAGGCCTCTGCTTAACAGAACAAAAATGGGACAGGAGAAGAAAGTGCCCCATTAATGAAGAAACCTCCCTCTCCCTGCTTACCTTCTTTCCCCAGTCCACCAGACACAAAAATTGTGTGTTCCAGTAGAGTCTGCAGCTTTTTACATGAAGATCAGTAGGCAGCAAAGGTGCCTCTATGGACCGGCAGTGGAGTTCTGGGGTGGCTGAGTGAGGGCTTGGGGGATGCACTAATCCCAGCCAGGTCACTCATGGGGCTTGCATGCAGACTGACCCACACACACAACTGCTGCAGCAGGGCAAGGGGCTGTCCCATGCTGCCACCTCCACAGCACTCTGATAATGAGTAGCAACCTAAATAAATCAGATTTTTGAGCAGAAGGCTGGTTTTGATGAGGTTCACCCCAAGACAAAGAATAGGCTGTCAAGCCATCTGTTAGTGGTTTGCTGCAGTCACACCTGAGGAGGTGTGAGACGCCAAGTGAAAAGGGAAAAATTATTTTTAAAAAGAAGGGGAAACTGAACACCCACATCTTCTTAACTGCAACCCTCAGGCAGGTACAGGGACAAAGCACAAGCACGTAGAAGAATGTAAGAAAAAAAGAAAAAAACCTGTTTTTTTCTGTTTGTTTTAAGCAATAATAGAGCACGTCAGACCTATCTCATATGTCCTGCAAGAAGGCTTGAAAGCCTTGTGGGAGAGGGTAAGCAGTAGGTATCACACATTCTTGACTTTACAAAGCTTGCGGAATATGCTCCCAAGGTACACTTGTGGGCAAGCTAAGGAAACAATCCAAGTGAAAACACAGAGGGACAGCACAAAATTGGTAGATAAACTGTGCACAGGTTACTTGGTCATAGTTTATGGTCAAAACTGGTTCGTTCTTTCCTTTCCTAAGCCCTAGTACACCTACATCTCCTTTCTGTATCCTCTAATAAGAAGCCGGGCACCAGGCAGCTGGCATACAGCTGGCTCAGGGATGGCTGTCAGGCAACCCACACTGCAGCCTTCCCTTGGTGGGACAACTCGCCTGCCTCCTCTCCTTCATGCAGCTACCACTTTCATGAAACCTGTAGGAGTCTGATGCCCTGGGAGCATCTGCTTCTCTGTCAAAACAGACTGAAACTGGTCCATGAGTTAAAGCATTATCGAGACAGGACTAAGACAAACAGACAGGAGGATCTTTCACAAACTGGTGCAGAAAACTGTTCAACAGACCCGTGCAAATGGTGCTTCAATTAGATAGGAAAAGTCAACAGCCTGAACACACAGTGGAGAAGCTACTTGCTAGACAGCAAATCTGCAGGAAAGGAGCCTGCTGATTGCGAGCCAAGGGCAAACAGTGCTGTGCTGTCACACGCACACAGAAAATCAAACACCCTACTGAGATGTGTAAACGGGACATAACCCACAAGTCTGGGGGGGAAACCTCCGCAGAGAGCCCCACGTGCGGCTCTGAGCACTCACGCTGTGGGAGAGACAGCTGGGGTCAGGGCAGCAAAGGGAAAAGCTGCACAAGGTCCAGAAAACAGAACCCGCAGGGAAAAGCTGAGCAAACTGGAGCCAGCCAGTACAGAGGTGGCTAAATGGGGGGGAAAAAAAGAGCAGCAGTCTTAAAAATTTTGCAAAAAGTGCTTTTTTAATAAAAAAGGGACTGAAGCACCTCCCAGTTCCTTAGGATACAGGGCTGGGAGCTTTTCTAATTGTAAGTGGAGGACTCAAACAGATGATCTAAAGCAGCTGTGGTGCCTCCAGCCCTCCCTCTAGTCAAAGGAAGCAGTTCATAAACACCTGCCATGATTTTCATATGGGTGCTTTTGTCTGAGGACAGTGCTTTGAGTGTCTTTCTGACACCTGACCTTACAGTTCGCTGGGACCATGTTCCACTTTGTACTAATAGCGGTGGAGTATCACTTGACTTATAGGGTCTGGGTTGAAATCTGCTTTCCTCTAATGCGTCGGCCAGTCAGCCTTGAGCTAGCAGAGCTCCTCAGCCTGGAAAAGGTGAGCCTGAGCTGGATCCCAGAGCGTAGAGAAGCTGCCCTGCAAGCACAAACATGGCTTTTATTTTACATGGTGCAACCTGGAAGCATCTAATACCAGGTTCCAGCCGTGAAACTTCTTCATCCACAGACAGCCCAAGCATTAGGGATTGGATGCTGTCTTCTCCTAGAACAGTTACAGCAAAGGTAGGAACTGTGAAGTCTTTGTACACTCATCTCCAAGACGGCTTGGTGTCCACTTCTTCCTTCTGGGATCCAAGACTCCATGCAAGTGTCTTATTGAGTCAACAGGATTTTGTTTTGTGGATAGCTGTGGTACTACTATGGACTTTCTTCAGCCCCAGCCAGCTCTGCACTGTCCTCATGTTTCTGCAACAGGTTTTGTGATTAAGACCCATTTCCATTTGGAGAAAGTGCTCTTTGGGTATAGGCACTCTCAGAACAAAGGGACAGCGGTGTCTGAGAGCTTCCCCAGCTAAAGGTGGGCAAGGGCAAGTGCAATGCCTTAAATGGGACACCAATATGCTACTTCCAGATCTGCCACTGATTTTTAGCCTGCACACCACATAGATTTTGTCAAGTTACCTAAAATGAGTAGCAATTTTGTGTTACAGAGCAAAGGGCTGTTTTTTCCCTTATGCCTGTAGAGGACTGTCCTGGTCTCCACAGTGGGAGACACATACTGCAAGGACCTCAAATATACCACAATGAACAGCGTATGAAATGGGTGGGTACCTAACCTAAGAGACAGCCATGCCTGTTAGGAAAACCCTGTTTGCTTAGTAATTCAAAGCTACTTCGTTCCACTGGAAGTATACATGTAATTCCAAAGATTCATTGCAAGAGCTGCTACAAAACAATAAAAAGCCCCTCTGCAAGTGCTCCGTCTTCTGCAGCTGTCCAGTTCCACTCATTCAGATTACACCTGCCATTACAGGCCAGCTAAGTTTTCTTTTCCAAACCCTTGCAGTTCCATCATCTGGTTGTCTGTGACGTTGCCCTTTTTGCTTTTTCTGAATTTGAAGCACCAGCAGAAGACAGCAAGGGCCGAGAGAAGGATCAGAACCAGCGGTAAGTATAGGATGAAGTTCAGCAGTGGTGGGGATGAGCAGATCCTAGACAAAACAGTTGACTCTGGATGAAAAAAAGAAAGAAAAGAAAAAAAGTGAGGCTCCAAGCTACTTTGAGTTTCTCCTACTGTTTCTGTACATTATCTTCTTATCACTTTTCCCTCGGTCTTCAATAGCTACCAATTTTTAAGAATTCATACAGGCTGCCTGAGGAGAAGAGGGAGAAACACCAGACAATTTACTTCAATTTCTTGTTTTGGGAGGTCAGATAGGGCCCTGGCTCGTTCAGCTGAAACATCTCACCAGAAACAGCATGGCTCTCCAGCTAACCCATTCCAGACTGGGCCCAGTAAGAAAAAGCCACAGACTCTTCACGCCCTGGGTCCCTGCCTGACACCAGTGGCAGCAGGGTGAGGTAGATGTCTGTCAGGGGCTGCACCATTGAACAAGGAGGGGCAAGAGAAAAGCAAAGGACATCAGATCAAGTAGGTCCCTCTCTTCCCCAGACACATGCCCCTCCTTGCTTCTGCTTCTCTGCTATCCTGTTTCAGCCATGCTGAGCTGCAGGCAGCTGTGAGCCCCATCCCCAGCAGCTCCTGCAAATCAGTGCCCCAGCTGAAGTGGAGGCTGCCTGTACTGCTGGTGAACCCCCTTGGGTACTTCAAATAATCATATTTGATCAGTCCCATGCTAGCTGAAAAGCTCTCATTTGCAGCCTCTCCATTTTTGTCCTGGACTCCTTACAGCCACCCATTAATTGGACATAAACATCTTTTCACTTGACATGTAGCTTCAGCACCACAAGCTGACCTCAGATGCACCTGTCCTACCATGAAGGGTCATGCCAACACCTTTGAGTCTGTTATATCCACCTCAAAATATCCTTCCTCAATTCTCCTCTTTACCCAAGACACATATGCAGACGGTTTACACTTGCTCTGCAGAACCATGCTGAGTGTGTGGGTCTGCTGATAAGAAGCTGTCCATGGAGGACCCACACAGCCTGGTGGGCTAGGTGTGACCCTGGGCATGCACCAGCCTGGGGGCTACTCCTCGCTGTGTAACCAGCTTTTACCTCTCTACCTCAGAAGCTCTGTGCCCCATCCATATAGATTAAAGCAACATTTGCTCTCCCATAGGAAAACAGGTAGAAGTCTCCACTACATGAATGCCTCTGTGGTACCAGGGAGGTATCCTAAAGGGCAGCATCAGCGATTAGAGATAGAGTTACTCCTGGTTAGGGGTATACTTGCACATGACTGTGTCACTGCCCCTCAGAAAACTCCAAAACATTTCAACTCATGAGCCAGAAGGACATTTCAAGACACCTGCATCACTGAGGAAACACACATGCAAAAGAATACAGAAAAAAGAAAAAGAGAAAGATAAAACACCCAGCTAATCTTTCAGATTTTGTGAAAACCACTTGCAAAAACACTTACATAAAAATTGGAGGAGAATTTTCCAGCAGTTACTGAGCAATTTTAGCAATGGTTACCCTACCAGCAATGGGTAACAAGAGACAGAGGGAGCTGATGAAGGAGAAATCTGAGTGCTAGGGGGAGCCATGATGGACAACAGCAGGAACATAACAGCAGAGCGATGAAGCCCTGTCAGTCCCTCCCTCTGCAATTAAATCCAGATTAGCTCTGCTGTAGGCGCAGAAGCATGAATAGGTTCCGTGCCTGCCTGTGCCAGCAGCAGGCACACAGGAGGGCTTTGGGCTCTCCAGGGTCCCCTGAGCTCTTCCACCTCAGACAGCCGGTAATTGCTGCAGGAGTTATAGCCACATGTGGGCACCCAGGCTGGCTTTGGGCATGGCACCTCCAGGGCGGAAGGCACAAGCAAAGCTACAGGATCCTCTCAGCTGGTGCAACATGATTGATTTCACTGTTCATATTTTTTTATTCTGCATGGGTCATCTAAGCCTCCGATTTCCCCAAAGAGGCAACAAGAGAGTACTTTTTTCCCACCTGTTACCTCCCTAAAAACATTGTGTGTGCTGACCAAAACCGTAGCTTTTATTTATGTGAAATTCTGCATGTAGAATCCAGCTTAGACAGACCTGCATCCAGCATGCACTCCAACTCACCCCAAGAGGACAGAGGCTGTTTTTGGAGATCTCGCTGGAGATGGACTTGCAAGAAAAATCACATCAATAACTTTTCCCCAAAACAGTTAGCATTCTGGCCCCAATGGCACAGCTGAGAGCAGGGGTTTGTGCCCCTGGTACCACAGAAAGCCTAGAAGCTTCAAAGCACTGCAGACACAAGTACACTCAGTAGTACTCTTTGGACGACATACCTCACAGTTGAAGTGCTTGGTATCTCATCTGACCACCACCTCCAACAATTACAATGCCAAGCATCTAGGTTTCAGTCCTGGCAGATCAACAGGGATCTCATTGCCTTCCCCACCAGGTCCATAGCACAGAATCATAGAATAATAGTTCAGGTTGAAAGGGACCTTCAAAGGTCATCTAGTCCAACTCCCTGCCATGAGCAGCGACATCTTCAACTAGATCAGGTTGCTCAGAGCCCTGTCCAGCCTGCCCTGGAATGTCTCCAGGGATGGGGCATCAACCACCTCTCTGGGCAACCTGGGCCAGTGTTTTACCACACCCATTGTAAAAAATTTCTTCCTCACATCTAGCCTGAATCTCCCCTCCTTTAGTTTAAAACTATTATCCCTTGTCCTGTTGTAACAGGTCCTGCTAAAAAGTCTGCCCCATCTTTCTTATAGGCCCATTTTAAGTCCCTTGAAGGGTTCACTCCCTCCCCAGATTTCAAACACAACTCTGGCAATCTCCTCAGCACTGATTCTGTCTGCAATCCCTTAGCAAAGATTCCCAGTCTCACTGCAGCCTTGCCATTGCAACCAGCATAGCCAGCAGAGAGCTGCCATTATTTCCCCCACAACACCCCAGCACTGCTAAGGGGGCACCAGCGCAGGGCAAGCAGCCCCTTGCACCCAGCAGCATTACCTGGCGGGATGGTGGTGAGCTGGGTGTACCCTGAGCGTGCCCAGGCATGCAGAGCCCAGTCCTGTCCCTCACTCTGCTGCTGCCACTCCTGCACCTGGCACTGATACACGCCAGCATCGCCCTCCTCCACACTGTGCAGCGTCAGGCTGAAGTCTCCAGCAGTGGGGCGGCGGAGGTGCAGCCTCCTTGCCAGGACCTCCTGGAGGTACTTGATGGAGCCATCGTGGTGGAGGGTGAGCAGAGGCCTGATGTGGCCACTCTTGTCCTGCCGAAACCAGGTGGCCGAGAGGCGGGTGGCAGGCAGGCGGGCACCCTGCAGCAGGCAGCGCAGCATCACCTCCTCGCCCTCCCTCGTTGAGATGCTGCTGTTGGTTTTATCCAGCTGCAGTTCGTGCTCTGGGGTGGGATGCAAGCAGTAAGAGACGTTGCAGTGTTGCAATGCCATAGAAATGCTCCTGCCTGTGCCCACAAGCTGATGGAAATCTTGTGAAGCAAAGCATGGGGGACAGGGATGGCCTTTGGGAAGAGTCTCTGCAGGACACCCACAGACCCTTGCTCCTGTGACTCATTCTCCCTGGGGTGTTTTTTTTCTCCTTATCATCTCTGACTACTGTTCACAACCCTTTGCTGTAATATTTTCCACCCCCTCTAAATAAGCGATAAGGCATCCTTTGGATCAGAAGCTATTTAAGAAGCTGGAATTCTCTGATCCACTTTACTTAGGGGTGCAGCCTGTAAGCCAAGCAAGGCCAAGAAATGGAGGAACTGACTAAGGGAGACCCACTGTGCACCCCAGCCACATAGTGCCCAAAGTGACAGCAGCTGAGCCCTCAGTAAGGAGAACTGAGTGCCCTGCTCCAGGATGCTCAGGAGTACCAGGAAAGGGCTTCTTTATTCACAGCACCGTACAACTAACCAAGTGCACCATGCGTTGGAGGGAAAAGAAAATGCCATGAATCACTTTGTTAGAAAGCATTAGACATCATCTGCCCGTGGCAAAAATACCAGCTTGGCTGGTTTGGGAGGATGTGATAAATCCTCCTAAATCCCTGTTTCCTTTTGAGGGGCACTGACACCTCCAGCATCCCTAAATCGCAGATCCAAGGCAGGAGCTGCTGCTTCTCCTAAGCCCTGACAGCTTAGGAGAGGCCTGTCAGGGGCCCCATTGTAACTGATCCAACCTTCTCTAGCAGAACACATACAGGAGATAACCACCTGCTCACCTGGGAGCTTGAACTCCAGCGTGGTCCTTCCCGATGCTCCCTCTCCGAGTTTGTACCAGCTGTCCACGAGCCAGAGCCATTCCTCTACCACACAGTAGTACCTGCCTTGGTCCCCGGGGTTCGCAGAGAGTATCCGCAGCCAGAAAACATTGCTGGACACCCTCTGGCTCAGGAACCGGGACTTCTGTGCAGGAGAGCTGAACTCAGCTCCATATTCCAGTATGCTGCTGTAGTTGGCCCTTATGATTTGCAGAGGGTTTGCATCTGCTGGAGAAGGAGGTAGGACGTACCAGGTAATGGTGAACTGAGAATTATTCGGGGCAAACACAATATTGCACTCAATGGCTGTGTCAGCACCGCTGGCAATCTCCACAGAGCTCTCTTTTGTAGCTACCTGAAGCTTGCTTTCTAAAATAGAGGAAAAAAAAAGACTCATACCAGCTGCAGCTGCCAACACAGAGCTGTTGACAAGGAGAGGAATAAGGATGGACTGAGAGACCTGCCGAAAGAGAAGGGAGGAAGAGGGTGTTCAGGGGGGTCGGGAAAGGAGGGAAAGAGCAAATCCACACACCCTTATCTGAACTGTGGTGTGGAATTACTGGGTACTACTGGGCACGGGAGTAGTGGAAGAGGCATCTGGCGGACCACGGGGCAGGAATAGGGGGATGTAGGTAGGTGCTGTGCTGGAGCTTGGAGGCAAAGCCTCTGTCTGAAGCAAATGTGTCCGTCTGCCACTGCTTCTATCAGCAGGCTCACACGTAAGTGACAAAACGAGCCCATGGCTTTGGAGGCTGTTAACAGTGTCTTATCTCAGAGAGACTACAGAGCCTGCTGAGTTTCACTGGCATTCACCATCTCAGGTGAACCACATCTCAGAAACCACATAATACAGTCCTGGAACAGGACCCAGGAATATCACTCAGCCAACCTGCTGAAGTCCAGGAGGTTTTTTCAGGTACTCAGAGGTGAACTCTGCCAAAGGGAAAGAAAAAATACTCCCAGGTATTTCAGTTGGAGACTTTGCTCCTGTTTCAAAGGCCACAGGAGAGGAGGAGGCAGGACTAGGGGAGGTGGTGGACGTTGGGGACAGCCTTCCCTTGTCAGACACACAGATGTCCCTTCCCCAGCCGCAGCTGCCATCACACACTGCTCTGCCACATCTCCCAGTAAAAAATAACTGCAGAAAAGCTGCACCAAATGCCTCCCTCCAAGGGAGCTCCTCCTGGCAGTGCTGCTGTGGTCAGGGGCAGGCAGGTAAAATCCAGGATCTTTCCACAAAAACAGAGAGGCTGCCAGCACAGGAGACAGCAAACTGCCCAGGGGTACCTCTCGCTTGAATAAGGCCTGACCTGACACCTGACACTTCCCCAGAGCAGAAAATGCTCTGGAGAAGAAAAGCTACTAGAGCTCAGAAAGGAGCCACAGGAACCACTGCTGTGAGCACTCGATTTTGATGAGAAAAAATGCTGTTACACTCAGAAAAGATCACCTCGAGAGGAAGCAAAGCACTTGCTGCAAAGCCCCTTTCTTTCGGCTCCAAGTCTCCTCTTGTTCCCGTTAAAGATCAATTACTGAAAAGGGCAAAGCGGCTGCCTGCCTTTTCCTTAAGCACGGAAAGACGTGGTGCTGTTTTCCCTTTGAATTCCAATTTAATTAACCAAGCCGAGCCTCTTGCTGCTGGTCTTGCCGTGAACCCTGCCTGCTGATGTCATGCTTTCTGCCCAGCCCGAGAGCAGTGGAGCAGGCAGGAGGGCAAAGCCACTGCAAAAACCCATGCGGGAGCACCCCTGCTAGGGCTGGGCAGCATCTGCCTGCCCAGGGCACTAATTATGGAGCCCCACCAAAGGTCAGATGCTCAGCTACCTGAAAAGTTGGAAACTGAAAGGATCTGTCCTCCTTCCCCTCCTGTTACGACCTCTCATGCTTATCCCTCCTGTCTGAAGTTATAAGCCAGATTCATGGGGGCATTTAAACACCTAAAGTGCCAACAGACACCGAGTGGTAAATAAAGTGCAGAAGCAGAAGTCTAGAACTAGAGTATCTCTGCAGGTTCCCTCCATGAGATTTTCTACATGAAGGAACAGGCTGGTGATTTTCATGATTTGCAGCTTCATTTTCAGCAGCTTTGCCTCAACCCCTTTGCTGCTAGAGCCAGCTTCCTTCCCAGACTTACTCTCTGCCTTCCTAAATATCCTACACCAGCTCATACTGCCTTTCTTAGGAAGACCATACTAGAGCCAGCAGCCAGCTCCCACCACGCCTCCCCCACGCCTCCTCCAGTTCTCACCATCTTTACGGCATTGCAGTATCCAGTAATGGCTACAATGCATTTGGGGCCAAATAACTTGCTCCTCTGCTGCTACCATCTCCTCTTAGACGATCTACAATTACACCTGCTCATCTTAATGCCATTTACGCTACTAATGTAGCCACTGTGTGTTGTCACCCCCAGCCTCAGTACCACCCTGCAGACCCCATGCCCTGGCTGTCTGTCACTCACGTAGTAACACAGAGCACCCCAGCACCCAGTTCTGCAGGGGCGAGGAAAGGGCAGCAGTAGAGCAGGAGGGAGAGCACCATGGAAACGGGCTTGAACAGGGAAAGAAATGTTATCAGCTTACACTACAGCAAACCCAACTGTTAAAAAACATGAAAAACGCATAATTTCAGTTCACTGGCTTGTGATGGCAAAAACCCAAGGATTAGGGGAAGGAGCAGTTTACGTATGAAAAAAGAACAAGAACTCTCCACTGCTGGCAAAACAGACACAAGGGAAAATAAAACCATATTCTCACACCTCCCTCACATGCTCAGAGTTTTTGGTCAGGACAACCCCTCCAGTTCCCCCAGCAGCCCCAGCCGAGAGCAGGGCAAGCTGACACTGTGCCGCTGCCAGGGCTGGTGGGGAGCAAGCACAGGATGGGCTGGCCGGGGCTGCAGTGCCTTTGCAACATCTCTCTTCCATAAGAGGACAAGGCTCCCTGCACAGCGCTGGCAGGCGCGGTAGTGGCACAGACCCTGCTTGCAGAGGTAGCCATAAAAGGGAACCCCAGGCAGAGACTCCATCTGAGCAGTCCAGCCATGCCCAGGAGGAGATACCTCCACCCAGAGCCCCTTGAATCTTGGTGGATCTGTGCTGGCTCCCAGCCCAGCATAGAGCCCAGAACTTTTCTCACCTCAAATACACCAGGGGAAGCTCAGGGGGACACACATATCCCAGCACCAGCTTCAGGGCCCAGTCTCTGTCTACCACCTTCCAGTCCCACACAAGCTCACACCATGGGAGGCACCTTGCACCACCAGCATTCAACTGGGTTCCTCCTGGGTGACTATTTCTTCCCAGAAACAAGGCTTAAAATCCTAGTGGTAAGGCTGATCCCTATATGCTTGGCATAATTTGCAAACAAATAGATATCGCTACTCCTCAGCAGCAAATTTGCCTCCAACAGTGTTGTCAGGAGCCGTGGGTGCTGAGGAAGAAACAGGACAGGCAGGACCATGTCATGTGGCCCCACGAAGTCCTTTCGGTTCTTAGAAGGGGCCTATAAGAAAGATGGGGGGAGACATTTTAGCAGGGCCTGTTATGACAGGACAAGGGCCAATGAATTTAAACTAAAGGAGGAGAGATTCTGGCTAGAGACGTGGAAGAAGTTTTTTACAATGAGGGTGATGAAACAAACACTGGCACAGGTTGCCCAGAGAGTGGTAGATGCCCCATCCTTGGAGACATTCAAGGCCAGGCTGGACGGGGCTCTGAGCAACCTGATCTAGTTGCAGATGTCCCTGCTCATGGCAGGGGCGTTCGACTAATGAGCTTTGAAGGTCCCTTCCAACACAAACTGTTCTATGATTCTATGATGTGACCCTGCTGGGGACACCCCAGCTGTCAGTTCTCCTGGTTGCCCCAGTCACGTTTGATGGATTTAAAGTTGCAGAAGGAGAAACTTCTGCTGAAGAAGCACCTGTGGCGCTGCTTACCTGGCAGTACCACCTTTATGCCCACAGCATTGGATTTGGTGGTAGCTGCTGGTTGCCCCAACGGCTGGCTGTTCCTCCTCCAGACCTCCACCTCGCACAGGTACGTCCCCTCGTCAGCAGCTGCAGCACTGAGGATGCGCAGCCTGAAGGAAAAGGCAGCCTTTGTCAGCTGGGCTTTCTCCTGGAAGTGTGGCTGTGCTGCTTTCCAGGCTACTGTGCCGCTGGGAAAGACCTGGACTAGTTCCTGGTAGTGACCAGTGGGTGGGTTGGGCTGGAAGAGCCATCTCACAGACACTGGTACCTCCTCGAAGGTGTAGTTGGCACCCGCTTGGCAGACAAGTTCAACACTCTGCCCATATCTGACACTGGCAATTCGGCTTTTCAGCGTGGCATGCAGACTGAGACCTGCTTGGGAGGAGACAGCCCTTGGCACCGGGACAGAAACCCTGCCCTGTGTCACCTTGCCACCACCCTTCCCATGCAGCACTGTCCCTGCTGCCCCACCACCGCAGCCCCATGGCAGCCACAATCCAGCTGCTCCTCTGCCAGTGTTGCTCTCCCCCAAATTGCACCATGTTTTCTCTTCCAGCCCCAAATGGTCTCTGGGCCTCTCCTACTTCACTCCCCACCCTCCCCCCCCACCAAGGAAACCCTGAGTACCCGCTTCTCTTCCAGGCTCCCTAGTCCCACCTCGTAGCAGGGCACCAGGGATGCTCTGCTGATGCTGCTGCCCCGTTTGCTGCTTCTTTCCACCCTCCACAAATGCCTGACAACTCCTGTGGCCCCACTGGTGCTCTCAGGCATTCAGCCCAGCAATAAGAAAGTAAAAACACTCTAAATCACAGCTAGAAGCTGTCTCGCCATAAAGGCACCCATTCCAGCAATCAAAAGCAGAAACGGCGTGGGCATTGCACACTGGGGAGGTGAGCAGCTCTGTACTCAGACAGAAGGGCAGGAGAACTGATCAGATGCCAGCACCAGGGGTGTATCTCTGACAACAGCCATCACACAACTCAGCAAGTGCCTTCGTTGAGCTTAATTACTGTAAGTAATTGTGCTGCTAGAACAGATATTTTGTATTTCAAGTTAAGGAGACAGTCAGAAAGGCCTGCTGAGCCAGCCACTGCCTTTCAGGTCTCCAGGCATTTTAGCTGTTGTGTCCCACTTTTCTTTCCCAAAATGTCTCATGGAATACTCAAACACCCTGCTAGAAATGGGGAAACTGAAGCACTCCAGGGCCAAGAGATCAGCTCCAGGTTCCCCTGCAGCAGCAGCGTTGCTCAGGGCACAGCAGACCTCTGTCCCACCCACATACATCCACCCGATTTTCCAGCCTTGTCTCCAGCGTGTCCAGCTTGAAAGCCCAGAAATAGGAGTGGCTCAACTCACCCATAGAGATGACTGTCACTGTTGTCTCCCCCTCCTCTGTCCAGCTCTGACCTCGGGACCACTCCGTTGCTTTGCACCCGTACCGCCCACCGTCCCCCTCGTCCAACGTGTTGGGGATCACCAGGGTGAACGTGCTGGAGCTCGCTTTCTCCAGTCGGAGGCTCCCCCGAGTCCTGCTGTCCTGGTAGGCACTGCCCAGGCTCAGAGTGCCGTCCTGCTCCATGGTGGCCACCAGCACCCGGGGACCTGGGTGCTGCGGTGGCAGGTGCCACCACCGCACAGACACAGGGCTGGTCGCTCCTTGCACCTCACAAAGGAGGATCAGGGCATCTCCTGCCATGACCTGCGGCGTGCTGGTGGACACAGACAGGTGCATGCGTCTCTCTGCAAACAACAGTTACTGCATGGGAGGGGACCTTGTCGTGCTTCTCAGAGAAAGCCAGAGATAATGTGGCATTACATTGAGACACTAGATAAATCTTGATATTGGAAAAGAAAAGGAAGTATCTGAAATTTTCAACTAGCCTTTTCTTATAACTTTGAAGAGAGATTTATGCGTCTATTTTTTTACTGTCTTTCCTGGGACATGGATACATAAAGAAATACTTAAGAAATGGAGTCCCAACAGGCAGTTCCAGCTACATCAGAATAGTCATCATCTAGCTGTGACAAGGAAACAAAGACTCTCTGACACGTCTGTCTTACAGTGGCCTCTCACAAGTCATCCCTCTAAAATAGGGAGACAACCCTGATGGAAATAGCAATTATTCCCTGCAGTCCAGAAGCACCTGTTCTGCTGGGTCATCCTATGGTCCTCGGGAGAAGCAAGAAGAATTGCTCACAACTTCCTGTACCAAAGACACAGGAGGACCCAACCTCCCCAGAACTCTACCTACTTGCCCCAAAACATATAGCAAAGAGACTGAGCTAAAGTTTTACGCTTTGTTGACAGCTGCTGCATCTCTCATGTTAATGTTTGCCAGAGTAAGCACTGTTCCCATTATTATCTACCAAAATCTATGGCACATTCGCACTCTTGCTGCAAACAGCAGGTGTCTTGCCCCTGCCAAGGTGATCCCAGTCAGGGATCGCTACAGGCTTTACCCAGAAGAGCAGCCATTAGGATTTACTAACCTATGGGCTTCACGTTGACTTGGATGCCTGAAGACAGATTGGTTTGGGTGCTGTGAAAGTCTCCAGTAGTCTTCACCTCCGAAACAGAGCAGCGGTATGTACCATTGTCCTTCAGCCCCACCTCATAGACAGTGAGGACATAAACCGTGTTGCTTTGCTTGAATGCTTGGAGCTGACCCAGCTGGGCTCTCTCTTCATATTCTTTCTCCCAAATCAATACCCCATAGGGGTCAACCCTGGCCACTTCCACACCATTGAGGAGCCAAAGCACTTTGAAGTGCCTGCTGCTGCTCTTCTGGGCTCCCACCATGCAATGTAGCTGCAAGGTATCACCTTCAGAAAGGGAGGTTTTGGCAGCAGTGATGTCCACGGAGAGGCCTTTGTCTGTGGGCAATGAAAAGCAAAGAAGGTCATGGGTGGCCCATGCTTCCCTCCTGCCTGACAGCACTGATGGCTGTGCAGAGGGAAACAGGAGAGAATTGTCTGTTGAAACATTTTCTTCCATTACAAGTGGTGGTTTTAACTCTGCTGTCTGTGATGAGAGAAGGTGTGTGGAGGGCTGGCATTCACGTTGCTTGCCTGAATCGGATGCTGCTGGTCCTGCATGCTACATTTCTCACTAGCTGCTACAGGATGTGGACAAGAGACACTCTTCAAGTTGGAGAGGTTTTGGGCTAATTCCTACAGAAAACAGAGATCTCAAGACTTGTCACAGCACAGGGAGGTCAGAGGGAACTAGAGGAAGTGGAGGTCATTTCCTAGTCCCTGTCCTGCCTCCTATACAGGCAGCAGGTGCTGAGCAAAGATGGCAGTGACAGGGGGAGCCCAAAGTCATCTTACCCCTGGTAGACTCTCTTGGGCTGTCAGCCACACCTGAGGTAAGGACCCTGACTCTGGGTCCCATTATATGATTCATCTTCTTTGTGGTGCATTCAATGCCTCTGCCACTAATGCCCTCTGGTTCCCGGCATCAGCCTGGCTGGAGTGTGGCTGCAGGCAGAGACCCATAGGGTGCCCTGAAACCCTGCACCATGACCCCACACAACAGTGTTATGGCCAAAAAACAAGAGGTAAGGCTGAGCCCCAAGTCCCTGGGCAGGCAGCCTGGCTCACAGCACTCCATCTCCTTGGATCACTGTGGTGCCCAGAGTCTCTAACAAGGGGAAGGCTACGTGCTGTAGTTTGGAGGTAAAACAGAGCAGCTCCCAGACTGCCACTGGAAGGTCTCGAATAATTTATTGAAAGCAGAGTGCCCTGTGAATTTAAACACTGGTTTATAAACAGTTTGTGAACATGAATCCCAGCTACTGCAGATATATTTGGCATTCACAAATATTTGCTGGAGAGTTTATAGAAACCACTGTAGCAATGGGCCACGGTCAGAGTGGTTGCTGGCTCCTGGTGTGACAGGATGCTCGGCCCTGGCTCTCCCATGGGATGCTGGAGGGACACCCCAGCCCCACAGATGTGATGGAGGGCTTGTATGCCCATGGCTTCCTCCTGGCAACACCAGCAGCTCTAATAGAACCACCATATTGTCTTCTTACCACTGTCACATCCCTTCTACCCTTAAGAGCTACCACAGGGTAAATATTAAACTCTGACAAGGTTTCTCTGTCTCTAAACAATCCTGTGGCACTGGTACCCAAAGTCACACGCTACCAGTCATGATGAACCCTCTTAAACAACCAGATGAAGGAAGATGCACCGACTGCCTTTGCTCGCCAAGCAGCAGCAATGGAAAGCCACTGCTGCAAATAGTACGTGACAAGTGGAACAAAGCTTTGCCTGTCAGCCAGGCTTCAGGAACCAGGCTCTGACAGTAGGAAACCACACTTCCTTCTCCCCCCCCAGATACCTTGCTCCCCCCAAACCGCATGTGGGGTGCTTGGTCCTTACCCATCCGTTTCTTTGGTTTCCTGCTCTGACTCACCCCCGTCCCATGAGACAGCAGTTCCTTCACCACCCCAGCTCTGCAGCCTCCTCCATCTGCCCCAAGGCATGGGGACAGGGTACCCCACCTCCCCAGACAGGTTTGGAGTGAGAGGCTTGCTCCGGCTTTACTGCATACTGCTGAGTATGTTAAAGGGCAGCAACTGGACACAGTCTTCTCTTGGCTGCTTTGAGGTAAAACCGGTGTAAAGAGATTGTTTTTGCTTCCTCTAGACACAGCTACCCACATGCAGCTGGGGGAAGAGTAGGGCGAGGGACCACAACCAGCAAAGGGCTTGTGGCAGGAGGGATGGCAGGCAGGGTGCTCAGAGGAGCAGCAGCAAACACACAGCATTGTAACCATCGCAGGGGAGTGCAGGGAGAGAAGTTTTCCCACTGGCCCTGGGCGAGGGGATGCAGAGCTTGCAGACAGCAGGAGTCATGGGAAGCTGAGTAGAGGAAACAGGAGGTACCTGGCAGAGATAGGGTGTTGTGAGGGAGAATGGGCAGCACTGGCAAGGGGCTAGTTTTCAAACTTTCCTATTTTAATCTGTCTCATACATAATAGCAGGTCTAAGTCACCTCTTTCTAAATACCCAGTATTACGTTTTCCTGGAGCATAAGCCAGCAGCTTGGTGCATCCACTTCAAAGCCCAGTCTGACCCACAGCCCCATGACCACAATAGAAGAACAACTAGGAGGAGACACAGGGATGGTCTAATAAACAGCAACACCAGTTGCTCTGGAAATCAGCAGACTGGCAACAGCACAAACAGACAAGCCACCACCAGCAGACACTAGAGCCATGTAGCACACGCAGCACATCACCGTGTCCCTTGTTGCCTGTGGCCAAGGCACCAGGATGAGCAGCTGACTGTTGTGTATTTCAGTTTTTGAAGCCACAAGAGCCCTGAGGCACTCTAAAATGTGGTTTTCCGCACACTGGAGCTTAACACTACCAAGGACCCAGGCTGCTATGGGCACACACTGCTCTCCCTGCTAACACCTCACGTGTGCCCAAAAGTTGGCACAATTGCTGTCGGCATTGGAGTGTCAGCTGCATGAAAATTCAAAGTGAGAAGCACCAACAGCTCCTGAACTAGAGGCTGCCATGGCCCCAAGCACAGTCCACCCCACTCAGTGCCCAGTGGAGACACACCAGTGTGTCCCTGGGCTGCAGAAGAGGGAAGCAAAGGCCACTGAAGGCTGCTGTTATGAAGCCCTGAATGCACAAAGGAGTTGAAGCCAACATGGGAGTGTGCAAGGGCCTTACCCTGGCTTGTGACCACCAGCGATGTCATCTTTGTTTGCTTGCGGGAGATGTCCTTCCACATCTCATCAGGATCCTCAATCCACTCGGCTGCCTCGCAGTACAGCTGCCCCTGGTCAGACAGCTTCACCCCCCCAATGGTGAGCTTGTACGTGGTATTCCCAACCTTGCTGAGACGCACATCCCCTGCCAGAAACCTCTGTGTGTAAGAGGGCCCTGGCCTCAAGATGAAGTCCTTAGAGAGGGTGAGGACCTCCTCAGCCTGAGTTTCTTCTGCTCCCTGAAGACGGTACCAGCCAACGGAGAGATGAGTGTGCTGGGTGGTGGACTTAGACACCTCACAGGTGAGCTCCACTGCTTCCCCTTCATCACGGGTGAGGACCTGGGTGGCCATGGAAGCTGAGAGGGTGTCTGTGATCACTGAGCATGGGGGAGAAACACAGAGAGCAGCATGTCACAGGAAAAACAATTTCTTGGTCTCAGTGGGCAACCTACTTGTCACTATAAAACTGAAGCCAGGCCTTGAGGGACCTGACAGTGTAGGAGAAATATCTTTTGTAGCTGATTGACAAGGCTTCAGACTACACAAAGGTGTGAAGTGGTTAAAACCTCAACAGGGAAGAAGGCACAGTGAGTCTCTCTGCAATACCCTCTTCAGACTAACTATGGGCAGGATTAATTTGGCTGTCCTGAGATGATTACTGAGCAGCTTGGCACACTACCACAATAAAGGAGGAAACAGGGGTGAATACCAGATGGAACCACTATACCACTGTCTAGACTTGGTGGGCTCTTTGCCTCTCCACTCTAGTGCATTCCCTCTCCCAGTGCCCTCCAGGAACTGCTCCTTCTTTCTGTGGGTATCCCACTTGGATTAAGTCCCATATCCTGACCTGGGAGGACACCAACAACTAATGCACAGAGACTGGAAACTCCTGTCCTCCTAAGCATTTGTCTGTGAAATGCTGTGACTGTGACAGGAACTGAAGTTAAAGTCAGGCCATGGGACAGCAGAGGCTTCCTCTCCCTTTCCTTACCCTGACTGGGAGACCACAGCCAAAGCAAGTTGTTGAGGGACATCTGGGCATCCCAACCTTGGCCACCTAGGGGTACGACAGCAGTCTCACACTGGGGAGAGGAAAAGGAAAATTGCCTGCCCCCTGCCTGGCAGGGAGTGGGGCACTCTTTGAGGACTCACCTGAGAGGTTCATCTTGGCGCTGTAACTCCCAAAGTACCTCTCGTCGGTGTTGGGCGTGTGGCACTCGTACTCCCCGGCGTCCCGGTCCTGCAGCTCAGTGATGTGCAGCAGGACAGCGTCCCCCTGCACCCGCTCCACGTAGATCCCCCGGCTGCGCACACGTTGGGTGTAGATGGCGTAGGGGAAGGAGGGGTCGATGGTGCTGACGATCTGCACCTCCCGCTCAGGGGCCGAGGGCAGGTAGATGGACCACTGGAAGTTCTGCTCCGCCGGGCCCTGGTAGCCGCTCACCTTGCACCACAGTGTGATGTGGGACCCCTTCACACGGTAGAGAGGTCCCTTCTGAACAGTCACCACCCGTTGGCCAGTGCTCAAACCTGCCAGCAAACAGTCAGCACAGGTGGTATTTGCAGGGGTACATGCTACCTGGAGGCTGCACACCCAAACCGGCAGTGGGTCTGGATGTGCACAGGACCACAATGTAGTACTGAAAAGATTTGCTGTGCAGTCTAATTCTTTAAAGCACCAAGTCCAAGGCACCTCACAGCCCTTGCAATTTTAAGAACAAGCCAGTCCTCTAACAATAGACCTCTGAACTTTTTTGTCTCCTAGCACACTGGGTCACACAACAGATACCAGAGCCTCATGGCCCGAGGGCTGTCAAGCCTGTTCATGGCTGGAGACATCTCTCAGCCAGTTGTTCAGAGGGAGTAGAACCCAGGCTGAGATCACTGGAGGGAGCTTGTGGTGTGTTAAAATTAAGAGGACCAAGCACTCAAGCTCTGCACAAGCTGGAGGAGAAAGGGACCATGCTCAAGAGCTGACCACTGCCAGATAAGAAGTAATGCAGAAGCCAAGGGACATGAGACAGCAGAGGGAGACAGCAGGATAGGTGCTGGAGAGATGTTCCATGGAGAGAAACTGGGGAGGGTGTGGGAGAGGCTGCCAACAAGAGCTCCTCCGAAAACAAGGGGCACTGGGAGGTGTCCATTTCTGCCTGCAGAAGGTTTTGGGATGTAATGGCCACCCATACACCTTTCCCTCCCCCAGAGATCCCACTGGTGACACTCAGTCTATTCTGGTGTCCAGCACATATATGAAGCAAAACACCCACAGGACATGGGCATCAAGTGAAAAAACAACCATGGAGACTAGGCCAGGGTAGAGAGCACAGCCTAAGAGGCCCTCAGAAAACCCCTCCCAAGGGAAGGGGAGGGTGAGGTAACCCCCTCTGCACCTCCAACAGCCACCCAACAGTGCTATGCATATCAGCACTGCTGGCCACAGCAGGGCTGTCCCAGCCCCACAGCCCCAGCAAGGTGCCCTGCTGAGCCATCCACCCACAAACATCCCGTCTGCCCCAAGGGGTTGCTTCACTTCCCCCTCATCTGCCCCAGGAAAGCCCCTGTCATGGTACAGGGCACTCACCAGGGAGGAGAAGGAGAAGGAGGAAGGCAGCTGCCAGGCACCGCACCAGCCCCATGGGAAAGGTCTCCACGTGGGTCCTCTCCCCAGGGGGTGGTGGAAGGCTCTTGTGGGTGATGGTGACAGTCACCCTGCTATTTTGAAAGTGGCTGAGAGGAAGCTGCCTAGCAATGGTTGTTTCCTCTGCTTAGAAACGGTGGGGAGGGGTTGGGGAACGGGATGCAACAGCAAAGTAACACCCCTCTGGGAGGCGACAGCCAGCACCCCAGTCCCACATCGCCTGGGCAAGGGTGATTCCCAAGGTCCCTCCTGCTGCTGTGTGCTTGCCAGGTGCCTGGCACTACCAGCTGCAGTTTTGCTGTCCCACAGCAGCTCACAGGGTAACCCTCTGCCTGGAGACTCCTGCTTTGTTGTGTGGAGTAGCTTGCTCGCTGCTAACAGAGGGCGCAAGGGGCCAGACCTTGAGGAGTGATGGGAGCAGATTTCTAGGGCTGAAGCTCCCCTCAACTATTTATTTTCTGTAGCTGCAGACAGCAGCATGATGCCTCAGGTACAGGCTGGGTTGGCACAGGGCTCCCCAAGCATCGCTGAACAAGCTCTGCCTCGGGGTGCAGTAGGGCACCCCAAGTGAGGCATCTCTCCCACAGCACTCCCACCAGCCACACAGACAGGAGACCCTCCATCATAACAGCCAGCCCAGGTAGCTCATCGGCTCTTGGAGGATCAACACACAGCCAGAAATGGGCCAGGGACACTCTCCTGTGAACACATCCCATGGGCAAGCACATGGTTGCGGGGCATCCTGGACCAGCACGGCTCATGGGGCAGTGAGACTGCAGGCAGCTGCACCAGGAGGGCCCAGGCCAGGAGGCTGCTGCCCACAGCCCCAGAGCTGAGCATGGTGGTGGCATCACAGCGTCAGCACTGCGTGGCCTCGGGCACACTGCTGCTCCTCCAGCAAGTGCCAGGGACAGGTGGGAGGCTGACGGGGACACATGTTGGGGAGGGGAAACCCAGCCTCTGGGGCATGAAGCCAAACACCAGCAAGGGGCTCAAACCAAAGACAATCTCTGAAAGGATTTTTTTAGGGTTTTTTTGAGGGAAGAGGGTATTTGCTCTTTTGTTCTGATTGTTTGTTTGTGGTTTTTTTTTTGTTGTCAATTTTGTTTGTTTGTTTCGGTTTGTTGTTTTTTTTTTTTCTTTCCCCAGGAAGGATGGTGGCACAAAGCACTTACCCCTAAGCCACGCTGCTCCCGCTGTGCTGCCAGGGCATTGACTGAACAGCTAAATTAGCTCAGGGATTCACAAGCAAAAAGCAACCGTAAAACAAGTCCTTTTGCTTGATCCCAAAGGACTCCTAGAGGGAATGAGATTCATGTAATGAATGAAAACAAACATGAGGTCCCCTCCTTTCCCCATTTAATAAACTGATTCATATGACAGCCTGCAGGGCCAGGAGATGGAGGCAGAGGTTCCTCGCTGCAAGGCTCGTGCCTCCATTAACTGGCTCCCCGTCATCCTACATGCACAACTTGTGTGGCATCACACAGCTCCAGAAAGCCAAATGCAGGATGGGGGACAGGCTATTACAGCAGGCAGAGAGGTCACTGCAGGATCCCACCTGTCCTCTTCCACCCATCCTTGTTGCAATGGAATAGAGCAGAGGAGCAGCACCCATTTTACAGGTAGGAGGAGGGTGCAAGGCAGGGCTGAAACCCTCAAACTGCCTCCACAGAGGAGGTGAGCAGATAAGACAGAGGCTGGCAAGTGGTGGGGTAGCCCAGCACACCTGCTGGGAGGAAGGACCCATGTCCCATGGCAGAAGGATACAATCACGCACATAGCCATAACTGCATGGTAGGCTTCTGTTCCCTGCTGCAGGATGAAACCTTCCCATCTCAAAGAAAAAGGATGAAGCAGTTTGCTTTCCAAGAGCAACCTGCTGCCAGCAGTGCCCGTGGGATGATACTGCTGAAAGTGAGCCAACCCACTTACCAGTTTGGAGGAGGGAAAAGCATCTCAGTTACAGTGACAGAGTAAATGGAAAGGAAACTTGGAGTTCAACCTCAGTGAGTTTCCAACAGTTAGTATGCAGATAAACACACACACCGGGACAATTTAACTCCAAGCTTGCAACTCTAATGATGCACGAGTTGCTTTTTACATTTGCAATAGAGAAACTGGGGAGAATAGGATTGCCTGGTACAGCCCTATCACCAGCAATGATGCTCCTCTGTGGACAAAACCAACAGCTCCCTCTTCCTGGGACTGTGCAGTCAAAAACGTACCCTCTTCCTCCCTGGGAAATTAGTGCAACCAGACATATGGCAGGGCTATTAACCACGCAAACCAGGGTAAAGAAAGAAGATCAGAGAATCCTTTACAAAGACAATGCTGTTAGAAACCACATCAGAGAAGCCAAATCCACGGGGAGAAAGATCCTTTTACCCTATTTTACTGGGAATGGTACCAGATTGGAAGTGAGAGGGAAATATCTTTCTTGGATAGCACAGGGGGTCCCTGACTTTACTTACAAGGAGCAGAGGATTTGCCTCCTCCGAGCCAGGCAGTGCATGTGCCTATGCACCTCACCTGGTGAGCTAAAGTGCTGCACCAGGGCCATGAGGATTGAACACTATTGACCCTTAGCCCCTGGCAGGTCTTTAGCAGTAGGTCCACCTCTCAGCACATCCCAGCAGGGTACCACCGTCCCACTCCAGAGCACAAGGCTGGAGGTCAGGTTGCCCACAGGACTGGCTTTGGCTTTCACACAGTTGATGGCCATCTTTAGTTGCATACCTCCATACCTATTCTCCTTCCTCTTGCCTCCCTGGATCCCTTTGCAGGCACACTTTTTCAATGCTGCTCAGCCACCTTGGGCCAAAGCTTTCCAGAAAAACACCATCAAAAATGCAGTATGGAAAGTTCTACCAAGCCCGGTACAGCTAGGATGAAGTTAGACTCTACCTAAAAGAGCACAGCAGCAACACCCATGGTGACTTGGAGACCTCCCAGACAGAAGAGTGCTGACCAGACACTTGCCTTAGACACTGCAAGGAGCCTGGGGAGGGATAAGGAAGGATTACTCCCATAGGAGGGTAGAAATGCTATGGAGGAAGCTGTTGAGGATGAAGGAGGAGACCCCATGGTCAGTGTTGGTTTTTAGGGGGAACAGATTGCTGAGACCCAAAAGCAATTATGCAAGTATAGAAGAAAGGTTGCAGACCAGATTCCCTGTCTGGCTATACAGCCCCCATGAGTTCCTTCACCCCATTTGGGTGCCTGGGGTTAGTGGAGCTGTGGTTTTGTCTGCCTGCAGCCATCACATTCATTTCTGGCTTTCATGCATCACAGCAGAGGGCACAGCCTATCCCACCTTCTGAAAAGTTAGCAATGTACCTCACCTTCCAAAGCAAACCAGACCTCAAACCATGACTTAGACAAATCCAGCTCTGCACAGGATGGGTTTTCAACCACTGCCAAGGTTGCTTGCTCTGGGAGAAAAAAAAATCCTTTGTAAAAGGAGGGTTCCCCCATGAGCTTTTGGCATTGCTATGCAAGATCCCAGATGAAAGCAAACTGCTCTGGGAGGAGCACAAGCTCATGGGACTCTGCTCAACCCCTTGACTCCACCATCCCATCACTCCACATCTACACCAGCCCTCAGCAGTGACCTGCTCTCTGCATCTCTGCTCACATAGACAAGCACCCTGGGGCTCCCCAAGCACTGAAGCACAGGTGGCAAAGGAGCTAGAGACTAATTTGAGGCAGCAAGGTCCCAGCAGAGATGCTAAAGGGAGCAAAGACAACACAGGGACTCCCTCATCCTTCGGCTTGCACAACCTGCCCTGGAGCAGTGTGAATGGAAGCCCTGCTCCCCAAAGGTTTTTTGAAGGTGAAAGACACACAGTGCCTGCTTGGCTGTAAAGGTGCTGCAAAAGGCAGCCACAAAAAGCTCCTATATTTCAGCCTGCTCTTGTGACCAAACAGGGAGGCAGAATACAGCCCAGGGGCACAATCTATAGGCAAGCTCTCCAAAAATAAATGCCTCCTCTGCCTTTGCTTCATAGATCTCAGGAGGCACATCCCCCTGCCCAAAAATGCCATTGTCACATACCCACAGTAACCAGGGAGAGGCAGAAGGACAGGGAGGGATGGAGGTTGCAGCCCCAAAAGCGAGAAGCTGGCGCCAGGCAGGGTAGAGGGATGCAGGGAATAGCGCAGCATTAGCCGGGATAATCTGGCAGTCTTGGGGGACGCGCCAGAAGCCTACAGATAATCAGGGGAGCTGGCGCAACAGACTTTGAAGTCTGCCGTCAGGTTTTCTCAGCCCGGCTCAGACATCAAAGGCAGCTGGTTACTTCCCCCAATTACAGAGCAGGAGCAGGCTGGCTGCCTGGCTTCCCCAAGGCCGGCCGGCTCAGCCACGATCCCTCGGGCACACACTCGTGGGCAGAAACCTCCTGACAGAGCACAAATGCCCAAATCCTCCAGCTCCTGCTGCAGCCAGGCTTGCTTTGCTGGGAGTTTGCCTCACAGCCACGTGGGCTTTCACCTTGGGCTGCTGGAGCAGAGCAAGATCTCAGTGGATAAACATGTCCCCACCTACATGCTGCTGAACCAAACCACCCACCAGTTCCAGGGAAACCAGACAGCCACAAAACCAGGGGGAAGCCTAGCAAAGGTGAAGAAAATAGCGACCTTTTCTCATGGTGGTGAGAAGGACTGCTTCTGTTACTCAGATCCTGTGTGGCCTGGGCTCTCGTGGAACATGGTTCCAATGTACAGCAAGGACAGAGTCTTCATGAGCAAAACCTGTGGCAAGGACAGGATCTTCATGAACAAAACCCACAGCTGCAGAAAAAGGCTGTTGTGATTGTTTTGCACCGAAAGGAACTGTCATCATTGACACAGGAACTGAAACATATCATTAATAATAATAATTTTTTTTTAAAAAAAGAATTGAAATCTAAGAGCAGAATGGGCTGGGAAGCAGAGAAACACCTGTCCTGTGCAACTGCAGCTTTCTAGGACCATGGTTCTCTCAGTAGTGAGCAACCAGGTCTGGCCTAGGAAGAGAATGCCCACAGCTCTTTTTTTGGTGAACTGGTGCTTTCTGGCATTTGCACCAACATTTTACTGCAAAAAGTCAAACGAGAACAAAATTGGCCATGGCACTACCGAGACATCAAAGTCCTTTAGGAAAGTGGGATGGGTTATTCCTGCTTCCCTGCCACATAAGCCAGCAAACACAGTTGTTCCAAATCTGCTCAGCCTCAACCACGTCTGATTTCTTATCCTACTAAAAAGTGCTCTTTCGTCTGCCCCTCTTCTCCTCCCCCCCTGTACTTTTTCTAAATCTTCTACCCATAAAAACGGCTGAAAAGCCGCACTCCTCTATAGCCATAGCTCCACCTGTCTCTGTGGTTTTGGCCAACAGTGCATTTCTGACATAAATCTATTGAACATCTCACCTTTGCAGGCAGCAGAAAGCTCAGGGGGATGACATGTTGCTGAGGACCAGGAGGGATGGTGCACCAAAGGAGCTAATTCACCTCCTCCCTGCCAGCTCCTCACAGCACCCCAGGATGGAGCCAGCAGTGCAGCCCCTCAGCAAAGAGGCATTGCTCAGCAGCTGCCCGTGCTCCTCTAGCCTGTGGGGTTTGGCTCCCAGGTGGCACAGTCTGTCCCCTGTAAATCCCATCAATCCCCCACCACAGCACATGCAGGGCTTGATCTGTGCAGCCTGTAATTGCAGCCCCCTGCCCAGCTCGGCTCCTGCATGGCACCAGGAGCTGCTACGCGCCACCCCTGGACCATTCTGTGCTGGCGTTTGAAGCAGCATCAGCATCTTTTAAGCAAGCAGCCTCATGACAGGCTGTTTGAAGCAGAGCAGCAAAGGATTGTGCCTGGTAGTTTTGGTTCCCGATGGACACAGTGAGGGCAGAGGGCAGGGAAGAGAGGAGGGAGGTTAAGAGAGGGAAAGAGGGAGAGCAATCTCACTGAGCTGTTGTTCAGTAGGAATTGCTGTTGGGGAATACAGAACAGTATTACATGTTGGGAGAGAAGCTAGGTTTTAATATTAAGCTGCTTATTTAGGTCTCTAAGTTATGGAGATGCTGCACTTCAAAACTAATTAGATTGACAGAGCTTGGATTCGATTACAGGATTTCCAGAAGCAAGAGGGTTTAAAGAAAAAAATTAAATAGCTGCCCTGAAAATGTTAGCAAGGGAATTAAACAGCCATTGCTGCAGCCAATTGTGAAATCCATCTAGCTGGGAAAAATGACAACTCCAGCTGCCGAAGTAGGGAGGTGCTCTCCTAATAGGCCTAAGTGGAAGATGCACAAAATTTGTGCCTCCCAGTCCCTGAGGTAGGCAGAAGGTCTCTCCAAGGCCCTTCAGGAAGTACATGCCTCCCTCTGATGGCAGCGTGTGAATCTGAAAGTATGTGGACTTTTCCCAACCCTGAACTCGCCGCAGTGAGCAGAGCATCCAGGAGCTGTAGGCAGGCAACTGTGGGGCTGGGGCTGAAGAGGGAGAGGCTGTAGATCCCACAGAGAAACACAAGGGCTATGTGGGGAAACCACACTGCCTGCACAGACAGAAAGTCCCATCCTTACAAGCCAGAACACTAAAGCACTGTCTGCAGCAGCAATGTGGCCAGCCCAGTGCTATGAACAATGTGGGAATAATACACAGCTATGCTCCCGAAGCGATAAAGCAAGGTAAGCAATGGCAGAAGTACACTGACAGCTCAACTAGCATCAAAGCCTTTGCTCATCTACCTGAAATAACTCCCTTTCCCACTCCTCTGAGATCATGGGAAAAGCAACAGTTTCACAAGGCTCAAAAGCAGAGCCAGAGTAGCACTTTTTAAAACCCCAGAACTGCCAGCTTCAGGTCCTCTTGAAGCTCCTAAAGCGTCTTTTATCTGTGAATATGAAGCTTCTCTTCAAGTACACATACACAGATGTCCGAAGAAACTCAGCTTGGGGCCTGAGAGGTTTCCAGGAGGGCCTTGACTCAAAATGTAGTATTAATATGTTGTTTAGTGGTCTGGGTATGTTTATAGTTATCAGTAGCTGGCCATGCAGTAGATACTGTTCCTATATGCCACCTTCTCATCCTCCTCAGCACTGGTTTGGGTAAGCACTTCAGACAACACAGCCCCATGTTGCCCTTGTTGCTGCACAAGCATCTCAAGAGCAGAACACAATGCAGGCAACACTGATGCTGTTGCTGCTGGTATCCTCCATTTGCACTAAAGTAGGATGCCTTTGCTATAGTCACAGAAACACTAAGATAGATCTACAATAAGCCACTCAAATTTCCTTCAAACAAAAAGCAGGAGCTGCAGTGAACTCCAGGGAAAGCCTGCAGGGTGCACAGCTTTGTTTAAATGGAGATGTCAGAAAGAGTTGCAAATGTACAAACTAGAACTCGTTTCTTTGAGCTTGGACTGTCAGTCTTGGTGTGAAAGCAACTCCTTCAGTGTTGCCACTGAAGGGCTTGATAAAGTATGCACCCAGTACTGCAACACAGCAGCAGTTATCTTACTTTTGCCTGGCACTTTCCACCTAAGAGAGCCTGCAGCACCTTCCCTGCTACTCTCAGACACTTGGAGAACATCTCTTACCACTGAAAGCCTTGGTCAAGTTGGGAAGAGATGACACTCAGATGACACAGTGCTGCCACCACTGACAAAAGGTAAGGGAGGGTTTAAACACAGCAATGCCATGCCCAAGGCTCCTGAGAGCCATCTTGTTAACACTCTATATGCAATCAGGTCGAGGAGCGGGAATTAAGTGAATAGCACCTTATGAATGATTTTTCTGGATGAATGCAGGGGACTGTGGGAAACGGAAGGAAGAGAGAAAAAAAAATATAATAGTATCAGGCAAGGACATCTCAGCATGCACTTCAAAGGCTGCAGGAAAAGCCATCAGCTTCAAAAGGACCTCAACATCTTATTTCTAAAGAAAATGTAGACTTCTGCCAGGCCAGGCACTCAGAGCTGAAGGGGTTGTCCCTGAAACATCCACAATAGACATTTCTGAGCCAGAGGAAGAGACTGTGCTTGTCAGCCCACAGCAATGGGGTGGTGAGGGGAAGAGAGTGGGCAGTGACAGAAAACAGTTGGTAAGGTCTGTCTGTGTGGAAGAAGGCCAAACACCCAATAAAGCAGAAAGACATACAAATCCTTTTCATTGCTAGAAGACTCACCTTACGGCAATGATTTTGTTCTAAGTACTTCAAGAAGACTGAGCACTCACTAGTGGTACAGCTATTATAAGAGACCTTCAGAGGGACTGGGCACTGTGGATAATACACCAGGGACCTCAGTGGGAGATCTGGTTGACCCCAGTAGTCACACGGCAGAAAAGCTGCACAGCTGAAGACTAGGAGCCTGCGCAAGGATAAAAACTACAATTAGAGTGGATTGGATCCATCCTGGTAACTTTCATCCAAGGACTATTCTTGTACATAGATGTTATACAAGTTTAAAAAAAAAAAAAAAGATACTAAAATCCATCCTGGAACTGTTTTCACAAAAACATAAATTATGTGAGAATGGTTGTTAACATTTATCTTGCCTAATTCTCATGTCTTAGGTGAGCAGCACATTCTTTTACAGCTAATGGTGAGAAACGGGTACCTTCATGTTCTTATTCTAAAATGCATGTCTCAAGTAGGTCAGATAAATTGCATTCTTTAATCATCTGTTTCTCAAGTCCTGGGTGGCTAGCCTGGGTGTTAAAGATGAATCCCGTCATTGTTATCTTGAGAAATGACTTTGTTTCATACTAGCCACAATATTAGGCACAGTTGTCACTTGTCTGGAACTCATAGGCACTGAGCAGCAGTTCTCTTACAATAGCAAGCAGCCGCTCAGGAGAAAGAAGAGCAAAACCATCTTCTTTAGAAAGAAAATCTGTCCCTTCAGCTTTGGCAAAGGGAATGTGAATGTCTCTGAAGAGTCACCTCCCCATCAGAGATGCTTAGTTTCCTTGCATATTGTCTGGGATCCTCATGAGGAAAGAGACAGCAAAATATTTGTGTGCGTGTATGTGTCGTGCCAGCCTTGCAGATGATTTGCAGTGGGCACTGGCCTGGAGTTCTGCAGCTTCAGCTCTCAGCAGATGATTCAAGGACACACCACAACAATATACCCCCACTCTCCCCCAGAGAGATGAGCACAAAAAACCTTGGTCCTTTAGAGACACAGAGAGACAAAGGCAAGAGACTCCTAAAGGGAAGGATGGGAAATGAAAGAGAGGAGACAGAGCTAACAAAACATGGAGGAAATGAGCAAGCAAGGGTGGGGACAGAGAAAGAGGATGAACCTGAACACCAAAGGGGAGGTTAGTGCTACTGTACTTGCATTCAGAACCTGCATTGGGCTGTGACACAGCTTTCATATACCCAGGCAGATGCTAAGCAGCACAGATATTTTCCCTGTTTACCATACCCCTAGCATCCCAGCCACTGCACACCATGCTCAGGGCCTTTGTGGAGCTGAAGTCAGCACAGAGACAAGAGCCACAAAGGTAATACCAGTCCCATCCTCTCAGATATCTCTGTGGAGTCCCAGATGCCCAATAACTGGCAGGTTCATACTGCTGGCTCTGCTGGAGAAGCTCTGGATGCATCCTCCTTCCTCTGTAGCCCTACCCTTTAAGAAACTTTTGGGAACTTCGTATCTTTGAGACTCCCTGATGTCCAATGAATACGCCAAATCATTGGCGAGATCATACAAAGGAACCAGAGGGCATGATCCAAGTTAAGATGCAAACAAGAAACAGAACTTCATGTTCATCTATCTGTAGCTCCATTATTAACTTCTGAAGCCAACAGAGGTGCACTCAGACTAAGTCTGTGGACTAGCCTAAGGCCCAGTACTTGCCAGAGTTTATAAAATCCCACATGGACAAAGTATGGTATAATACTAACTTGCTTTCACAAAGTCTGCTTTGGGAAGTCCTGCCTTTATGCCCCCTTGGCAGAGGTGGAAGCAGACATGCACTTACACTTCTGGCACTTTGTGGAATGCAACTCAGCTGCCAGGGAGAGGGAACAGCCTGTCTTTGTGGCGGCTCTTCTGAGGGACCTGGAAATCCACAGAACCTGCTTTCCTCAATAGCACAGGCATCCCTCTGGAGCTCTCAATATCAATCACCTGCTGTCTACAGCCTAATGCTGTTTCCCTCCGTAATGGAAGGAGATCCCTGGCAAAGGGCTGTCCGATAGAAAGCTATGTGCTGTATTTAAGGTGTATTTACCTCACTCAAGACTGAACAGTGGCTTTTTCTCCAGCTGTCACATTCCACGGCTTCAATCATTTGCTAAAGGCTCTTTTCTTGAAACACCTGCTGTGCAGACCTCAGCCCCCTGCAATCACAGAATTGTAGAACATCCCACTGGAAAGACAAAAGCCACACATTTCCTTGGAAGGTTTCCATGACCAGGCTTTACCTCCACATGACGAGGAGGCAGGTCTTCTCATGCATCCTGCTCAACACCAGTCAGTTTCAGCCCAGCAGTGGTTTTAGGACTGGCCCTGTCCTGAGCAGAACAGGCAGCCAGAGCTAGTCTGCACAGCAGGGCTCTCTCATAGACCAAGCACAGCCATGCACGTTGCTTGAGCCTGGTGCTATAAAAGCAACTGAACTCCCAGGCTCTGGCACAAAAGTGCATCTCAGACCGCCCCTGTGACAGTAGCCAGCTAGATACCTCTATTGGCCGGTAGCTGAGCTGCACCTGTGGCAGATACAAGGTGATGCTGGAGACTTGGTAACTCCCATCATTCACCACAACACTCAGGCATTTACTTGCAAGTATTCCCCTCATCTTCAGACTTCAAGTTTTGGCTTTCTTTTTTGCAATAAAATTCTAGCATGCTTACAAGAACAATATTAAGATCAGGTCATCCTAGGGGGTGGGAGAGGCAAGAGGTTTTCATAAAGCTAATCCAAACTTATCAGTAAGCTGTAACCTGCACAACTAGAGGCTGTCCCACAAGCGTGCCACTCATTGCTTGTGTATGTGTTAAACACCTGCAGCTGCCAAAGGTTCTGCTGGGGGATCAGAGATCATTTATTATATTTCTCTATCTCAGCTGATGGTCTCTGTCACCCCTTACAGCTTGGTGCCACACACTCTACAGATGACATCTTTCTATGCCAGCTGCAACTCCACCATCTGGAATGAAGACAGATGGTGGACAGTTGACACTTTCCTGTCAGCTGGCCTACACTGCAGCCATCTTGAACATAGCATGCACCAGTCTGGACACAAACCCAGCTTGCCAAAGCCTGTCTTGGCCTCCCAACATCACTTCTGCCTCAAGCAACTTCTTGTTGGAAAGCAAGTCACCTCCTTGCTGTGCTATCATGGTGTCCTCACATAGTTTCTGGGGGAGAGGGGTAGAAATACTCAATTCAGCCATTGGCAAGGTAAGTAGGAAGTTTACTTCCAAATACTGTTTTTCCTCGTGGTACCTTGGAAACAAGAAGCCTCGGGAAGGCTTCAAGGAAGACTCAACATCTAATGCCCATGTTTAACAGCAGATTTTAAACACACTCCTAACAGCAACTCCTGGTCCCAGGTAATCAGAAGGAAACTCGCCCAACAAAAAGACTGACTTATAGTGGCATAGAAACAGGACAGACTCAGAACACAATTATGTTCCCCAATTCATGACACAAATGTAGGCAAATATTTAAAACTTACTGTTAAAAAGGGCTGATGCTTATTTTACAGAATAAGCAGTGCTGGAAACAGGACTGTAAGGTTTACATTTGGTACCCTTGCCTCAAACAATAGTGCCTGTATACACTTGAGGAACATGAGAAGAACTGCCCATAGCTCAAACATCCACACTCACAGCACAGACATAATCAAAAAGGCTCGCTCTTTATTTTAAACATAAAAAGAAATATTTTACACAGCATTGTTAGAACTATTCAGTACCTGCATTCCAGAGTTGTGCCAAACACTTTATTTTATAACTTTGAAATTAAAACAAAAAGAAAATAACTTGCCCTTCTGCTATATGATGTTCAAGCTTGTTCTAGATCGAAATTCCAAGTGTCTGGAGGAATTTACCAGCTTAACCAGGAGATACGGCAAAGCGAACACAGGAAGATCAACATGAGCCCTTAGGATACTTTGACAATACCACAGATTGCAGCAGGGAGGATACAGATGCTTGCACTGCATCTCAGGCAGCTTACTCTCCTGATATTCCGCAGGTTTAATACATGACCAGATGCACATACACTTCCACTCACACAAACCTCGGTCACACAGGAAATAATAATAATAAAAAACATGAAAAGTGACCTAGATTTTTTTTTTTCCATTAGAGATAAGATTCCCACTCTATTTTTTTTTAAAAAGGAGATAATACAAAATTGGCACAAGTAGAAGGAAACCTGGGGGTTAAGTGTAGCCCCTCAGCTTCTAGCCTTCCAACTACAGCAAACACAGGGTGGAAGGGGATGCAGCATTGCCTTCCAAGGGACTGGCAGCAGTACAAGCTAGCAGCAAACTTGCTTCACTTGGAATGACAAAGATGGTTTGTTACAGGCCATGAAGGAAGGTCAGCATTAGCTAAGGACATAGGGACCTTTCACTAGAGGAGCAGGGAGCCCTGACCAAAATAACCCTGAGTTTTTTCCAGCAGGGAGAAAGTGTGCTATGTTGTGTGCTTGGGAAGAGCTGGCAGTTCCCTGCTCATTCATTCCCTAATTATTGCGTTACAGTCATGATCCTCTCTCTCCAAAACTTAACCAAGAGCACATAAACAAGGACTCAGTCTGCAAGGACAGAAAGTGACTGATGCTGTGCTTCAAACTTCACCACCACTACCACCCCTAACCAAGATGCCCTCATGCAACAGGCCTTCTGTGAAGAATGCAGATGTTAATGCAGGAAAGAAGCTGCTAGATCAGTATGGGAAGGACAGGCAGCATCCCAAACATCAGAATGGTGTTTCTTAACATCCAAAGAAAAAGCAAGATTTCACTACAGCAGACAGACATGAGAGGAAGAAAAATTCTTGCTGCGTAAGTAATATCTGAGTGAATCATTTCTTCAACTCTCTTCCTTTGGAAAGCATTGCTACAGATTTCTGGGCTTTCACAGCAGAAACTAGAGACTGCTTCTGCCCTGCTCCTCAGCAGAGAGAGTTATGTCTGCCTGCAACACAGGCCTTTCCAGAGCTCTTCCAGAAAGGAAAACATCAGGCCAGAAAGAAAAGTTGCTATGAATGTTCAAGCCAAAGTCTTCCACAGGTTTATATAGGTTTTGGATTTCCCCATTTAGGAATAGTACATTAAATCTCTTAAAGAGTCAAATAAGAAGTTGCAAGCCCCAACTCTGTAAATCAAGCCAATTTTGAAGATGTCTCACATTCAGCCTCCAAAAAAAAACACCATCGGACATCTCTATGCATACATACGTATACATTTCTGACTGCACGTGTGTTTGCATGCAAGCAGCAGAACGACCTTCTAGAAAAGCCCTCACATCAGCCAAAGGTCACAATGTAAGACAGGAAAAAAGAAAAACAAACAAACAAAAACCCAATAACCTACATGTAGAAAACTTACCACAAAAAAAACCCCGGATTTTGGAATAGCTGCAGTGTGGAGTTGAAGATTCCACAAACACTAATGTGAAATGAAGCCTTCATAGCACAGATACTACACCTGCAGCTCCCCTGGAATGTGCAGTGGGATGAGCTATGAGTGAAGCAGATTGTCTAGCACTTGACTAATGTCTAGACTGGCAACAGCACACCAGAGCCAGTACCTTCCATGTATGCTCTCCTTTAGCGTCTTTTAACTCTGAAAAGGATTGAGCCCTGGCCTCAACTCCACATTTCTCACCCTTCTTGATGCAAGCCAAACCCTGGCTATGATGTCAGATTGTGGTATAGTCCTAGTTCCTTGTTTGTTTATACACAGTATCTTTATTCTGACTTTTATTGCTTAAAACATCAGATGTGCTGAGAAAACAGAACTGGGAAAGGAGCTGCTCCTACTCAGGAGCCAGGTCAGTGTATGTGGAAGACCAAAGCAGGACTTCTGTACTATAGCACCTAGGAATAGGTTCTCAGACCCTTGGGGAAAGCCCTGCTGCAGGCCCATGCACAAGACCAGGACCATTGGAACCCGAAGGATTCCTACAGCCTTCTTGGGCTTGATTCTATTCCCACCCTGAGCTGCAGTTCAACTGCTGCGGATCTCAGACTGCTTACAGGTTCAAGGCTTAATCACTGAGTGACTGGAAGAAGTAGCACTGGAGTCTGGTCTGTACATTTGGTAATACATAGTTTACAAGCCTTCTCTAAATATGATTAGTTGGACAACTGCACACAAAGATCCATCTCATTTTTTTTTCTTTCGTAAGTGGGGCAAGGTCTCTGCTGAGGCCAAGCAGAAGGCTGGCCCTTGTCCTTAGACACCATGTGCCCCCCTGCCAGAAGCAAAACTGGGTCTCAGGCACAACGTGAGCAGCTGTAGTAGGGAGAAACGAAAGTGGGTGGGGAGCAGGTGGCCACAAGCAGACATCCAACAAATGCTTGTCTGAGGACTGATTCTTCAGGGTTGCCAAGTTAGCTCCTGTTCACCACAGCTAAGAGGTTTGAGCACTGAAAATAAAATTTTTAAAAGTATTTTAAAAGTGTCTCAAAGACCTCCAGGCAAAGTATGTTTTGTGGTTAACTGCAAACCTTTTGAAAGCCAGGGAAGGGAAGGCATGCTGACAATCATAAAACCGATCATTTATTGGAACAGCCTTCTGAGGCAGCAGCAGAGGAACCTTCTCCAACCTTCAACTCAACACAGAGAAATCTGAGAGATACCAAGGTGGACAAAGGGAACTGGATGGTGTGATGCAGGTAGAGGGGAAAAGTAGATTGCTTAGTACAGTGATAGTCTAACTTCTACCAGCCCCTTTTTCACACCCACTGCCCTGCCTATCATGCTTTCATACAGGGATATCTTTGCAAAACCAAGGCGGGGGAACACTAAACAAGAAAAATAAAAAAAAACAAACCAAAATACAAACAAAAAAAACTTAGTGAATTTTGTCACAGGACCCCGCTGAAAGAAGGCTCAACAGTTTGCACATTAAAAGGACATGATCCCTATGCAGAAAGTGCTGCTGGAAAAGGAGAACTCCGAGTTGCTAAATACAGCCTGAATGTTCTCAGGACATGATGTGTAACAAGGAGAAGCTTGAGGTCCAGGCTGAAATCAGAGAGGAAACGCATTGTCTTGTCTGGGCCTGTGAGTGAGTGTCTCAGCACAGTTCAAGAGCCCTGTGAGTCTCTCCTGAAATGCAAGTGTGTCCAGCTCTCATGCTCAGTCCATCTCCATCGACATCAGCCGGCGACGCTCTCGTCTTGTTTCCTGCACTTCCTTCTTGCAGCACCAACGAGAGGTGCAGTAGCCAATGAGGCAGGATAAGAGTCCGATGACAGTGGCCAGGCCGATGCCAATCAACAGGGGATACTTGAAAGCATTCAGAACTGAAAGAGAAAGGCAAAGTCATTAGATATCACTCAGAAAGTCAGAGACACCCTTTATTTGTTCTTGCATAAAAAAGGAGACAATCTCACATTATTTCATCGTGGCCAGATTAATTACTTCAAAAGGAAATTACACTGATTTTCCTTCTTGATTTCTGTCTTCTGAGGTTTGGAAAACTGGTCTCTTACTGGAGTCCCTTACCTCCTCACCCTAACTCTTCCTCCACCATTTCAAAGCCTCAGGGAGGAACCTTGGAGCAAGAGAGGAAAGTAGAGGTAGTTCCAAGAGATATCCCATTATCTGTTCCTCCAAAAAAAAGCCTTGCAAAGTTTCCCTGTCAGAGGCAGCCTGTGGCTGTACTCTCTGTAATATGTTTCCAAATGGCAAGGAGTGGACTCCTTTACACTTTGCTTAATTAGAACTACTCATAGAGTGTATTAACTGCCACTCAGCAACCCTGTCTGATCAGCCTCTAAAGTTGGTACCTAAACAAGAAATTTGATACGTAGGCACCTACTGCTCAGTTAAAAGGCAGGGTCAAAAACTCTAAGGAGTTTGGAAAGTACAGTTATAATAGTTATCTGCACAGTAGGGAGAACAAAATCTTTAATTCCTTTTAAGTTCATGGAACTTCCCAACATGACCTTTCCTGGAAATACTGAGAAGAAAGCAACGAGTTCAAAACCCCTCCTGCATTAATTTTCCTCCTTAGCTACGTGCTGAATGCAGCACCTAGCGTGCAACTTCTCATGAAGACTAGCAATACTTGCAACTCATGTTGGAAAGCAGACAAGGCATTCAGTGCAGGAAACAGCATGTCTTGTGGTTAGGAGAGGGAGGAAGGAGTCAGAGCTCTGATCTTTTGTTCTCAGCTTTGATATTAACCACAACACGACTCTACTTCAGCATGCCCCATCTGCAAACCAAAGGTTCCTCCTGCAGGCAGCAGATGGGTTAATACTTGGAGATAATAGTACGTCTTGATTGAAAGATGCCCCAGCTATGCAAAACATCACAAAGAGATGATCAGGAAAGAAAACGCTTCAGTCTTAGACTATGATCTGTTCAGGCCTAACTAGTTTACAGAATCTGGAATCAGAAGGTGGCAACAATAGAAAAGGATAACAAAATCTAATAAGATTATCACAGGCACCTTTAAAAATAGTAATGAGGAATATTTGTCACAGAAAGACATAACAGGGTGTTAAAATGCATAATGCATTTTGCAATCTCTTACCATCCATTTTCACAGATAGAAAGATAGGTTTGGCTCTGATGTCAGGTTCCCGCTGCCATACACCAGTGGCAGATCGCACCCACGGGGTCACTACACAGTAGTGGTTCCCAAAGTCGTGGTCCTCACAGCCATGCACGCGGAGCCGGAATTCCAGTGGGCTGATTCTCTCCAGGCTGAGATCACTGCTCCCGTTTCTCCTGCTCTGCATCACGATCCCTTTTCGGTCCAGTGAGGCCAGCAAGACGGGCTCTCTGTCCAACGCAAAGGAGCGTACAGCAAACCAGGAGACATCAAAGGACATATCATCTGCGTTTGTGGACAAAGAGGAATTTAGACATGTTGGTGAGCTCTGAAAAGTATTCAAAGTGCCACTTCTCAGCAGAAAGGTTAATCTTCAAGCAGCATAGCCAGCACTGGTCTGACAGCAGAAGAAAAAAAGAAAAGAAAAAAGAAAAGAAAAAAAGTATGCCCTGAACATGTCCTTTCTAGGAGGATCCAAGCAGCAAACTGCAATGACATGCTCTGGCAAAAAGCACATAGCTGCACAGAATGGGTGACTTCCTACAGGGATGACAAAAAGGAGAACTTTGCTTTCCTGCCTATCCTAAAAATTATATTTCATCACTGATCTGAGTTTTCACCAAGCAGGACTATAGTGAAGAAGTTCTGTAACTATGCTGAACCTATGGTAAATAGGTATTGGAAGTGATAGGTGTTTGCTAGCAGAGAGTGATTTGCAATCACTACCTTTGTGCAGGGCCTACTCAACCACAAAGTCAGAAGGCTCTTTCCTGAAGGTCTCTTCCTTACATTGAAGTCTGCCTAAATAAATACAGAGATTCTACAGAGAGCACAAAAAATTACTTACAAAAGTGCAAAGCATTCAGGAGCAAAGCCTGACCACGGAGCTTTTATACATTTTCTTCCAGAGCTGTGGGTTACTGTCACGCCTCACCAGGAACGACACCTTATACAAGTTTTACCACCCAAGGAGATTGCCTATAAAACACATTTGCAACACCTTGCACATTTAAACATATCTGACAGGTAGCCAGAGTTCATCAGCACATCCAGCTCTTTCTGTGTTGATGCAAGATCCTATTGGTCCCATTAGCAGATCTCAGTCTTAACCCTATTAGGCTGATGTAGCTGAGTATCTACTTTAAAAGTCACTGCTATTCTTTGCTAATGTGAGCCCAGCAACACCTGTTATAGAGTCTGAAACCTGGCATGACCCAGCACACAGACAGGAAAGCCTGCTCACTTCTTTCATCAGCAGGTCTTCCTCCCTGGCATGTTCACAAAGTGACGGGCCCAAACTGGAAACAGAGGTCACTATTTCTGTCCTGAGTTTTGGGTACTGGTAGAATGTGTGCACAGGGCTTAACCTTTTCACACCTCAGGTAGTCTCAATGATTTTGGTGATTTATCAAATCTTCATTTGCTAGCATAGAGAAGTCTGAAAAATAGAGTGTTAGCAAACTGAAATTTAAAATTGGACTTTCAGCTAATTGAGTTTGCTCTTCTCTAAACTTCCACATTTGATCTCCAGGCTAATGGCAAAAGTAAAGCCCTAAACCTGCTGCTGTACACAAATTCTTTGTAGATATAAGTGAAGATTATTTTTAAGCCTCTATCAGGCAAGCTAACACTTTGGGAAGAAAAGAGAATCTTAAAATAATATTTCAAAGTAAAGGCATAGCCTCAGTTCTGCTACTTGAAGTACAGTATCAGCTGGCCAGGTAGAACATTCACCCTTACTGCAGACAAAAAAAGACCCACTGTTTGGGGTATAATTAACTCCCCTGTAAGGTGCAGTGGATTTACACGCATCTTCAAAAATGAAACTAAAAGATGAGAAAGCAGATGTTCCTAGCAGAGACACTGGCTGACCAAAGTGGTTTGAGACACCAGTCGGCTTCCTGCCCTGCCTGCCATGGCCAGCTGCTCCAGGTGACAGCACAGAACCTCAAGAGAGCACCTGGCCTGTTTCACAGCACTACAGCAGGAGTAAATCTCCTATGTGGGGGTCAGTATAGGGCATAGATACTAGCACCCTTCACAGCAATCACTCTTGCCTACCATACTACAAATCCTACTGTTAGTTACTTGGCATAGCACTCAGACCACTTCCCTTGAAAGCAAAGTTAATAAAAATTACCATAAACACATGTTCAGTTAACAGGACCAAACTCTGGCCATTGCTTTGTGTACTCCTCCAACTGTCTGTGGGAAGCAGGGCCTCTGCTGGAGAGAGCTCTGTTTCTATAAACTACTCTTCGTCTCTGCTCCCTGTTTATGCCAAATAGGGTAATAGCACCAGTCCACAGGCAGTCACGTTGGGAACAACCAATTCCTTCCAATTCCAAATCAAGACTGTCATTAGCTCTTTTGTTTCCAGGTACTGTAGAAGCATATGGACACCTTCCAGGCTAAGTCCAACTACCCCAAACAAACCATTGCACTTGCTAAAAAAGGTTTAAACAATACATTTAGATATTAAAAAAAAAAAAATTAAAAAAACAATCTAGCCTTCAGATTCCCAGGCAACTTGCTACCTTTGAAGAATCCCTTCTTTTCAGTCTCAGTTAACTTGAGATTCCCCCCTTCCACATACAAAGATGAGTGCAGGCACTTGCTGTCATTTTGAAACAGCTGAATCTATCTTCCATAATTACAACATGGGACAACAGTATTATGCCAACATATTTTATTAGTCAGTATACACAGTGTGCAATTAGTGACTCACTACAGACAAGTCAAAGGGAGGATTTGGCTCTGAGTGCTCTTTGTCACCATCCTCCTTGAAACAGCTTCATACAGCAAAGTCATCCGATTCATTTCTGTATATCTCTGGTTTTCAGGCAACAAAACCACAGGAAAATTTAGCAAAATCAGGATATAAATCAGGTGCTGTCTAGATCAGTGATAAACATGCCTAGCAGCTCCCAAGTGCTAATAAATATGTAGTCTTATTGACACAAAAAAACCACATCACATGCTAGGCTGCCCAAAAGCATCTGTACCATTCCATATACATCTTGCATTAGCGTTGAAAAGTCACTCTCACCATTTTTGTCCCCCATCTACAAAAAACAAATGCAACCACAAGAACCATGCTCGCATTTAACACTAGAAAGGTTTCCTTCACTGGTTCCTTACATGCTCCACAATGCTGCAAGTGGTGCTGGACACCTTTACAAGGTGTCCCACATTACAGCAAATCATAACATCCCACTGCCAAGCTTGAAAGGCCATCAAGGACCTCAGTGCCCCCAGCTCAGGCAACTCAGCTGCTTCTGCAAAAGGACACAAAGCACTGGGAGCTGGATGCTTCAGAGCTCTGTGAGTAATAGTGGTGCTAGGCTTCCTCCCTTCCTCAGTTAGTGAGGATCATCAACATGTAAAGCACATCTTTATGCACATTTCAATTTGACACGCAGGACTAAGCTGTCTGGGTCTTAGCTGCTTCCCCAGCCAATCACTCCTCAAAACAGGGAATCCTATTTCTAGACCAGCTCTTAGGAACCATGCACTTCCACTGCTTAGAATAGAGCTCTCTCAGCATCTTGTTACAGTGCTGAATCACAATCTTGAGACCCTTTTTGTTTACTACATTTAAATGAGGTTGAATAGAGCTTCCTAGAGAGCTGAGCAAACCACTTCGAGCCATACAAGAGGTAAACAAGCTGGTTTTGTTAAATTCTCCAGAGTGCCCACTGGGTCTGTCTGAAGTAGATAAAAAACCACCTCCTTTCAGGCACAGTAAGTAATACTTTTAAATCCCTAAGCACACAGCCCAAGAAGGGGTGATCCGGGAAGTCTAGAGAGATCATTTGTGAAAATGTGTATTCAACAGAAATATCAGAAGCAGCTTTTGTATCTTCAGGGCACAGAAGAACTACTATTCCCCCTTGACGCACACATACTCCCCTCATATCAATTCAAAACACCAACCACAGCTGCCAAGCCAAAGGAGCACTTCTTTAGATGGAGCACTTGCTGCCATGTACTAAGCTTAGTAATACACACTCCATTTCAGCAGGGTCTCAAAGAAACAGAGGAAATTAAAGCATGCAGTCATGCCAAAACCCTTTCCACTCTTTTGAAAATTTCCCACAGGGTGGGTACACACGAACACACACACAGAGGATTGTGAATTGCCTCTACCAGATAAGGGGCCAAGCCATAAGAAATGCTTCTAGAAATGAAGGGATCAATCTAACTGTAACAAAGAAGGGCACTGACAAAGATCATTGGTCATTTAACTCCTCCTCTGCTCCTTGGAAGTACTTTATTCTTCTGACTGGGCATACAAAGAGGGAGAAGAGGTGGCACCTGACACCTCAACTTGTTATAGGAAGCATACATACTAATCCACATGCATGCTTGCAAAGTTGCTGCCTATGTGTACAAGAGCAGAGCTGGCTAGCATACCAAGTCTGTTTAAAGTGTTTTGGATGCACATTTAACAAGACATCCTATGAATTCCCTGATCCTCCTTTGCTCTCAAGAGGGCCCAAAATACAGTCCTGCAGCAGGTCTGCCACCAGAAGAGTAGATGGCCTTTGAAAGCCAGTATGCCCCTGAGAAGAGGGTCAAATGCAAATGCTCTGCTCTCCTTTCTCATCACATTCCCCAATGGAAACACCATGCCTGTACTGCTGCCATCTGTTTTCTTCTAGGAGATGCTGGCAACTCTTGCTCTGTTTATCTGACTACCTGGTGCAGGCTTTCCCTTACAATGCGCTTCATATCCCCACTGGGATGAGACAGCCCTAATATTTTCACAGTCTGTCTAATGTTTTGGGAGCTCATTTAAAAACCAAGTTCTCTATTCCAATTGTGAATTAAATTGTGATACTGACTGAGCACAGAGACAGATAAGAGATGGGATACAGGGAAAATGAGGATATGAGGAACTACATCTGTTTGTTGTCATATGAGCCCTTAAGGCCCTTCTTCACCTAACCTGCCCTGGTATCTCACAGCTCTAGCCCCCTCCACCTCTCAAGGTCAAGAAGCCAGACTGACAAGGGAAGTCTGCACACGCTACAGTTGTTGCACAGATTCCAGCTGTTCCCTGTAGCAATTCTGCTGGTGTCATCCAGAGGACCAGCAAAAACTGGAGAGGGGTCAGCTTCTCGGGCCCAGATGGGCTATCTCCACACAGCATGGCTGGTTAGGCCCCAAATCCTGACACTCAGCAACTGGAGGCTCAGAGGATGGACTGAAAGGTTCCCTCAAAACCTGACACAATACCATTGGACTCTGCTCTGAGCAACCTGATCTAGTTGAAGATGTCCCTGGTCACTGCAGGGGGGTTGGACTAGATGAGCTTTAGAAGTCCCTTCCAACCCAAACTATTCTATAAATTTACTCCTTTCTATGTGTATCTGTTGCCTGTGCCTCATCTGCCATGTTGCAGACACACAGACAAAAAGAACTCACTTCTCTCCCCAACAAAAAAAAAAAAAAAACAAACCATTGAGGCAGAGATCTGGCACATTCAAGATGACATTACCCAGCTATGGAACAGATTATGGTGCTGACATTTAAAACTCTGCACTGGCTGCTCATGACTACTGGAAACAGCATCATTTCCAATTCCAGGCATCATCTATCAATTCAACAAACATCCATGAGCCCTTATAAAGTTGCCCAGTTAAAACTTAATTGTGCTGATAAGCAGCTCCTCAAAGAGGACACCTTTTTAGTTCAATCCCTTTGATTATCCTTATCAGTGCTTCTCCCGGTCTTGAGCCATCACAAACCCAACTGCAGCAGAGCACTGCCAGAAGAGCCCCACTGTTACTAAGCAGCCTCATTTCAAGTTTTAAGTGGGTCAGGGATGCTGAGACCTCTCTCATAAGGCAACCCCAAGCTTATTTTAGCTGTCGAACACCAGCAGAAGCAGCAGCTGCTCCCTGCCAGCAATTATTGCTTCGCAAAAGAAGCCAGCTGCTCTGGGAACTGCCTTGCCACAATACCTGTAAGAGCTTGAGCACACCTCAACTAAGAGGCTTCCTGCTGAGTAGGAACCACAGGACAGGCTGAGGTGTACAGTAAGCAGCAACGTATGTCTCTATGTGCCCAATATGCCAGGCTATGAATCTTTTGACAGCAATAAAGTTTACTCAGGTTTTCCTCCCTCCCAAGCATTTCAATAATACAACCTACAGACTTTTATCAATTTTTCGCAGGCAGCACCCAACTGTAATCTAGCAAATTGCTTCCCTGCTACATTCTGATTTAATGGAGAACAGACATCCTGGAATTTCAAAGTGATGGGTCTTTACTAAGCTTGATACTTCATCTCATCAGCTGCTACATTATGAGTAATATTTTCTGCACAGCACGTCTTTTGTAGTGGCTTATGTGTAGATTTCTAAGTTTCACATGAATCATGACATCTCTATGTATATACATTTATATATTTATATTTACATACATATTTACAGATATATTTAAAATACTTTTAAAGCTGTTTTAGATATATATATATGAATATTTAAAAAACTAAACTCACTCCAAACCCACATATTAGGTATAATAAGCATTTTGATGAAAAGCAGCTCAGGCAATGCTTGGCAAGCAGTTAGGTTTTGAACATTTCTCTGAACTTTTCAGCCCTTTATAAAAATTTGCCTTTAAAGTGTCCGCTATCCTTTTTACAGCAATTAAGTACCATGTTTCTTTCTTCTTCCACACAAAAAAGGAGCCTCACCATGGAAGGCGTCAGTAATAAATATTCATTTTTGGCATTTAGGCTGCAGTAGTCAATTATTGTGATATTTAGATTTATATTAAGCCTTAAATTCACTCTGAAGTGTGAACCTGACTGGGAGGTGACTTTAAGAGTTGTTTACAGGTGACCATTTTCTCCTAACAGATTTTGCCAATAGACATCCTTTCTAATTAAAGGAAACAGGACTGGTTTTCGTGGCCAATCTAGTGGCTGTAGGCTGAGATTGCCAGCAGTGGAGTCAGCTGGTACTGACAGCATAGTGGGGTTTATCAGTAAGAATTCTTTCTCCTCCTTCCTTCAGAATATTGTACAGAAAAACCTTGCTTTAAATTGTGCTGTGAAAAGCAAACGTGGTCTCCTGTATTTATCTAGTTCTACAGGATTTTCAATGCTGGTTCTCAATTCTCCAGCCTCTCATGAAGGACATATGGTTTAACTGCTGGTATTATTCTGCCCAGTGAAGACAAATGAGTTACAATTTAAATCATTTTGCCAAAATACCTGGATCAAGTGCCATTCCTTCTGTTGTGACGATACACAGCAAATCCGCAAGTTCACCCTGGTAAATCGTCGGGTTGTCAGAATGCACCGAGACATTAAAAACAGGACCTAGAAAAAAGTAACCACAATTATCCATGACAGGCTTTTCTTCAGTGTTCAAAACCTTTCTTGCATGTTTTTGAAGTATTCTCTGCTAGTTTGTAGACATAGAGAACTGAAGAAGGGATCAGCAATCATGTAAGTTTTTGCAGAAGTTATCCGTTTTTAGCCATTAATTCATGCACTACGACAAGTACCCAAACTGCCAGACCTGTCACCCAACACACAGGCAGCTGCCCGAGTTTGCCTTCTACCATCCTGCACAGAAGGAGCCGATCTTCCACTGGCAACTCCTCTAAAAGCAAGAGAGTTCAGGTCTTCAGGCTAACCTAGCATGGATCTTTTCGGCTGAGGCTGTCAATAGGAATTCAAGTCAGAGCAAACCAGTATTTTAACAACACAGATGGTTCTGCTATGGAACTGAAACACAAACAATACAAGAAAGGCATCTGATAACACCTTCCTGGGGGTTTTCCTTCGGGCTCTGACACAGATAGCTTCTTTTGTAGAAGATGTCTCAACACCCAAGGGTACAGTAACTCCTCCAGCTGCAAAGTGGTGATGATATTGATGAAAAGCACAAGGCTGTTATGAAATGCTCAGACACCATGACAACATGTGGTGTTTGACTTGTGAGATACATGAGTTAAAAACCAAAACTTCTGCAAATATTGATAACATATACTTCTCTGGTGCAAAATTAACAAAACCACAACTCCTCAAACATGCCAGCACTTCTAGTACTTTGTTTCACAGGGCAGAAACTGAAGAATGTGTCAAACTACCCTTGGAGATTTCTCTAATAAACAAGGTGAAGGAGATTAGTAGAAGGAAAGCTGATGCTAATGGTGGCCTCCAGGATCGCTTTGCGGGAAGGGACCAGGGATTCCAAGAAGAAACTTGGGACTCAGATTAAAAAGTAACCCTTTTTACCCTCCCTAGACTTCACTAGATGCTATTATTATCTGCCTCAGCTGTCTCTCAGACAGCAGCAGCAACAACAAGCACAAAAAAGTGGTTTGGGAGAAAGGAAGAGCTGTTGGAAGGTTTGCCATCCTCCACTCTTACACACTACTGTTTGAATACAGGAACTTTAAATTTCAAATCCACTGAAGATCAGTGGCAAATAACACTTTTGATGGAGAACATTTAAGGAAATCATCCAAGACAATCCACTTGTCCTTTGCCCTCCCAATAGGCTTCTGTGGAAAGCTGTGCTGATAACTCATCACACTGCACACACTTACCACATCACCTCCAAATTGAGGTTCTGGAAAGAAACTTGCATGTGCAGTGAAGCTAGAGCTGGCATTTTTGGTGAAAGTATTCTAGACTACATGGGCCTGGCTTGTTTTGGTCAGAAGAGATCACACAGCACACTAAGAAACAAATTCCAATTATAATGCAATAATTACTTCTGTGGCTTCTAAAATTCCCCTCACGAATTCCACTGGGCACAATGTGCTGCTCTTTGTTATACCATAAATCTCTTACAGCCCTCTTCTCTGCCCCAGCAGCAGTTGTACTTCGTACACAAGGGCAGTATGTAGACAGATAATCCCAGAGTTTTGTACTTATTTTGACACTCTATCCTCTCTATTAAAAAATAAGACTCCAAGTTACCCTACCAAGCAAGGATAAAAGGGTGGTAGAGATGCAATAGAAGGTTATGTGTGTACTAGCAGCCAAGACTCCTACATGCTTGTGCTAGAACGTATTTAAGGAAATAAGAGACCCAGAATGCTTTGAAGTTCAGCTGTTCAGGTAGCAACTTCAAGAGCAGGCTTCAGCCCTAACTTGATCTCAACATGATGGGATTCTTTTCTGGGGAAATGGAGAAAGATTATTCTGATTGCTTCCTCAGTCTCTATCCAAACTCTACGTGAATTCAGTTTGTTTTCTGACATTCACACACACTCCAACCATATCCCCTTTGCAGCCTATTTGATTATTCATCTTCCAATAAAACAAGACATTCTCCATCATTTTCTTTGGAGTTGTGCAGATAAAAGTTCAAGGTCCTAGAGGACTAAAGGCAGCACGGACCACGGCATTCCAGCCAACCCTAAGCACAAAAGTCTCAAGCTGTGCGTGAACTGTCACAGCAACAGAAACAAAGAGAGTGTCAAAATCTGCCAGGAACATCCCTGCATTGTCAGCAAACACCCTCTGCTGCACTGATCAAAAGCAAAACAGCACCATAATAATCCTGCTACTGTCTATAGCTTGCAGTCTATCCTAAGTCTCAATAGTGAGTGCAATGACATCACGTCAGGAACATGGGACATGCTCTACTCCTGCAAACAGGCTCTGTCCTGACAGGGATCAAGCAACGGAGATTAACTACATGATCCAAACTTCGTCAGGCTAAGAATGGGCTGCCTTATCCCTGCCCTGGCAGGGTAAACAAGGAAATACAGTGGGTACATATACACAGGACTTTTCAGGCTTTATTTCTAGGCTGAAGGTCCAGGCATCTACTGCATTCACAGTATCACAGTATGTTTGGGATTGGAAGGGACCTCAAAAGATCATCTAGTCCAATCCCCCTGCTGGAGCAGGAACGCCTAGGTGAGGTTGCACAGGAATGTGTCCAGGCGGGCTTTGAATGTCTCCAGGGAAGGAGACTCCACAACCTCCCTGGGCAGCCTGTTCCAGTGCTCTGTTACCCTCACTGAGAAGTTCTTTCTCAAATTTAAGTGGAACCTCTTGTGTTCCAGCTTGATCCCATTGCCCCTTGTCCTATCATTGTTTGCCACTCAGAAGAGCCTGACTCCATCCTCGTGGCACTCACCCTTTATACATTTATAAACATTAATAAGGTCACCCCTCAGTCTCCTCTTCTCCAAACTAAAGAGCCCCAGCTCCCTCAGCCTTTCTTCATAAGGGAGGTGCTCCACTCCCTTAATCATCTTTGTTGCCCTACGCTGGACCCTCTCCAGCAGTTCCCTGTCCTTCTTGAACTGAGGGGCCCAGAACTGGACACAATATTCCAGATGGGGTCTCACCAGGGCGGAGTAGAGGGGAAGGAGGACCTCTCTCGATCTACTGACCACCCCCCTTGTAATACACCCAAGGATGCCATTGGCCTTCCTGGCCACAAGGGCACAGTGCTGGCTCATGGTCATCCTGTTGTCCACCAGGACCCCCAGGTCCCTTTCCCCTACACTGCTCTCTAATAGGTCATTCCCCAACCTATACTGGAACTTGGGATTGTTCCTGCCCAGATGCAGGACTCTACACTTTCCCTTGTTAAATTCCATCAGGTTATCCCCCGCCCAACTCTCCAGCCTGTCCAGGTCCCGCTGGATGGCAGCACAGCCTTCTGGCGTGTCAGCCACTCCTCCCAGCTTCGTGTCATCAGCAAACTTGCTGATAGTACACTCAATTCCCTCGTCTAAATCATTAATGAATATATTGAATAATATTGGCCCCAGTACTGACCCCTGAGGCACTCCACTAGATACTGGTCTCCAACTGGACTCCGCACCATTGACCACCACTCTCTGGCTTCTCTCTTTAAGCCAGTTTGCAACCCACCTCACTACTCTATTGTCTGGACCACACCTCCTCAATTTAGCTGTGAGGATGCTGTGAGGGACTGTGTCAAAGGCTTTACAGAAGTCAAGGTAGACCACATCCACCGCTCTGCCATCATCCATCCACCTTGTTACATTCTCATAAAAGGCTATGAGGTTGGTCAAGCATGACTTACCCTTGGTAAAGCCATGCTGACTGCCCCTAATGACCCTCACTGCCCCTAATGACCCTCAAGAGGCACTGGCTTCAAACCATGGCATGCCAACAAACCACTAATGCAGAGTGGAGTCTGTGCACTCCTGGCCATTGAATGTCACAAGGTAAAAGCGAAGTTTGTTTGGTCACTCAGCCAGGAAGGGCCATGACCATGGTAATGCAGCATCCCCTACATACTCTTCAGTTCTGGGTCACCAAGCACATCTCTAGCCTGCCTCCCACATGAAGAGTCAAAGCTTCCTGGGCAGTAAGAAAGCTGCTAGGCAGCAGCTGCTCTGTCATGTCATGATCGTAGTTCCCCTTGGTAAGCCACAAACAGCTATCTCCCCTTGCTTATTTTCCTACTAGGGTACATCTTCTGCAAATTACCATCTGTACCTCCAGGGAGAAATCACTGTCCTGTGTTAGAAGAACTGGATTTCAACAGAGTGCCTAGAGACGTGTCAGTGGTTGTGCTCCTCCCTCTTCAGCTGCAGACAGAAAACAACTGTTTTTTGTTTTGTTTTGGTTTTTTTTAAACCTAAGCAAGCTTCATTACAGCGAAAGCTTATTAGTTCAGTCTTGAAAACTGTATAGTTGCAACTTCCTAGGAGGAACACCTTTCTTCTTTGGCAGTATCTCAGGCCTTTTGCTCACACACCTCATGCCCTGGGCCTCAGGCTGTCTTCAGGCATAAGAGGACAGAATAAAACATCTAGATACATGTTTCCTCCCCATAACAAAACCGAAAAAGCAGGAGCGATGTTTGCAACAGAGACCTGTTAGACCTGAGCTGGACCACAAAGACCATTTAATCCCCTGCCCTCCACCTAAGCTACACTTGAGTCAGAGTTGGTCACTACACGGCCTGGGAAAGATGCACCGAAGCTGACAACACAGCTCTAATCCGTCATTAAAAGTTACCTGCATGATAACCTTCTCTATAGAATGGTTCTGGTCTTGTTCTGGTTTTGTTTAGCTTTATTCTAAAAAGCACAATGGACCAGTGCTTTTAACCTGATTATAACTTAACTGATTTATTTCCCCAGCTTAAAAAAATTACCAGCTGAACCTGTCTGGCAACAGCCAGAGAAGCGGGAATAAGCTGCATGCCAATATCAAACAAAAGCAACAGCAAACTAAGTGTGTGTTAGTGGGTTACAAGAAAAACCATCAGCTTTTCTAACTGGACATCCAGCTCTACTGCAGGCTCAAGAAAAGCATCTTGGCAAAAAGCAGCACCAGGGCAAACACATTTTCAAGGCTCCTGAGGACCTTTTGAGAGGTCACAAATGTGCCACAAAAAAACCTTCTGCAAGGTGTTGATCCTCTTGTGAGTTTTTTGGGGTGTTGGGTTTTGTTTTTTCCCCCCCATAAGCATCACACCGCAGTATTCAAGAGACCCTGGATCTAGACTCCACCAAGCAGGGCTTGGCACATAAAACCCATGTGAAGTTTTCACCCTTCAAGACAAAAAACCCCACAATCTTCAATCCCGAAGCTTACAGATGCAGGGATGTGGTAACAGGCATCTCCCTGTAGACAATGATGACATTATCAGGGTATCAGCATCGCTGTGCTCAAGCACTTGCAGTGTTATGGGAAGGGCTGGGGAGGTAACATGAACTCCTTCGATGAGATCTGAGTTCATGCTACATTAACACTGAGAACAGTAGAACTCTACAGATGACAGATGATGTGGCTTTGCTCACCTGGCCACCTGTATTTAACAGTTTGAAATACTGTTGTTGGCACATACTGGTCACTCGGGAGAATAAACAAACCAGAATTTAGTTTCAGTTGCAGGGTTGACAGATCAAGCGTGACCTGTACAGCTCATCAAGAACAAAGCAGAATTAAATTTAGGAAAGCTGCTCAGTTGTTTGAAAACTGAGAAATAATTAGATTTGAATAACTTCAGGTATGAAGATAAGTGTCATGCCTCCAGCTGATTTGGATACTAAAAAGCACAGATTTACAAAACAATTCAGCATTCCCATTTCTAAGAGATAAGCATCAGCCTTCCCCTAGATTGCTATCTTCTGCTGAAACCTTTGATTTAAACTAAGCCGAAATCTCTGCTCCTCACTACAGTAAGGCCATATGGAAGCTTAGATAGAACCTCTAAAATAAGTTTTCTTCATTAAAGGAATAACAACTTCATATTAAAAAAGCATCTGCAGTCAAGATAGGAATTAGAGGTTTCAGAGAATTTCTTGACTTCTGAATGCCTGAAAACCACAATATAATTATAAATAGAAAGTGAATAAACTGGGGTTAGAAGTCTCCTTGTTCAAATCTAAAATTGCTTAAAGAGAGATCAGGTTCCAGGATCAGGACCTGTTTGGTGTCATTTCTTCTGAATATCCCCTTTTATGGCAGATCTCACTGCTCAAACCACTGATTTCACGCAACTCAGGAAGGAAACTCCAGTATCTAAAGCCTACAGTGACACAGTTTTCTGCTAAAAAGTGTATTGGAAATTCTTCCACAATGGAAATGAAAGGAAAAAGTCTTAAAATGCTGCACCAAATTTGGCTTATTACTTTGTGCTCAATCAGATTCACACTGAACGAGGCTGCAGGGTGGAAAGGAGGAGTTCAAGTTTATTGAGTTAATTTAATTTACTCAACTTAAAGATTTACATATTGGAGAAAAATAAAAAGCCCTGAGCCCTATTTACCTGATGTCACCCCATTCTCCCTGCTTTCCTTCACTGCTCAGTAACCCAAACACCTTAAATCTGCAAGGAAAAGAAGCCAAAAAAAGAGGGAGAATAACTAAAGCAAGTTAACATCTAGATTTACAACAGAAGAGATCCTAATTACCTAGGTCCTAGGTGACATTTTGGCCTTTTCTGTATTATTTTAGCCAGTACTTCTCTGCAAAAATAAGGTATAGTCTCCCCACGGACACGAGTTACCTTTATTTTCAGACAAGTAAAGTAAAGCAGAGAAAGGTCAAGTAACCTGACTGACAGCCGAGACCCAGAGCAGGCTGTTCCACCCCAGCAGCCCATACCCAGTCCATGACCCAGCAGGGAGACCACTGCAACTTCCCTGCTTGCAATCAGCCAGCACCATGAACCACAACGGGGAAAAAAAACTGATGCAACCCACAAGTTCTGAGTCTTCCAAAATATTACTCATGTCTGCCCTGGCACTAAATCATCCACTCTTGAACCAGGAATCCCATGACCTGCCTCTCTCCAGATAACAAGCTACTTCACTCACACTGTTCCAGCCCACTGTCCTCTCCTTGCTTCTTCATGGAGTTGTTCCCTAACAAATGCTACCCCAAGCCTCATAATAGCTGTTACTGGAAGAAGCCCCAGTAGTTCAGCCTGTGGTTTCTACTTCCAGCTACAAGTTAATGCACACAGGCACAAAGGCACACAATGACAAAGCATGTTCCTGCCCATTAACAGTGGCCGGAAAATACCAGCCTTTCTTGCCAAAGAGTTTCTGCTGTATTGCTCTTCATTCATTTCCATGATTAAGGTTTCTTTCCTTTAAGAACTTTCTATTCTCCTTTCTTGAAACTGAGCATCTCTCAGGGTCATTCCAGGTCATAATTTCATTTTAATTTGAAGTTTAACATCAATACTCAGCTCATATTTCAGCAGCTCTCAGTTTATCTCAGCTTCTTCCAAAGTGAATGATAATACATTGCTGTGCAATGAGGTCACATGCAGATGTAATCCAGAGTTCAAGATTTCATTGAGATGCTTCCCTTAAAGTTTTCTTTTATTTTTGCCTCTCCAAAGCTTTCCACCCACTGCTGAATGGCACAAGGAGAAGCCAGCTGAGAGCACAGCCAAATTCCAAATGGTTCTCTCTCATAACATACTTCTTAATATGAGATTAAAAGCTTCCTTCTCTCTGCTTCCCTCAAGGAAAAGGAAAGTAAGTCATTTCTGTGGAAATCCCTCTGAGTGTATGGTGGGCAAAGACACTCTAAACACTAACCTGGCTTGGCAAGTTCATGGTAAAAGGGATAGAAAATTAAAGGATGAATACCGAAGAAGAATTTATGATGCCAGGATAAACCAGGTGGATTTCACAGAGACCAGGTGCCTCAGAATTTAAAAAAAAAAAAAAAAAAAACAAACCACAAAAAAAAACCAACCAAAAAAACCCAAACCAACAGCAGGAGGCCACCTGGAGCCATTTGAACCAGATATCTGTACACATACCTGCATCAGATAAGCACTCTGATCTCAAGTGGGTTCCCAGCCATTTGACTCCCACCTTTGCTGGCCAGCTCAGCTAAGGCTGAGGGCAAAGAGAAACAAAAAACCAGAAACAGCCTCTCTCATTCACTGCTCAGCCCTTGCTGTGAAAAGGCATTGCCATTGGAGCAACATCTCCAGGTGAGCAGAAGACAAGTCAGAGATTTCAGTGTGGGTGGGAAGGATCACAAGCCTTACATAAGAAGCTGTCTTGATGCACTGGCTTCAGAACAGCAAGGAACAGAAGGCATGTGTGTTCCAGGCTGAAGGCTATGTACACACATATCATCCAATAGCTCACAGGAGCAGGAGAAGACAAATTTGAGTTTCAGCAGAAATTATGCAATGAAATTAAGAGAAAATTTCGAGACAAGCACTGGCAGCTGCTCTTGTCCCTCATATTGCTCGACGACCTTCAAAAAAATAAAATAAAAAAAAAAGAGATGGCAGGACCTTTGTTCTGGACTGGCAAAACCAAAAAGAATCACTAAAGAATATTAAAGTCTTCATATAGGAGAGCTTCCCCCTGCCCTCCAGATAAGCTTTGTTTGCTTACAACTACGGGACACAGAACAGGCATTCATTTTACAAAATTAGTCTAGTAATCCATGTTATTCCTAAGGCCAGATCAGAGGATTCACAAGATCCTCTCTGGTCTTAAAATATACCCAGAAGAGAACAATCTGCCATTGACTAAATTTTTGAAAGCTAATGACCTACTAGACTCCTCCTCCCCATAACCACCACCCCCACCCCCCAACTTCCAGTGGACAAAACCCATATTCCATTTTTTAGTTCAGGAAGTTTCAAACAAATGCCTTTACATTAACATTTCAGATCGTTAACCAAATGGAATAAATACGTCCCTCTGCAACAGCAAGTGGAGACAGAAGAGAGAAGGACTCTGCTTGCAGCCAGCAAGTTCTGCCTTGAATGGAAAGAATCTGAGCAAGACATTTTCCACAGATGTTAATGGAAAAACATTTCAGAGCACTGCCACATTTCAAGCCTATTGTGGCAGGAAACACTGAAGTTTCATGTGCGCAGTCCCCAGCTCATATATAAAAAGCTTACAGGCCTCCTGCTGTTCCAATAGATCACATTGCACAATGTGTATCCACACTAAAAGCCCCTCCTTGAAACATCACTCAACTTTGATCTGGGAGGGAGTCAAACTGGAAGAAAGGATTTCCAATCCTAACAAGCCTCCCCACTCCTATCAAAAACAAATCAATAAAAACAACCAAGAAAGAAATTCCTCCTATTACTAAAAGCTTCATGTAAAACCCTTTAAGGGCTTCCTTCTGCTGAAAACGCTGTTTCCGTATTGATCATCTCCCTGCTCCATCCCTCTTGGTGCAAGCTGAAAAATGCTGTCAAAGTCCAAGCCTTCAAAGTAGAGAGGAGACTGGAACACCTTCTATTTTTGAGTTGTACTGTCTTAATATATCCTTCACCATGAACACTTACAGTTTAAGTGCTTTGCTGCTACACTTTGAGAACCCCAAGTCAGGAAAACTGTTACCAAGTCAATTGCACTAGCAGGGACAAATACACTCAAGCTACCCATCACTCAGGATTTAGCAGAGTGGTGCTCCCCAGCTTTTACAGTTACCTGGAAAGTTGCATGCCCCTGTGCTTCTTCTGACCCTGGCCTGTTGGTATCTTCTCTCCAATTTTGGGGAGCCTTTCTTTTTCCCTAGAAATGACTAGCTACTTCAGGACTGCTGCCTTTCACTGTTCACAGTAGGGAAAATCTGGCACCAGCTTCTTTTACCGAAGAAAAAGTTTGAGAGGTGCCCATACCACAGGATGCAAGACCAGGGCATGATATCTGAGCTGTGCTTTTATGGCTGATCCACACCTTGGCCACTTACCTCTAGCTCCCTGATTCACCCTCAGTTTGTATCCAAGACAGTACACCTCAGCATACAAAGGAACACACCCACAGAACATCTTCTGTCTTGGATACTCAATTCCAAATAATTTTCCAAATAATAATTCTGCAGTTAGTCCATTCTAACTGTGCTCATCATATGTCCTCATCATGCTCAGAGATTAATATCTAGCAAGGATATCTGAGTAACAACTGAAGGACACAAAGTTCATTCATCAGTTGAAGAAGGGAAGGTATTTCAAGAGAGATTTTGCTACATGCCAAGATTATTTTGGGAAATAGCTCTCTAGTAAATTGTGCCTGGGATCTCATTTCTCTCTTCGTTCTTTTCTAAAGAATGAAAGACTGACAGGGCTTCAGGACCATTCCTCCCTCTGCTCCTGGAATTCACACATTCCCAGGGCAGTGCAACAGGCTGCCTCCCTTTCTTCACTCCACACTCCAGAAACCCTATCTGGGTGAAGAGGCTGGGAGTAGAGAGTGACAGCAAAAAGAATGCAAGACTGCAACGTGCACGCTTCCCTCCACTGCATAGCTCACAGGTTTCCCTCTGAACCATCAATATTAATAGTATCCTGCCAAACTTCTTGGATGGGAGTTCAAAGTGGCACAACACAAGCAATGTTGGGAGAGCCACCAACCACCACTTTTGTGCAAGAAAGCCTCCACATAAGAGCTTGGAGGGGAGGGGTTTGGGACAGGTTTTGTTCTTGCTGATTCCTTGCATCACCCCTTTGCAAATGCTGCTCTCCCACTGTGTTAGACCCAGATATCAATGGTAATAAGGCTAAGACTGTAGCCCATTAAACAACACTGAGAAGTCAACAAATCTACAGCAATATTAATCTGTGACAGTGCTACTCTAAGAGGCATTTGAAATACAGACAACTAACAGATTACTTTCAGCATAGTAACTTTCCATAAAACTGAAAAAAAAAAAAGCCAACCAGAGATTACCTAGGACTGAAAGAAGCACTGAGATGAGTCAATGTCCTCTCTCTGGCCAGCTTAGGTCAGGCTCAACCTTCACTATGGTTTGTACCAGGATGCTACATTTCAAAGCTTCTTACTAAGTGAGGTCCTCATTGCAAGGCTGTTCCCCTACACACAGCCCTTGTCCTTTTCCCAGTGTGCCTAGTGTAAGCAAGTTTAGTTTTTAGGAATCATCTCACAAAGAATAGTTACCTTTGTAATGGATGGAACCACTGCTCTTGCCTAGTCACAGACACACCTTCTAAAAGCCTACAGCCTCACTATTATAAACAGAACAACTCACACGAAGAACAAGGGATGTGAGGTGAGACCTTCTCCCAAACTGTGCTTGTGAATAGGAACGGAGGAGTGAAGAAGATTTGAGATAAAACAGCTAACTAGAGAGCTCCAACATAGGATACAACTTTGGGCAACACCGAGAGCTCTTGAAAACTGCTCAAGTCGTCACCAGCTTGGGTTATCAAATCCTAAGATGAACCCAGTCCTAAGTGCATTACCATTACAAAAACAACTCCTGCAGCACTTCCCACCCACATAGCATGATAGAAAGTCAGTGTTAAAATCCATCTCTGACAATCCAAACCAATGCTATCCCTCTCTCCTTCCCCCCAATAATACACAACAACAGGCATGCTTCTCTAGAAAAATCTTAACAGGCAGGCTATGTTACAGCTGAAGGTGACGGTTTCAGCAAGGATATGAGGAATAGGATGCACTTTTCTGGGTACTGACATTCCTCCCAATTTGTGGAGCTTTGTAGTCCATCCACAAGGGGCCTCTAAAGTCTTCCACTGGCAGGATACACTAGCAGAGATGGCTGAAATGCTACCATTGCCTCAACCTGACTGTTTTCTGCAATTACATCAAAAGGAAGGTGTGCTCAGGCAATTTAATGCTATGCTATTCAAGTCTGGTTTGGAACAGAAACCCAGTTTATATCAATATTCTTCCAGAGCAGCCACTACCTGATGGCAATCTAGCGATAAAGCTGGCAAATGTGGCAGCAGTTATTCCATACTGAGAATCAGCCCTGAGCCTGCAGGACAATAAAAGCTGCATTAGTAAAGAAAAAAGAAGGGGTTATGATTACTACCAATTCACTATATATCTTTCTATAAACAATCAATAGCACAAAGGACACACGTACCAACAAAGGAGACAAGCAAAGCTCTCAGCCATCCTAACATGTGGAGACCCCCTCCATGTTTCAAAGTGTAGGTATTTCCCCGAGACAAGGAAACCAGTGAGAGAGCATTCACAGCATGCGCTCCCTTTCTGGCTTAGACATAGAGTTGCCAGATTCTGTACCAACCTGAAGTCTGGAAGTCTATCTGGATAGGGTTGGATAAGCCATTGACTGCTTCACGCCACATGCCACCACCACCTGGAGACCAGGCAGTCACCACGCAGCGATACAGCCCAGCATCAGAAATCTGGGTCTGATACATCCTGTAGCGAAACTCGTTCTCCTGGACCTTCTCCAGAACCACACCATCCACACGAGTCTGGTCCGTCCAGTCTTCCAGCCGTACTACTGAATCCTGGTTCAAGGAGATTATGCGAGTGGTTCCATTGGGATTAGACTGATCTGTTAGTGGCTTCTCTGCTGTAATGAGGACAGAATAGCGTGGCGTCTTGATGTTTTTCGAGGACACTTTGCATGTCATCTCAAAGGTGTGGCCTGCTACAAAGAATGGCTTCAATTTCACCGCCTCCACTGTAAGCGTGTAATCTGAAGAGGGAAGGAAATAAGCAGCAAGAGAGGGGTTAATAAATAGGTGCAGATATTTATGCAGTGCCTTTCAATCTAGAAGATTACAAATAAGCAAAGCACATTTTTTGGAGAGAGAAATCCCAGCACATTTAAACACATGTGGACTTCTCAGAATGCGACTCAACAGCACATACATACAAGTATACAACAGCGTGGGTCAAGATGCAAGAATTTAAATGAACACTAAATAGTGAACAGATAATGCAACATACAGGTCATAGCATGACAGGACCTCCAGGATTTCTTTTATTCAGGAGTAAAGATATTAATCAGACAAGACTCAGAGTCCCAGTTTTACATTGGATGTGGAAGAACACCCCCAGCAATAGGGTACAAGGACACTGAAGCACCCATGCCTAGCAACAAAAGTTGCCACTAAGTGAATCAGCAGCACCTAGTGTAGCTTCTTTTATTTCCCTTTAAAATCCACTCTAACAGCAATCCAGACAATTCAGCTCAACTCCTGAGATCAGTTGAAACTGCATGACAAAAATTTGGTGGTAAGATGAGATGTCTCCATCCACAGCATCCCCACATGCACATCTCTGTGTTGAAAGAGTTCAGTACACCTCTGCCTCCACATGTGTTCTTTTCCTCTGCTTCTCATGCATTCACCTGAGTACAAGCCTACCAGAAGCCTTTATATTTCCCAACAGCCCGTTTGGCAGCAAGACTGTCAGCAACACTTACTGTTCAGTTTCCTTCCCTTTCTTCAGCATTCTCCAAGTCTGCCAGCTCCTAATTCCCAAGAATCCTTTAATTACAGGGTTTGGGAAAATCATACATCTAGGAGCACAGCCTCAAGACACAAAAAACTCAAGCTCACAGTGAGAAATTGAGAAAATGAGGAGTGACTGAAATCAGAACCAGATAAAAGGAAAGGGTTGCTAGTTTCTAGTTTCCTGGCACTGTGATGAAGAAACATTCCACGCACTCAGGTTCTTCCTAAGGAAAGGGTGCTGGGGCAGAACACACAGCTTACAGCTACTTTCCAAATAAGCAGTATTACAAAAATTCGCCCAGTCTGACTTTCTGAAATCACTTTGCAGCAGCATACTCTTCCTTCCCCCCCATTATTAAAAAAAAAAAAAGAAAAAAAAAGTGTAGACATGTTTAAAAAACTACACAGATCACCTCTATGCAAGGTGAAACTTCTCAGGAAAAGGGAAATAAGCAACGGTGAGATTGTAACACATACTCCAAAACTGAACTAAATGCAGTAATATTTATGCCCTCCCCACAAGAGCAACAAGATACTTGTCAAGATTACATTTTGCAGTGTTTTGCCTTCAAGCAGCAGTTTTCACAATGAGTAAACACAGCCCACAAGATGAGAAACCCAGTATGACAACTTTAAATCAGTACTGTACAAAGCAGATCACAGTACAAAGCTATATAAAGAAACAGCAGGAATGGGAAGGCTGAGCTGTTTCTAGTGGTCTAGCTGAGCATAGAATTACTTGATAGTCCACACCAAACCCCCCTTGCACTTCCACTTGCTAAGCAAGTGGGAATACAAGAGATGCACATTTAGACACTCGGGGTACGATCACAATTTAAGTTGCACACACAGAATTGTTCTCTGCTCCACTGTGTGAAAACTCATCATGCATCTCATTCTAGACTTCAAATCCATTTTTCCCCTCATTTTGCATCCAGGAGATTCTGATATCACCCAGTTCCCAAGGTTGTAGCATTTAGGAGTCCAGTACAGATCAGCTTGCTGAATATTTTAGGAATATAGTAGACAATTATATTTTGCCCCAAAAGCAGTAGCACAAAGAGCTCAGGGTACTTCTCTGCCATATATTGCTGCTTTCTAGGCCTTGAGAGGAGGCTCTGGGCAAAAATCCTTTCTGAGGCAAACCCTCTTTACGCTGTTGATCTTCATGTTGGAACACAGGGTCCTATACACCAAAAAAGAAATCTTGCATTTGGTGTCTCATAAATGTGCTTAGGACAAATACCTTCACTTGATCAGAGCAGTACAGATGTAGCCGAGAAGGCACAACTCTCCCCACCATCTGGGCTCCAAATGCCTTACTTCAACTACTACCTGAGCCACACGGTCAGGCAGCAGTACATGGGAGTGTCTTGTCCACTGCAAGGACAGAACAAACTTTGTTCCTAGACATCCCATCTTGACTTTCTATTTGAGGGCAATAGAAAATGCTGCTTTTACCAATTAATTTTGCTAAAGAAAAAGGAGAAATAAGTGTTGGTTGCATGGGACAGCAGCAGAAACACCATCTTTACAGTTTGGGGAAGAAAACACCTGAGGTCCAGAGATGCAGCTGGAGAATAGGGGTAGAATTAGAAAGGGTTAGAAATTAGGATGCTGAACAGAGAGCAGGCAGATATATTCTTATCAAAGTCCTTTCAAAGGCTTTTTCTACCATTTAAAACCCAAAGCTCCTTAGGTTAGATGAATAAAGAAGGCAGAGGCAACTCCTCTTACATGATACCATAAGAAAAGCAGACAAGAACAGAGATGGGGACACAAAAACCAGCACATACAGGTGCTGAATGTTTCTTATTGTAAGAAAGCCAAAAAAAAAAAATCAAAGGAACATTCCTGAACCTGCAATAATATTAGAGACCTGCATAAGTAGTACAGTAAAACAACCAAAAAAAAGTCCCATATCCTTTCAACTAGAAAAGCCTGGATTGCCATCCTTCACAGAATGGTTCTGTGCCAAAATTGTTCTCCTTCAGTAGCAGCAGATGAAATGTAATTAGCACTCCATCACCCCCACCTAGAAAAGCACATAGTTGTCTCTGTGTGTGACAGTCAACATTATGGGAAAGAGACCAATGATTGGGCACTTAGGTTAGAAATAACAGTAATCTGCAAGGAAAGTTAAGTGAGAAAAAGAAGTTTCTTCATGTTTCCTATGTTAACATTACCACTCATCAGATCTTACAGCATAGGATGGGCCAGAAAGGTCAAAGAACACTTCCTTCCGAAAACTGCAGCCTAAAAATCTCATTTCTGCTCTTCTGAGAATTGCCAAGGAAGAAATTTCTGTGCCTTGACCACTACCTGCCTGCTTGCCCCTCCACTTACACACCTGCAATCCCATGCAGAGTCTCATGTCTTTTTTGCAAGCTCCATCAATGAAAAGCATGATAAAAGACAGCCCAGTCAGTCATATACAGGCAGCTGCAATCTGCAGAGTTTACATTGGAAAGTCGTAGGGGAAGAGATCCTAAGTAAACCATACCCAAATCTTAAAACCAGTTTGGGCACTACTCCAAGACAGAGGACTAGTAGCAGAAGAAATTCTAGCCAAATGATTCAGATAAAATTTGAGTAATAAACTGTATTTTGGAGCCTGACAGTGCATGGTTCTGCCTTCCACAGCTGGCCAGTCCAAGTGGTTAAGCCACACTGTAATCCTCCTGTTGCTCTCAACCACAAAGTGCATGCTCAGCTTCAAGAGTACTTCCTGGGTAGTGACTAAAGAGAATTTTCATGTAATCTAAGCCAGTCAAATTTCTAGAGAAGCCTAACAGCTACAAGGGCAAGGAGACTTTAGGAAACAACACCTTCCCTGCATTCCACTGTCTCTGGTCAGAGAAGCAGCATGATGGCCATGGCTAGCTAACCTGAGTTTAACGTCAGCAGCCTCAAGCAATGCCATCCCAATATTCATAAAAGCTTCTTCATCCCTTGGTGCACTAGCTTGACTGCAAGTACAGGGAATGCAACAGACATTAAGGTAATGACAGTTTTGCCTTCATAGAAGGAAGAGGCCATACAACACCCTGAGGTACAATTGTAGCCCCAGCAGCTCTGATACCAAGAGCTCTGAAAACACAGCAAGCACACTAAGGCCTAAACTACAGCCTGATACACATACATACAATGCAATGGCTCTCCCCACCATTGCACACACACAACTAGACCAGCCTCCCTGGCCTGCTCCCCTGAGCATAAAACCCTCACACAGTCACAGGCATGAGAACCACAGCCACCCCCAAATGGGGCTTGTACACCTAACTCAATGCACTTTCTTATTCCTACACCTGAAGTGGCACATGCACCTGGTACCCTGGTGCCATGGGTATGGCAAATTCTTTGCTCAGGAGGAACTGCAGGTCTGTACTATGCAGTGTCTATTATACAGCAGCAATGGTAAAGAAAAGTGGGTGGTAGAACTATCACCTGTTCTCTATTCGCAGGACTTTCTGAAAGATTGAGATGCCCTTGCTCCCAGTTAAATATGATGAGAGGGCCTTGTAGGACAAGTAACATTACGTTAAATAGAATTATTTCGTAAATCAAAGACACAAGTATTAACAAAACCCCAAACAATAGTACCTTTGAGATTTGGAATTTCACTTAAGAGATAATGTTCTATTTTGCAAAGAATTCCATGCAGTTGCAAAGCTGACAACACTTGTTTAGGAAACAAGCACCAGTTCTGCATTCCACTGCAAACAGCAACTGTGTTTATATATAAGCAGTACTCACATTCAAATTAATAAATAAAATTATCTTTTACATGACCAAACTTTTTTTCTGTGTTAAAAATCATGTACAGAGCCAATCAAAAAAGGTTTCCTCACTTTCTTTACCCCTTTTTACTGATTGTAACTTTTATTCTAAATAAATAAATAAATAGCTACAATATAACTGATGCTTTTTCACTTTCAAGGTAAGATAAAGATGCTTGCTTTGTCGTCTTGGCAGGGGAGAGGGTAAAAGAAAGACAGGAAGAAACAAATCAGGCAGATCATGTCAAAAACAACAGTGATCTATGATAGTGATTGGCTGCATTTGCAAAGCTGAGTAAGCAGAAAGACATGTGAGCATTATTGGTCCCAAAAGAACAAAACAGAAAAAGAACGTAAAAAAACCCTTCAGTTAAAAAGGGCAAAAATGCAACTTATTATACAAGGCACAAAAAAAGACTTTGACATTTCACATGATGTTTACATTTCAAGCAAGGGCTTCCTTATCCTGAACACCCCTCTGTGCTTACTGACTCACAGACACAACACAAAACCATTTCTCCTCCCCCAGCCCCCCGAGAACTGCTCTAAAGTTAACACAGATGATGCAAGTAATGAAATAGTCAGAAGAAAAGTCTCTATGCACGCACAAGCTACCCAAGGAAGAGGCAAATTTCTGTTCTCTCCTTAGGCAAACACGTGGGAGCCTGGTTGCTGGCTTTTATAAGCAGTGGGAGCAGTTAGGGACTCAAATCACCAGAGATACTTGTCAAAACAACAGTAAGAGAGCAGAGGCAGCAGCAGATTAACTCCTTCAGAGTTGCTGGTTACACCACGAGGCTCTCAGCTGAGTCTGGAGCTCACAGGAATAGGTTATGGCAGGGGACAGGGCACGCAGAGAAAGGCATCTAGGGCACGACTACTGGAAGAGCAGGGGGTGTGTGAGGGGTGGAAGGGAAGAAGGGGAAATCAAACCTATATATTGCCCTTCCTCCCCCACTTATATACATATAACATGCGTTTTCAGGAGGAAAAGGTGTTTGTAGGAGAGCTCTCTTTCACATCATAAATCCCATACTAAGTTTTGCCAACAAAATGTACTTTTCAGCATGGGGACTATAACATTTACATTTGCATTGCAAAATTAGCAGAGTTTTTGGAATAAAACCAGAAACGAGGGAATGTTCACACCTGTCATGGTTTGTTTTCCCTCAGAAATGTCAACACAGGCTGAGACTTTTCAACTCCAGCTGGTCTTTCTAGCTGCTCCAAGGGCGACGATCCATTATGTGTGCATGCACATACACACACACTCCGTGTTGTGGCATAACAACCGAACTAATTGTGACCAGCATTCAGCATTAATGAAAGATTTCATTCCTGCTGGAGAAGCCAGCTTCAGCAAAAAAACCTTTTCATGGACCACACTTGGTCTGGGGATGAAGGGAGTACCGAGCAAGCAGCCCACTATTTCTCTCTCCACTGAAGCAGAATCAGAGCAGTACCTCTCCAATTTGCTGTTTAGAGACTATCCCTAAACAACTTTAAACTGATTACAAACTACTTGTCTCTGAAATATAGTTCTCTGCCTGTGGCTGCCTGAGCTAGACTGTTAAACAAATCTATTGGGATAAATGCATATTAGCTAAGCACAGATTTTTGCCAAAGATGTTACATCCCACAATAATACTGCTATTCCTTCTGCCCCTGTGCCACAGACCCTCTTGCATAACCTCACACCCAAGCCAAAAGGGTATCACTCTACAGGACATCCAAAATACAAACATCTATTTTAAACTAGCATTAAGCAATTCAGGTAACTCTTCTAAGAAATGCTCCCACAGTTGGTTTAAATAAGAGTTACTTCACTTCTGCCTAAAAAAGGCCCAGAACCAAGCAAATCACCGGATGACTTTGCTCCGCCATTCAGTTATTGATACTGTGGTACTATTATGCCCATGAACTTCTTCAGAAGCACTCTCTTTAACATGGGCTTGTAGGAGAGAGAAAAAAAACAAAACTCTCAAACTGACAAAACAGAGAAGACTTGAAGTGAGTGACATTCCTCTTTTCACCCCAAGACATCCCTGTTGCTAGCAGCAAGATGCATCCTAGAGAGACCAAAATACTCAGAGTCATGAAAGGGGACAATGATCCCAACATCACGGCTGGATGCCACCCTTGCCACAATTACAGCCCGATTCCTGGAAGTCTTAGCACAGTATCTCTGCTTTGCATTTACACTCCAAACTGTTGCATAAAACTGGTGAGTGATGTTAAGCAGTTAGTTTCCTTCACAAATAAAAGACCTTTACACAAGGTAACTGTTTTTCCCTCTTCATAACACAGAACTCCATTTCCAAAGCCAATCAGCAGGCCTTCTGGCTGACAGCCATATTCAAGAGAAAGCTATCTGAGCTATCCAGATCTTTCAGTGAATAAGTGCAAGGTTCCTACCTTGTGTAGCCCAGGAAATGCTGATAGGTGCAGAAGTCATATCTTTGCTTTTCACCCAGGTGTTGTTGCGGTGCCTACTCCAAGCAGAGATGACACAGAAATAATCCCCTCTGTCATTTTCTGAAGTCCACTGTATTCGTAAACTGAAGGTGTCAACAGCCTTTTTAAAGAAGATTATTTCCCCGTTCTGAGTCCGCTCTCTGCTCCTGTCCCCAGGCAGCAGAGTCCAGTCTGCATCCATCATGGCCAGGAGCTCCTCTGTCACCACATCATCACTATGCAGGTGCTGCCTGTAGTACCACGAAACGGTGAAGCGGATGTTTGCTTCGGTGTCCTGTGAGTTTATGATCCTGCAGTTGAGCTCTGTGGGGTCATCTGAAAACTTGGGTGTTTTAGAGGCATTCAGAAACACTTCATAGTCTGGCTCTGCAGGAGGGGAAACCCAGAAGGAGGAGGTTAGGAGGTATGAGCAGAAGGGAGAAAGTGCCAGGACTTTTTAAGAGATAATGCTAACTTCTAACATCCAGTCTGTGAAAGCACCTGAGCTAGAAGCCAAGTGAGAGCATATGCATTTTTCTTACAAAACCTGGAGACTGGTAACTTGGACCCCAGCTCTCAGACTTGTACCAGTCTGAGACAAGTACCCCTTGGCCTGCATTTCCAAACAAGACCTTTTGTTTCATATGTCTAGTCAGACCACTTCAGAAAAATCAGGACTAAGATCTTGTCAGGCAAAAGAATTCCCTTCTTTAGGCCTGGCCGTAAGAACCCACCATGTGGGTTCAGTTCCAGCCCAGCCAGTCACCTTCTGTACCTGTTCAAATGCCTGCGGCTGCCTGCAGCAACAGGGGACTGGTTATTCTCTAACTTTGGACTGACCAGAGACATCCCATTTCCCCAACTCTTCTCCAGGATAAGAGGCCACTTCCCATCCTGAAGTGCCTTCTTTTCCACACTGAACCATCCCATTATGTCTCTACAATACAGTTTAAGAACACCTACAAAACAACTCCAAAAACAAAAGCCTTACTCACACTAAGACAGAAAAACAAAAAGGCGGGGGGGGGGGGGGGGCGGCCACAGGTACTACCACTGGCACTGACCACAGCCAGTGCCAATAATGGTGCACAGTAAATTTCAGCAGGCAGTATAATAAATACTAAGCAGGTTAAGAGTTGAAGATTCGTAGATCAAAAGAGCTCCATAGTCTGTACAGACCAGTACATGTTGTACAGCTACGAGGCTAGAACACCTTAAGCTTGAAAGAATGCCTGAAATTTATGGGTTAATAATGGTGCTGTAGTATTTAAATCTGAAATAGCTTGCTGTCCAAAGCCTAAAAGCGATAAGGCAGCCACATGACTATTTTCTTTCAGTCTACAGAGATAGTAAAGCAAAAAGATTACAGCAAGAACCTCATACCACAAAGGAAATGCATATTTATTTACTAGTGTTAGAATATATTTGTGCCTTGTTGTCTACTATAATTCAGAAAAAGACTAGCTTTCCAACTTTTCGGACAATACTCATCACGTGGCTTTTACATCGTAAGTGTATTCAGCACTCTATATTTATTTCTTGCTTTATGTTTTATTTGGCATTTTGCCCTCCTAGAAACAATTAACCAAAGCTATAATTGGGACAGAGAAGGTAATCCAAGGCTAAAATACTTAGGCTTAGCTCACCAACAAGCCAAGATAATAAAGCATCTTAATAGAACTGCTGTGCAAACTGTGTGTACACATGCACTTTTGGACTTCAGACGCAAAGGATAAAAACAATTGTATCAAGCAAGCTGATTGCTGCTACTTCAGCTTGCAGCACACCTCTCTCACCATTAAGTGTTATGCGCGCAGTGTCCTTGCATCTAGCAGGGACAAGGGCATTAATACACACCAGACAGTAGACTATCTAGTGATACAGATGGTAAGTTTCTGCAGTGTTAGGTAACACACAAGCATAAAAGTACTGTTTATGTAAATCCGTAGTACCAATGTCAACATAAGTGCAGATTTCTGTGCATTTTCAGTATAAGGCGAAATAAAAATGCACAGAATTCCTCTGCTGTAACCAAACCATGGTTTATTTATTAAATGTGGCCAAAATCCACTTTGGTGTCACTCCCCGTAGATCCTACAATTACATGACTTTTCCTGTCTCATTCTCAAAAGACTAGTCTTCTCCGGGGCCTCATGATACATTGCTCATGCTCTGCAATTTTCTTATAATTCCCCCTTGCTTCCCATTCCACCCAAAACCAGAAGGCATTCAAGACCAATTAATATTTTCACAGCAACAAAGACTATAAAATCAGAAATGTACTCTAGACAAGAACACCAGAAGGAAAAAGCTGCAAGAAACTGGAGTTCTTAGAAAATCACTTCAGGTTTGTTTTATTTGCAGGCAGGGGAAGGACAGCTAAAAAGAGTTTTGGCTTTGACAGCACCACTCCAGATAGGCGCTTCACCCTGACAGACACTCAAACAGAGGATTTAGAAAGAATAAAAGGCTAGCTGGATAAACCTCATTCCTCTACTCTGTCAGCTGTCAAAGAACTGCCTCACTGACAGTTCAATGACTTAATACTCCAGCAGCTCTTAACTTCCATTAAGGAGGAGGGGTTAGTGAATTCTGGCTGCAATTGAATACCTTAAATGCTAAAAATTTATTCTTTCCCTTGCCCTAGCAACCAAGCATCTGCTCAAGAACAGATTTTATTCTCTCCTGTTCCCAAATTATGCCAAATTGGAATGGAAAGAGTCCTACAGGTATGGGCACTATGAGAGTACATGAGCATGCAGTACACCTGTGCATGTATGAACCTGTGTGCACACACACACACAACTGGGGGAAGGAGGGAACACTCTCAAGCTGCATGTGCAATCTGAATGGCTGAATGAGGACAGGAAAGGAAGACGTTCATCACTTGCGCGCTTCTAGCATACATTACAAGTGTACTTGGAAACGGCCACGGCTCAACTGCTCTGTACAATGCTAAAATGCAAAATTTAAAGTCATTGTCACTAGGACTTAACCCTGTGACACAGCTATTTATTTCTGAAAACCAGGCTTCAGTGTGGGCTCTCTATATGCTGGCATCATTCAGTACATTTATGGTGGAGGAGCAATACCTTTGTAACAGGACAGTGCCACCAGTTTTGGATGACAAAAGGCTCTAAATGGGTAGATTGAGAGGTTTTAGGCCCAGAGACTTGCATCCAGTCAAAGCTGGGAACAAACATCAGGTACTACAGCTCTGCCAGTTCTCCCCCAGCTCACAGCTAGGTTCATCCATGCTTCCAGCACAGCCAACATTTTGTGAAATTTAGCAGATGCAGATACCTTACCTACAGCATCCTGCAACACTACCCTGAGTTTCATTTCTTCTAAACTGAATCTCTTCTCTTCCCAAGATTAAACTAGGAGACAGGATGGGTAGGCTGACATATCTAGACCTAGCCACAAAACAGCATGTTTTTTAGAACTTTTGCTGGAGTTTCATTTTTAGTATTTCTCCCAAGTAACTTTATTTCTAAGGGTATTTGCATAAAGAGAGATCTCCAGAGCTTAAAGAATTCAGCTGAGATAATGCAAAGCAAAAGCTTCACAATCTGTAGGGTGCACATGAGACAGTGGATTTCCAAAACAGATTTGTCTTGGGAAAGGTGCATAGGGAAAGATACTGTCAGTCTGCTCTTGTAGGCCAGGTAGATCAGATAAGCCTGTTGAATCTTTTACCAACATCTTCTGCTCCTCATTCAGGCAACAAGTCTTACATGAACAACTGTTAAACACAGCTGCTTCTAACCAGGTCCTTGCAAAAAAAAAAAAAAAATTATATTGATGGTATTAGAACTGTTAGAAAGCAAAACCACCAAGAACAACTGGTGGAAAAAAAGGAGAGAACAAAAAGAGGACCAAGCTTCTGTAGATTCCCTTCCCCCCCCGACACTGGTGAATTAAAAGAACTTGCTGCAGAAATGCTGAAATAACACATGGAAGCCATAACTTCGAGTGCACAAATCATCCTTTGCTTGTCCAAAAAGTCTAAAAATCCACTTATCTCTAGGACTGAATGATGAAAAATGCATCACACAGAGTGGGATATTAAATACTGCAGTAAAATCTGCATTAGTGGCCACTATGCTAATCCACATTGCTGGCATTAAGTTGGCTACAAGCCAGGTCTCTCTCAATCACACTACTCAACAGCTACGTGACATCATCTCATAAAACAGACATGTGTGTTGAGGGAGGAGAATAAAGCCATATAAAGTCATGCTCCATTCTAAATGCATCAGTAGGATGTAGTGTCTCTCTAGTGATTGAACCCAGATACTGTAGATACAGATGACAGATGCAAACAAGAAACAAACTTGCACAGAAGAGATTCTGCAAGGTCCCCTCCTTTTTCTGAAGGGACCAAGGAATGAATGGTACATTACCCGTGAAGTCTGAAAGTAGAATCACTCACCTAATGCTGTCACCATCACACTGACTGGTGCAGATGTCCTCTCCACCACCTTATGCCAGCTCCCGTTGTGCAGTGGTACCCAGATAGCTGCTTGGCAGAAGTAATAGCCAGAGTCTTCTATATCCACATCACGTACCAACAGGCGATAGGAGTTCCTATCTACATGGCTCAGACTGATGAGAGTTGAATCACTGACAACAGAATCATGGTCCATGCTCAGCAAAACCTGAGCATCTGACAAGGTATCATCAGGTGATGCAGAAAAATACCATATCACCTCTGCTTGGAAAATGCCACTCCTGTCTGTTGTGATGTTGCATGTAAGATCCAGGGAGTCTCTTTCGGTCACAGACACATTGCTTGTTGAGATGACCACATCTAGAGCTTAGAAATGAAGAGACAAAAATTCAAACAAAAATATAATTAAAAAAAAAAAAAAGAAAATTTTAAAAAAAGAAAAAGAAAAAAAAAAAAAAAAAAAAGAGTCCGCTCTAGGTTATGCATGACTTCAGATTCTACTACAGAAGCTTCTGAAGGAGCTCAGTAGCCCTACCTTCATATGCCTGTTGGTTATTGAGCTGCATTACCTATTACAAGCAAAGTATACATCAGTCAAGCAAGGGATGTGTTGGGAAGTTTGGAAGCTGAGAGTGTTAGGAAGAAAGGAGTGAGAACGGGGTTTTTATAACTCAGCATCAACTGGTCCACAAAGGCTTTGTCCCAATCACAGACCACACATGAGCTTTGCACAGTAGGAAAATGTGTTCCATTCTCCCACGAGGGTCCAGGTGTTTCAGTGCTATCTCATAGAAGAGAAAGTGTCCACTGAAATCACTAGGAGCTACATTAGAACTCAGTTTCTGCTGAAGTGGTTTTGAGCTCCTCTAGCAAAGCACATTTAGATGAGAAGTAGCCACAGCCACATGCTGGAGTCCTGAATGACCTCAGGTGTGTTGCAGAAACATGAAATGGAAGCAAATAGAAGGCAGCAATAACTCCTCATACTGCTGACTCCTCCACTTACTGCTTTAACCAACACACACTGGGGACTTCAAAGCAATGCCAATAGCCACTTAAAATACCTTTAACAAACTCCTCCACTGGCCAGTGAACATTTTAATATACATAGCACATATGGTCATAGCCAGCATTCAAACAGGACCTTCTGCATTCTGTAGATTATGAGGCTAGCCATGGCTTTGTTAAAAGAAAGCCATGGGATTAAAGTGTCAAGATCAGTTGAAAAGCTGGCCTTAATTACTGGTGAGCGGTGAACCAGGGGTGCTGTGTGTGCTGCTTGTAAACCTCAGTGCAAATCATTCAACAAGGTACCTGGCCAGCATGTCTCCACTTGCTCATTCCCTCATTCTACACTGCCTACAAATTAGATTTGGATCTCAGCACAGCACTGTTCCCACAGTGTGTAATGCAGCTGTTCTTAAAGTCTCAGCTTAGGCCAGGGCTGCTACATCAGTAGATCTTCTCAGCAGATTTACAACCAAGACCACGAGCAAAAGTACAGATTCCTGCCTTGCAGGTAAAATCATACTCTACTTACTACATAATAGGTGCCCACCTGTAACAGCTTTCTAGGATTATCATCAGGAATGAGAAACAATATATAACAGACAAAACCAAACTCAGCAGCCACAACTATTGCTATCGATAAAACCAAGCAATATTCATCTCACCATTCATCACCTGATAGCGCAGAGCAGTCAAACTGAACAGAGGGCAGCAGGCCCCACCCAAGTGGTAAATCAAAGTCCACAGTGTGATGAGTATCTCACTTGGACTTCCCTGTCTTATCATGGAAGTGGAATCAGTAGGAAAACCTAGTTAATTTAACAGACTAATACCAGAATAGATAAAAGGATTCATCTGCAAGGTTAAGAGCAGCATTTCTCCTAGAAATATTTCTGTCTTCATGAAAAAGTGATGGGCATTCAGAATCTGGCAGTATATGCGTACAGAGAATTTACCCCTATGTATATTCTCAATACCCTTTTTTTCAGTTACTGATATGTCTGAAGGCCTCACTTAGGGTTATATACCTGTTGTGCAAGGCACTATTAAAAAAAGAGATACTAGAACAAAGTCGAGCCCAAAGATGTCGTTATTTTAGGAGATGAAAGTGATGGGCAAGTAGACAGAAAAGCAATAACAGAAGAAAAAATAACCAAAACAACAACAAACGACACAGTTACACAAGTAACCTGTGCCTGACTTTATTCATTGGATTTGTTAATTCATCTTTTTTGGTGGTGACAGTGTTGTTTTCTTTGGTTTTTGTTTGGTTTTGGTATGTTTTTGTTGTTGTTGTTGTTTTGTTTTTGTTGTTGTTTATTTTTGGTTTTTGGGTTTGTGGGGTTTTTTTGTAGTTTTCTGTTCTGTTTTTTTTTTTTGTTTTGTTTTTGTTTTTGTTTTAATTATTATTAATTTTTTTATTTAGTTTCTACAAATTCAACCTCACAGTTTACAGCAGGTGAGAATAAGGGAAGTGCAGCAACCAAGCATACCATTTACAATTCAAGTTCATTTTAGTATGCAACTGCAGAGGTCTCAGATATCAGCACAAGATGCTATCAAAGTCCTACTACAGGGTGTGTGGGGAAAAAATATTCCCAAACATTTTGCTGGAGAATAACCTATCTCATTTAGTAAAACTTTTAAAAAACCTTCATACCTCAGCCAAAGTGCCTGCTGAGCTAAAAATGGCAGCAAAAATCCCTAAACAAAAATAAAAAAAAACCAACCAAAAAAACCCACACGCAAAACCACACATCCAAACCACATTAAAAAACTGCACTACTACTGGTCCTGGCCATCCTTACCCTGTTTTCAGTCACTGATGAAAGCCCACCTACTTAAACTAAACTTTCCAGAAGTATGACAAAACAGAGACTTACAGTTCAAAATTAAGTGAGCCCTGTCGCAGCAGGGAGCACCTGCAAGCTTCATTGTGTAAAAGACACCCTGAAAAAGGGAGGGCAGGTTAAGCCTGTCAAATTTCACAGGCTAAGTACCACCAGGATACTAAAACTACATCCAAAGGAGCTAGCCAAAAAAAAGCAGCAGTTCTAAGTTCTCCACATAGTGATTAAAGGATTACAAAAATGAAAATATACCCTTTACTGTCTGAATACTTCTAAAATATTATAATAATCTCACATTTCTGAGGGACCATCACTGACTGTTTTTCTACCTGTTGAGTGACAAGATGCATCACACCCTGCTTTCCATCCTCCAACTAGCAGTGTTAATGCTTATGCAATTAAGTGCTTAGTGCATCTACTCCTGAAATCTATATGGGTAGGGATATCCAGATATCCTCAGAACAGCACTATATGTAGTTTTGTCTCCTTAGTCAAACATGTCATGGTATGTTTAACAGAACCATCACTGTCCTAGACTGCTGCCAACACGATGGAGCAATCAGACCAGTGATCCAGTGTCAGTGATAAAAATCGCCGGATAATTTGTCCCAATAAATTATCATTGCCGTCTTCCTTTCTCTTGATCTTTCTGTGCTATTGTAATAAACAACATACAGAAAAGCTTCACATCTGTGACTGCACCATAAGCCACTTTTACAGGGCAAGTGCAGCTTTTCAGTGCTATTGGACAATTCTATGTTAATGAGAGAGCAGAAGGAAGGTTTGGGGTGTTAATGGGTTAAATACAATGTTTATTTAAGAAATACAAAACCCAGAAGCAATCTGAACTAAGGATGAGACCAAATCTAGGTCTAAGCACCTAAGAGGTTCCAGTCAACCCTCTGATGCTATCACACCCCTTGTCCCCAAAATAAAAGCTAGAAAAATTGCACCAAGCATTTTCTGTTGTCTCAGATGTAAACAGGCAAGCTAACCAAATAGCACTCTAGGCTCTCCTGGAAAATATCCTCATTTAGTTAAGCTTACGCAGTTTCAGCTCTCAAAGTATCACAGTCTGGACACAGCAGTGCTGTAGCTACAAGCTGTGATCCCAGCCCACCAGTAACACTCACCAGTCCGTTGGATTGCCACACTTGCGATCTCCACGCTCTTCTCCTGAATCTTCTGCCATGAGCTATCTGCTCCTCTAACCCACTCGCTCACAAGACACCTGTAGGCACCCCCATCCACCGATGAGGCCTGGGATACAGATAACCGATATGTGTCATTTGCTCCTGTGTCCAAGCGGATATCTCCATTACGGTAGCGCTCCTCATAGCCAGGACCTGGCTGGAATTTGCCCTCGTGAGTCAAAGATAGGATGTCCCTCCAAGTTGATCCACTTTTGATCTGCCAAGTCACATGCAGGTGAGTGTGCTCCGGTGAGGTGGTAATTGCTGAGCAGCGCAACTTGAAGGAGTCACCCTCAGACAGCCTGAGAGACATTGAGGAACGTGCTTTGGAACCACTCACCGATAAGCCATCGGAAATCACTGTTTAAAAAAAAAAGACCAAAAGACACAAACATCATAAAATGAAACCAAGAAGAGAACACCCACACTGACTTGTTCAGAGATGAGGCTGTGAAAAATACCACAGAGCAACACCTGGCCAATCATTCCTCCTTCCACACATCAGTATATTCCAGGAACAAGGAAATTCGGCTGAAAATTCATTAAAGGAAGTGCTACACTTTAAACAATCCAAGAGAAGCATTCAAATTCATTTATCCTTCCCCTGATTTTAGTTTCTCATCCAAATGTCATCATTCTGACTATTCCCATCCAGAACCATCTTGATTTTCACAGGAATGAAAGATAAGACACTTGAAAAATATAGTCTCCAAAGTTATTACTAAAGAACTCTCAATGAGAGAGCAAAGCTAGGACATGACCATCGTATCAGCATGCTAAAGTGGAAAAGGAAGATTACCTCCTTCATATAGAAAGATCCCTAAATGACACTACAAATAACAGGGAAGACAGGGTGTGTTTTTTACCTGAAGTTAGCCTCTCTACCCAGAGGCTTAGGAACATTAAATATTTGCAGACATCTTCAGAAAACCCACTGCTTAGTTTTCCCATTTTTATTTACTAGACAGAAAAAAAAAGGAAAAGGTGTTCATAGTGAACAGCCTTTCTTTGCTTCTTCACCTCACTTGCCTTTGCTATTATACTTTCCAAATTCCGATTTTGGCTTTAGGATAATTAAACTGAAACAGGCAGAAGAAAAAGAAGAAAAAAAAAATCACAATGCTCATAAGTAACAGAAATTCAACAGCCTTAAGGGTACATCTATAATTAATATCAAAACCAAATTTAAAGCACACCTCACTCTTCAGAAATACCTTTCACTTGGACCTCTGCATCATAATTTCCCTGAACGGTGGCATCAGTGCTGGGCGTGGAGCATTTGTATCTCCCTTGGTCAGTTGGCTGGATGTTTCTAATCACAAGTTCCACAGCATCGTTGCTGCTCCGTCTCAGTTTGATATCCCCGTAGCCCACGCGTTTTTGGTACTCCTCAGAGGTGAAGGTAGAATCCCAGGTACTCACTATCCGCACGAAGTCAGCCTCCCGGGAGAACTCCCAGTCAAAGTTCTGTTCGCTGGGTCCATCGTAGTCGCTAACGCTGCAAGGGATCACCACCTCTGTGCCCACAACTCGAATAAGAGGACCTTTGGGCACCCTTACAACACGCCCTCTGCAGAAACCTAAGCAGAAGAATAAAGAGACAAAGAAAGAAAGAACACACAGTTAAAGGAATTGCCAGGAGAGACACCAACCAAAAAAAAAAAAAAAGAAATAGAATAAGGCTGGGCACCCCACTCTACGAAAAGATAGAAACAGCAAGAACAATATTTCTCATTAATATTTAATCTCACTGGAGCAGGAGCCCCTAAACACACCATTTTACTGTGGGCAATCTTTGTTTCATCGTTTATTTAGTAACACATTAGGTAACAAAATACTGAGGGAGAGGAAACCACAGGCAGGGGAAAAAAAAAAACCAGGAGAGAACTAGCCACTGCTCCAATACCAAGGTGCTATGTAAGACACTTAAACAACATTAATAAGTGGTTTGCATTACTACAGTGAGGGTATAATATAATCAGGAATTTTTATAACTCTTCTGCTGACATCAATAGAGGGTTAAAAGTAGGAAACTAACTCTCCCCTAGCTTGAAGGCCCTAAGAATGGTAAGTTGACTTTCTCCAAAAATGAGCATAGTCACTCCTACCCTGAAGGGTCACGGCTTCTTTAACACAGGTGAGCTTCCCTGCCTTCCTAATTGATTTTAAAGGAAGAACTGATTTCAGACACAGTTTGCTCAAACAGATTTCTGCAATCACACCTGTTTCCAGCACACATTTCCTCTTTGGTGGAAGTCCCAGAACATAGGAGCATAAGCAGAGCAGGCTCCCTTCAGCGCAGAGGAATACACGGTGTTCAGATCATGTTTTCTGGGACTGTCTCACTAGAAGGGTAGAACAACAACAGCAGATCTCTGCAGAGGGCTGGCAAAGCTGTTACGTTATGCTTCAGGCAAAAGTGTGAACCACTTAAGCTAGCCAGAGGACCTGGCAAAGATGCAGCAAGATACTTTTCTGGTTGATTTGGCTCTGTAGCCCTAAGAATAACCCCAGCAGCCGCACGTGGATTTTGGCAAGTTACTTCCCAAAAGAGCAAAGTGCTTTGCTTCATAGTTTCAACCAGAGAAATCTTTTCAGAAAGAGAGGAATGCTACCTAAAGTTAGTCTCCAAGCATGAACAGCCTACTGCATCCCACCAGCTCCACATCCATAGCAAAATATTTTAGCAGCCGGGTAGAACAGAAAAAAACAGAACACTGAAGGACAGACCTTGCTAAAACCAAGTAGACGGCTGTAACAACAACAAAAACAGTTGGACCAAAAGGTTGATGTGAGATGCCACAGAAGCAAAGCCAAATTTAAACAAACAAGCCCCCAGCACATGAAGTCCTGCATCCCACAACTGCTCTAATTCACCAGCTACACTGGGAAAAACATCAGCTAATGACATGAGCGCTAATATACTCACTGAGCCTTTCCCTCCTATCACTCTGTATGTCATCTTGATGTAAATTAAGACCCCCTCCCCCCTCACTGGCTCAGAACCATCATGTCAATAGGTATCCAGGTGTGCACAAAGAAGCCAGTCTCCTAGAGAGAAACCACCCACTGGGGAACCTGTTACAAAGTGCAGCTTGTCCCCTCCAGAGCAGCCTGGAAAAGGATGGGTTAAAGAATCATGATTTCTGTGGGCACTTAAAACTACACAAGCAGCTGTAAACACTGAGTATAACTACAAGAGAAAAAGCAGTATTTTTCTCCCCAGTTACAGTTCAGCAAACCGAGGACTGACACTGTCTTTACCTCCCCAGTTCATAACTCCCAGCATGCTCTTTGCTTTGCAGGCTGCTCACGCATACAGGCTCAGTCATAATGGTCCAATTTCTTCATTGCTGTGACCTTCTGTATTCAACATTAGTACTTCATTAAACTTATTTGTAATGCAGACTGGGGTTAATCTCTTACCTCCTATATCCCTCCCAGAAGACGGTTATGTACCTGATCCAGTGATTGACTAGTTCTAAAAAGGCAGCTGGACTTCTTTGCACCATTCACATGTGAAGTGGAGAGAAAAACCTCCACTGCCAATGTATTGTTCCACAACCAGGTGTCTCTAAGGACATCCTTCTAAACACAAGCACCATATAGTAAAATCATTGCTACAGAAAAATAATCAACAAAAAATAAAGCAAGCTGCAGGGCTCTGATATATTTCCTCACTAGGTCTTAAGTTGCAGCCCCATTCAATCCTTCAACTTATCCTCTTACAGAAAGCGGTAACAGCAGCAGGTAAGCTTTAACGCACTGCCTGACAATCAAACCAGCTTCAAGTGTGAGAAGTCAACTCAGGATCCTGACTGAGGGCAGTCCTCAAACAGTGACGTCTCTCTAGAAAACACTCTCCCGTGACACTAAAACAAGCAGACAACACTGTTCTGCATGTGTCTTCAGCTGCAGAACCACATACCGTGCACTGCACTAATCCAATCTAGAGGTGACAAAGGCATGACTAATGTGGCAAGGACTGCACGTTTGTGTTTGAGATTAGCACCGACAGCTCAGTTTCTCTTCTTCCAAGGTCACTAAAGACCCTTTGACACTGAATGAAGGTAGGGGGTGATTAGCACCTTCATAAGAGAAGGCAGGCCAAAGGGAAAGAGAGGGGCACAGGGACCCCTCAACAGATCTGCTCAGAGTCCATACCCTATAGCTGTAAAGCAATGATAACCCCCCCTTCCTCACAGCACAGACTCACAAGCAATCCCAGTTTAACACAAAGTTGGAAGGAAAGCAGTGGGACATACTTCAGCAGAGAAGAGGGACAGCCTGGAACAGTTTTAATTTTATACTTTATAAACAGTAACATTTGTTACTGCTCAGATAAAGTGGGATTCTCCTAAGACAGAAGCACACAGAAAAAACATCACATGATAAGAGAACAAGAACTTGGCGCAGAGCACCTGCTGTGCCCTGCCCACAGGTAAGGAGGAACGTGCACAGGGCACACACTCTAAGGGTGAGCTGCATTTCTTGATGAGCCGCATTTCTTGATGAGCCAGGAGCCTCAGTACCCAGCAAGCTGTAAATTTAGCATTCTGCCTTTTGTTCTGCAGCAGTCAACAGGAAGAGTAGCCCTAGTTACTAAACAAGGTGTTATGTTCTTTGCTGTGCATCGGGGATTAACATTTCATGTCGCTGTAGCAGAGGCACAGAGTTACAGACACTGATCTTGGCAAGAGTCGAGCTCCATTTTACTCTGGCAGATAAAGGAGGAGCTTTTACAAATATTTTATTCTTACAGTGTCCTATGTTACTAACACACATTCCTTCCATCTTTCCAGAGCAATCAAAGTTCAGCTTTTATGATAGGAGAGCTTCAAACTCTGTAAATGTTTTGAAAACATTTATTTTTCATGACACCTAATATATTTCACCGCTAATATAAGGTGACATGTTCTTAATGAATTCACTTGAATCCCATTTAACTATAGAGACAGATGGAGCAGGACAGAACAGTGTATACAGTAATGACAGAAAACAACAGAACTTTGACAATTCAGTATTTTTCAGTATCACGAAGACCACCACAGATGTGTATTTAGTAGGAAGTCAAAAACTGGCTCTGTATCATAAACTGATGCTGGACATCAAACCTGCCTGAGCACAAGATTAATTGCCTGAATACAAATCTTTATTTTTACAGAGTTACCAGACCACCAGATGACACTGCAAGGAACTATTTTCCACAACAAAAGGTAATGAAGCCCCTGTAAGGAGGCCTGCACACAAACACAAGGGATGGGACTTGTTCCTTGGGCTCAATGGACAGGTGACACGTCTACCAGGTAACACTGCTTTTGCAGGGCTGGGCCAGAAACACCCAAAAAGTACAGCAACCACAGAGCCTTCATGGCCGTTTATCAAGCCCCTGATTAGAGAATTCTCCCAAGGGAACACATTAAATACTCCACCAGGAACATGGGCGAAGTATGGCTCAAGGTAGAATAAACTGGGGCCTGCCATACTAATAATACAGAGGAAAGATAACCCAGACATAACCTAGGCAGTTTTGAGCTACTGTTTATTCCCTAGTAATGGTCCATGAAGTACTTAAATTAATTTGTCCCATCACCTAGATGCACCATCTCATTGCTGTCACTAAATGAAATCCTTTCAAAGAGGAGAACAAGGAAAGCAGCTGACTGAATAGATAGGTTGTGAAGTCAATCCAAGTACATTAAATAGCAACCTGTCATTTTTAGGCTAACCAAGAAAACAAGGCAGCAAAATTGTGCAGGATCTACAGAACGGACGGTCTGTTTAAACTCAACAAGCTACACAACTCCCCAAGGAAATAGCTGGTGAAGATTTACATCCGGGGCATTGTTACAGTTGAGGAAATTCTTCTAGGAGCTTCCAATTCAGAGAGATTTTGCACCTACATATCATTTACAAAAGAAGAATGAGAAGTTATCTGTGGAGTCACCTACAAGGCTCAGAAGGTATTCTCATTGCAAAGAAAACACTTCTGCTTCAGCCCTCTCTTGCACAAGGTGCTTCCTCCAGCTTGCGCTGAACAGCTCTATCTAATAAGAAAACATGTTCTCTTAGCAGCCCAGAGAAGGAGGTCAACTCTCTACATCCGCCAGCCAAAGGAAAATGCAATGTGACGTGCAGTAGGAAGCCAATTAAAGCCAAAAAAGTAAGAGCTGAAGAATGAGTAAATTGGCTCAGACTAAGCACTCGAGCCTCTGCATCAGAAGGAACACACAGTCCATCTCGTCAACCAAGGCAGTCACGGGAGACACAGCGACAATTTTGTTGATGCCTTTCATCTCAAAAAAGCTTTCGTAACAAAAGGTTGTTTGATTTGCCAACTAAATGTTACCATGTCTAGGAAGGAAATACATCAGTCGTTTCCAATTCACAACACTTTATGACAGGAAAAAAATACTGCAGTCAATTTTGCAAATGGTGGTAATGATTTGCCCGTCCTTAACTCCTCCATGTACTTCCAATCTTGGCACCACTTTGCTGTAGCACTGTGTAAATGAGGGGGTTGAGCAGGGACAACCCTTCTTGTGCCACATTGGAGAATAATCAACAGATTCCCCACCAGTAAAGCTGTGCACTCTGCCTCCTATTTCTAGCAAAATCCCAAATCTCTCATGTCTGTAGTACACTGCTTAACTACAGTGTTTGCGATATTTTTATAAAATAAATGAAGAAAAAAAAAAAAAAGGATTTGATTTTTGCCTCTTTTTTTCCCCAAAGAGAAACATCCAGACAAATCCTCTTCCTCCATTTGGTAAGAGAACTGACCAGGCTCCTGCTGGGAGGCGTTCAGCCGCTTTCCCCAGCAGCAGGAAGGTGAAGGGACAGGCAGCATGCCACACATTCACACAGGCACTTCTCTGGGGAAGGAAAACCAAAGCATATCAACATGGGAGATTATAATTTTTATCTCCAATCTTCCCCTTTTCCCCTTTCCTCTCCTCCCAGCTCCAATTATCATCAGGCAGCTACACATCAAGAATGTCATCTGCAACTGTCTGGGAGAGAAATAAGTTATAACAAACATGCCTATAATGTTTGAAAACCATTCAGTGTTGTTAAAGATAATTTTTTTTTTTCTAAATATATAACATGATTTTCCTAGAAGTGTCACATTTACACAAACAGCATGTTGCTTCGGGACTTCCTCCCTTTCTAAATGCAGTAAATTACATTTTCTATCCTACACTGTATACATAGGAAAGGAAAAGTCAGAGAGATTAAGCAGAATAAAAGCAATTTCTTTAAGTACCAGAAATTCAGCTAACTATTGAATTTTCTTTACTGGCCTTAAAAAGAAAAAAAATAAAATCTAAATACGTGAGATCTCTCACCATTCCTGCTTAACACAGGATAACATCATACTCTTCTTTCCAGCACAGACAAACACCAGGGGTTGGGATCTACGCTAAATGAAGTGGCATTCTCTTGCTGCTCTTTCCAAATCAGAAAATTCAGATAGCCCTGACTGTCAGAAGCAACCCATACCTTACAATCAGACAGCCTGCACGAGGAGGGAAAAAGGGGCTCCTTTAAAAGAGACCGAATTTGATTCCTCAGGTCAAAGCTGTAATCACCATAGTAGCCTGGAATCATCTGAAGCACACAGGGCTCCCTCCATGCCTTCCAAGCCAACAGTATTGTCACACCTCCCTGACTGCAATACTCCCTACGGAAAAAAAGACTGATAGATTTTTACGGCTTGAAAGATCTGCAGCATATCATCTGAAGGTATCACAGAAGAGTGAATGAAAGAGTCCATGAGAGAGACATTTACATTGTTCTTTCCCAGGCGGCTAGGATTCTTTTTTTAGATAATGTAGAGCTCTTATCAAAAGGAATTAGCCTGGGTGTAATTGCTTAAAACCCATTATCTCTATCAGGATGAAGAAATGCATACTGCATCTTAAGTGAAGCTTCAGAAATGCTATCAAACTGCAAGGCAGCTGGATTGCTCTAATCTCCATGCCATCTGAAATATCTCAGAAAATCCACATCAAAAGCACTGGGTAAAAAAGCAAGTACCTTCCCAGCTGGACTCCACCTATTTACCATGTGGATTAAGATTCATACGAAAGGACTAAAACAGCATATTTTGCAGCACAGTTACAAACTGTTGTCTTCCCCATTCACTCCCCTCATCCAACATCCCCCAGAAAAGCAAATGCCCCTAAGCAAATCACGAGGGTTTCACTAGCACACAATTCTCAGTTACCATAGAACCACAGAATGGTTTGAGATGGAAGGGACCTTAAAGACCATCTAGTTCCAACCCCTCTGCCATGGACAAGGATACCTTCCACTAGATCAGATTGCTCAAAGCCCCATCCAACCTGGCTTTGAACACTTTCAGGGATGGGGCATCTGCAACTTCTCTGGGAAACCTCTTCCAGTGTCTCACCAGCCTCATCATAAAGAGTTTCTTCCTTAACACCCAATATAAACCTACCCTCTTCCAGTTTAAAACCATTGTCCCTTGTCCTGTCACTACAGACCTTGGTAAAAAGTCTCTGTCATTCTTATAAGCCCCCTTGAAGTATTGAAAGGCCACAACAGAATCTCCCTGCAGCCTTCTCTTCTCCAGGCTGAACAACCCCAACTTTTGTAGCCTCCCTCCATACGAGAGGTGTTCCAGCCCTCCTCTGGACCCGCTATAACAGGTCCATGTCTTTCTTGTGCTGAAGACTTCAGAGCTGGACACAGAACTCCAGGTGGGGTCTCATGAGAGCAGAGTAGAGGGGGAGAATCACCTCCCTCGACCTGCTGGCCACACTTCTGATGCAGTCCAAGATACAACTGGCCTTCTGGGCTTTGAGGGCATACTGCTGTCTCATATCCAATTTTCCATCCACCACTATCCCCAGTCCTTCTCCAGAGGGCTGCTCTCCATCCATTCATCCCCCAGCCTGTACAGATATTGGACACTGCCCCGATCCATGTGCAGAACCTTGCACTTTGCCTTGTTGAACCTCATGAGGTTCACATGGGCTCCCTCCTCAAGCCTGTCAGGGTCCCTCTGGATGGCATTTCATCCCACCAGCAAATCAACTGCACCACTCAGCTTGGCGTTGCCCTCAAACTTGCTGATGGTGCACTCAGTTCAACTATCTGTTATTAATAAAGATACTGAACAGCACTAGTCTTAATACAGACTCTTGAGTGGCATCACTTTTAATTATCTCCATTTGGACACTGAACCTCTGCAACTCTAGATGTGGCCATCCAGCCAAATCCTAATCCATCCATCAAACCCATCTCTCTTATCAAAACTTCCTTTGACAAGTCTCCAAAATGTAGCTGGGAACAAAAGGGGAAGGAGAGAAGGGGGGAAAAAAATAAAAAAAAACAACACACCACAAAGAAAACCCAATGAAATGCAAGAGTCAACATGCTGCTGCTTCTTGGGTCTCACCTGAAATACCTGTTCCTGCTAATGACTTTCATTTACTTTCCTCCAAACGGTCTTGCAGAACTCCATTTTTACCCAACTCTGCTTGAGTAGCCCATTTAGGTTACCTGGTCATATCCGACCCAAAAAGTCCATGGACTCTGTAAGTGGTATTTAGACTGTCATGCAACAGAGGTGATTTTCTGTTGTTCTGCCTCAGAAGCAATTTGTGTTGCCAGGAGAGGTTCAATATGTTACATTCTAAGGAAAACAGTTGACAAAGCAGTAAAGCCCACAACTCAAAGCTGAAGAGCTAGCACAGTTGGAAACAGGGCTGCAAATATTCACAGAAATGCTGTATTTAAAGTTGTCTTCACATTTATACCTACATTCTTCCTCTCCACTAAAGAAAACCTGTAGTACAAATTCCCACTCAAGAGAAGTGCATACATTTAGCAATATTTTTTAAAAGTCCTCAAACTGGAATATACAGAATTAAAATCAGTGCTGTTCTGCAACATCATTAACTTGCACTTTTCTGTTATCTTATATCTTTCTCAAGGCAAATGGAACTGAGCAGAGCAGTCCAAATCTATTTGCTCTATACTGCAATTTCCTCTGGGCAGAGACCAACCATTTTCCTTGCTCTATGAGGAATGCAGCACAGTACTAGGATTAAACTGAACTTTCTTTGGATTTAACTGGAGAAGACAATCAGACTAGGACAGATATACATTAACTAAAATCATACACTGACTGCGAATATCCAAATCCCAGACAAGATCATGTTAAACTATAAAAGCTAGTATATGGTTCAACCAGTATGATTTTAAACAGGATGCAGCAGAGATGAGAAAGCTGGGAAGCTAGGAAGAAGTATTTTTGTCAATAAATTTCTTTAAAAGATGCACATAAACCAATATCCATGTGTTTCACAAATCTATAATTTCACAACTTACACATTTAAAAAAGGAAATCCTGGGGCCCTCCTTTCTCGCAAAAATAATTTCCACTTATACTGAATTTTAGTATCATTTCCAATTACACTAAAAACAACAACAAAAAACCACACACAAACAAAAACAAACCAACAAACCCCCAAAACAAAACAAAAAACACACCATACATCCACCAATAGCTGTTTGGGTTTTTGCATGTGTGCGGTGTTGGTTCTTTGGATGTTTGTTGGTTTGGTTGTTGGTGTTTGGTTTTTTTTTCTTTGCTTTTGGTTGTGTTTTTGTTTGTTTGTTTGTTCTGGGGTTTTTTTTGTGAGGATTTTTTTTTTGTGGGGTTTGGGAGGCTATTTTGGTTGTGTTTTTTTGTTTTGGTGTTTGGGTGTGAGAGGGGATTTGAGGGAGGTTTTTGTCAGTGGTGCATTTTTGGGGGGTTTCTTACTGCTTAAATTTGGTGGCACTCTGCAATTTAACCCAAAACCCCATTCACACCGAAGTCCTGTCTAAAGCCAAGTTAAGTCTAAAGGGGATTGGAAAATGAGATTAAAAAAGCCATATGCTTTCATAATCCAGATATTATTAAACTTAACCTCCACTTCACCAAAAATTATTTTTGAGGATCATTTCAAATCTCAGTATACAGAGACTACCTTCCCAACAAACTTTCCACTGAATAAGAAAAGGCATCGCAGTGGCTTCAGCAAAAACAGCAACAGAGCAAAGCTCAATTAGAGAAGTCACAACACAAAACAACCCAACACACACACGAGGCTTGCAGACTCTCTGGTTGGGATCCTGAAGGGCAGCTTTGCTCTGTTTGCATCTGCTGTTGTGAGAGATGATGGAAGGAGGTGGCTGGGCAGCAAGACTGCTGGAACTGCTGAACAGGGCAGCATATGGCACTGGCCCACCCTGGCTCCACGCTTGACAAATGATTTGCAGCCATAGGTGCCAAAGAAGGAATGGATCTCAGTGATTATGGAGTAATCCTTTTCATCTGTAATTTAATTATCTAACAGTCCCATCTTCACCATATATAATCTCCAAGAAAGCAGCCACATTAAAAATCCCAACAACAGATGCACACAGAATGGGTGCTACAGCATGGGAAAGAGTGCCTGTGCCTCAGCGGTACACACAGGTTAAGTGCAGTAGCACAGCTCTTGCCAGCTTTTTTGCTGCAGAAGATGTACTTGGACAGATTAACCGACAAGTCTAAACTCATGTAGTAGAACAGGAGCAGTTGTGAACAGATTACAGGCATTCCTGGTTTCAGGCTTAGTGCTCATTTCACTGTACCACACTGTTTCTTTACGTAAAGATGAGAACAGAAGGATACGTAGAGCTAGGAAAAGAAGACATAAACAAATGCAAAGAGGACACAGCTTGTGCTCTATCAACTGGTGTCCCTGTAGCTCAGAAACTGCCCCAAGGACTTAGTTTGGGCACCTACACCACCACCGTATCCATCCTGCTGTCTGCAACCTGGAAAACCAGAGACCAGTGTTTTCCAATCCCTTCTCTCAAAGCCCATAGATCCAATTAGCACTCAAAAGCAAATTTCAGGTCATGCAGTACAATACTGTTTAGTATGCTAATCTCTATGGAGCCTGCATGTTAGGAGCACAGATATTTTTCTCCTAGACAAGAAGGAATTGTATGCATGCGTGCACACACAGATGATTTAAAAGACATCAGGGCTCTTCCTCCTTTAATACAAGATTTACATAACTAAATCTGTAATTGAGAACAGGACTGCAAGGTATTTACAGTACTTGTTGCTGCTGAGCTTTTATTATTTACTGTGGCACTGACTATAAGAAACTCTCCTGCCCCAGAAAAGGCAGCCAGTCTGGCCTCTTACATAAGCAAAAAGTGGACACATGAAATTACCCCTCTTTCAGCAAGAGACATTTTTCATTACAGTACTGTTTGCCTCTTGCAAAGAGGGGGTCAGTGGTTCAGAAGGGGCAAGAGGAGGAAAAGATGAGAGGTCAGGGACATAAAACAACATTTAGAAGGCACACAGGGATTCTGGTCAAGGTCTTCAAGAGTGTCTATGTAACCTCTACACAGACCGCTAAATAAAATTACCCCCAGACAGGTCTGCAAAACAGCTGTCTTTAAAAACAGGCATGCCACACCACTCTTCACTATTTGAAAGAAAAAATACCAAAACAGGCAGTCCTGGAAAAACAGGAAAAAGCTTCACCAAGAACATGTAAATCAATCTGGTTGGTTGCATTAAGACTCCTGAAAATTGAGCATCAGGTATTAGGTCAGTAGATGGAACTCAAGACAGCCTGCTTATTTATTCCACTAATATTTAAAAAGCAAAAAACCTTATCCCCATCACATAGAAATGTAAGACTACCACAACTGTCCACTTCAGCAGCTGTCACAGTCCAAAAGGAGAAAAGGCTGGAGGGGACAGTCGGTGCTGAGACCCCATGAATCACACAATGCATGTTTGGAGGTTTGCATTGGACCAGGTTTGGTGTCAGAGGCCAAAGACCCAATGGCACCTGAAGCACAGCAGACACCCTCCTAGAGTGACACTTCTGGCTCAGTTACATCCAAAGGAATCCTAATTGCACATTTGAGATTGCTTCCTTGTGAAAAGCAACATGCAGAAAGTGGGACAGTGAGGAGATTCACCTCAGAAATTCAATCCTTGCCCCAACTAAAATGGTAATGGAGATGCAGCCTGCATGCTCCTAAAGGACACTTAAAAGGCTGTTCGCATTTAACTTCAACCTCAGTGCAGAGATGGGAACTCTTCCCTAAATCACAAATATGAGCCACACCACGAACAAATGTATGGCTAGGATGTGAAATCCACCTACACTTTGTAGCGTTCCTTATCCCTGCTCAACAAATTTAACAGGTCAAATTTTCAAAAAAGCATGCAAGAGTCAAAAATTTGCTGGCATTCACTGCCTCCGAGAGCTTGAAGGCAAATAAGCTGTGTAATTAGCAGTACACACCTCTGTACTAAACCTCTAGAAAGCTGTTCTCACACATGAAAGGAAATGGTAATATACATGGCTGCTGTTTAATTTACTGGAAGATTAATTTTACTGGACATAAAGAAGAGACTTTCTGGAACAGGTGGGCAGGTATGTGCATGTGGGCAACACGCGAGAGATTCAGAAACCAGCAGAGAGCTGAACTACCTCATGCAAGAGGGGCACCTTGCACAACTCCACTCCCAATCACCCCAGTCCTGGAGAGAAACAAACTCCTTTGCACTTGCACTTTCAAGAGCAAGCAGGAAAAAAAAAAACCACAACACTCTTTGTGGCCAAAGTTAGATACTTCAAGAAATTAAGAGGATAAATTTTCAAAAAACCCTGAGCATTAACAGTCTGGGAAACCAAGTCTCTTTGTAAATTTTCAGGCTTACAGCCTCAAGCCTTCCATCATCTCCAAAAACCTTGCCCTGTATTCAATGCAGCTATTTTGTTATCTCCAGTAGCAGAATAGCAAGGTTCATCAATTCAATACCTGGCTAAAGAAGTCCAGCAGTCTTCTCATGTTCCCCATCCCAAATTCAAAGCCTCCTCTCACTTTAGGTTACATGACAGCAAGTTTTCACTGTTACTCGTTTTGAATAACTTGCAGCATTTGCATTAGTACCCACTCTCACCTCTCCAACCAATACTGAATAGGCTCCCTGGTATGCACAGTAACACAGTACTACAGAACGTCACACACACATAAGCTTTTGGGGAGAATTTTATGCCCTTAGACATTTGAGAAAACCAATGCATACCCATGTAATAAAATACTACATCACAACATATTACTGTTTGGAGTACAGTTTGGCATTCAGACATTACCTACTAATTTTCAGATAAGCATGCCTAAATACACATCTTTAAATGTTTTCTGTTATTCCCATTTTCAAGAAATGTATCCCAGAAGTATTTACTTTGCTGGTGTCACTGTCATGCTCTGTATAGGAAGGTCAACACCACAGGTCATAAAAGAGAAAGGCAAAGTTAACACACAGTCAGAGATGAGCTAATACGCACCATCACCCAGAACACTTCAGAAAATGAAACTTCAGAGGTGCCAAATGAAACACGCATGAGGCAGCAGACTTTTGGAGGAAACATCTAAGGTTAAACATGAGAATACAACTTCTAACTTAGGAAGTCTCCAAGCTACAGACGGTCATGAGATGAAACATTAGGATATTAAAAGGGTGTGCTCACTCTTCACTAGGCACTGCCAGAGACAAGACATGAGGCTCAATGAATCTTTAGTGTCAGCCTTCCCTCTCTTTCTGCTGCATCAGGAAGCAGGAGCTTGGAGGAAACACCTTTTACCACTGCTGCTCCTCAGTGGCACCCAGGCTGGCGACTAGGCTGTGCCCAGCAGTAAGAGATACAAAAAAAGGAATGAAAGAACACAGAATTTTCAAGTAACCCTTAAAAATCAGAAGAGAGTGAGCCCTTTTGAGCATGAAACAAGAAAGACAAGTGGGTAGAGAAGCGACATGATATTAAAATGGCAGGAGGAGGAGAATACAGTTTTTGAAAGATGCCCAGAGGGAAAACACTTAATTGTTTCTTTTCTGCTCCAGACTCCTTGCAGAGCTGTTCTAGGTTACACTATTTAATAAGACAACCTACATACAAAATAAGTAGCTGTTAATATTTAGGTGAAACTTGGATATCCTGAAGTAATTCAGTAACTAACACTCCAAATCAGCTTACATTGAAACAGACAGCAGACTGTATTCGCCCCAGGCACCCTCACATTTTGCTATGTTGGGAAGAACAGTTATGTCCCACAGTACATTGTTCAATAGAACAAAAGACTCTACAGCCAAACTTCATCTCAGCAGAGAACACGCCAGTCATTTTCTGGATCCTGAACTGGTACATGTATGTAGCATAAGAACCAAAGACAACATGGCAAGTTCCAAATACCCATTGCAAAAGCTATCCCAGACTAAGTCTCAGAAGTTTCTACCAGCCACTGCATTCATGCAAAGAAACAATTTTAACATCAACTGAAAATAAATTATGTCTGGTGCAAACACAGCAGCTGTCTATCAGCATACAATACAGAACAGTATAAGAACAGAAGTGGAAAGTCCATAACCAATTCAGAAAGTCAAGGGTGTCAAAATTCACCTGGAAAGCTCTAGATGGATTTGGCCACAGACACTAGGATTAGCAGTTCATATTTTCAAAATGCAAGAGAATATTCTTAATAGTTACTTTTAAGCACCTTTGAGATTTCTAGGTAACAGATGTCTTCCTGAACTGCCTCCTTCACTTGAGGGTAAACGCCCCTCAAGTTACAAAGGGGATGTTCTCAATGCACAGGGGGAGCTAATATGCCCCAAAGGTACTTCTGATTAGGCCCAGAAAGCCAGAGCACAAAACATCGCTCTCCAATGTGCAGAGCAAGCCCTGATGCTTTTATCAGAACATATCCTAGAAGCCATATCAAAGAGACATGTTCACCCAGCTTTAGCACCAGGGATTATATTAACTGAGATATCCTTCAGATTGCAAACGCAACATGTGGACGCATTCATAAGAAAACAGGAAGAAAACAGAACTGTGAAATACATTTGTACCACACGAACCTATACCCAAGAGGTGTTCATTTGGCACCTAGGCCTTGAACTCAGGCTTAAAAAAAAACTGAACTGAAAGCCTGATCTCCACAAATATTAACAAAAAAAAAAAAAAAAAAAAAAGAATAACCAAGAAAGGTACTGGATGCTGTGCAATATCAGAAAATTCCCCTTGCTCTCATGTTCATGATAACATCTGAAAAGATAACATTCCTTGAAAAAAGTCAGTGTTATATCTAACCCTTAGTGGGCAAAAGAAAAGGAGTTATGCCTTCATTAAGACTCAGTGATGCAGTACGCATGTAGTCAGACTTTTCAATGGATGGTTTCAAAATAAGGGATCCTTCTCCCAGCTATGCATCTAGTCACCTCCAATTTCAACAACACACAATCTAAGAACCATAACAAAAACTGACAAGCCCTTCATCCATAAATACAACAAAACTGTTTATTTCCTCTTTTAATTTCTTCATTGTTTATAAATTTGTACTTCAAAGTTTTAAAGTATTATTTATACTCCCTGTTCACTTTTTATTTTACTATATCACCAAATCGACTGGCTTTAGCTCTCTTCTTGGTATGGCAGTCATAAATCATGTTAACAGCACTATCCTATAACAATGTTTACTTATAACAGTAATAATACTCATTGCTCTCTAATAATAAGAAAGTAACAAAATACCTAGAAAGCACTTCTGCTGCGAGTGAAGACTTAATTAGAAGATGGTACATACAGCATTTACAAGGCTCTAGTTAACTATGTAACTTTCCTCTCACCTCACCCTCTGCCTCCCCACTTGAGTTTTCAGAAATCAGAAAAGGTTTTCAGAGATTAATGATCTAAAGAGCATTTCCCAGGAGCTTAAATCAGTTACAATCCACAACATCAAATTAAGACATTTCAAAGAATTCAAGCAGAAGAGCACCCGCTGTAATGCAACACAAGAGCAGCCTACAAATGCCTCCACTGTTTGTAGTTTTATAGCCTAAGCCTACCAAGAGTCAAAATGCAGGACACAAAGCACACGAATAGATCAGGTTTTGCCTTTTCCCAGACAAAACACAGATTATTTCAAGATCTTTGTCCCTTTCACATGGAATAAATAAGCCTTGGACAAGGGATTGCTAGGAAGTCTTAAAATACAGAAGTCTAGTCTGTCCCTAGATCGAAAAGCAGCACTCTTTGCCTTTATCATAAAAGGAGAGCCTCTTTGCCAAAGAGAACTGGTGGTTTTTTTAAAAAAATAAATCAGTTTAACACTTGAGTAATTATCTTCCCTGGGCAGTTTTGTTGAAGGTATTTGTATTTTTGCCTGCCCCATTCACACTACTGTACCTTCATCTATTAGCAGTTCAATGAAAGAAATTCCCTACCTGTCCATCACCCACAGCTGCTCAGTACAATCAGTGAGATCTCCTAGAATTCTCTGAGATACTATTGAAAAAAATATCTCTACTGATGAAAAGAACCATCTTCATTAATCTGCCTGGCACACATATTCTTCCCTTCTAATCATTATGGGATTTTACAATTCTAATAAAGCTGTACTTGCATCACATTGTTCAGACTACGAACCTCTGGTAAAAGGAAGCTCTCAGGCATGGTGCTGTAAATCAAAAAAACTTCTTATTCGTAGCTGATAAGCGCTTTTAGAAAGGGTATGGGCATAGCTGACTGCTAGGGAAGAGTCACAGGCATGGTCAGTCAACTGGTTAACACTGAAACAATCATCTGTTAAGCAGCAGAACTCAGTTGAGATTATAATCAGAACCCTGCTTTCTACAGGAAGGATACATATTTATATACTGTTTAGCCAAAACTTCGAATGAAACCCACCCAAATAGATCTATTGTAAGCCAAGGCTATAAGTTATCTGCAGAGAGCCTGAAACAACAGCAGAGGTAAAAGCTGCGTCCTTGAACGTTGACAATGGAAGTCACTACCATGGACTGTTTCAGCATTTATATATTTTTATGGAAATGCACCACAGTTGCATGTTGAATTGGAGATGTCAAAGCCAGACTAAGACCAAGAGGTAGTATTGGAGTTACAAGAAACATTCTCCAGCAAAAATTTAAAATTAGTCTTCTTAACTTCTGTCTGTAAAAGGGAAGAAAAAAGGACAGACTTCCCCAGCCTAACTTCACAAGCTCTTACTAAGCCTGAATATCACTCAAATGTTTGTCCCTGTTTCCTCCTTAAACACCAGAAATGTCAAAAGACATGGAAAGAAAACACTAACTCATGCCAATTAGTTTCTGTCTCAACATTAAAAATCTTTTACAACAATCTGAGTGTTAGATGATGCTGAGGGAAGGCAGGATCCAGAAATGAACAGTGGAATTTCTATAGATGATCACCATAAATTTAAAGAATGTTCTGTCAACTATTTAATTTCATTTTTAAATCTTACTTCGTTTTAAACTCCAGGAAAACCTGTATAATCTAGTAGCAGTATTTATGTAACCAGAGTGGACTAAGGCAATGTTCTTTAGAGATCTTTCATCAGTTCAGCTGATACAGCCAGAATAGACAGCATAGAGGTCCATCTTCTGAGACAGATTCAGTGAGGAATCTCTGTACATTTTCACATGCACCGTTTTATCTTCACTATCATCTTGCATCAACAAGCTCAAACTCAGCTCAAGGCCCACAGCCTCTCATGGTCCTGCCCTATCAGAAGTACACACTCCAGTGCTTCTACGCATAGTGACCTTCCTGCAGAACAAAACATCCAAGATGACCTGACAAAAATCCTTGCTGGCATTCATACTTCTGATGCTGCAGAGGAGGCTGTTTAGGTGCAAGTGGATTCAAACAGAAGAAAAAAGGCAGGCAAGAGATTACTTCATGCAGAGAAACAGATGTTTTGAAAGAGAGCAGAGAGATTCCACTCTTCCAAAAATGCCAACAATATATACCACCAGATAAGCAGAATTCTGTATAAATGAGTGCTATTCACATTTGCCAGGAGATATTCTCTACCCTTTATCTATTTCCATGCAAAGCATGCATGCCATCTTTTTCAAGACAAAGGAGAGCCACCTCAGTACAGACAGGCTAGCTAGGAGACAGTCTCGGGTCCCTGCAGCAGAGGCTACCAAAGCAGAGCCACAAATCCTTGCAAGCTCCCACCAGCTGTCCAAGCTACACTCAGTGTATGAACCTGCCATTTCCAAAGAATGCCACAGCAGAATAAGAACACAGTTAGCCATACTTGCTCCATTTTACACATCTTAAGAGAGTAAGTGTCCAAACCCAGCATGACGAACCCATACATGCTACTGCCTCTGAGGAAGTACTAGAGATCTGTTTAAAACAGGGTAAATATAACACTCAGGAGCAAATCTTAAACTGCAAAATAGTGGGTACATGGAATTGCCTGTGAGGATTCAAGGAGTTTTGCTAAACAGACAGGAACAACCACCAGGATATTTCCAGTCATCAATTAGTGGCATACATCCAGGACTATGCGGAAGTCTTAAAGGTAGGCATTAATTACCACAAGTTAAATATCTCTGTGGCTGTGTGTATTCAAATCAATCATCAATTCACGAGCCTTTCCAATTTATAATGCGTGTAAAAAAAAAAAACAATTGATGGGGAGGTGCAGAGGAAAGTGGTGATGTTAAATAGTACTGAGAAGCACTCAAATAACTTTGAAGGCCAAAGTTCTTCACTCAGCCACGAAAACAAAACAGTCAAGAACAGGGCAAACAGGGCTGTCCCCTTGGCATCCTCCATGTGCATCTGTCAGCCACAACTGATCTGCATCTGGCTGTTTTGTATCATAAACTGGGTACTAAGCTCACTCAGCCTTTTTCAGGGAACAACTTGTTGACTAGAACACCACCCAGTACCTGCCTGCTATTTTGCTCATGCCAGTGACATACATTCACTCAACTGAAGCAAAACCAGTAACTCATTTTACATGAGACCAGCAGAAATGTAGGCACAAGGCTGGATTCATATGCACACATGCAATGCAGAAAGCTCCGGGTTCACATTACCAAACTGCCTGAGACCAGCTGTCCTTCACCACCAGTTCACAACATGGGCCCTTAAATAGAGGTCTCTTTGTCCTCTGACAATCAGTACAAAGCTTTAAGCCCAAAGCTGTCCATCACATTAACCCTCTCAACCTGAGTCTGACAGCTAAGCAAGGAGGTAGGGGGAAAGAATACCTAACCTAAATCAGTCTTCTCAACAGGCCTTCAATACATTTAATGCACACAGATCCAAAGAAAACGGTCCTAAGGAAGTCCCGCATTTGTCACTGCTAGATTTTCTATGAGACCATTGCCCCCTCTCCTCACACTCAGGTACCCCAAGGCACCATTTTTTCATTTTACTCCACCTCCTGTGTACCCAAGGTCAAAAAAGATCTTACGCTACCAGGCCAAGATTAAAAAGTTATCACCATGAAGGTAAATGCTCTTCATCACTATGATATTCACAGAATCTGCACCTTGTGCCCTTGCCTCCTCCCTGCAAAAATCTCCAAACATCTTCCCACCCCCAAGCACAGTCCACTCCTCTTCCAGGCTCACCTTGTAGCTCTGTGACTGATCATCTCCCCAGTAAACATCTACCTCAAACACATTGTTTCAGCCCAAGTGGTATCACAAGATGCCAGGTGTTAGCAGCCTCCTTGGAGGTGGAAACCTCAGTTGCAGGGCTTTAATTCCAACAAACATTTGTGTATGTATGACAGTCACTTGACAAAAGTCCCACTTTGGACTTCAAGCAAGATCCTACAGCAACAAGGCACCTCTGACACTGGAGAATTACTGCTGACCCCAAAGCATCACTCACGCGAAAACGGTATTCACGCTGGACTTTGGCCAAACCCACATGCACCAATACCAGAAGGGTCAAAAAAAGAAATACGGAAGAAAGAGAAGCCAGCAAGTTACTGTGATGGCATACATATCATCCATAAAACCACTGTGAGGGGACTAGTTTCTTATTCTGGGCAGGAATTGTTAAAGCAAGGGAAGGACCCACCTCACAAGTCTTGGTACAGAAATGCCCAGTGCATCTGCAGGTCACTTGCCTTTGCCCAGATGCACAAAGAGGTGTCTCTACAGCTTCAGATGGCGGGGGGGAAAAAAAAATCATCTCTCTATATGCATACAAACCAAAAGTTGACTGCTCACACCGAGAGAAAGGTCAGCGAGAAATACTTTAGATCACCTTTAACAGCTCCTTTTTAAGTAGCTTTGGCCTATGGCTGTTGATCCTTAAAGGTTTTTATCAGGCAAAGTCTGGAACTGGCACACTCCCTGCACCCTCTGGTCATGAGCAGGAACAAGAGTACCAGCTGAAGTCTAATTTGTTCTTTGTCTATTTTGGAAGGACATCCCCACCCAGTAACACTATTCACAGTACTGCAGCCTCTGTCTTACCCCTCCCTTTCAGACCCAAAAGGCAGACACCAGCATCAGTTCAGATGCCACAGCATGCCCTCCAGCCACACACATCACAAATCAAGTCTTGTTTTAAACTCTGCAGGAGTCTACAATTAGATATACCATCTACCTGCCAGTGGTGAGTAGAAAACTTTGCTTAGAAAACTAGGGTACTTCTAGATTTGATCACAAAGCTTTGAGAAACTTGTGGTTTTTAGTAAGGCTGTTTTTTTGGTGATAACTGCCACAACCTCACCATGTCACACATACACAACTTTAACTCATTCTTCCATTTTAAACAAGCTATTCCCTCACTTCCCTTTCTCTCTGGGAAAGGTGTCCTGCTGTAGTACTCTCTCCTCACCTTCCTTTTCCCACCTCTAATTTCTAGTAACAACCACACTTCTGTGCCCATTGACTCCTGGCTATATATGCTATTTTCTGAACTGTTGTTTTTTTTTTTTAAATACATAAACAAACCCACAAACATAGGGATGTCAACAGCTTTGCAAATATTGACAGGTGCCTATCAATACTGTTGCCAGCAACCAGGGCTTAGTCAATAGCTTTAGTGTCCATTCAGCCCTGCTTTGTGATAGACACTAAAGACTCAGGCTTACCTTGCTACCTCCCACCTCTAGACAATCACAGAGCGGTTTTGTCTCCGGGAAGCCCTCATGCTCTTTATTTTCTCACTAATGAAGACTACTGCAAGCACTTAAAACTCTTTAAGCCAAAAGATACAGCATGCCTTGTCTAGAACCAAACCCTGAGATCAAAGGGAAACAAGGCTGATGCAATACTTATTACCCCATGTTAATTTAAATCTCCATATGAACTAAATATGAACAACCACGCTCTACATACAACACAAAAGCTCTTTACATAGACATAAATTCCATCCACTGACATCACCTCCCAATACACAGTATGTCACTGGTCTTCCAGAGAACATAATGCTTCTTTTGGGAGATGGTGAAGGTTGAAACATCTAGGTAAATATTACAGATAGTGCTCTGAAAGCACAAAATAGTTTGTGGAATGGTAAAAGGCAAAAGAACATGCATCACCTCTCCCATTCAGAAGAGAATTTAAGCACAGATGGAAAAACTAACACTTTGCTGCTTATCCTAACAGTTTCCATTAACAAATAATTGCCTATTTTCACCTCAGCATTACTGGCAGTATTCAAGCACAAATGAATACATGTACTGATTAGACATACGTTTCTGGGAAAAAACGGTATTGAAACTTAAATGGTTATTCACAAATTATGTGAATTATAAATTTTTATCAAAATTATTATGGTTGGTACCCTGAAAATTTAGGAAGCATCCCCTCTTAGTTCAGCATCTGTTTTGTATTTAGAAGCTATTCTTTGCAAACGCAGGGGTCAGGCTGCTTTTAAAGCAGCTCCTGCCAATTCTCTTTCACAGGGCAGATTTAATAGCAAATTCCACTGCCACAGGATTCACTGTGTAATAATGAAGGGTAGTGTGTCAATAGATGAAACTGAACACATCAATAAGAAGCTGGCAGAGGTCCCTGTGGATGCCTCTCTTGCAACAATAATTTTAATGCGTGTAGGAGAACAATGACGTTACGGCCTGCTCAAAGATTCCCCACAGCCACACTGCATCAAAGACCCACTGAAACACGATGCTAAATCTCTGCAGTTGGAGCTAACAGTGGAACATGTAAGGAAGCAAAGTCCTTTATATTGGCAATTATTCTTTTCAAGAGCGGCAAACCTAAGCAGAGCTAGCTTTTGTCAGAACTGGACTCTTGCTAACCAACATGAGCCCCAGTAATGGTTCCACTAAACTCTTTTAATGGCTACTGATATGGCAAAAAAAAAAAGTGACTCAAAAAGCATGAAAGCATGCAAATTGCAGCCATGAAGCAAGCCCTAAGCAGCACAGCTAAACCACATCTTTAAGAAAGTCAGCAGAAAGGCAAGTCCAGACTAATCAAGCTTGTTAAACAGAGAATGTGGAAGTTCTTTTTTTTATTATTGTTTCTGAGAGCAACTGTAGCAGCAGGGCTTGTTTTACAACCAGCATGAAGTATAGGACAATGGTGGACACCTGGGAAAAAGCCTTAGCAAAGAACTGAAGCCAAAGAACAAAAGTTAAAAACCACACAAAGTTTACATTGATTTTTTTTTTTTTAAAAGCCACATATAAGAGATATGATTTATACACTTTGTGTGCTACAAGCAGCAGACTCTCACAGCAGATATGATCAGTGATCCACACAGACAAGCAAGTTGCTCCGGCATTGGCCAATTTGGCAGAAGGGGGAGAGAGAGGAAGACAAAAAAAAAATTAAAAAGACTTTACAACACATTTCCAGAAGTCTGAAACCAGAATTAAAAAGGAAGCTTCCATTTTTCCACTTCTCTGCCCCCAATTCCAGCTATAAGCCTTTGACACCTTAAAAGCAGAGTGTTTTCTTTAGGGACCTGAGACTAATTCCCTACTGAGCGTTTACAAACTGATGCTCTTCCAAGTCTTATGATGTGGCCAAATTTGGAGATTTTTCCTAAGAACAGCAAAAGCCACATTCTTGATGCAAAGTGAACTCTCCAGTCAAATTTCTAGCTCTTCCTCTAAAGCATGGAAGTGATAGAAGTTTTCAGTTTAGATTATTATTTAAGCATGAGGAGGGAGATTTGGCCAAAACATGCAAGAATTAAAAAAAAAAAAAAAAAAAGCACCATTTCTCTCTGCTCCCTCCTGAAGTGTAACATTTGGAAATAATGGAGCTGTTGGGTTGGCAGCAGGGAAGTGGAAATGTAATCCCTAGGAAAAAAAGGTCAACCTACGATAGATACCCAGCCTAGAAAAAATTCAGCATGAATGCCTAAAGTCTTGCAGAATAATAAACAATTTAAGATATAGCCCTCATAACAAAAAGTGTCATACAGATGTACTACAGGCATTGCTGACAGGCCTGCCTATCAGCAGCTGTGACAGCTTGCCTGGGAGCTCCAGTCTTTAATTAGTTCTCATTCCTGAAGTTCACAAGTTAATTAATTCCAAAAAAACATCCTCAGATCCTTTTTTAAAGGAAATCCTGTCCAGGACTCAGTGTCTTAGTCACCTATTCTTTCCATAGCTCAGCTAACAGCTCAGATCCTCTAACGCCAGGGTGTCAAACTTATTTTCACCAGGGGCCACATCAGCCTCACAGTTGCCTTCAAAGGGCCAAATGTAATTATAGGACTGTATAAATGCAGAAGCACTTAAACAGTCCTGAAATTGCATTCGCCCATTTGAAGGCAACTGCAAGGCGGATTTTGCCGCTGGTGAAAATGAGTTTGATGCCCCTGCTTTAGGGCATCCATGTAAATTCCATCTGGCCACAGAGATTATCACTAGTCAAATACTTCAGCTTGCTTCAGCAATTCTTTGTATTTCTGCAGCGGTGATTTGCCATTGCTGCATACAAAATATATTGTTCTCCGGGCTGCTTCTTCAGACCCTGTCACATAAGACTTTGCCTGCAACTTGCCTCATCTGGAGTGATGAAAAGGAGGACCCACAAGTTTCAAGCAGTCCCCACAGCAATTACATCCACTCACATCTACCAGCATTACCATACTGCTTTATAACTTTACAAGATTCAACAAAGGCATTTAGCAACACTGGTTCTACCTGACTTTAAACTTAGAATACCATAAAAAAAAAAAAAAAAAAACAACAAACCCACCAAAAAAAAACCACATCCCACACCACACACATCCTTTTTTCTGTCTCAGACTTCAGTTATCAAAAATCAATTACGCTTTACAATTATGAAAGCTTATATGCAAACAAATAAGTCAGTTTCTGATACAAAACTCAAAAAAAATTAAAACTTTCATAAGGTTCATAACTTCTCTCCTGCTTCTTATTTTAAATATGCTGATGATCAGGAAAGACATATTCAAGGCTTTTGGTATCTGATCAGCTATTTTTCAGATCATCCTATTCTAAAAGTAGTATAGCCTTAAACTGATTTTATACCTTTGCCCTTTGCAAAACCTATCACATAAGGTATATTAAAAATTTCTCATTATTTTTAAAGCCCTTCTCAGCAGGTATTCAAGTCTTTGAAGAAAGCTACAACTGAAGGTTTTCTAAAGAATCAACTCACCAAAAAAATGGGCAAATGGAGAACTGAGTATCGCACTGGTACAAGCTCATTCCTTCTTTAGGGCAGGATACACTAACTCAGACAAAACCTACTTGTGTTACAGTCTCTGTCTTATTAGATCCAGTTTCAGGGCACCTTGTTCAGGTTATGGACAAAGGTCATGCAAGAAACATTCTTGGACAGATATTGAAACATTGGTATGCCTAGACAATTTTGCCTTAGATGTCTCTAGAAAACAGATTTTGTCACTTACTACTGCAGATCTCCTAAGAAAGCAGGACATCTAGCAGGGGCCAATGAACTAACTAGAACAACTTCAATAAAAGTCAAAGGCAAAGTATTATAAAGATCATTTTCTTTGCATTATGATATCGATTCTTACTTTATAGTCCGCCTAAAAATCTTTCTTTTGAAACTACTAGAGACCTTGGTAGACACTGATATAACCCCTATTTTGACCTAGCTCATCTTAGTAATGTTTTCTTCAAGTTCTTTCCAACTAAACTTTCAAGGGATTGATTTCTATACATAATCAGAAAGAATTCACATTTTCAGATGATGTGTCCATTTCCCTTCCTCCTAAAACTGAGAACTCCACCCCCAAAAAATATATCAGTGCAAAGCATCTAAAACCAGATAATTGAAATGTTAACTCTCTGTAAGTATCTTATTGAGACATGTAACTATTTCCCCACTAAGAAAATACACAGGTCTGTTTGAAAAGAATTATGGAGAATGGAGAGAAAGAACAAAACCAAAAACCAACAGGCACACAAAAACATATCAACCCATACACTTATCAGATGTGAAGGCTGAAATCTCAAATGTCCCTGAATGTTAATATGTATCTGTCCGTCTAGCTATATAATTTCCTAAGTACACTTCCCTCTAATCAAGCATGTGGCTGCATTTTTAAATGACCCCTATTGCTTACCTCAAATCTTGTTCAGGCAGGTTTATACCCCAGTTCAGGGATTAGAGCCAAATACAACAGAGGCTACCTAAAGAGAGCAAGCTGTTGCTATGTTGAAATGCAACAACCAAGAAACCTGGAGGACAAGGTCAAAGAATCGCAGAAAAAACACCCAGGCTCCCTAAAAAGGAGCCTTGGACAGGAACATATAAAGACACAAGAGAGCCAGAAAAGGTGACTAAGCTATCATTTGCCAACCCAAAAGAACACAGGATGTAAAGAAAAAAACACTCACTACACTGTTTGCCCTTTGATTCCCACACCTTCCCACAGCCTACACACTAACAAAATACATCAGCATGGCAAAACCACAAGGAATGTGCTTCCTCCTCAGCAACAGCACCTGCCCTACAGTGCCTCACCAACCCAGTTCCAACACTTACTACATGCTTTTACCACCTCAGCAGTGTGCAACTGCTACAACCAGGACAGGCTCGTTGGCATTTTCCCTTTGGGAGCCTTTTTAACCACCTCTAAAGCTACAACAGAGACAGGCAGGCCCAGCTGTCAACTCCTTTTCTGAGTATCAAGCGAGGATCTGAGCCTGCCTCCTTGCAACAGCAGGCAGGCAAAGGCCACCAGTATGTGCACTGGGCTCACCAGCCAGTGAGCAGGCACCAGCAAGGGAACAGGAAGCATGTTCCACTCTAGCACACCTTGGACGCTCCATGGGCAATCATCCTTACATCATTTCCCTGCCCTAAACCTTGAGGCTCTCCCATTTTCTAATGCTTTCACTTTAGCTGCAAATGCAGGGAAAGATTAAAGCATGCTTTTCCTTGAAGTTCATGATCACAATAACTTATATTAATTACCAAAAGCTTTCTATTGCAGAGCTGGAATTAAACCCTGATTCAAATGACTAATTGTTGTAGCTTCTGGGGAAAAAGAAATAATAAGAATTTCAGATATGAGTTGTAAGAAGCAACTCTATTCACGTACACACAAGGCTCCTGGGGATCTGGCATGCTGGAACTGACTTTCATCATAGCGGACAGCGAGTGTCACACAGGTCTCAATGGTAAATGGTAGTAAGAAAAAGACCATCTCTGGGAAACCCAGCATCAATGGTTTTCCCCCAGGATCTACTGAGTGCCTGCTCTCCTCAAACCCCATAGCACTTAAACAAATAACAGCTTTTTTCAGATACACTGAAATTCTTATCTTCAATCTCAAACAAGAACCAGGGCGGAAAAAAATCCGAGAGCTGAAAGGCTTACTTCACAGTATGAACCTTGGTAACCACCAAATACCTGTTTTGTTTTTTGGATGTTTTGGTTTCCAGATCATTTCACAGGTCGATTAGGCAGACTGACTGCAGAATGAAATCACACATAAACCAGGCAATAGAAGTGCAAAACGCCCTCATGTCACCTTCTCTTCTCAGGATCTAACCACACCAGAGGAAGGAAGAAAAGAGTGAGACTAGATCAAGCCTTAATCTCAGGATCCACAATCTCTTTACCAGTTTATAACTGTACTGGATCCAGGAAAAAGGATGAGAAAACATTATTATTTGTCACAGCCAAATACTTCGGCTATTTATATCCTTTTCCTGGGTTATTTCATAAAGATCTGAACAAAACAGTCAAGAGCAAGTACACACAAGGGATGAACTCTTCTATGCTTGAACTCCTTCCCTCCACCTTCCTTATATAAGAATTCCTCAACACTTGCAGCACATTAGTTAACAAAAAGCTCCAACATGTCTCTCTATTAGAGAACTGCTAGAAAACACATGTTCACCAAAGCATACTTTTCCCATCCAAAGTGAGAGGAACACCACCTTCCCAACCTTTTAACATTTGGAATATCTCATAGAAGCTACCAAGTAACAGTATCAGAAGACAACCACACCTCAAGTAAGACTGAAAAGTTCAGGGGTTTTTGTTTGCTTGTGTTTTTTTCTGCACACAAAAGCAGTTTCAATTTTAACAGTACCATTCCAATTAAAAAATATATTCCCAAAAGACAACTCAGAACATCCAGACAAACCATACCATGAACAGTGGACAGATATATGTGCATGAACATTAAGTTCTTCTAACTATTTGATCTGAAATTAAGAAGGAAACAATTTTCCTGTTGCACATCATCCTTAGTATTTTTCTAGTTTTTGCTTCATGATCTTGAATATTTGAGAATTCCAATTTTCTGCTTGTCCTACTAAACCATTCTCTTGAAAAATTTTATTCCCTTTCTGCTTGTAAATAAAAACACTAAAGGTGTTGTCCCAAATTCTTTGCTGTTTCCCCAGCTGGAAGAATGCTTATAGTGTAAAGATAAACAAGGTGACTCATTTTAGCTGCAAGTAAGAGAAAGCACAGTAGACAGCTTTGTGTGGTAGGATCTTGACTTGTAGATAGACACCTCTCTGCCCCGATTGCCTCACTGCCTGCAAGCAGCCTCAGGAAAGAGACTAGGACAAGCCCAGGTTTAGGAGCTGACTTTTCAACTGTAACTACCTGCTTTGCAGACCTGGCTATGAAAGCTTCATCAGCCAAACCATGAGGAAAGTGCTTTGGCAGACTTTAAAAAAAAAAATTAGTCATAGAAACATCAAAAGTACAAGCACAAACTAAGTCAGCAAATAGTTTTGTTTAAAGAAGAGCATTGCAGTGTGGGGTTGGGGCACTGTTTAGCTACTCACTCCTTCCAACCCAAATCTGGAAAATGCTCCAACTTACTACCTGCAATTAGTCAAGTGTCCTAAATCAAGAACTGCATATAGCAATTTGTGGGGCACGCTTTCTCTCCAACACCTGAAGTACTGCACAGAACAAAGCGCTGACACATAATACTACACATAACTATCTTACTTGAACAATCTTCTTGTTCTCTAGTTAAACTCATTGCTACTTTGGTAACACTGCTAGCAACAATGCCACAAGTCCAGTGTCGAAGAAAAAAATAAAGAAAAAAAAAAACACACCCACTCTTTTGTGTAGTTCTTACTACGGTCTTTTATTTCTGCACGCTGGCTGCCTGTCATTGACACCGGTGAGGAACAATGCCACATGCTAAGCAAATGACAGCTACACAATTACGTGAACATGGCATAAAACATCACCTACACAATTATCCGTTATGTCTTGGCAGGAGAAGTTCACGGCAGAAGCAGTAAACCCCGAGAGCCAGGAGGGGAGGGTGCAGGAGAAGTATCGCTTCCCCAGAGCACCTGTGTGCCCGGACAGCCCGGGCTCCTACTGCCGGCATGCGGGGTGTGGGGACCCCTTCCCGCAGCCTCCCCCGCGGAACAGGCAGGAGAAAGATCCCCCCTCGGCCCTGAAACGAGTCACTTTACGCTCCGCGAAGTGAAATTTCACTGCCCTCACCTTACAGCAGCCACAGCCCAAGCACCAGGTAGTGCAAGAGCAACTACGGCTGCACCGCCGCGGGACCCCGGTCACCCGTGCAAACCCCTCGCACCGGGAAACCACACCAAGCAGCACCTCCCAGGTCCCATTCCTATTCTGAAGAGGCTCCTCGAAGTTCTGGGGAGACACTAAGCAGCAACCCGCGCCCCGGCCCTTAGAGGGAGCAGCGAGGGCCGTGGGGGCTGCGAAGCCGTTAGGGCTGCGCCGGCCGTTAACGCCCGCGGGCGGGCGGGCCGGGAGAGGGCGAAGGCGGCGACGACCCGGCCAGCCGGGGGACGGCACAGCCCGGCGGGCAGGCGGCGCGGCAGCACCCCGGCTGAGCTCCGCCGCGCCTCAGGCGGGCACGGCACGGCGGGCGCTTCCTCCCCGCCGCGAGGCCCGCGTCCGTGGGCCTGACCCTCCCTCGCTACCTGCGGGCGCAGTGTTCGAGCCCGGCCCAGCCCCTCCGCCCGCCCTCCCCACTGCCCCCGATCGCGCAGCCCCCGGGCTCACCGAGCAGCAGCAGAAGGAGAAGGAGAGGCAGGCAGGACGCCCTCTCCTCGCGGTGCCCCATGCTGGCAGGGCTGCGCGGGTACCTCTCCCTTCGCGAGGGGGATCGCCGGTGCACACGCTCGCCTCGCCCGGAGACCAGCGGCGGCGGCAGCACGCTCCTCGGCCGGCCGCTCGCCTCCCCGCTGCCCTGCGAGCGCACCAGAGCCGCCCGCCCCGACCAGCCGCGGCGCAGCCAACCACAGAGACAAACTTTCCCCAGCGCCCGCCCCCGCGCGCCCCCGCCCGCAGGTAGTGGGGGCGGTGCGGGGGTCCGGCCTGGCCCGGCCCCCACCCCCGTAACGGGAAGGAGAGCGGCCGCCGCCGGCCCGCCAGCCGTGGGGCGGGGAGCACCTCGCTCAGCGGGCCGCGCCGCGCTTTCGGCCTCCCGGGGCCGCTTCGCACACGTGGCTTGGGGAGCCCCGGTGCCCGGGCGTGGGGAGGACTCGCCGGGGGGTACCCCTGCGAGGCGTCACGCTGCCGGCAGCGGGGGGACCCTGGGGAACGGCCGCTGGACCCTGTGGGGACGTGGGGCCACCACGGCGCCGCGTCTGCCCCATCTGCCCCATGTGCGGGGCGGCTTCGGCAGTGGGGGGGCGGGGACGGGGGGGGCGGCCGGTCGGCCGTGTTCGTGCCCCTCGCACACGCGTGAATTTCCAGCGTGGGAGGCGGTTCATGCCCGCTTAGGGACACAAGCACGGCCACAGCGTGGGGTGGCCTTTGGCCTCTGCCTGTACACATGGGCACAGAAACACCCCACAGCCATGGAGGCATAACTCTCACCTCTGTCCCCGTACACAAACCCCAACTGGGGGCTGCCAGTAGGTTCACACACCCGCCCCAGCACGGATGCTCACGCACACCCAGCCACACAGCCCTAACTGCAGGATTCCACTCACATACCTGTTTCATGCACTCACTCTTTCAAAAACAACAGCCGAGTGGGCCCACTCGTGTTTGCTGCCCCCCCACTCCAGGCACACATGCCAGCGGTGGGCCTGCCCGTGCTTCTGTCCACTTCCCAGAGCTTTCCACTGACCCTCACCACCCGAGTCAGGAGGGGGAGAGCAGGGGCAGCGCTCGGCCAGGGGAGCACGGCCACTCTCTGCCCCGGGTGGACCACTCCTCCCCCACTATGCGGGGCAGCTGCCCCACACCCAGCAGCGCTGCCGTATTTTGGGACTGGGTTTCTTTTCCCCTGCCTGCATTCCCACTAGACTCAGTGAGGGGCTGCTGCCGTACAGCATTTGTGCCATTGCTCGCTGCCTTTCCTCCTGGCCTGCTCACAGAGATTTTTATTTGCTTGGGGATTTAATTTCCTGCTTGTTTGTAAAAACAAAGAACTGAGGTGCTGGCCTGCTCTCTAGTAACTCGGACAGTTATCTGCTTTTTCAATCCCATTGCCACATTAACTGCAAAATTGGTGCTCTCCTTGTGTGCATTTTGCTGTTTGCTGCCCAGGCATCCTTCAGGCTACTGGATTTTCTGTTGTTTGGTAGAGCCAGATCTGTGTTATGCATTTCTCTGTGAGGGGAACCTCCAGACACTACGCATGGTTTTGGGCTGCCCCTCCTGCACAAAATGGCTGGTTTGGCTTTATTCTACAGTCTCCAGCGCACCTTGGCCTTGAGTATGCCTTTGCGTGGGCGAGGTTGTTTGCTCCCACTAGCAGGAAGTGCATACTGTGTTCATAATCGAGCATGGTTATCAGACTGGATTTTAGGTTGGACTTTGTTATTAATTCTGTAATGCTTTACAGGAGAGAGAGAGTATTGCCTGATAGGCATGAAACAAGACCCTTCTAAAACTGATGAGGAGAACTTTCACCCTCCAAACACAATTACCTGAGCTCCTGCACACAGCAGATCTCTTTGCAAAGCTGCAGCCACAAGGCACCGGGAGGATACTTAGTCCTGTCCACACTGAAGTTCTCTGAGCTCCCAAACTGCAAATGAGGCTGAATCCACAAGCATGACTGAGAAAGGGCAGCCCAAACTAAACAAGACTGTCTTCATCTATGTTTACAATACCATCATTTGCCTGTTTGTTCTTGCTGCCTGTTTCCGATCATTCGTACCTCCTCCTTTGGCCAGCAGTCAAACACTTTTTTTTCCTCACTGGAAAACATCACTTCTGTAAACCAAGACATGCCCCTTACATCAAATTAAAAAAAAACAGGTTGGAAGATCTGTCACCCTTACTGGTCATCTTCCATCATGTGGCTAAACTGCTGATCCTTCATCAAACTCTAGTCCTGAAAATATATCCCATTGTGCCTCTTAAGCCTTGCTGCAGTGATCCTGATACATCCACAGCAATGCAGTCATGGATGCAAAGCTCACTGTATGCACAAGGCCACTGATTCTGCAGAAGCCCCAGTCCCCGTTTGCTCTGTGCTTCCAGTTGCCTGTGCTACATTGATAGCTGAGGATCACTGATCCAGGACTTGAATTACAGTGCTGAAAAGTTACAGCAGTGACTTGATGATTCTTATTATGTCTCTGGAAAGATTTTATTTATGACTGCTCAATTTGGAACTCCCTATTGTTTTTACTGTAACTGCCAGGTACTGGCGTCTACTTCACCACTGCTTTTAGTTACACTGATGTAAAGAACAGGTAAACCCTTGCTGTCCTGACCTGTGCTGTGTGGTGTTCTCAACAAGTGTCATCTCACTATTTTACTTTGTGTTTAGTAATAATCACTTTCCCTCCCATACAGTCAGACTTCCAGACAGAATGGGCCATCGTAACCCATTAATCTGACCCATATACACAAGCCATAGATTTTTTCCCAGCAGCTGGGTCAAAGTGAATTTGAAATATAACACGTTTTGTCTTAAAGACTCCAAATAATGGCAAGTGTCTTAATCCACCTACTACTTTATTCCAATGTTTAATTATCCTTGCTGCTAGGAAATTGCTTCTTTCAAGGTTGAATTTGTCTAACTTCAGCTTTGAGACATCAGAACTTGTTATGCTTTTGTCTACAAAACTGCACACCCATCTCATTTTCATGGATAAGTAACTATACACGATGCTCCTATCACCTCTCCTTGCTAAACTGAATAAATTGTTTTATTTGAAGCCTCACATTGTAAGATTCAGTTTCAGCGACTGCAGCATTTTTCAGACTCTCCAATGTTTCCAAGCGTTTTTTGACCCACTGGAACCCACCCTGGATACAATGTCATTGTTGTCTATATGCACATGCTGTGCACAGAGTAAATATCACTTCTCTGTTGTTGTTCAGTTTTCCCCTTCTCACATACCTAAAAATGGAATTAGACCATTAACGACCCACACTGCACAGAAAGCTTGTGGAGTCCATTACCCATGTTGAATCCCCAAGTCTCTTTCTGCATCTGTGTTCTCCAAGAAAGCAGCTCTATCCTGCCATTCATCACCAATGTTCTTCCTTCCTCCCTGCATGGCCTTGCAACAGGGTGTGTCAAAATACATTTTGTAATATTATGACAATTTAAACAGGTGTTTGGGGTCCTTAATTGGTTTGAAAACCATTTCTCAGAGGCTGATAAATCGCCAGCATGGATGACAGAAAGAGCAGGCCTGCAGCTGACGGCTGTGATAGTCTACCTTTTCCTTCAAAGCCTGTTTTCTTCTCTTTTTTTGTGTGTCCTACTTTCAATGGATTGTTACATGTATGTGATTATGTCATTTTTCCCCCTTGCCAATTCCATTTTGTATAGTTAAGCTATGAGAGCCAGACTGAGTCAAAAGCTCTCTCCGAGTATAAAGACAAATATCTTCCTGTTTTTGTGCTTTGTCCATGTTTATTTATGAGATACAGAGTAAATACGTGGTCAGTTGTTTGTTTCTCAGGAGGGCATCCCATTTGACTTTCAGTGTTTAGCATGTTGTTGTTGGGTAGATACCACATATAATTCAGTTATTGATGATGCTGCAGAAATGTTTGCCTACATTTCTTCATACCTTGATCTCTGCATTACGCATAGGTTGAAAGCATCTCTCATTTGGGGGTAACTAGATAGCCAACAGAATCTTAGGGAAGGATCGAGATGGAGTGTTATATTAAACACATTATTATGCATGCACATATGTGCATGAGCATGAACACACACTGATCCTAAAGAAAGACACATGCCACCACTCCCTACTTACACCACTCCTCCAACACACGCTTGCGAGCTTTTGCCAAGTTTCTCTCTGGACGAACATGGATAAACAACTCTTGTTCTCCCCACCTTGTTGCCTGAGTAGCAGAGGACAAAAGTGAGAAGACTGCATAGCAGGTCCACATATAGTATGGAGTGCAAGGGTAAACAGCATTCACAAGTCCCACACATCTCCAAACAATGGCAGAAGGACCTGCCCTGGCAAGGACCCAGAACCTTGCTTAGGGGCAGAGGCTGCAAAGTGCTGCTCATGTGCAGTGCAGTTTGCTGGCTGCAACCTTAAACAGGGGAGAAATCTGGTCCCATCACCTTAGCTCCATGAGGCCCCTTGCTGCTGGTGTCTCACAGCCTTAAGTTCTCCACAACAGAAGAGAGGGACAGGCAGACAGGCAGATAAGGCCATGCTCAACTGCTCCATCAGCAATATGACAGCCACTAAGGGCCCGAAGGGCACTGGCAGTGGCTTCCAAACTGCTTGCATGATAACCCTGGGGAAAGGAAATGGCAGCACAAACGTTGTCCTGGAGACATCTACATGGGGATCTGCCATCTAGTGTCTTGGCTGCTCATTAAAAATCATTTTCTCAAGAGCTAGGGATGTTATCCCCAGCATGCTGGCCAAATTCCACATTGCTTGATTTCATTCTGCGTCTAGGTTCCCTTTGTGTTTCGGAGCGGGCACAACACTCATCTCTGCTTCCTCTTCTTAACTCTTGTTAAATTTCACCTTGCTCTATTAAACAGTTTCCATGTTCCAGACAAGGGGCTGCCCCATCATTGTTGTGACTGACATGAGCCCTATGCCCTCAAAGGTGTACAGTCATTTTTGTGAAATGCTTGTGAGCGTACCTGGATGGAAAATATATGTCCTCCTGTCATTTCTCTCTTAGTAGTTGAACAGAAATATGGGCAACAGCAGAGTGCTCACAAAGAACTGTGAAAAACTGAGCTTACCCATTATGTATTATGCATTAAAACCTGTCTCTATTGAGCTGTCCAAGATAAAGTCCTACTGGCATTTGATCAAAAGAGTAGGAAATTACCTTGATTTGTCCTGGCTAGAGCTGGCTGCCTCATGTAAAAAAGTATTTGTGAATAAATTATTTGCAGATTGATGGGAAAAAAGTGAGTAATTTATTTGATGAATATTGTTCAGCTGGCTATTGAGCTAACCAAATCATGAGGAAATAATATTGGTGAATGATTTACTTGAAAATCTAGTAGAAATTTGACAGGAGAAAATGGTCAAACAAACTATTTGCCACTATTATTCAAATGCCAGCAGACCTGGATACTGTTCATGCACTAGGAAAGCACACCCCAATGCTTCAAGCCATGGTCCTAAGAAAGATACTGAAATATGAATTCAAATGTTCAAATCTACCCTTCACTTTCTCAAAGGAGGTCCTCCTCAACCACAGCCCAAAAGATACGTATTAATGAGCACAGAACAAATTCTACACTTGCAATTATTTATTCTTATTTATTATGAAGACACTCTGGAAACTATCTTGCCTGATATAATAGCTATGAAAATTGAGTACCTTTTACTTCTCCGCTGCCTCTCTTCAGTGGATCTCTAAGCACTTTACAGATTTCAATGGGTTTAATGTTACAGCTGTTCTGTGAGGCAGGAAGGCATAATGAAATCCAGGAAAAGTAGGAAGCACACACCTCATGCTACATGTTTCTTTACATCATAAACTCTCAAACTTCATGAACGTTTTTAGAGTAGACCCCTTTCAATAGAGCACATCATTTGAAGACTGACTACATTTTTCAAATCTGGCTGCCTGAAGTTTGGTTCCTAACTACTTAAACACTCATATACAGCTGCTTTATATTACATCCTGAGCACATGTTGAATTTCATGGAATTATTGAGCACTAAACACATGAGAAGAAAAAACCATGTATCGCAATATTTCTGTGCATACGTATAGATTTAGCAGCATATCTCTAGATCCCTGCCTGTGTGTTGGTCTACAGGTTAGAGCTATAATAATGAGGAAACAAGCAGGTTGCAGAGATCTGTGCATGGTTGTGGGTTTGCACATCCATGTCACTGACACCACATGAGCAAACCACATGCAAAAAAGTTATCCAACCTGCTATGCAATAAATGAGACGTTCTCCTACTTCATGCCTCTGTTTTCCACTGCCAGTAGCAAGGCTGCAGTCCCTCTGCTGCTTTTTGGTTGAAATTGTGAATGCTTACTGCCCAATATGAGAGGCTGCACTTCAAAGCACTAGATAGGTATTGAAGATTCGTCATTAGATGTTATGGCAGCTCCCACTATGGCATAGCCAGTAAGGACAAAATCAACACCCTATTCAAATTATTGGACATTTTCCTGTCAACTTCAGTGCAAACAGGACTTGATCTCTAGTACCAAAGTGAGCATCAGCTACCGAAGAATTAGTGAACACTGCTAAGGCAGAAACACGCTCAAATTATCCCCCAACAACTTGCTGTCTAAGCTCCTACAGAAGTGAATAATTAAAGAAACAATCTAAAAGATACATATTTTTATGTAAGGAAGACCAAATATCAAATTAAAGATCTGCTGTCAGCTTAAACACAGATAAACCATAAAACCAGAAATAAATATTTGTATGATTGCTGTTGATCATTAGAGGCAGTTTAAAATCCAGATTTACTCGGAACGATTTTTGTTCTCTTTCCCACTGGCATGTCTCCTCTCTTGAACTAGGAAAAATCAAAAGGAGTCAATTTTGCTTTCAGGTTTTCTCTCTTTCTGCGTTGTGACTGCAAAAATCATAGGGGAGGATATTGCTCTGTTTTAAAGGAACAGTTTTCATTAGAAACAGAGAATGAAAACAATAGAAACATTTCTGTTGGCACTTGTTTGTTTTTATATGGATTCTCCTAGGCAAAATTGAAGTCACGAAGGAGGGGGCAGTCTCTGCTTGTAACATGAGCAGGTACAATTCTTGCCCTGCTCCAAATTCACTCTGTTGATACAGTCCAGTTACACTCCATTTGGGGAGCTTGCTTTTTTTAACTAAGGTCAATCTCAGATTAGCTCTTCTTTGTGTTTTTTACCTGTGGGACTGCTGTCTTCCCACATCAGAAACACGCTCAAATCTTTTTCTGACCTTGATTGCAAGGAGTAGGACATCCATGCGATGAGGATAAATCAGATTAAATCAGAATCAGTAATAGTGCATTTCTCTGGCTGGTCCCAGAACCTCACATATTGTTACCTTCTTCTACACAAGGTGCGTAACCCAACCTTTACTTCAGGCTATTATGAGACATGGAAATTACAGAAACAAGAAGCCAGAAGGCCTATGCCTGTGCAAGACTGAAATGCTACACATAGCATACATTAAGCTGTCACCTATTATCCTGAGTTGATTTAATATAATCTATAATCCAGGGATGAGAAGTGAGCACCATAGGATGTCGCAAATCCTTCTCTTACAGTAAGACAGCGTTGTCACTGTACCGAACCATGAAAGAAGAAACTCGCTGTCTCTTCAAGAGAAGACTTCTAATTTCTTGACCGCTGTGACTAAAAGAATCTTTTCAAGTGCATTTACATTAACAGGAGTTAATTAAGAGATTAGGCTGGGGCTGGTGATCATGACCCCATCTGACAATCTGGGCGCAGTATTTATTAGTGAGAGCCTAGGAACAGGAAAAAGGCATGATAGGAGTCAGTGCAGACACTGCATCCCAAGGAACAGAGATCTCAGTCCAAAGGATGATCCAGAAATCAGTCTTCTGGGGGGTCTTCCCTCCCCTCAATGGAACCAGAGGAGATGATATGAAGAAGGCTTTGTGTTCTCAGACAAAGATCAGGCAAAGCCAGTGAAGTCTCAGTGTGTGATTTTCAGGTTCATTTCTAGCTCGGAGTGCCAAGTGAAGGTATTAGAGATGCAAAATACATGCAAAATAAAACCAACATGAAAGTTCAATGACAACTGGCAAACTGAAACCTCTGTTTTTAATTGAGTTCCAGAAACAAACTCTGAGAGCTTGATGCACAAATAATAAAGGAGAGCAAAGCAACATGTGTACTTATTTTATTTCCAGTCCTTTTGGCATCCTAATTGTCCAGCATCTCCTGTCTATTGCAATTTGCTGTCTTCTTCCCGCTGTTTTGTTTTCGCATCGGATGACCAGCTAACTAGTTATTGAGCCAGCAGAGAAAAAAAAAAATGGGTCAAAAACTGCAGATGTCTCAGTATTTGTGCCCAGGGGACATCAGATAACAAGCTGTTACAGACTGCCTGCAAATCCACTGGTTGGCTTGTTATTCTTGAGTGTCTACATAAGGCCTCATTGATTCCAGTTTGGCACTTTGCTCTTGACCCTGCAGCGTTTTGAGGATATCTGCAGTACAAAAGGCTCATCAGCTCATCCAGCAGTTCATCTCTGAGTCTTGGATAATGGTCAGGGAAGCAACTCAGATGCTAACTTTCTCAGAGAAGCTGTATCTCATCCCAGACCTTCAGATGAACCATCAGCTGGGGGCTCCTGCAGTCTGCTAGGACATTGCTCCACACAACTGTGCCTTTGCAAATCTTGCATCCTTGAGGATGTTCACTTCTAGAAGGTGCTCCTGTATTGGCAAGGCAGCAAATGTGCCTGCTGATCATGTGGTTCACCAGGACAGATGAAAAAAATACTATCACAAGGTAAACTAGAGCACAAAGTCTCTTTGCTTGCTCTGTGAATGCAGGGACTGCAAGCAAGGAAACACATTCAGATTCAAATCACGATACATAAAATTCTCGCTAATTTAGACCCAAGAGACTTCAGAAGAGGGCAGATTTTGGCACTTTGTGAGAAAGCAGTGTGCATATAAAGTCACTGGAAAATGTCCAATAAGGCTACACATACTGTGTCCTTCAAAATACACTTCTGTGACTGGGGATGGTTGCTGTTATTCATGAATTGCATGTTTTGTAGCAGAATAAGAAGGTTTGGTAAAAACAGTACGAATAAATACTGTTAGCATTGTTTCAAAGAGACCTCTGATCCAGCCTCTGCACAGATGAGTGAGTACAACTGGGCAGGTTTGCATTGGGGCTCTGGCTACTTTCTTGTACCCCCAAGGAAATCAGCCTTTCCCCATTGGTGGAAGGGCTGAGAGTCTGTGCATTCCCCACCATTCAGACTTCCCATGGGCTTTCACACCAGCTCTTTACCCACCACCATGGCAGCAACGCTGTGGAGAGATGTCTCACCCAAATAAGATGACCCAAGAGCGAGGGGGATTGAAGAGCGGGGAAGGACTGGTGTGAAAGGGAAGTATCACGGCATTTCCAGAGCTTGTCACGGGGGATCACGGCAGCTGGGTAGCCTTGGAGACAGAAATTGAAGGTGCGTTATGGGGATTTACATGCTGGTTTTGGACACCCCGTTTCAATTTAAGATGATTAGCAATATCTGTGAAAGCCCTCAGAAAACTGACTCCTGTTTTTATAAAGGCATCAGGCGAAGCATAGGTCCTATCTTTTAGCAGGAATTCCCTAACCAGTGGCTGGAGAAATGTGTTGCTTTTCTCCTTGCTGAGACTAGGCAGCTGCTGTGCTTGCTAGATTATCACCCAGGCTGCATGGGAAGATTTGATTTAAGGCAAGCCTGGCTGATGACTCTCTGCATGTAAAACTTCCAAACAAGGAGGAGAGAGCAGCTGCAATTACAGTTTTCAATTGGGAAGTGAGAAAATAGAGGTAATTTCCGTTTCTACAGCAATGTGAATAATTATCAGAAAGAAAATGGTTGACTGGCAGCTAGAAGCCTTGCTCCTGCTACCTAGAGCAATGGGCCAGTAACAGCAGCACAGATTAAATCCCTAGATGGAGGGGTCAACTTCTGAATGTTAAATCTCCTTTTCCCATTCTCATGTTCGTTTGTTTTTCATTCTCACTTGGAATTTACATTTCTTCCCCCAGAAAACATTGTGGTTTACAAAATTTGCACGTGGATATCTCTTCTGTGATTCCATGTTGTCTCTGCTTATATCTCAACAGCTGATTGAACAAGACTGCAAGCCATTCAGGCATTAAGCCTCTATAAAACCCTGCATCCGTTTCTAGATTAAAAGCAATAATATTCATTCTCAAGAACATTTGAAACCCAGCCATATTTAGCAGGTGATGGGAACTCCCCATGAAGTAGCTTTTCATACAGAGCTGGTTTTCTGTTGCTGTCACAGACAGGGATTCCTAGCAAATTTCGTATGTCCAGAGAGTGACAAATCCACGGCAATAGCCTTCTGATGTGTTAATAAAATGCCAAGCCAATCATGTTCTGGCATATGAATCTGGACTTATTTGTCTGAATGTTGCAAATACTTCTCCTGCCATCTAAAAGAAGGTGGTGCCCCATGTGAGTAACACCAGCTCAGCTGAGCTACCTGATCATTGCGGAACAACAAGTCCAGTGGTGCTCAGCTCATGTAACTGAAAATCCACTGAGATCCATTTAGCGCTGAAAAACCACAGGATCTGAAATCGAATGATCAAGCAGTCAGCTTTAAAACATCAGTACAATCTGCTACTGAGCCCACAGGCTCTCAGAAATAATGAGTGTTAAAACACTCTTCAGAAAGGAAAGTCTCACTGATATCTTAAATACCAGGTAATGCCTTTTGCATTTCTTGTTGAGCTTCTGTAGCTGGTCTCTGACTGCTCCTGTCAGCACATGTTGGAGCACATCTCATGCCTATTCAAATAAACAAAAGAGGATGTCTCATCTTTCACTTTCTCTTTCCTCCATACTGCAGGGAATTACTGCTCTTCTCCATTCTGCTTCTCATGTGGAGAGAGTAATTTTTAATTTTTTTATTGCACTAAAAATAACACAAAGCTTCATGAATGAAGCTGGCAAAATACAGAATAGGACTTTACTCTTCATGCACAAAGATAAAATGGTAACATAATATTTAATCAGGGAGTGAAAGAAAGAGAAGTGAGTTCATTAACTTTTCCCTTGAGTGAAAACTCCTGTTTTCATTCTTCTTTTATTTTTATTCAAATAATTTTCAAGAGAACACCATCCGTATGCAAATGTGTATGTGTTCTCAGAATACAGTTTTCTTTTATATAGATGATCATGAACCCACTCCAATAAAGGGAAAGAGTCAGGATTTTCTCCATAGAAATAATTGGCCAGGCAGCCAGCATTAAAAGCTCTATTAACCTCCAATTATCTCTTCCACATTGCTGAGAGCTTGTATACTTCAGTGGGCAGTGTTTTGCAGCACCAGATATCACAGATCCAAACTGCTTTTACCCAGGTTTAATCTTTAATCTTTTTTTTTTGTTGTTGTTCTTTTTTCCTCTACCCACTAGTGACAGCAGAAGAGGACGAAGCAACTTTTGCATTTTATTCTCCATGCAGCAAGATTGATGGTCTTGAGAGCATTGGGGGCTCCATGCTGGCTCTGTGAAGACCCATGTCTCCACTTCTGGATGCCAACAGGAGCTTTGGATTTTGCCTGGAGTGCGCTCAGAGGCAGGGCTGCCCGTGACATGGAAGGACAGGGGAAGGGCAAACAGGCTTTGATTTTGAATGATGGGCAAACATCATTCAAAAGATGACGTTTGAATTGTGCCATCATGCACCAGAGACCTGGAAATGTGATTCATTTTACAACCAGGGGCCAAGGGCAGGGGAGAGGCTCAAGGTGACAGCTTCCAGCCACAGTTTGGGGAACTCCGAGCTTTGACACAATTGCTCACCTCTACCCCGCCTCACCTGTTGAACAACCACCAGGTACCAGCTCCCCGACTGGGCTCAGGCATCAGTTCTGACTCTCGTTAGCCATCCTCATTATGGGGAGAAACACTCTTGTCGAGCGAGCATCCCAGTTAAAAGAAGACACAGCAAAGTTTAGCAATGGGAGTGTCTGCTCAGGGACGCTGATCTGGACTGTCCCACTGAGCTCCACCCTGGCAGCTTCCCCAGATGGACTCTGATGGCAGCACACTCCAGCCCTACAGCACAGAACACAATGACAACACAGAAATAACTCCACATTTAATATGTCCTGGAGGTCTGCTGCTTCTAGAGGAGCCTGTGTTTGGTCTCTTCCAAATGATCCCGCTTGTGGGTGTTGCCTCCAGATACACCCACTTATAAAGCAGTTTGGTTGAGCAAAAGTTTTTAAAGAGATCCAAAAGTGATCACTAAAATATCCTAAGCAATTCCCACACCCCTTCTGTGACATAAGAAATGTACTGGTCTCCTATCACCTGGACCTGTTATGTCTGGATTCTTCCTGCTGTTGTTTCCTTTTAGATAACCATTTTATCAGAAGCCACTAATTTATGAGGAGCAGACAAAAAACAGGAGAGCCAGTCCCTTCGTTGAAGACATTACTTCTGTCAGATTAGTATCTGAAAAACAACTAGGAACTTCTCAATGAATCTTTCTGGAATATTTCCTAAGCAGCTGGTGATTCTTTCTGAGTAATAACAGAAATCTGAGAGGAGAAACTGCAGCTGCTGCCACAACAGAGAGAGCTTATTATGAGACATTGCACTCTTCTGTTTTTTTTCACTTCATTTGTTTGGGTTTTGTTGGGGTTTTTATTTTTGCTGGAGTGATAAATTACTATGGAAAATCCACACCAGGAAATTGATATATACCCCTATCAACAGGCAGGTTCCCATAAAACTGTGGATGATGTCAGCTATTTTGGTTAGTAATGTTTTTGTCCCATGTGACTTTTCCGTTCCCTTGCTACAGGACTCAAATTTTGCACTGGCGGCACTGAACTGGGATCTGAGCAATTTGCCACCAGTGCCTGCCTCTTTCCACCACTTGCTGGCTCAAGTTATCTCGATTTACATGGCACTGTGCACCATCACCACAGGTGTCCTCATCTCCCTCCATGGTTAATACATTTCAATACTAAGCCTTTCTGAGAAAGGATCATATGTGCGTTGGATTTTTAGGCCCTATTATAATACAATAACTGATAACAGGGTACACTGTCTGCAGTAAAATATGATTCCCAAGGCTGCATTTAAGGAAGCCTTTCAGTCCTTAATTATCCGACACAGAATCAGAGAGGAAAGAAAGAAAACCCAGCTAAAACGGAGCTGCAGGCATCTGCTCCTGCAGTCCCTGGGGAGGAAACCTGAGCTCCCAGCACCGGAGCCCACCACCACGCAGTGCTCCTTGTGATTGGAAAACATGGGGGTCTCATGCTTATCTTGTACCCAGGGCCAGCAGGAACCAAGAGATTATGAAATGAGATATTCTCATAGCAGACCTAGCCCAGCACTACCAAGAAAGGAAATTCAGAAAAGTTCAGCTTTCTGCAAAGAATTACCAGAGCTTTTTGAGTTCCACAAAATGCTATTTTACGTTTGCATTACTAAGCCATGTAACACCGAGGCCAAGAACCAAAACGAAGGGGAATACCTCATATTGTAATATAGATAGGCTTCAGGTGGCTACAGGCATGGTATGTGACTGTGAAGAAACCTCTAGTCACCAGCAAGCTTTGCTGAAGCACCTCTGACATCCTCCAACCTCCTCCATCACTGCCAAGCACCTAAATAAAATAAAACAAATACTACCACTGAGCAAGTAGGTTATTTACCCCCTTAGATATTCCATGCCCTCCTGTGGAAGCTGTGCACTCTTTTCTTCACCACAGTTCACCTGCTGTGCAGGTTCAGTTAGGCATTTGTCAAGTCCTTTCCAAATCTGGAAACACTGATGTGTCACAGAAATATTTCTTTGTTCGAGTGTTACTGAGTGGATTAATTGCAGTACCTCCTCAAATGACAACTTAATCTGCATTAGCAACTCACCTGCTTCTCAGTGCAGCTACTGTGCATATGTTGGGAAGGATGGATGAGAAATCAGGAGGCTGAAATAATTTTTGGCCTTCCTGTCTCTTTACATTTCTTAAGCAACTTGCATAAGTGGCTCGTAAGCATTTGCCACAGTGTAGTTAAATGTATTATGAAAACAAGTCAACAGAGAACCTAGGGCTGGTTAGGGGATTTTTTAAAACTTTCTCAGGCAATCAACTAGACCATATCCTCCTAAAGAGCTGAGTCCCTAAATTATTTGTTGATTTTTAAAAATGTAGTTTTAACCAGCAACATGGCTTTGAAAACAGTCCATTGTATGTCTTGGAATCCAAACTGCTCTGTGACACAGACATGTTTCATTATTGATTCAACAAGTTTCAGTTCCATATGGCTTCAGTTACAGAAAAACCAACTGGAGCCTTTCCTTTCTTGCACAAAAGCATCGTCAGCTAAACTCCAATAACAGCAGCTTTATTTCAGGAATGTGCAAGGAGTGGAAAGAGCCTAATTGAATCAGATTTGATAGCTTTGCCAGTTTTAAAAATTAGTGTGGATTTCAGTTCCTTCTCGATGAAGAAAAAAAAAATTAAAAAAAAATAAAAGAGGCCAGATTCTGAGCTGATGCCTGAGTTGATGACCTGATCCCATTTTACAACTATGAAAGCAGTAGTCCTAGAAGGGCAATTCCTGAGGAATGGGACAGGATGGTGTGTGAGAAAGTGGTGAGAGTTCTGGACCAATAAGCAACTCGTCTATAGATCAGACATGAATGGGAACACCACAGCATGGCAGCTTTGATAAATCCATGCTGCAGATTTTGACAGCCATGAACTCTCAGTTCTGCTGGCTCTGACACCAATGATCTTCTCATGAAAGCAAAGCCATCCCTTAATGGAGTCCTGTACGGGATCATAGCAAATGAGTTTTCCTCCTGCAGCCAACACCCACTCGAGTCAACAGGAATCTTTTTGTTGACTTCAAAGAACACTGACTAGGCCCTAATTTATCATTAGAACCTTTGAGTGTAATTAAAACCAGGTTGTGTAAAAATGGACAGTGGACACTGTTCCTTAAATGATGCGTTTTTCTATCATTGCTTGGTTAGTAGGACTGATGATGGTAATAAGAACATCAGAAAGAGATTATGCCTATGCTGTGAGCCTGTCAGTGGCTTCCAAGGCATTGGGTGATTTAAGGAATCATGGCCTTGCCTCAGTCCCAGCTTTATAAAGATTCACAAGGAGAGAAGTCTAAGCCTTCCCTGCCTTTGGCAGCCCTTCACTTAGTTGCCCTGTCACCTTCTTTTCACTACATTGTCTCATTAGATTGTAAAACTTTTTCAAAAAGCTTGGTGCTGGAAGCCACTCTTTTGCTGAGAAGTGATGTCATTTGTCAAGAAGGCAGGGGGGTCCTGAGGAAGGGAACTGGGACCCAGATGACTCTGAGAAAAATAAAATCTTTATGTGGGGGGAAACGAGGTCTGAGGGGCTCCCTGCCTACAAGCCCAGTGTCAGCAAGGTTTCACTCCATCTCCTTCCATGATGAGCCTCACTGCTTTTGACAAGTCACCAGGCAATCGCAGATCAAAATCACAAGCATAACCCCAACTCCAGCTGGCAGTTCCTTAACTGAGACTGGCAGCAGCTGATTTTCAAACCAGCAAAAAGGTATAAGAACCTCACCAATGTATTTCTGGGAGGGACAAGGCTGTGCCTGCAGCTCTGGCCAGCCATGAAGCATCACAGCTGTACTGCCTGCAGAGCCAAGTGTGGAGGGACTCATGGCCAAATCCTGCTTCCATGTTCTCCTCTGATACAGAAGAAGCACCGTGGCAGCTCCTGTGTTCTAACCCAGAGTGTCATTGTCCTGCTTTTCTCCATCAGCCTACATGATGCGGTGACAGCAAGTCTATGCATCCTGCCTCTTGCTGTGTCATGGCAGAGGCTGCAAGATGCCATTCCCACCCCTGGGGACTGAGTAGGGCGCCCATTCCCATGGAAGGACTGCTAAGGGTCTTGTGCTGCACTGTGCTTGTTGCAGGGACTAAATGGTTAGTTATCTCACAGGGTTTGTACATTCAGAGACAAACTAAAAATGGACTGGATGTGTTTGCTGCATCTTTTTTAGCTAGAACTGCCTGGGTACAGTAAAACATAATAGGCTGTTCCAGTTGCTCAAACTTGTATCTGTGTTTAATCAGCCCATGTGCCCAGCTGTCTACTAAAGGAAATCCTTCCGGAAGCCACCAAGATGGGCTTTTCTTCATGAAATCTCATTACTGTGATAGGTGGTAGCAGTGTCTATTATGCAGGTTGGCATTATATTCAGTTTCTTCTAACGCTGCCTGACTTTAACTGGCTGGGCTGACATCTTCTGTAGGAGAGAGGTCTTGCCTCGGGCTGATGGGTTCCTCAGCCTTTTGTACTACACGCTATTCAAATCCGGTTACTCTGGCCCTATTAATTTCCTCTTAGGTTCTTCTCTAACACCATTATAATGATGAAGTGCTTACAGCAACTCCTGCATTTATTATCACCAGCTCACCATCTGATGGGAAGAGGCAGCTGTTTCTGATACCCTCTCTGAGCTGCCTAGCTCTGCCTACCCAGGGATCAGCACATTAGTAGAGCGTTCAAGGTTCAGAGCAGGGCTGTCACTGATCTCTACCACTGCAGAGATCAGCACACCCCTAGGACTTCAAGATGGGCACTGGGAAACAAGAGCACACAGAGGCAGTGAATACCTGCGAACGCCTGGTTGAAGTAATGTCCATGATATCCCACAGGCACACAGCAGCGGAGGCAGGGAGAAAATCCAGCTCTCTGGGACAGCACTCTGGAGTCTTGCCGATGAGACAGTCTCTTCCTTCAGTCTCCACCTCAGTGACTAACCACCTTCCAGGTTCTCCAATGACAGGAGTCCAGGTCAACTGGCAATAGCCTCATACTTCCTGATGTTCTGCTGTTCAGTCTCTCCATAGCTGCACTGAGGCAGGGCTCCAGGGACTAAAATAGCAGCCGAGCCAAATGCTCATAGAGCCCAAAATAAGACTGCACAAGGCAATAATTATTCTGTCTCTCCTCCTTTGCTGTCCTGCTTGTGGAGGGCTTGCTTTCGCAATCCTCAATAATGTTCTTTTAGCATTGTTGTGCTGGGGTGTCTGAGGGAAACATGTCTCACAGAAGCTGTCCATCTTTTGTACAGACTTCTCAGTGGTAGGTGTGGGACAGATGCCAGGGTAAAGCCCAGGAGACAGGTAGTGGCATCCTCGGGAGGCCTGTCTCTCTTTGGGAAACCAGGGCACTGGACATCTCAGCTCTGCTTCCTGTGAAACTCCAGCTGAGAACAGGCTGCCAGACCCCAGGCACCCAGGAGAGGGGCTTATATTTTAGAGCTGCCTGGAGAGTGTCTCAGGTGCGTGCCCACTCAAAGCAACCACAGCTCCTGGAGCCAGCATGTCCTCCTGCATGGAAATCACGTGTGGGGAGGTGGGGACCTCTTCTTACTGAAAAACTGAGACGTGGCCGGGATGGGCACCCAAATTCAGGTGCCAGAAAGACTTTAGGCTGAGATAACAGAGATGCAGCTGCTGGTACCAGAGATCACATGCCCAAGAGCACTATTATTTTTCCATCCTGGCATCAGGTTACACTGGTTTTAATATTTAAAACAATGTTTCAAGCCTAAATTCTTCCTGCAGCCATAACATAAACCGAGGATCTTGGCTGACATGCAGTCTCTTCCTCCTCCTTCCACTTGTGTTATCACTGGTCCTACTTTATCAAGCCTAGCACTTTCACCTTTCACTCAGAAATGCCACTTGAGATTTTTACACTTATAAAAAGGCATCAAAGCGTACCTCACAGTCTATTGGAGCATGTGGTGCTCTTTATCCTATGAGCCCATCTTCACTGCTGCACTGAGCAAAATGGGCAATTCTCCTTCTGCAAACCAGCTATTCAGATCCCAAACAGGTTGTCCTTTTTTTTTTTTTTTCCTGAGCTGCAGTTATTACAAGCTCTGTTTTTCACAAGCTTGTTGTTGTGCTGGATCAGAAATAACGACGCATGGCCACTGAAGGTGGAGCCCTGTGTTTTGCTAACACTTTGGAAGACGATGCCATCTGTGACATGATTCAGATCAGTGGTTTAGTGAAATTCTGTTGGCAGCGAGTTATTCACCAGATTAATGTTTCAGAAGTTCTTGTGCTTCCAAAATGATGCTTCGCCTTCCCTCTCCCTCTGCTGTTTTCTTTCACGTCTCCATAGGTAGGCCCTGTCAGATGTCATGAGCGCCTCGTTAGCATGTCTGGACAAGGCAGGAAATACAGTCTTTGCTAGCAAAAACCCATGATGCGCAGCTTGAAAGGGCGCACAGAGATCCTACCCTTCTGCTGCTTTGAGCAGGGTGCTGAGGTTCTACCAAAGCCTGTATCACGGGCACACAGCGGGAGTCCTCTCCTCAGACACCCCATCCTCACAGGGGATCCGCAGAGCACACGCAGAGTACAGTGTGGAAAGAAAATTTGGTTATTTCATGAGAACTGAATTTTGTCCATCTGAAGACACCATGGCAAGTTGTCATGTACCTCTGGGATGTGCCCCATTTGCATAAGTGAGAACAAATTGAAACCACCTTTGATTTTAGTACCATGTCAGTACTGCAGCTCCCTACATGCATCAGCCTTTTCTGGTTTACCATCAGCCAAAGTAACCCCAATACTCATTTGCAGAGATGGACTTTGCAGAGGTCCTCTCAGGGCAGGAAGTCCCATTGCTTTAGGTGCTGCTCGAACACCTATAAAGCCAGTAAAGAGCCCACAGCACTGTGAAACACCTCACAAACATACACCAGACAATTTAGACATGGGAAATACAATTCTGCAGTACTGTTGTGTGCACCTCTCCCCAGCTGTTTTCTGAAATACGCTTTTCCATAAAATAGCTCTTGCGGTGGCAATTTTCCTTAGCACGCAAAGGTGTCTCCTTACAAAGCAGCGGCAGATGCTCTTCAGAGCTGCTACAGCATCTTAAGGATGGGGGGGTTGTTTTGAATTACATCAGACCTTCTTTGGGTAAAATGATCTCCACATTGCATTATTTGTAATTGTGAAAGAGAGGTTAGAATAAATGAATTCTCATCACCATCGCAGATCTTCATAAGCTGCCCACTGCCACAGTAATTGAGCGCAATAACTAAGCAATAAAGACAGTTGTTTCTGAAGTACTTAGAACATCATAAAAATAGTTGTAATGGTTAAAAACCAAAGTGCTGGGAGCCATCACTGTGACAGCTCTGCAGACAAGAGCTGCGTCCCAGCAGCAAGACGCAGTAAATTCACTCACAGCAATGATGGATCACTTTGGAAAAAATAGTTAGGTAAAACAGGACATTTTCATACCTGTACATTTCTGGTTTGCTGTTGATTGGACAGTGTGTCTGATCATTTCATGCAGCCAAGTGACAAGTAACTTAAAAAATTATTTCCTTGAAACCGTTTGGAAATATATCTGTTCTTGCCACATATTTCATCTGGGAGGCAATTTCCCCCTGCCCTTCTCCACATCAGCCTGGAGTTTCTGTTAGAAATATGTGGTAATACAGAGAGACATCAGCATCATTCACTGAATGAAAATACTGAAACAGCAAACGGTTTCTAAAAATAAAAATATAGTGTATATGTCTTTAGGTCTCTAAGGCATTATGCAGTGACTAATCAGAGCAGTTTTCCTACGAAAAAGGGACAGAAGCAATAGAGATGGAATCAAATTTAATAGTACAAAATGCAAGGTCATGCCCTGAGGGAGTAATAACGAGAATTTCTGCTACCAGCTGGGAGCTCATCAGTTGGAAGTGACAGAGGAGGAGAAAGACCTGAGCACTCTAGCCGATCAAATGACTATAAGCTGGCAATAGCATGCAGATGTGAGAAAGACAAATGTGAACCCAAGACATGTCAGATGAGAGATTTCTAATAGAACTAGCAAGATTTTAACGCCATCGTAGAAGTATAGAGTATTGTATGTCCATATAAAAGATGAATTAATTTAAAATTGCCTTTTCTGCACCTTTCTCTCCTCGGATGACCAGGGGAGGGAAGACCCTTCATATACAAGAAGAGACTAAATGAACTTGGTTTCTTGAGTTTAGCGAAATGCAGGCTGGGAAAGATATATTTGTTGCTTACAAATACCCCAGAGGGAAGTACCAGGAAGAGAGAAGAGCCATTTGAGTGAAAGGGCAGTGCTGGCTCAAGAACAAGTGCCTATAATTTTGTGAGGACTACATTTCAGCTGGAAATTAGAAGATGGTCTTGACTATCCAAGAAATGCATTTCTGGGATTGCCTTCCAGGAGGTTTTATCATGAAAAAAATCCCAGCTTGTTTTAACGCAGAGGTGAGGCAGTTCTTTACAGATACCATAGCTACCTCAAACACCAGGGAATTGGGCAAAATGATACAGAAGGTCCCTTTCAGTCCTATTTTTCACCACCCTCACGTGCCTACCTCATGCAGCAACCTAAAGTTTCACGCTGATGGTATTCAGTCACCTATGAGCTGTCAAAGTTATCTGGTTCTCCTTGTTTTGCTGACTAGAAGTACTCACAGCCAAGGCCTGGTACTGTCCCCTGGCTACTTTCCAGCCTGTTTTTTTGTGGAAATTGGTGACAACAATCTCAAGCCTGTTTCTAATGTACACATGCCACATGTGTCAGACTATCCACCGCATCTATGGGGCAACAGGCCAAAGGCTCTAAGCTGCCTGCTATACTGAGATCAGCTCTGGTCATGCCCAGGGTGGAAGGAGGTGTGAGGTGCTACATGAGCTCATCATAAATGACTCTCTGCATTGAAGAGCTAGAGATGAAGCTTGGGACAAAGGCAATGGAGAAGGGTGGAAAACTGGGATTTCCAAATGTGAAGTAGATTATGAGCAGCAGCTCAGGGCAGGTTGCTTGCCAGCTGCCCAGGACTCCATGGAGCACTCACTCTTGTAAAATCATCTGAAAATTCAAAGACCAGTCCCAAAGCAAAAATTAAAGTGAACAGGCATGGCAGAGGAACAGGTGGTAGGGACTGGGTGAGGTTAGGCACATGGCATTGGAGTCCTCACTTGAGACAATTTAAATTGTACCCCTGGTATAATTGAAAGCTGGGAACCTCAGTCCCATGGAGATTTGCTAGATGGCTCTTAAGATCAGTATGCTCTGGCCACCTCTGAGGTGTAAGGGATTTTGTCCTTCCTCTGCCTATAACAGGAGTCTCTGGGAATCAAGAGATGATCTCATAAAGTGTCTAGTGGCAAAGCATTTGATAAGGAAACCTTTTAAGCGTGTGTCTTTGCTTTCAGACCTTAATATATCAGCACTGACCTTTGTTTTCTTCAACCTTCTTCTCCCTGGCATATCGCAGCCATCAGGTTGCAATACCATTAGGGTGGCTGTTCTTTTCATGTAGCACTGTAACTTTATGCAGTAATTTGTCACTGCAGATAAAACATCTTTGCTGTCCCAGGCGGCATGCAAGCTGAAACAGGCATGGCATGCAAATTCAACCGAAAGTTAAAAGTTCAAGCGCGGAGGAGTATGGAGGAAAGGAAGGAAGGGGGGAGTGCGTCAGCAGGACAGTTTTGCAGAGGACTGCCAAGGAAGAGGAATAGTGCATGCACAGGAGAGAGCAGGGAGGTCTGTCCAGGCACAAGAAACTCAGCACAGAAGGGCGAGACTGGGAGCAAGGGATGCAAGGAGGGATATGGTGAAAGCTTAGAGAAATGTAGGGGTAGGAGGCTGGAGGGGGAAGTTTGAGAGAGTTAACCTCACTGTGTGGCAATGCAGGGCTCGGAAAGGAGGAGAAGGTGCCCAAGGGCACTGTAGGTAGATAAACGCAGAACGGCTGCTGCATCCCACGCCAGAGCTTCCCCTTCATTGCTGGGCAAATGTTGGTATGTACACACAGATCTACAAAGTATCTGCAGGCGCTTCAAGGTGAAAAGCACCTATAAAATGGCTTATTATTGTTGACATTAAGAAGCTGTGGAAGTCTTCACTCGGAAATGCACCTGGGTTTTGTCTCTTCACAGCACAGATGTTCTTCAACTGCAAATATGCACAGGAGTTTCTCAAGTGCACGTCTTTGTATTTAATTTGGCCAGTTGGTTTGACCAGCAGAGTCCTTTCTGTGTGTTTGGACAGTATACACATAAAGCCCTTACTCTTAGCACAGCAACGGAATGTATATGTTTAGTTCAGTTTTATATTCCAAGCACTGAGCAAACCCTCAACAAATGCTGTTTTCAAAAATTGGCCGCACACCCGTGCCAGTCAAACTTTCCATGGAGTCAGAACCTCAGAAATCCTTCACCAAGAAGGAAACATTGGCCTGGTCTGAATTCATTTAAGGAGAGAAGGGAAGAAAAAGGACACATTCATCAAGTTTCATCTAGTCTAATGATACTGACATGAATCTCAACCTTCTACTTTTGCTAGATTTTATACCCTTACTGACCAGGTACATCTTCCTCCAAAGCCCTATTGTGGAAGCAAACTTGGAAGTAAGACTAAAAGAAAATACACTCTTACTCCATCCTTATGGGTACAAGTGCATCCTCCTGCACTCAGTGCCCCTGAGGAATTGGACGTCTCCAGGGCACCTGGTTGATGAAACAAACATGGTTGGGACTGACTGGGAGATAAATTTACCTTTAGGCTGGGGATGGGAGGAGCAGGCTGTACCGATGCCTTGCTGTTGACGCTATCCACCGGGGAGCCCACCGTGCCCTTGGAGAAGCCTCAGCTCTCCAGGGAAGGCATGTTTTTACTGCAAAGGGGTTGTGTCAGGGGACGGAGCAGGGCTTCGTTTTTCAGACAGGCTACGTTTGAATGATGCAGCACAGAGCAGATGTCCAAGAGACAGCCAAGAGTTGAGACTGAGGCAAGGCGCAGAGAATGAGTCACCCAGAGCCAAAGCCAAGCAAGGGCTGAACGCTGAAACAAATCATATAAGGCGAGAACAGGGCCAGAGCAGAGTGGGAAAGAGAAGCAGCCATCCCAGCAGGGAAACACCAGAGAGGCAGAAGAAGGAGGGTGAACAAAATTAGAAAGCTGCAGGAGAGCAGGACATAAGAAGGACCATGCTTCACCAGACTGGTGGGCATCCAGCTTGGCAACTATCTGTAGCAGTGGCCAGGAGCAGACATTTGTGGAAAAGGTGCAGAAAGGCCAGGACAGGTGTAGAGTGTGACTTTCCCCAGAGGAACCTCCCAGCCTCTGGCACTCCATGGCATAGCAACCCCCCCAGCCAGAGGCTGTGCCTGCAACTTTAACAGCCTTCAGGGACCTTTTCTCCTGTGAACCTAATTGCTTTGCACCCTGCTCTGTGCTTTTGGCCTCCATCCTAGCTGGCAGCAGCAAGCTCCACAGTCTGCAGGCACACAGAGGAGGGAGGGCTGGAGGAAAGCTGCTGAGAAGGGAAAGAGGACGGAGGGGGATCCTTCTGGGAAAGGATCCATTGCATCAGCCAGTCCAGCCACTCGCAGAGTGCTCCCAAAATGGCAAATCAAGATCACATCACCGTGGTGCTCTCCCAAGCTCTCATGCCAGCGCCTTGGAGGGTCCAAGACATGAGCAGTGCATTCAAGTGGACTGTCCAAATCATAACACTGTCAAAAGGGAAACTATTTCTGAGGAAGAAAATGCCAAAACCAATGATTTTCAGCATGACGAAGTTTCCCTCTCCTCCAGAGGACCAAGGAGCCTGCAGTCTCCACAAGGCCAGTCTCTCTCCAAGAGAATTGCTCCAGGCACTTGAGCAGCCTCCACTGGAGCTCCTTTCTGGTCACCTCCATGCCAATCAATGTTGGAGAGACATAAACCTGCCCTGGGAGAAAGAAAAGCAGAGGAGAAAGGCTTTTTTTCCTCAAATGGTAGATAATTTCTTTCTTCTTCCAGGAAAGGGGCAGTGAAGGAAGGTATTATGCCCATTAAAAAGAGACAGGGAGAGAGGAGGGGGCAGGATTTGTGTTACAAAAGAAACCAGCACATTATAGCAAGAGAGGCTACAAGGTACAAGGCCACAGCATAAAAGGAAAAAAAAAAAGGCATTCAAAGCCTTTACAGCATCCATCAAAGCGATAACATTATTGCATGGTACGTTTATAGCTCCCTTGCAGCTGCAGCAGCAGCTTTTCAGTGGGGCTGGGCTTAAAACGAGACCAGAGCCAGTCCTCCGCTGCTCCGGCACCAGCAGACAGACCTTTTTCCCCCACTACGCACGGACGTTTCTCGGACCCTAGCAGTGACTCTGAAATTCATTTCACCTTTTAATTGGATTTCACGGAGGAGAGTGAAGCACAGAGGGTGGACGTCCAGGGCTGTGGGGGTCGCTGGCGCCCATCCAGGCAGCTGCAGATGCAGAGGTTTGGGACGGGGTTGCTGTGGCAGGGGGCTGCCTCCTGCACTCCAAAACCCACCCGCACACATTCACTCTGTGGGCTCGGTGGCTCCGCTGGCTGTGAGAGCAGCAAATGCCCTATTTCTGGTGTCAAATTTCAGCAAGCACAAGTCGCTTCCATTTCATCGCACTCAGAAAACGGGCTGGGCTTAACTAGGTCACATTTCCTAACTGTATCAGAGGCGAAGGCTTGTCTTGCGTGAGTGATTTAACCACTCTAGAAGAATTTTACGCAGTAGTGTAGTGAGTGCCTGTGATGAACGATGGCTCCCTTTGCCTTGCTCTGGAGAAGTGAAAAAGACCTGTGCAAAAGACCAAATGCTGTTTACTGCCCCACTGTTCTAAGATCCTGGGTGATAAACAGCTCCTTTTCAGTGTTATGAATATATTCATCTCCAAGATGAGCTATTTCAAACTCACGTTTTTCTCCATTAGCTGCCAAGGCCCAACTTTTGCATGCTGCTTTTATCCCATCAGCACCAGGCAGCAAAAAACCCCATGCAAACAGGTGCTGCTTCCTCCCACTTCAGGGAGAAGGCTGAACCTCAGTCCTGGGTGCCAACAGGTAGGTGGTGAGGCAAGGATTAGCAGGATTTAAACCCCAGTCTTCTCAGACTCCTTCCCTCGGCTATGTTGTTGGCACAGCCCACCACCCCAGTTCTCTTCTGTGAAGAAGTCAGAGGTGGTGACGGTTCCCATGTGCTAGCTGGTGGCTTTGTGCTGCTGCGGGGACAACTCACCCACCTTCCCAGCTCAGCATCACCTTCACGCTGTGGCCACTAGTGTGCCTTAGGGAAAAGCTGCAGGGAGCCTTGAGGGCAGCTCGTAGGAGCTGCATCCCAGTACCCAGCTGATGAGGGGCCTGGAGCACAAGTGCTATTAGAAGCGGTTGAGGGAACTGGGGCTGTTCAGCCTGGAGAAAAGGAGGCTGAGGGGAGACCTTATCACTGTCTACTACTACCTGAAAGGAGGTTGTAGCATAGAGGGTGTTGGTCTCTTCTCCCAAGTAGCAAGTGATAGGACAAGAGGAAATGGCCTCAAGTTGTGCCAGGGGAGTTTTTGACTGGATATTAGGAAACATTTCTTCACAGAAAGGTTTGTCAGGCATTGGAACAGGCTGCCCAGGGAAGTGGTGGAGTCACCATCCCTGGAGGTGTTTAAAAGGCGTTTAGACGAGGTTCTTAAGGATATGGTTTAGTGCTGGAGTTAGGTTAGGTTATGGTTGGACTTGATGATGCTGAGGGTCTCTTCCAACCAAAATGATTCTATGATTCTATACCTGAATGTCCTTGATATTCAGCAGCACATCCAGTCCTGCCCTGGATCACACTGGACTCTTGGTGTGCACAATGCATCCTGCACCATCTCATCCCCTGGACTGGTGATGCACTGCTTGAAGGTGTCCATCCCTTTGCCCACATTAGCCATTTGTCCATCAGTATCAATGCATGTCTCTTTGATTATGGCTTATTTAGTAGGATAAACTGATTTGTCTTTATTTTTCAAACACCTCACCACAATCCTCCTCATACAAGTGGGAACAAGACAGTTGCTATTTTCAGTTTCTCTGCATCCATCATTTTCTTTCCTCATTTTTGCTCCCCATTCTTCACCTATGTTACTTGTGCAACAAGAGGATGACTCCAGCCTGTAATTCACCTGCTCTGCTTAGACAGCAGAAAGGTGGTATTTTCATCATGGGCTTTTTTTATCCTGTTCTTTATATAGCCAGCCATTTTGTTCTCTTTTGAGACGGCTGCTGCAGACTGAGCAGATGTTCCCACTGAACTGTGTGCAGTGACACCCAGCCTCCCCCCGCCATCACCCAGACGGCTGCAGTCGATTGAGAACCCAGCGAGGCGGCAGCAGCGGGGAGGCAGCCTTCTCCAATGTGTTTGTCAACAGCAAGGTTCTCCTGGCCTTTTGCCTACCTTTGGTAGGTCCCACCGGGCGCCTGCACGGTCTACTCTAACCTAAATAATTTCATGCCATCTGCAAAACTTGCTGCTTCGCTGCTTCCACCACTTTTCCAAGTCATTAATGAATATTAAGCACCAGGAGCGGGCTCAGAGCTCGCTGCCCAGCCTGCTTTCCCCAGCCCCAGAGGGAGAACACATCCCCACCTCCCTCACTCCCACTGCCAGTGAGACCCTTGGCATCACCTCCCTGTGGCTCCCATGTCCCCACCTCGCTGTGGGGGACTCCAGCCTGTGCACCACAGCTTTGCTGGGCTGGAGGGGTGTTTTGGCTCCCGGTCAGCCAGCGTTTCTAAAAGTGAAGTGCAGGCTGGCTGACCTCAGCTGGCTGAGTCGGCTTCTCCAGCTCCTCCACATTGCAATACACTCAATAATTCACAACGCTAAATGGCCCCTTTGGTTCAGACCGAGCTTTCCATCCCACAGGATGCCAGATACAGTGCTGGCAGCTCCGGTTACCCATCCTGTCCTCCAGCCAGATAAGAACCGCAGCACGGGACAGGGGCCTCCAAAATGAGCTCCCAAAGGTCTTGAGATGCTACCCAGCCCTCTGAGGATGCTGCTCCCCTTCCCATGGTGGGGAGGGAGGAAGCAGTGGGCTATGGAGGGAAGCAGTGTTCAAGTGATCCAAAAGGACTGTCTCTGGTAGAGACTTCTGTGCTGACTTGTTGGGCAGGAAAAATGTGAAGCAGCCCACCCTGGCTCTTGGGGGAAAGAGGGGAAGGCATACACTTTCTGTCCCCCACACACCTCTGCACACAGCCCAAGGACAGGCTTGTTTCCTAGCCTCACCACTCTCCTCAGGCCTATCCCCGTTTCAGCTTGCCCCCAACTGCTGCACTCAGAAACCCCCATGGTGGGCTTAAGCCCCTTTCTCCCCCCTGCTATCTATTGGGCTGGGCATACCTGTGGGGCACCCAGGGGCTAATGGATTTAACACCTGTGGCAGATGCTGATGCACCAGTGCTGGCACAAGGAGGGATGGGGACAGCTCAGGCGCTGTGCCCCCATGGGGTAAGAGGGTCCAGCCTGGGGGAGATGGGCAGCATGAGAACAAGGTGCTTGGGTGCAGCCTCAGCCCAGCAGCACGCCATGGCTCGGGTGAGTCACTTCTACCCTACAGCTGCATCTCCACCCACCGCAGATAGAAATCCTGCCTCCCATCCCAGAGAAGGCAGCCATTAACCTCAGTGTCCATTTCTACAGTTTTCCCTAGCTTATGAGGAAGGAAAGGCTCCTTTTATTTTTGCCTTCAAAGAAAAACAGAAGGAAAATAGGAGTTTAGTTCTGCAAGTGTCTGAAGCACTGCTGCCTACTGGAATCAGAGAATAAGAGAATAGTTTGGGTTGGAAGGGAAAGCTCATCTTGTCCAACCCCCTGCAATGAGCAGGGACATCTTCAACTAGATCAGGTTTCTCAGAGCCTCGTCCAGCCTGGCCTGGAATGTCTCCAGGGATGGGGCATCTACCACCTCTCTGGGCAAACTGTTTTTGCCACCCTCATTGTAAAAATTTCTTCCTCATGTCTATCCTGAATCTCCCCTCCTTTAGTTTAAAACCATTACTCCTTGTCCTCTTGTAACATACCCTTCTACAAAGTCTGTCCCCATCCTTCTTAGAGGCCCCTCTTAAGTACTGAAAGGCCGCAATAAGGTCTCCCCAGAGCTCTCTCTTCTCCAGGCTGAACAACCACAAATCTCTCAGCTTGTCCTAATAGCAGAGGTGTTCCAGCCCTCTGATCAGTTTTTAGCCCTCTTCTGGACACTCTCTAACAGGTCCATGTCTGTCCTGTACTGAGGGCTCCAGAGGTGGATGCAGGACTCCAGGTGAGGTCTCACCAGAGCAGAGGGGCAGAATCACCTCCCTCGGCCTGCTGGCCACACTCTTTTTGATGCAGCCCAGGATATAACTGACCTTCTGGGCTTCAAGCACATATTGCCAGCTCATGTCCAATCTCCCATTCACCAGTAGTCCCCAGTCCTTCTACACAGGGCTGCTCTCAAGCCCTTCATCCCCCCACCTGTATCAATACTGGGGGTTGCCCTGACCCAGGCACTGAAGTAGCTGTGGATATCACATCTGTTTGTCCAAAGAGCAGAATACCCCATGTGCTTTACAGTCTTCCAGTGCTTGGATTTTATATCTTTTGTCCACATAATTTTCCTTGAAAGGTGTAGGAGAAGTCCTTCAGGACCACTAGCAGCTGCAGGGCTCCTAAAGCCATAGGGGAGATCATCTTCCCTGGCTGTCCTGCCAGGCATTTCAGCAGCATGCTCTTTGCTTCTAATAGGTATGAAGGAGCTGCAGTACAGGGTCTTCTGCCCCTCTCCAAGTTTTCCAGGGGTCAGACCAGGGCTCTGCGTGCATTTCGCACAGCCCAAAATGCATTTAACCAGACTTGTCTCTGTGCAGGGAAATCAGCCACTCATGCAGACTGCAAAGCCTTGTTCAGCTGCTCGCTTTGAGAGCTTAGCCACAGAATAAAGTACCATCCACACACAGTACATGACTTTAAAGCAATCAAAATTTACTCAAAAGAAAGCAAACTTTGCAGGCATAAAGTGAGAGAGCTCTTCATAGCAGAGGTTATTTCCCTGCCTAATTTCAGCCTTTCATTCTCCCGGGTTTTGGCCAAAAGACTGCTGAGAACATCCCTAGTTTCTTCCTAATAATTGGTTGAACCACGTCTTCACATTTTCCAGAGAACTCAACCTTTCTGCACAGACACAGGCTGGAATAGTGACCATTGCTTGAAACATGAACATTTAGAGCAACTGGGCAGCAGAGCGCTATAGATAAAAGGAGTGCCCCGGCTGCCCCTCAGCACCCTCCTGCAGCAGGGCACACGGTCAGCCACTTGCGGGAGACATCTCTCTCCTTGGAAGAAGGATTGAGGATGCAAGCACTGGTAAAGCCTGTTTTCCTAAACACAGAAGGGAAACAAAGGAGAGATTTCCCATTCACTATTTCAGGCTCGTTTCCTCTAAAACTCTCTAAAGTGGAGCTACAAGCCCTTCTTTGATGTTTGTTTACATCCTCCTTTATCTGCTTCCGTGATATTTTTGTGGCTTTTCTGCACAAAATTATACAGCTCCCTCCCTTACTCCACACCTGCCTCCTGTGCTCACACTCAATTACTCTCTTCTCTGATCACATCTCTCCTCCCATAGCTCAAATATCTGACCCACCTTTGGTACCACTTGCAATTTGGGCAGCAGCTCCTATCATTTCAGCTATATATTTCATAAAAGACAATGTGTTTGGGTTTGGGGTTTTTTGTTTGCTTTGGTTTGTTGTTTTTTTGTTTTGTTTTGTTTTTTAAATATATGTATCTTGAAAAAGATTGGCTATTAACAGCAGCTCCCGCTGACCTTTCTGCTGCATCAAATTAATCCTTAAATAGCACAACTAGCAGGACTAAAGTCTTTATAAAAATATTGCATGCTACCCATTCCTGAACATTTTTGTCTAAGATTCTCTGTTGCTTTGAGGTTTTTTCTAAGGCAGGGTCAGGAATGGAAGAAAAGCTTCTGAGAGAGGGTTTATAGATGTTAGGTTATTTGCATTATAACTACAATTCAAACAGAGGAAAGGGAGAGGGAGGGGTAGAGGGGAAGAGAGAGAGAAAGACAGAGAGAGAGAATGAGTGAAAACTCCTTTTTCCCAAAGCAATTTGTAGTGCAAAGGCATTCATTATTTCAGGGTAATCTCCTTTTTGCTATTAGACCTCACTATCAAACTTTTCCTAGACACATTCCTCCCCCATTGGATAACGTTCATCAGATTACTACTAATCTTGTCACAGACTTCATGGCATTCCTTGGAGAAGTCATGCTTCTATCTCGTGACAACCCCCCTTTTCTACTGGTGACAGGCTGATGCTGCACCTGAATACAACTGATTTTTGCTTTTTCCAACAGATTCAGATCTGATGGCAACAAAACCATCATGGCCGCATCACAGCTTGCATAGCTGTTCATATAAAATAGTGTTTCACCAAAATAACTGTTCACCACAAAATAGTGACCAAGCAGCTCTTCAGGCAGTCAAAGGGTTTCATTTCGCTATTGTCAAAATGAAGCATTTGGAACAATTTTTCATTCCTTTCTAAGCCAAAAAGTCTCAAATCCTCATAGATGGAATAAAGGAAACGAAATACACAGCTTTTCCTCTTCGCTTTGCCATGTTTTAAGCCAGTTCATGTTTTCTTAATTTATCATCCTGCCAGGGGGTTGCCAGGAATTGCTGGTGGCAGCAGACTGTGCCGACTTCCCGAGCAGAGGAATGAGGTACTCACAACTTCCCTACCCATGGGCTCTGCTGCAGTCCACACTGCCCCATCCCAGCAACCACCCAGCTTTCTCCAAGCGCTTCTGCCCCAGAAGACTGTTCTTAATTTTCCATGGATGCTCTCTGCATTATCAAGATCTGGCCCCTGCACAGGGAAGCTTGTGCTGCATGAAAAACTGTTTCTTGGTCAAGGGTCTGAGCAGCGCAGACTTCTCTCCTGCACTTTACCAACAGGTTAATTCCACCAGGACAATAACCTAACCTAGTAGCTTTGTTGGCCTTTTCCTCTAGAAATGACTAGCAGTTCATCAAGATGGAGCTGGTCCTGGGATGCCTGAGATGTACAGCATTGTAGGTGCTGTCTGGGAATGCATCATCCCTTGCCCACTGCAGCAGAGTCCTCCTCTGCCCTCTCCGGAGCCGATAATCACTGAGCGCTGCTGCCAGCATCTGAATTGCAAGTTTACAGCCTGGCTAAATTGCCATCCGCTCCCCACAGATCTCATTCAGCATTTCCTCTATCACCCTCTCACTGGATATCTGTTTCAGATTAATTGGCCCAAAGATGGGGCAGCCTGCATTTGTCTGGATTCTTTCCTGCCCAAGCTGCTAACCTCGATAGATATAATTTTTTTAAAGGGAACATGTTGGCAGACCATCAGAAAAGAAAACTCCCTGATGGTGCAATTATAGTTTAATGTGTAAGAACCACCCGGGAGACACCAGGAAAGCCCAGGCGTTCTGAGCATATGAACTGCAACTTGCTGCACCACACGGAAAGAAAAAAGAAGAAAAATCCACTGGAGGGGACTTTGCCAGAGGTGAATGGACTCTGTGTGAACTGATATCTCGTTTCCGTCGCTGCCTTTGATGCTGTGGACAGGGAAGGCTTATGAAGAGGTGCATAGGCCAGTGCAGGACAGGTGGGGATACCTGCAGGCAGAGAGAGACGCTGCTCTTGGCAAGGGGCTAAGTGAGAAAATAACACGAACTCGCCCTGATCTTCAGTTCAGTGACATTGATGGAGGGATTAATTCAAACTGACTGACCACAACTTTACACTCCACATTGCTGTCACATATGATTAAAGTTGATCAAATTGCTCACTGCGGATAAATCCTCCGACAAACTCAGCCCCGTTATCTGTCCCTGAACCAGCAGACAGTTTACTTACAGAAGGGATCGCTGTTTGGGTGGCTGTGACAAGCAGTTTGCGTGAATGCATTTTAACATATGGTTTAGCTGGGACCCTTTCACAGAAAATATCCTACTCCTCATTCACCGTTTGCATTATGCCATTGGTCACATAAGTCGTCCTGTATTGCTTCTAGCTAGGCACCATGCTTTATAGGCAAGAGAAACATCCCCTCCTCATCGCAAGTTATTTGCAATCATGCTGAATTGTTCCACGAGCCTATTATGCAACTGATAAGGCTCTTCAAAACAGCTTGCAGAATAACACCAGCCTGAGCATTCAATTATAGTTATTCACATAACTCTAAAAGATAGCTTGCTTTTGTGAACATCTTTGCGGGTAGAAAAGTTGGTGGTTTTTTTTTTTTTCAACAGAGTGTTTGGGAATAAAATGGGTCACAATCACTGAGGAAGACAGGCTGCATGTTTTATTCACAAGCACATTTTGTGAACGTTTATTGCTACATATGGCCAGCTCTAGTGAAGATGGGCATCCCTAGTTTTCCTCCTCATTTGCCCTCCCTTGATTCTTATTTCTGTTTCCATGTCTTAACTGTAACCTATTGACAAAAAAGAGAGAGTTTCTGGGAAACTATGTAAAAGAAAAGTTTATTCCCTCCTAGGCCTTTTCCTTAGATTCAATTATATTGCTTTCATCCGCAACAGGATAATGGCCATTTACAGAGTCCATATCAGATGCAGCCACACAGTTTCTGCTGAGCAAATATTTCTCTGGAAAAATGCCACTTCATTTACTAGTGAGTTGGTTTGCTCAGTGCATCTCAGCTTTGACAGATTTTCACCAGCTGCCATGAAGGATTTCTAGGATGAGTCCCTGGCCCAGCAACAGTGCTGGCCCCATCCCTGCCTCTTAGGGGGGCTGCCAGGGACCCTCTTTCACACTATCAGCCCTGGGAGCTCTCCCAGCCATTTGGTGTCCATGGCCAGGTAGTGGCAGCTGGGGTTTTGGGAACAATTTCTTTGCACTGCATGCTCACGTTTTCAGGCCATACCGAGATGCTGGGATACTCAGTCTTACCCTGGCCAAACGCCAACACCGCTGGTCACAGCACAGCTCAGCCACCTTGCTTCTCAGGTGGCCTTGTGCACCTTCTTACAACTTCTGCCACAGAAAACTGTATCACGGGAGCCCAGGCTTTTGTTCTTGAAAGGTCTTGAGCCTGAAGCCTGTCGCATCTGTGTGTTGGGCTCAGCACAAGAAAACAGGCCAAGGAAATATCAACCAACCCAGCAGGAAAGGGGGAGTGTGTGTCTGTGGCAGAGCCTGTCAATCAGGAAACATAACAGAGACAATGTCCTCCTCTCTTAGAAACCAACACCAAGAACAAGGGATGGAGGGAGGAAGGAATGGAGGGAGTGAGAACACGGTGCCCTGGCTGATGAGGATGAAGAGGTGAGGTTTTTGCGTTAGCCAGCTCTCTTCTCTAAAGGCTGTTCCTTTCAGCTGCCTCAGAAAGGTCAGCATGGAAAACCAAAATGATTTTTTAAAACCAGCTCTAAGATAAAGGTAAGTACTGCTTTCCTTGAAGGCAAAATAAAAAGCCTAGCTTAAAAAAAAAAAAAAAAAAAAAAAAAAAAAAAAAAAAAAAGGAGGTGGAGGAGGAAAAAATAGTCCCTTGACTTTTACTTTATGTTACTATCTGTGGAAATAATCTTATCCGTGGGGACTTTTCAGTGCTACTGCTCTTGGAGTCAGCATTTGATGTATAGCACACATGTGGAAGGACAGCTGCATGGGAGGGTACCAGTTTTCCACACAGGCACTGAGAAACAGATCCAGACAGCTACGGGGACAACAGGGCCAGACAAACCATCCAGCACCTTACCCCCCACCAAGTGGGACCGATTCAGCTCAGGTGTTGTTGCCACAAGGGCTGTGGGGTGGCCATCACACAGACAGACACAGCTGGGTCACTCTGCTGCAACGACCTCCTCTGGTACAGCAGGAGCCCCAGACGTCCCCATGTGGTCAGGGACCAAGCACCCCATGCACTGTGGCCTCCATTCAAACAGGCCACCCAGCATCTCCTTTCCATTGGGTGCAAGGGAAGGAGGCAGACTGGCAATTAAAAACACTATACACTCCCACCACCCCTTGGGGATTAAGGTCTGCGAGCGTTTTGTAAATTTTAATTTGTTAAGCAAGCCCCGCAACTCCTCTTTGAGGCGCTGAATTATTATTTCCATTTTACAGGCAGGGAAATGAGGATGGACCATGCGAGGGTGTTTGTGTGAGATCCCATATGTTCTCCATTACGAATCGTTGCGCTTCCTGGCTGCAGCACGACCCAACTTGAAGTGCTAAATAATATCCAACATTTGTTCCCTTTGTATGTCCAGACCAACCAGTAGCAGGAAGCACTGTTGCAAACTCATGCAAACCTGGGAGGTCTGGGGAAGGGTTTGGGCCCCCCAAGAACACGTGCTCAGAGACTCGGAGAGCAGAAACGCCAGACGCGTTAACCTTCTGTGCGACAAGATACACCTCCTACCAAGGGTATGACAGAGCACAACTGCTTCTAGCTAGCGGAAACATTTGCTTTTTAAAAAGGCAAGTTTCTAAACAACTTCCTTTCTTCCCCTGGATGCAAAAAGGTGGAAGAAGTGAGTAGGATATGCATCAGGAGAAGGGAGCAGCAGCAAGGCAAAACCACCACCCACATGAAGCTGCAAGACATCAAATGCAGCCTCCTCCCAGCTGCTCTGCTTCTGGGTCCATGCATGCCTGCCCCACACACCACGTTGCACTATCCTTTCATTTGGGGGGGGAGGGGGTGTCAAAGCAGCATGTGATGCAGGCCTTGTGCTTGCTGCAGAGGGGGAAAGGAGCAATCATTTACCCAAGTGAAGCAGGGAGACCACAACCACAATGATGGACAAAGAGCTCACTGTCCCAGCCAGATACAGCAGGCAATGGTGAAGACAGCAGTGTTACCCATGACGAAGTAACGGATTATGCTTGGACGAGCACCACCACCCTTCTGGAGGGTGTCATGGACATCCAAGAGTCTGGATGCGATCTACAGCCAAGCCAAACCTCTGACCCTTCTTACGTTACTGCAAAAGTCATGCTGAATCCCAATAAGCCAAGATTTATTTCCAAAGTTTCTCTACTCATCAATATGACAATGCCTCACAGTCTACCTGCTTCATTTGAGGCTTCAGTGGGGCTTGGACTAGATGGCCTCCAGGGACACCCCTTCCATCTGAAATTAAGCTTTGATCGTATAGTTCTTTAATTTTGAGGGAAGAGGTCTGAGCCAAAGCATCACTGAAGCAACAACACTGCTTCTTCCAGTACAATCACTTTTATCCTCAGTGCATCTTTGAGGAAATTGTTCTTTGTTTCAGCTTGAAAAAACAACATCTCTGTGGAGACACAGCTGCAGCTCTGTTAACGTGGCTGGTCACCCAGAAACTTCTGAAGGAAAACTGGACCATTTCAACACACTTCCCAAAGAGGATGCTGCCTCACTCTCTGCTTTGAGCCTCAAAGCCATGGCAGTGGTATGAGGAAGGGCTTTCAGTGTGTGCGTCCAGATTACCCCCAACACACACATGGAGAGCCTAGCTGGATTTCATAAGGAGGCTAAAAAGCAGTGGCCTCTTCATTGACACCAACAAATCACCCTCCTTAAAAAACGTGTTTCACAGTATCCATAGCCACATGCAGCCCAGACCTTGGAACATAGGTTATGTTTGAAATAATGTTTTGAACATGAATGACCTCCTCGGGATTCAAGGAGGATTTTCCTCTCATCCTCTGGATGCTTATCTATCTCAAAGTCTGTCCAGAAGCAAATGGAAGAGCTGTGCATCAGACAGCACGTGCAACTGCCCGCTTACTGGGTTTGTGCCTTTCACTGTGAGGACAAGACTGCAGGCGACAGTAAGCTTGTGCGAAGACCCAGCTAATTGTTACTAATAGAAATACACTGCACCATAAGCCTGCCAGGGCTGTGGGGTTTCCGGAATCTTTTCCATAAAAGCTGACATCTATGGCTCTTTCAGCTTGCCTTGGAGGTCACTCCTCAAAACGTGGCCAAGCACCATTTGCCTACATCCAGCCCAAGCCACTCATCTTCTCGGCCACAAGACAAATAATGTGCTCCAGCTCTGGCTCGCCTTTCTCCTCTGCATCATCTGGGCTAACCGCTTGCCTTCCCACGCAAAACAGCTGGCTCCATCCAGGCTCATATGTTTCCTAAGGACCTTGTGGGGGCTGCACCGATTTTCCACTAACACTGCACTTTGTTTATGCCCAGAGGTCTCCAGGTCAGCAAGATGCTGGGGGTGGGGCAAGATCCATTTGGCTCCTGTCTTTGGTTTGGCTGGGAACCCTGTGGAAGAGGCAAATGGAGCAGCGGAGCAAAACAAGCTGGAGTTGCTCCCCACCATGGCAGCACCAGCTGCCATCCCCAACTAAGCAGATGAGAAAGCTCGCTGGAAAATAAAATATCTTACACAAAACATGCCTCTGTTAAACATAACTGTTGCGACTCACTATGGCTTTCTATGAAGGGATGAAAAGAGGGAAGCAAGTGGAAGTAGCACCAGTGTCACCGCTCTGAGAAGGTAGCCTGTCCTGAGAAGAGCATGCAGGACAGACAATACCTCTGCCGGACATTGCTTCCTGCCTCTTGTCTGTTCTGAACAGAAGAGCATGAATGAGACAGTGCAAAAAGGAGCATATGAGTAATTTAGGACTCTAACCCCAGTGACAAACCCAGCAGACCCAGACCAGTAGGGGAGGAAAATAGGTTCAGCATCAAGGGGCCTGCTGACACAGCACTGCCAGGACAAGCCAGTGGAGGCCAGCTTGTCAGTGAGACATCTTTGAAGGTATTCCATTCAAGAATCTGCCACCACTGGCACTCACAAGACCTCAAGGCTGTTTAGAGCAAAGTGCTACCACCCTCAGAGGCACCACAGAACCTGCCCATGCCTTCCCCACCAGAGTCTAAGAATCATCATCAAAAACAGGGCTCCCTCCCCCACCACATTGTGCCACACCACATCCCTTTGAGCTGAGCTGACATCCATTCACCCTGCTTCAGCAGAGCCTCCCACAACACATGGATAGATTTGGAGTCAGTGCAAACAGAGAAGAGGGACAGGCACTTGGCACAGCTCCCTTTGCTGTATGCCACCTTAGCACTGGGACAGGACACCGCTAGTGTCCAGGTCCACAAATGCAGACTCTGTTTTTGCACCAGGTGAATCCCACAAAGCCAACACATACCTCTCAGTATCAACCCTACAGCTCCCAGCCTGAGAAAACTCACTCTAATCAGCAGGAAGCTCTTATTTAAATGCAGAACACAGCTGAGAAAGCACCTGAAATCCATTCCCCAAAGTGCAGGGCCTGCTTCTCTGCAGAGGCTGGCAGCTGGGGGCAGCAGCAGCCCACCACTTACAAAAACCCCAACAAGGCAGCCTTCTTCAGAACCCTGGGCAAACTGGGCAGCAGTGAGGTGCAAGAAACCTCCCCAGGAATGGCTGGAAAGCAGTGCCTTGTGCGCAGTGTGGGGGTGAGGGAAGGCTCCGCCATGGGGCAGGAAGAGTGGCAAAGGCCCTCACCACCTCCCATTCCCCATCTATCACAGCACAGCATGGCCTGGCTGCCAGCAACAAGGACCCCTGGCATGAGCTGCGCCCTCCCAAAAGCCGCAAACCTTTACAGATGCCAACAAGCCTCCCCAAAGCCCCTTAAGTCCACCAAAGTGCCCACGTCACTCACTGCTGCAACTTGTTGCACCCCAGCTTTCTGCTGCTCCCTGAGCTTCCAGCATATGAGCAAGCAGTTCATCAAACAAATGAGATGGCAGCACATCACCCCAGGCCAAGGTGCTTGAGCAAGCCTAGGCAGGCTGGGTATGGCTGCTTGGCCTGTCCTGGGCAAGAACAAGCTGTTTGCAAGAGTGGTTGTCAGGGTTTTTGCTGGTGCAACAGCGATGGAATAGATACTGCACCTCCCTGAGGAGGAACCCAGTCCCTCACCCCTGCAGCACAAAACGTCTTACCAGGAGAAAGCGTTTCATTAAAATGTGGTGGTTTGTACGCTTAAAACAGGGTACGGGCAGATTCACTTAGCACACGTGGAGCCCGTTTTAACAAGCCATATGTTGTCCCAGGAAAAGGCCTTGGACAAACATGATTTCAAGCGTCTCATCTGCAGCATCTTGCAGCTTAGTTGACAGCCTCAACAAGCAAGAGAGACAGGTCATTAGGGAAAACAGAGTCAGAAACAAGGGGGGAAAGGAAGACCAGAGAAGCAGAGACAGCCTAACAACAAAGGCTTGTCTGTTCCAGAGAAAGGAAAGTTAGTGTGTGCATGTGTGTATGTGCCAAGTAAATGAGTATATTTATACTTGAAGTTGTATGGACTATGTGGAAAAAGTGCCTGTATATACACAGACTGTTATATTAATTTCTTGTAGAGCAGTTGATGTCTCTGTGCTTAAAAAGCGGTGATGTAGACATAAGTGTGAGTTACATGTGGGTTATCTGGCCACAGCTATAGAGCATGAAATGTTTATTGCGTGCATGCCTTGACTAAGAGAGTGTCGTGCTCACCTGAGGAAGGGAGTTGCAGGCAAGTGATGCAATTAGGGCATAAGTTTATACAGCAAAGCCACACAGCAGAGCATGTAAAAAGCATTTGTTGGTAGAGATTTCATGCTTGAATCTGCAAGCACCCATGAGAAGTGAGGAGGAAACAGTGCGTGTTTGAGGTGAAAAGAGTGCATCTCTGCACACGTGAGGGAGGGAAAGACTGTGGGATGCTCACGCTCCCAGACAGGAAGTGTGGTAGGGATGCTGCAGTCGAAACTCACTCTGAACAAATGCCAAGAGCTTTATAATTTGGCTGATACTGGTGTTGCATCTGACCATCCCTCAGTGCAGCTGATCTCTGTACGTTTCTCAGTCCTGATACCTTTGAAGTCCGATGTGCAAGATCTCTAGCTCGACATTTTCAGCCTTCGGAAAAGCAGGCTTTTCAAACAGCAACATTCAACCAGTATTAGCACAAAGAGGGCCAGCGTGTAGTGTAGTAGTGTCTCAAAAAGACAGCCGAATCTGGCACTGATTTCAGCTTGACATTCTTGCATGGTGTGGTGGGGTGTTTTTTCCCTTCCTCCAAGCCTGACTGTGGTTTGAACGCAGGTACTGTTTTACTGAAACCTGTGTATTTCAGGGAGATTTTCAGGGAAAAAAAAGAAAAAAAAATCTGGTTTTGATCCCAGAATTGCTGTGTGGTTTTGTAGATGAGTACAATTGCTGCGTGCAGGCATGGGCATGTGTGGAGAGAGGTGGAGAATTTGGGGCAACGGGGGAGGGTTGTGGTGTCTGGATGCAGGCAGGAGAGGTGCAGCCCACTGCTGCCCGCACACCAAGCGGGGCTCTGTGCTCGACTTTCATGCCACAAAGCAGAAAATTCCTAGGAAGATGAAAAAGGCTCTCAGGGCTTGTGCAAAGGAGAGAGGGCGGGGGGGGGGGGAAGGCAGAAAAAAAAAAAAGAAAGAAAGAAAAGGAGAGGGAACAGCCCAAGAGCGGAGGGAGCCGTGCACAAAAGAGTTGTTCGCAAGTGCCCTCTTCTGGCCTTGCTGGGGTTTCCCTCGGATCAGGCCAGACCCGGGGAATCGCTCCGCCTGGCTTTTTTTGTTTTTTTCCTGTCCCCCACATCATTCCCGTGTGTGGAAAGGGAATTCCACCAGGACCTTTGTCTGTTCACCATCAGCTTGCACCGCTCAGCATCTGCAGCTGCCGTAGCTGACACGATGAGCTGGAATAGTTAAGCAAGGGACAACGAGTGCCTTAAACAGCAGAAGAGAATAAGAGATACTAAGCTAGGAGTCCTTAGGAAACCAAACACTTACTGCACTTCAGCAGATGTAACCTGCAGGTTAATGTGCTTCCTGAAAAAGACTAGGAAAAGGGTAGGAAGCGAGGGTAGAGAAGGACGGCATCAAAGGGGACCAACAAAGACACATGCCTTCATAAATGTATTTCCTTTGGGACACCAGCCAAGGTCACCCTCCATCGCATGCGGACAGAAGTGTTTTAGAGGCAGAAAGATGAGGGATTTCAACCTAAACCACAAAAAGCCACACGAAAAGGGCAAGCGGCAATGGATACAAATTGTACTGGGAGAGGTTTCGTCTATATATGAGAACAAAACTTTCTACAGTGAGAAAAATCAATCCCTGGCACAGCCTCCCCAGGGAAGTTTTCAAGACACAACTGGACAGGGTGCCAGATGATCTCACCTAGGCTCCCTTTCCCACAAAAGGTGGGACCAGATGATCTCTGAGGTCCCTTCCAACCTGGGCTGTTCTACAGTTCTATTTAAAGTGTGGTTAAGAAATCCCTGCATTTTTAAACACAGAAATATGCCAATGCTTCTCATATGAGAGGCTGCTTTCAGTTCCCTGTTGCCCCCTGCCCAGGCTGGGGTTTGTGTTCCAGTTCCTCCACCAGAATTAGCAGCATCAGATTTTCCAGCAGTCCCTCCTCTGTGAGAGGAACAAGGAGGAACTTACAGGATTAAGCCATTAGAGGCTGGGAAAGATGTAAAATGAGCTGCGAGGCTCCACTCCCACCTCTGCCCTTCCGTTGCCACTCAGCCTTGAACATATCCCAAATGCTATGTCTCTGACATTGTTTTTCATCTTCCGGAAGACAAGTCATCTCAGCGTACCCTCAGGGAAAATTTGGGGCAGCCAACAGGGAGGTTCACCACGTGTTGTGTAAGTGGCAGAACATGTCTGAGCAGCTGCAAGAGGAACCAAAACTAGAGCCTAATTGTAGTGGAGAACAAAACCAGAAAGTAGTGACTGAGGTTGTGTTTTGAATACAAATCACAGAAATCAACTGTTTAAGAGATGTCTCTGGCCTTGATCATTCAGATTTCCTTGAGTGCAAAACAAAATCTAAATTATATAGGCAGTTAACTATTATTCTATTTGTGCATTGGACTGACCTCTTTTACAGGCACAAAATACACTGTACTGGGAACGAGGTATGTGAAGGCCAGCTGAGTTCATGGGTTTGGATGAACTCCCTTTAAATCTAACCTGATATGCAAGCCTGATAAAAACTGTGTATGAAGCCTGTAACAATGACAACTTTTCCACTTTTTCCATTCTAGGGAAAAGACTTATGGCCCTAAAATACTCCCAAGCATATTAGTCGGGATGTAGATTAGCTCGAGGGAGGAGTAAAAGGCACAGGAGGACGGGCACAGAGCCATGGCCAGGCCATGCTCATGTTGTCCCACTAGATGACAGCACCAACATGTTCTTCTGCACCCTGCACTCCAGCACCAAGCAGGCTGATGCAGGCAGTGCACCTGCTGCTTCCATTTCTTGTCCCTGGAGACAGCTGATAGCACAGCTGGACAAACACTTGGGCCAAATTCTTCAGTACAAGGCTTCATACAGGAGCTTCTAAGTAATTCTGTGCTGTAATCTGCCTTCCGTGCCTAGAGGTGTGTGCCAGAAGCTGGCTAATAGATGCTGTGCTTAAATAAAGCATACCTTATCTGTTGTCATCACTGTATGGCCAGCGTACAAATTCCCCTTCTCCTCCAGTGAGACCGTCAGTTCCCTGATCAGCAATGGGCTAGCTGCCCCTTAAGCATGAGTCTGGCTCTGTGTCTGCTCCTCCAGCCATGCTGTTCACCACCCAAGGTAGAGACTTGACCCCAGAACCACTGGAAAGGGCCAGTTCTGGGTGTAAAACAGGCATAGCACAAAATTCCCAGACTCCATGCACACAAGTTTCCCCAGGGAATGTCTTCAGTGGCATATTTCAGGTAGGGCATCCATCCTGGCCCACTCTGGGTTGTACCTGGCTAAAGGCTGACCCTGATGTTCAGCTTGCCAAAGCTGCCAAGAAATGCATGGCAGAGATCCATGGACTTAGGTCCTGGCTGGGAGCCACATCATTTGCACACAATTTTCTGCTTCCAAAATGTGACTCCTCATGAGACCATGCGCTTGCTCTTCACACACCTTCATGACACTTTGAGCCGGGAGAAGGTGCAAAGCAGCCAGGTCGCAGGTGTGTCAGGCCCAGGCAGCTGTGCCTGGCCCCAGGCTCAGCCCATAGAGGGCCAGTGCCCACAGTGTACTTCACAGTGCTGAGCTCAGCCTCACCTGTCCCACAGAGAAGTATAATCTGTATCATTTCTTTCATCCCACCTTCCTACAGCAGTTGTTTTGTTGTTTTTGTTTTTGTTTTTTCCGAAAGAACGCAGCATCTTTCTATACCTTAGAGAAGCAGAGCTTTTTCTTCTCTTCTGATCAATCTAGGCCTGTAAACCATTCTTCTGTACTATTTCTTATTAGGGCTTCAGAAGCATGTGTCCTTCAGAATTTCAGGAGAGGGGGAGGACTAAGAGTTCTCACTGCTTAACATGTGAGTATGAATGTCGAGTCAGTTGAGACAGTTGCTTTGGTACCTATCAGTAGTGGTGCAGTTTTTCATCTCTAGATAAGACATCATGCCTGTGTTTGCCTCAGGTGCTTGGTCGCAGATGTTCTTCGCTAGCACAGATGCTTTGAAAGAAAGGAGATTCACAGCTATTTCTTCTACCGTTGCCATCTTGAAATGCCTCTCTTCACTTGTCAACATGCCCTCTAACCCTGGCACCATTTGTGGCTCTTCAGAGCTGCAATTTGATGATTTTCCTAAAGCTGACACAATTTTCCTGATATGATGTCCCCAAGAACAACAGAGAGGTCTACTGGAGGTAACATTTGATATTCAGAGACATACATATCAAGCCTTTTTTTCCCTAGAACATACTCAGGCAAGCTGTTCCTGTGGTACAGGGATGCCAAGGAAGAGGGGTGGGGTGGACAAGAATCAGCCTGATAAGAGAGTGTACTTTGGCAGCAATAGCCAAGGACATATTTGTTGTTCTCAGCAGTGTGAGACTAGGCAGCCCATGAGTGAATTGCCTGAATTTCTAGGCAAGGTGATATGTCTGATAAAGAAAGAGGGTGGGGAAACCATTTATTTCCATCCCTTTTTCCTTATTAAATGGACCTTCCTTTGGAAGACCTTGGATTCCTGGCACCTCCTCCAAAACTCAGTATTTAATTTCAACTACAGAGACTAGAGGCTTCTACAAGTCACTTGCTGTGCAGACATGTTTCCTTCCTGACAGGGCTTTTTAAAAATATTCCTGGTACTCAATTCCTCTTTTGCGGTGGCTAGCTTTTGGCTAAACTTGTATTTTTTTTTAAATGACTAAAAGGAAAATAGAGTCTACAGAAGTTGAAAGCTCAGCAAAAGGGTGTTGGAGGTTTTGTTGGTTGAATTTGGGGTTTGAGATACTGGCCCTTCCCTGCAGTAGGAACCACATCCTCATTCTGCATTCACTCACACTGGCTCTGGCTACTGAAATCACACTGATGCCAACTAATATTGAAGTTTTGGCTGCTAGTGACTAGCGTACCTGCAGCACATGGGCCTTACAATCGCCTTTGTGTTGTAGAGCCTGTTGACAGTACAGCCATTCATAAAGACCAGCATTGCACAGCCATTCTTGGAGACACAGCTCCCTCAGGTGGTGCATTTAACAGCTGTAAAACCTCCAGAAAAATAGAAATGGAATAAAACAGTGATGCTGATGTAAATTGATACCTCATGAGTACTCCCTTCTTAGACAAGAGGAGAAATCAAGACCCCATCTCCAGCAGGACTATGAGCAGGGGCATCACAGCAACATCCCAAGCCTGCAGACCACCCTTGATCTCCTAGGTTTGCCATCTACACAGTGCTCAGGGCAGGGAGAGCCACCAGGGCCTGGGACACACCATCAGTGTGAGATGAGAGGTCAGGAGTAAGAGCAGAGCAAGGTAAGCCCCCAGCCTCTAGCACAGAGCTGTTTTTCAGGGCAGGGAGATTAGTAGCTTCTGCCTAGCAGGACATACCAGGCCCTCCAGTGAAGCCACCAGCCAACAAAGGGGGCTCTAGGACACCCAGCCAAATGGGAAAGGGACTGAAGCAGGCATTGGGAAAAGCCCATCATGGAAGCAGACAAGGTGCATGCATGTTTTATGGAAGAAATGTCATTGACAAGGAAGCACCCCTTTATTTCATTCCTGTTCATGGGAAATCTCACCTTGCCTTTCACAGAGGAAAAGGGGTTTGTCTGACTCTGGCTGCTAAAAGCAGTGGTTCCAGACTGTCCCAGCGGGCATTACATTTCAGCATGAGGTTTTTCGAGAGCTGGTTGTCCTAATACACCAGCCTTACTGCCTATCCCCATTTCACTGGTGTTTGGGGAGAGGTAAGCACAGAAATGCAGTTTTGGGATGCCTGCAGATAGTTTTGTCTCAGAGTTCTTCCCCTCCAGTTGTCAGCAGTGCTATTCCAGTCTCTACTCACATGGTGCCTTTGCACCATGCTGGTCCCCTTGCCCCACACCACTCAAAAAGGCTGGAAATGAAAGCGGGTATTTGTGTGGGAGGGCAGGCAGCAACCTGAAAGTCTTGCCTGCTGTTGTTATGTAGGCAGAGAAAGCACATGGGAAATGCAACCAATGAGCCCTACTATGCGGATAACGTCTCTGTTGTGGGGTTATCTCTTCCTGTTATCTCAAAAGCTACATTTCAGAGGCACCGAAGGCAGAAACTGTCTAATAATACTACCCAAAACAAAGGCATGCAAGGCACCGGCATTGTATTGAGGTTGGTGCTGCTGACAGCCAGGTGGGCAGAATCAAACATCGCCTTAGTCATTTGCCTGCCTTTGCTTTTGCCCTCTCCTTCCATCTGCACGTGCTTCAATCAAATTCCAAGCTTACATTGGTGATGCACATGCCGAAGGAGGGAGAGCCCGGCCTGCCAGCACCACGGGCTCTGGGCAGACAGTGCTCGCTGTGTGCCCAGCAAGACTGGGAGAAGGGGAGAGAAAGGGAGAGTCAGCATCAGCTGTGCATCCCGTATTGCAGACGACAGCAATACCTGCCTCCTCTGCAAAGAGGTGCACCCCTCTTCCATCCTTTCAAATCATTCCTGACAGCAATGGCTGTCAACAGCACAGTAACCTGGAGCGGGGCTTCCTGGGGCAGGTACGATGAAGAAGAACCATGCTTTGAAGCCACGGGGGTGCTTTGGAAGCCCCCTCTCCTCCCTCTCAATGGACACAGTGTCCTTAGTCTGATGTGTGCATTGGTGGAGTGCTAAGGTATCATTCAAAGCAGAAAAATAAAATGCCCAGAGTAGGTGTTTTGTAGGAAAGGAAAACTAGAGTAGAAAGTAATGCTGCAGTAGTGCTGCCTGGGGAAATGTCACAGGAGGTGAGCACAAGGCAGTTGGTCCTGGGATTAAAAAGGAGTGGGATATAGGAGGCCCAGCAAGGCATTCAACGATTGCGTCCTGGTCAAAGATGTGAGCTCTGCATGGAAAAAGAAGCCCCATCCCGGGACTGCAAGCATGATTAAGTTACATGACTCAAATCCTCTTTCTGGGTCATCTAGTTCATCTTCTCAGGTAACCATTTCTGTGCTTGCCCATCCCTCTCCACCTGACCTGTTGTCCAGTATGCTACATGCACAGAGCCTGGCTTATTCCCTCTGTTTGCCTTTGCCCTGCCCGGAGAACCCACAAAGGGCAAGAAATTTTGCTTAGTTTCTTACTTTCATTGCCATCTTCCCCTCCAAAGCAGAGCTGGGAGGCATTGAAAGTGCTGACTCCTTCCTGGACTTTCAGGACAGACATGTCAGGGGTGGTTTCCTCCTTGGCAGATACTGCTTGGAGCCCAGCTAAAGCAAATCAGCCCCGGCTGTTCTGGCACAGTGACTTCACACTCTGCCCACAGAGCTGCAGCTCTCCCCCTCTTCAGCAGCGGGGCAGAGGGGAATTTCAGTTTAGGGTGGGCATCAGAGGCCCTTCAAGCAGCTGCTCTGGCAATTCTTTGCAAGCATAAAAGCTAAAGCTGCACGCCTGAAGGACGGAAGTGTTCCCATGGCCTCTGTTGGTCCATGGCTCAGGGCAGCAGCTCGGCTGCAAGGATGGGAAAAGGCACTTTCGGAAACTTTCACCTGCAGGGAGGGAAGAAGCACTTTGTTGGGGGAGAGGGTGAGGAGAGGGCTGGATTTGGCCTCCCTCCTCTGAGATGAGGGTGAAAGAGGAGGCCACTTTACTGTCATAGAGCCTCTTACTGTGCTTACCTTGAACTGACAACTCTTAACTTTCTATTCACAGCATCAGACAGGGTTATTTTACAAACTTGATAGCTACTGGAAACTGATCTTATCTGAAAGTCTGAGTCCAGACCCCTTACATTATCACTTGCAGCACATGAACAAGCCCCTCGGTCCTTCTAGGCCCAGGGCGACCATCAGCCAGTATGGGGATCAGAAGGCGACAGCCATGTCAGCCTGCTCATTGCACGGCTGGCATCTGCAAGGAGCACCTCACCCACTCAGCTGAGCTCTATTCCTGCCTATCGCCCATAGCACAGCCCACGAAGGACTACAGTCGGAAAGACAAACCAGCATTTCTTAAGCATTTTGCAAGGTTTCAGCATGGCTGAGGAGGTGATGCCCTGTCTTTCAGAATGGAGAATGGAGCTGATGGGCAACACAGTCCAAGCTGGGGTTTAACTCTGCGTCACAGTCTGAAGATTTGTTGCAGAAGAAGGACGAAATCACTGTCTTTTCACCCATGGCATCATTTTGGCAAGCATGCCAAGAAAGATATTTAAACAGCCATGATCTTCTACTTGACCTTTTACAGACTGAAAGTTTTGGGTTAGAAATGAAACTAACTGGCTCCAGAACTGCCTGTACCAGAAGAAAGAGAGCGTCCCTGTGGACCGGCTAATGCCCAGCTAAGATACAAGCAGGTCTTGTATTTATTAGAAATGCTAAGTTTGGGTATTTGGGTTTGAAGTCAAGCAGATTAAGACTGAGATAGAAGATATGTATCTTGTATACAACCAACCATTGTGTTTTTCCGTGCCTACCCAGACTGCACAACCAATGAGTGCTGCAGGAGCACAGCACAACAACAGACCTGCTTGGATCAAAAGGCAGCACGTTCCTCCCATTCCTTCAGTGCTGGCCCTGCAGCGCTTCGCCACGCAACACTGATCCCTGCTAACACTCGGGCAGCACCAGCTGTGTCTTCCAGCCCCGGGAGGACAAGCCAGCATCTTTACAGAGTCTGGCTCAGCATGTCAGCCATTTTGTCTCATCCCCCTTAGGAAGGATGGGGAAAAACACTTCATCTGTGTGACTCACTGGTAGATTTGTCTATGAAAGAAGAACAAAGAAAGGTTGCAGCAAGTATCACCAGAGCCAAGCACTTCCTGTTATTTCTTAGATCTCGCTGTCAGATCATTTTCCAGAAGTGAAAGATCTGCTACAGCATAAAACTCCGAGATTTTAATGCTCCATGACATACATTCAGAAAAAATGCTGACTTTTCAAGTGAGCACTGGGTAGAACTCAGGACCATACAAGTATCATCCTTTGTATCACATCAGAACAAACATGAGACATCACAAAAACAATGGTGACTATAAAAAAAAAAGGCGTCAATCAAAAATAAGTTTTGCCATGATGAGACACTGTGCTTGTAGTATTTTCTTCTCTCCCTGAAACAGGACTGTGTTTTAGTGCACATCCACCCAACAGGGCTAAATTCAGGTCTTTTTACCTAGCTTTGAGCCTCTTAGCACCTAAGAAAGAAACGTTTAGCTGGAAAGAAAGAGGGATAGATTCTAGTAACCCAGAGGAGACCTTAGGGAGTTATACAGAGTCTGAGAGTGCTTCTCTCAGCAACCAGGTGGAGGGCAGTATTAAAATACGCACCTCCACGCTTCACTAATGCGCATTGTGGTGGCCTCTGACCTGACCTGTGCTCAGTGACCCTGCTGGCAGCCCTGTTCCCCAGGAAAGGGAACCAAGGGCAGCTTTTGGGTGTGCTCAGCCCTCACATGCCTTAAGCTGAGACAACAGAGGTTTCCACAGTTCACAGGATGGTCTCAAGCCTGGCCTTGAGGGAGGGTTTGGATGCAGTTTGCGACTAACAGTAGAAAAGCTTTCTGCCTCCTATTCCTGTACTGGGCATAAGGGTGGTGAAACACTGGCCTGGGTTGCCCAGAGAGGTGGTAGATGCCCCATCCCTGGAGACATTCCAGGCCAGGTTGGACGAGGCTCTGAGCAACCTGATCTAGTTGAAGATGTCACTGCTCACTGTAGGGGGGTTGGACTTGATGAGCTTTGAAGGTCCCTTCCAACTCAAATTGTTCTATGATTCTACGATTCTATGACACCACCATGCTGCAGCTCCTTGCCAGAAGAATGAGCACAGCTCTGTGCTGGACCAGAGTCACCCTGGCACCACCTCATGCCTGCACTAGCGCACCCCTGCAAGGCAAATGTCACCTCACCAGCACCAGCCCCATGTAGAGGAGGGACCAGGACAGCAGCCGGTGGGAAGCCCAGGAGGGCTTCTCAGATTTATGACAGAAACTCACCAAACCTCTGCAGTGCGGAAGGAGCATCTCCAAAGCATTCCTGCAGCTCTGTTAAGCTCAGGGCACAGAGAGCAGTATTCAGTGGCAGGGAGTCCCAGAAAGAGCCTGCCCTCCTCCTCAGGTCTCAGTAACCCTCCCTCTGTCCCAGCAAGGGCCAGTGTTCCCATAAACACAGAGGAGTCCCAGCTCAGCTGCTTGCTCTGGAGAGGACACCAGCAAAGCTCTGGCCCCACAGGCAGAGCATGCTCCACAGCAGGCAGGTGGACATTGTGCTCACCCAAACCCACCAGCTGCCAGCACTCAGGTGATATCCGGTACCTCCCAGGGGTGGTGTGAAACCTCCTGCATCCATGATTCCATGGCTCAGGGACTAAAATGTTTTTCTTGTCGCCTTTGTACCAAAGTGAGATACAGATACTCAAGTACCAGCACAGGTATGAACTAAGATCCTCTCCACCCACTCTCATCTTTATTCATTCACTACAGGCATAATAGCACATGTTACAAAATAAACCATGAAATGTTTACCAAATGCAACTTTAAATAGTGAAGGCCATAAAACAAGCTGCAGCAAGCTAAGCCAAGAGCAAGTGACACTCCCAGGGCTGTGTCCACCATTGAAGTTCAAGGAAAAGTAACTGAGCTCTGGGGGAGGCAGAGACCTCCTTCTCCCTGACAAGTTACTTCTCTGCCCTTGTACCAGAAGATAAAAATAGTCACATTTCTGAGGAGAAACAAGGATGGCTATTTTAACTCCACTGGCATATATAGGATAGTCAAGCCTGAAAAAGGCTCTACACTTTCTTCTGCCTAGTGCAGAACCTGATAGCTGGATGCCTCATGCTCTCTGGTGCCTCTAGCAGCAGGTGGGCCAATGTATCCGTTCAGACATTGCAACTCCTCAGCTGTCCCATAGAGGCAGTTACAAACACCCCCAAGGACCAAAAGAGCGAGCAGTATTTTCCAGCACATGGAGGGCAATGCAGGTGCAGTTATTGCAGTCCATCCTTTCCCTTTGGGAGAGAGATCTCTCAAAAGTTCTCTGTCATCACCTCGTTATACGTGAGGTGCTTACCAGGAGAATCAAGGGTTACGGTCCCTCAACATCAGCAGGCGGCCCTACAGTGAAAAACCATGACAATTCAGACAATGCCACTAGTAATCAGACTGCCTGGCAACTCATAACACTTGTTTCATGAGTTAACGGATACCAGACCTCTTCTATGACAAAAAAGATTGTCTGGATAGCCAAACAGACCTATGCTGAGAATAAAATTTCATTTTATTTGCCAAAAAAGAGTCACAGAAAACTGAGCTGAAGTAGTCCTTGGAGAGGCTGTGTAGCATGTTGCCCTAGACCCTGCAGCAGGATGAAGATGCCTCACAGATGGTTATCTCATCTGCCTTTTGAAATCCCCAGTGCTGGAGATCCTCGCCCAGAAAATTATACACAACTATGTTTTGATCCAGAAGGTCATGCATTTGATGCTGAAGTCAGAGGGCTGTCCTAATGTGTGGCAGGAGAAAGGAAAGATCCTCAGGCCCATGCTTTCTCACCAGAACTTTAGCTGCTTCTTGATATAATCCATCCAAAAGCATGAAGACAACAAGGTGCACTAAAAACAAATGAACCACAGAAAGACACAGGTTTCAAGGCTCGGTGCTCCATACCCTAACATGAAGACACTTGAAGAAAAATAACGACAGGGTTGAATGCCCATCACCTTGAATCTCCTCCACTGGGTCTTTTCATCTCCATTTGATGCTCTAATTTTCTGCAACAAAAGCTGTCATTTCATAGCTGAGCGTTATGCAAGGCTGGGCAGGAGGGGTTCCTGACGACTGGAAACTTTATTTTCCCAGTGAATGGTGGACTAAAGAGACCACCTTCCCTCCCAGGACAGACATTCAAGGTCTTTCTCTTGAATGGTTTGGAGTACGCTGTTGAGTGCGGGGCCGTGGCCGTGGGGGCACTACTTGCTGCTGCCCCTGGGGCTGCGGCAGTGGCCGCTGCTGGATACGCAGCTGCTTCGGGGTCGGGTTGGATGACGGCTGAGGGAGCTCCCGAACCATCATCTCACTGTCCGCCTGGCGAGCCTGCATCACTTGCTCGTCTTCTGAAATGACAGAAGGACCCAGCAGTTAGGCACGTAGTTAAATCTAAGCAGAAGTTGAACAGCCAGGGAAAAGTGCTTGGCCCAAGCAAGAAAAAGCTAAATGTTGTTCTTACCTGGAAGGCTACTATCACTCCGAGGTGTTCCTGCTACTCCAGTGGAACAAGCAAAATCATCTCTGCCTGTGCACCCCAGGCAAACCCAAAAGCCTGGCTGAGGTCAACATACCTGGGGACATTTGGGACAGCTCTGCTCTATCTATGTTGGGGGAACTGACTTTGCTGGGGAGGCCCCAGCAGTCACTGATGGACGCTCCCAGCCTGAGCTGCTCTGTCTTATTTTCAAAATGGGGCACCAAAGAGAAAGTGGGATATAACCCCATGAAGCAACATCAATACTAGAGAGAGTGCAGAGGAGGACAATGAAGCTGATGAGGAGCCTGGAGCACAAGTCTGATGAGGAGCGGCTGAGGGAGCTGGGGCTGTTTAGCCTGGAGAAAAGGAGGCTGAGGGGAGACCTTACCACTGCCTACAACTACCTGAAAGGAGGTTGTAGCATGGAGGGGGTTGGTCTCTTCTCCCAAACAGCAAGTGATAGGACAAGAGGAAATGGCCTCAAGTTGCGCCAGGGGAGGTTTAGGAAGCAATTCTTCACAGAAAGGGTTGTCAAGCATTGGAACAGGCTGCCCAGGGAAATGGTGGAGTCACCATCCCTAGAGATGTTTAAAAGGCATTTAGGCAAGGTCCTTAGGGACATGGTTTAGTGCTATAGTTAGGTTATGGTTGGACTTAATGATCCTGAGGGTCTTTTCCAAGCAAAATGATTCTATGATTCTGTGATGAAAGCACTCTGCCCCACCACTATCCCTGCTGGGATTTCCAGGTACCTGGAAGCAAGAGGTCCATTTTGCTAGCATTAATTTCCACACACGTAGAAGTAAATTCATGCCAGCTAACTTTTGATCAGTGACTCATCATTTCTGAAATGTTGGTCAGCTTAGTTTAGGAATTGAGGGATTTACCTCTTGGGACACTGAAATGGCCTCATGCACACGCTGTTTCAAAGAGGCTAGTCACCCTCTAATATTAGTTCTCATTTTACCAGACATCTCTTTTTCTTAATTCTTGCTGAATTCACACCCAAGAATTAAGGGTATGCTATCGCTTCACAGTTGAGGAAATAATATCCCAATCAAACAAGAACAGCCATAATGTAAAATTTTTAACATTCAGATGGCTATGCTCATGCCAGCATTGTGCTCACAAACTGTGGCAAGCCTTCTGAGATGACATCCCATGGTGGCACTCTGGTGAGCTCTCCCAGAGAACAGGGAAAGCACCTTCCTGTTGTTCATGGTTGTAACTTCGAGAGCAGTGAGAGGGCCATGGCGAGTTACCCATGCTCAGGTGCCATGAGGTTGCACTCCCCTTGGCCACAGGACCCGTCATGCTCACCCTTGTCAGCCTGACCCCTGGCACCTTTGAGATATCAGCTGAGGTTTCCTTCAGGCATTGCCCTCTTTATCTTGACAAAGACTGTTGCAGTGTGCGAAGGAGCTTTTACTCCCATTTTGTAACTCACACAACAACTAGCTGTATTAGAGACCACACAGTAAGCCTGACACAGCATATGGGGGCAGAATTTGGAAACAAGCCTTTAACACCGAGCTGTTCCCATGGCTGCAAGGCGACCTCCTTGCCAGAGCCACCTCTCTCTTGCTTTAGCCTCCCCTTCCAGGTGGGCCAAACAACTCTTCTTGAGTGGCAGCTCAGTGTTCTCAGTCCACCCAAACTAACAGCAATGCCTGGGTTGTAATCCAAGGCAACTTCTCCATCAAGACCACTCTCAGAGAAGACTCTGGCAAAGTACTTATGGTCTGAGATGAGCATGATTTTTGGACAACAGATTAAATCTCTGCCCACTCTGAAAACCTCAGCTCTTTAAATTGCCCCACGTTGGACCTCCAGTGTTCACAGGCCTCCAAGGACATTGCTTTGTAGAGAGAACAAGTTCTATGAGATGCCTGAGGAAACTCACAGAAAAGCTGAGCCCTTCTTGCCCCTTCTCACTGTCTACAATGTTTCCAAATGTGACTAACGATTTCAAGGATTCTAATTTTACACCATATAAATTTAATTTTAAAAAATCTACTGACAGGATACCCAATTTTATATTTTAGGCCCCACATATGCTCTTGACTGGTGGCCTTGGCCGAACTTTAGAGGAGCAATTCTTCCCCCACAAATAAACAAAAGGGCTTGAGAACAAGAATTCTTTTGTTCAAAGCATGTACCAGAAACTGAGACTGGCAATGCCAGCTAATCTGCCAATATTCACCATATGCCAAAAATGTTTTTTTTTCTCATGCCAAGGCAGAATCACCGGGGTGCTGTCAGCAGGGAGCTCAAAGATTTTAGGTAGCTGGATAGCAACATAAAGCCCCTTAAATACTTACCATAATCTCCAAGCCTTTCTGCTTTCTTCTTCCTGATACAACAAATAAGCAAAATCACGAAGATGACAAAGAAGGTTGCACCTCCTGCTATGCTTAAGATGAGATAAAGGTCCAGCTGGCCTAGTTAAGGGAATAAAGAGGATGTTAGAGGCAAAGAAATAACTTCCACAATGTCTACCTAGAATTCCATATTTTCTTCCATTGACTGTAAAGGTAGCCCCAGTGAGAGACCCTATCATTTGCCTTTTCTCTGTACAGAGCAGAAAGTATCTGGTCCTCATTGTGGAGAATTTTGATTGCTCCCTGATGGATTCAAGTTCTGCAGAAAATTGAAAGCAGAGCATTCATGTGTGCCAGCTCGTCTTATTCAAATTACCACAAATGCCCCGTTCCTGCTAGCAATGGACCCTTTTAAGGACAACGAGCACCCAGGCAGTCTTCTGCATCTCACAAAAATAAAGTTTTGAAGTACTTCATACTGAGCTGGAAACACTGAGACTAACTTCATAGTATTTTGGCACTTCCTCTTCAATTTTTGGCTGTATGCAAATGAAAAAAAAAAGTTGAAAAGAATAAAAACATAACCAAATACCTCACAGCTTCAAAATGAGTTTGATTTGCCTGGTGAAGAAAAGTTTGTATGAGTGCTCCTTATTTTGGCCAGATAAGGCTTGCTGGACACTGGCCTTTGCCACCTCCTGCTTGGGCTCTCCTCCTGACATTTGGTGTTCATGCTCCAGCACAGGCACTGTGGAGTTGAACCCAGTAGAAGTGCACCTTCTTTCTTGGGAGACAGAGCTCCAAAGGAGATAATACCACTGGTACCACCCTTAACATTTTGTGGGCATGCACATGGAGGGCGAAGAGTGATGACACCAAAGTCGAGATGTCTGCAGTAAAAAGGCCACCATCAGTCTATGCTGCCTCGCTGGGAAAATAAAAAAAAGACTGGTATCCTCACTGATATGGTTCTTCTCAACTGTTTTAGCTGCCAGTGTTACACTGAGGTGTATTTTGCCCTTTCCGTGCCTGTTTCTCCCAGCTGACTATAAGGTGAGCCCAGGCAGACTTACAAATAGTTACGTTTACATGAAAAGTTAGCTGAGCTGAAGCCCACCTGAAGCATGCCTTGCCTGCTAAAGGTCAAAATTCAAGACCAGATGCAAAAAGCAAAACCAGACATTTACGGAAGGCAGCAGGACTGGAAGGAGGTTTGACTGCAGGCTGAGGGATTTTTAATAAGGTATGGAGCTGGCAGACTCCTGCCACCACACAGAAATATTTGAGGGGTTTTGTTTGAGTAGGAAGGGTAATGCTATGTGGGTTTAGTGGCTTTTGATGTCTGAGATATCATGTATTTGTACCTTAAAGGTCAGTGTGGCAAACCTTTTTTTTTTTTTGTTAATGATTTGAGAAAAAACAAACTCTCCCATCCAACTCACCCTGTGAAAGATGAGCATTTCTTGAGGGTGAAAAGAAGTGAACTCAGAGTATCTGGCTGATGGCTAATGGCTGCCTATGCCAGCAATGCAGGCAGGCCCCTGTGTGCCTGGCCTGTTCCCTGAGATGTCCAGCTTCAGCCAGTGTTTCCTCATTAAGACAAAGTGTTTGGATGAGTTTGCCCTACCTTAAATGGACCTAATCCAGCAGCATGTTTTCACGCCTGGCTCCAAAGTCCATGCCACATCCCAGTCCCCCACACCTCTGACCTTTCCCAATGCTAGCACCAACAGGACTGTGCAGCCCACCAGGTCAGGCACTCATGCAGCAAAAAATAACCCTTTTATGACTATTTTAGGCATCAGGAGGATCCTTCAGGAGGCAAGGGCTGCACAGGAGAGCAAAGACCACCCTGTCCCTCAGTTCTTTGCCCTTCCATCAGCTTCAGCAGATCTTGGGTCACTTCAGTAAGGCCTCTATACCTTAAAGCTTGCTCCCTCCCTTCTCACACCATGGACTTTCTCTAAATTCACTATGTCAGGAATAGCTGGAAATTGGAAATACTGAGCCAGCTCTCATGAGCCCCACACTCTCCACTGGCTCTACCGGGAATCTAGAGCAAGAGAGTGCTTTGAGCAAAGTGCTCACAGTTAGGTAGGATGAATCCAAGCTCAGCAAATTCAATAACTTTTCCCTAGTATCGCACTGGGAATCTGAACTTTGAACTGAACACCGCATCCAGTGTCACACCATGATGGTCTGTCCCTTGTTTTTGCCTTGATGTTTAAATTTTTACCGGGAACAGCGATGGCATTTTTGCTTATCTAATAATTTTCAGTCTGACTCTGCTCATTTAAATGCAATTCCTTCAGTTCTTTTGCTGGGTTTGTGGTTTAGAACAATGACACTTCAAGCGAGTAAGAAAATCCATGGTACATTTGAGCTATGCTCACCTGAGCCATGCAGCCCCAAAGCTCAGCTATATTCATCATAAACTTCCTCCTTATTTCTAGGTCGAGGGGAGAGTTCAGTTTATTCTTCCACTTGTCAGAGCATCCATCCATATCCATAGATAGTGGGCAACAACCACTTTCATAGGTATGAACATGAAGAGGAGAAAAATAATGTGCAACTATTTTCCCAGCCATGAGGATGTAAATCCCTTGAAATCAATACCATGGCTTCGTATATGTAGAGAAAACCCCAAGCCATATTTTCCAAAAATAAGCCATTAATTTATGTCATGATAGCTTGTATAGTTTTATATTATCTTACTAAAGTCAACTCTTTGGCTTTGGACTCTTTGACTGAAGTTAACCTTTGTGAAGTACCATTAGTTTTAAAGGAATAAAGGACAATACAAAATGAGGGGTAAAATGCATTCTGCCTTTTACAGACTACTATGTGTCATTAAAAAACTTTCAGACCCACCTCCACACTTTCTCCTCTACTTCATTGGTCTACTACTAGTGATGACTGACACCACTGGAGTCTGTCAGGATGCTCATTCCAGAAAGTCTGTTAGGATACCCCTGGCAACTTTTGGTAGAAGACTAAGCAGTGATGGATGGGAGGGAGAAAAAGAGCAAGACTATCTGTCTTGTTCATTAATCCCTCAGCCAGCCTGACCTTGCAGGCAACCTGCAGTTTCCCCCCGGGAGACTTCATCCCTGGCGGAAGCAGCATCTCATAGAACCCTGGGCACCTGCCTGCTACCCACAAAGTTCTTGATGCCAGAAAAACCTCTCTCCCTCTTCCAGCAAACCCCTAGGGCCCACTGAGCATGGGGCTAAACATCTTCAACTGCAGAAAAAGAGGAGGAGCATGACCCACCTCACATCTCACTGTCTCTGGCTTGGTCATCCTGCTTTTAGAGCAGGGATGCCACAAGGGCAGCAGTGGGGCAGGCAGCAGCAGGGTGGGGTGGATGGAGATGCCACAAGGCTGGGGAATGCCAGGCAGAAAGCACAACTCATATCATGGCTACCACAATAGCATCAGCTCCCAATAACCACGGCAGTGGTAGACTTGTGATACTGGGCACCAGAAAACAATTGAGGCTCCTGACACCTGGATCAGTCCTACAGAGACATACAACTGCATAAGGCTTTATGGGTCTGCCCTAGCAGATTCTGGCAAAAATAGATGTTTTTACCTGAGCATTTAATTACTTTTTCAGTCACTTTTTCACTGACTTCGTTCTTAACAACACATCTGAACATCCCAGAATACCGTGTGTGCAATTCCAACCTTGTTGCATTCTTTTGGATTTTTTTGCTTTTATCTTGAGTCAGTTCTATTATAAATGTTTCGTCTTTATTCCTCTGCTTTACTTCGCACTTGACAGATGCACTTTTATTTATGCATTCGGAACTGAGGATTGGCTGAGGGACAGGCTCTGAAAAAGAAGACAAGGGACAGGCACATCTGAGATGGTTTCTCTTTTTGAAAATCTCCATTATTAAGCAGAACAGAGAATTAGCTCCCAATAAGCAGTAAGGGAGTAACACCAGCTAATGAGACTGGAGAAGAATTAAGAGCAAATTAGACTTCTAGTACAGAAGTAACGAGGCAATAATAAAGAAAATGCAGTATATTAGCCTACATATTCAGCCTAGCAAAGCAGAGCTGCACCAACAAGCTCAGCCTGGTTCACAACCAGGCAGGCAGACAGGTAAGGAGAGGAAACTGTGTTTTCGGGGAGGCAATGGATGGGAGGAACTTAGAGCCACCAGCCCCCTCCAACTCCAGCCCCAAAGTTTTGGTGCAAATGAAGCTGGCTGTGATCAGAGCCATGCCCGTCAGGAGAGATTTCCTCTAAGACAGGGCAAACAGTTATTTATGGTGCTTTATCTGTGGCCAAAGACACTCAGCTAGCACAACAGCCACAGTATGAACACCCATCAAAACAGAGTGGAAAATGTAAAACAGACAACCTCTTAGCTCTCAATGGGGTTAAGACAGAGAGAACTGATTTCTGTCTATTTTTATGTTCTGCCATCACCTAGCTACAGTTCATTTCCAGATTCTCTTATCACTGGTGGCCTTGAAAGAGCCAGAAAAGCCCGTGGGACTTTCCTCAACTCGGGGCAGCTGGCAGGGACATCAGATGGAAAAAAAATTTTTCTGCCTTTTAAACCAGGTAAACAAAAACATGGCAGGGCCACCTCTAGTTCTAGGCAGTGTGAGTTATAGGGAGCATAAATTTTAAAGCTAAGAAGGGTCATTTGTATCAAATGCAGTATAGGTTCACAGTGTGACATCTGTAGTCTTTCTTTGTTGAGCCCACTCTTCTTCCACAAGCCTTAACCTATAGTTCAGGGGAACATCCCAGTGTGAAACACTGGAGTCCAGGTCCTGGTGATGGAGTTGTGTGATGATAAACTACTTTTTTTTTGGAACAACCGTTTGTCCAACCCTAGGAACAAAATATAATCTGGCTGACAAATGACTCTAACACCCAGCAGTTACTAAAGGATTTTATTTCCAGAACTGCTTTCAGAGGTAAGGCAATCTCTCTGCTGAACAGTAGATAAAATGATGTAGCACATAGCTAGGTTGGACCCTTAACCTGAAATTGAGCCCAGGACATGCCAATGACAGTTCAGTGGCTTAAGGCATGAGTAAGCAGTATCAGGCTCTGATGACTTCCTGAATCCGTAGGCAGATTGCAACAATAATTCCCAAAGTAGTGACACACCCTCACTGCTCAGCAGTTTGTTAGCCATGGGGCCTCCCACTGTGCAGAAACCCTGCTAAAACCATTCCAGCTGTCATTGCTACATCATCAAGACATCATTTCTGTAGTGCCAGATGGTGCCCACAAACTCAAAGAGGTTGGCAGAGGTGTGAATGCTGGCTGAAGAAGGACAGAACAAAATCATCCTCTTCCTGAGAAAAAAACCCATGGTGCCCTACAGCTTAGAGGTCTGGAGAGGAAGCAGCAGCCATAATGTTATGTGTTATGCTATGAAAGGATAGGCTGCAGGAGTCTTCTTCCCCTATTGTGATGTATCTCAGGGGAGGTGACTACTGGCTATTTTTTATGTTAGAGCAAAAATCAAGTGGGACCACATTGCCCAGAAGATTGCCTTGTTGTAGCATGAAGGGTGTTGGTCTCTTCTCCCAAGTGACAAACAATAGGAGGAGAGGAAATGGCTGCAAGTTGCCTCAGGGGAGGTTTAGATTGGGTATCAAGAAAAATTTCTCACTGAAAGAGATGCCAGGCATTGGAACAGGCTGCCCAGGGAAGTGGTGGAGTCATCATCCCTGGAGGGGTTTAAAAGATGCTTAGATGAGGTTCTTAGGGACATGGTTCAGTGCCTGAGTTAGGCTATGGTTGAATCTTGAGGGTCTCTTCCAACCAAAATGATTCTATGATTTTATTAAATACAAACATTTACAGCCACCTGGGCTCCTGAGCACTCCTCAGGAGGTGGGCAGATGCTACACAAAGTGCTCACCTTTCTCGAACAGTAGCTAGAGTCCAAAAGTCATGACTCAGTGCCCACAAAATAGCAACAGAAGTGCCAGAAGTGCACAGTGCATCAGCCACAGGCGTACCTCATGTAGGTTGCTGCACTCCCACAAGAGGTTTCTGGCAGCAGGGGCTTGCTTGGGCCCATGTAGAAACCTGGTGGCTGACAAAGAGGCAAACCAGAGAAAAGCAGGGGACCAGAGGGCATCAGCTGGTGCAAGAGAAGGGAGAAGAGTGGCAGACTGCTCTCAGCGGTGGGAGGAAAGAGGTGCATTTCACAGAAGTTCCCCGAAAACAGAAAGGGGGGCTGTAGAAGAGAGCAGGAATACCAAGTCTTATTCAGCTGTGCTGGAAATGATACGGGCAGTGCAAACACTCACCCTGAACGATGAACGTTTTATCTTCTTCTGCTGACAATTTTCCATCCTTCTGATAAACAGTCACGGTGTACTTTCCACTGTCCTCTTTCACCACGCGCTCTATTCGCAGAGTCCCATTGAGGAATACCTTACACCTGCACTGGTCTTTGTTTACGTAGTACTTGACTTTGTTATCTTTTAACTGAAGCAACTTTTTTCTCTCTCTCAGCCACGTTGCATCATAGATGTTCTCAGCAGCAACAGCAATGTGGAGAAAAACTGACTCATTCACGGCTGTGTAAATCAAGTTGCTGACAGAGCCTGTAAAGGGAAGGACAACCAGCCTGTCAGCGTGTCTCAACGTGTCTCCTGTCCCTACTGCCATGTTTGGGAGCCACAGCAGTGACCCAAAATGTTGCCACTCGCTACCCCCTCTGAGCTGCCCAAACCTTTCTGCGTTACTGATGCTGTTTTCTTCCCCTGCTCCAAAGCATCACTTGATCATTCATTAGACAAATGTTAGCCCCCAGTTTAATTCTGAGAGGCAAGGAAGCTAAGAGTCCACCTTTCAAAAGCTGAATTTATACTCTGCATGACTCATTTGGAGTGATTTTGGATGCCAAGATTCATGGCTGCCCGTGGACTTAACCCTTCCTAAAAATAAGGTCACTTTGGTGTCTTTTGCACATGGCACAGTCTGGTACCCAGAGCACCCATCACTGCAAACATTACTGTGGACAGCAAGTACACAAACAAGTAGTGGCCCTGGACAGAAGGATCAGCGCAGCAATAACAGCGATGGCAATAACAATAATAGTGGCTCATGTTAAGCAGTGAGTGTAAGGCACTGAAGTGGAGGCAGACCCGGTGCTGCCAGTTTGCAGTGCCCCCTCCTCACCCATCCTGGGCACCCTGCCCCTCTGGGATATATCCACTTGATTTTTCTAGCTCAGAATCACGGTGGGGCAAGTAAGGCTGGGAGAAACAAACAGCTAACCACATCTTGTCAACTCATCAGGCACTGGAGACATCAGGAGATAAACAAAGGCCAAAGAAAAACTTTCCTCTTTGCAGGTCTCCTTTGATGACAGGTCCCCTCTCCAGAACAGGTAGGAGTAGGTGCTTCCCAAAGGTGCTGCCAGCACGGGGCTGTGCTTAGTGTGTGGCTGCTGAAGGTGACACTCAGGAAAGACAAGGCTGCTAAGCATCAATCACGTTACTACCCGTGGAGATGATGTACTCCTGGGGCATGCTCTCTCCCCTCCAGGCTGCTTCAACACCCTTTGCAAGGCCCGTTGCTGGTGAACAGGGACTTCTGGGCCCAAAATTTGCCAGGAGGACGCTTTAAGTAAGATACTATCTCCACCTCGTAGTGACAGGTAGAAAATGTGCACAAGGAGGTAGAAAAGTGCTCAGAAGTGCCAGGTGGGATGCTGTCACTGATAACTGGATGTGCACTCAGAGCCACGGCTTATTTCATTTGTCATTTTCTTATTTCATTCCTCTTCAATTTACAGGATCAAGCTGATCAGCAGGAGAGGATTTTTCTTCACATCACCAGATAGAGTTGATTCTGCTCTAATTTTATATATTTTAGGCACTTTTTCCCCACAGAGAGAGAAACTATGTTTATGTGTCTTTCTATTACAGTCCTTCATTCCTGGTATCTAGGACGATGACAAGTATATCACAGGGGGGGAACTGAAATCCAGTTGCTATTTCATTAAACTAACAATACTAGAGATAATCAAAGAATTAAAATAGTGTGCCTCTGCAACAAGAAAATTAATACTGAAGTGCTTTTGGCAATTCACCCCCAGTCTAGGGAGAGGCCATTATATCTCTATTGTGTTTTTTACAATGTATTTGATGTATCTATTGAAATATTTGGAAAACAAGCTGTCAAACAACCTTGGAAGTAACTCTCCTCCACATAGATGACACAACAGATTATACTAAAATATTTGAATTCTGATACTTGTTTCTGCTTAGTCATGCAGAGGTATTTAGAGCCAGTAATAGGATTTCTTTGCATAAGAGATACTATCATTACTTTTTTTTTTCTCTCTGGAAGTGAAAAAAAAAAAATCTAAGTTTTCAGGGCTAATTCAACAGCAACTCTATGGACAGACCACTTAGACATATTTCTGAATGTTTGTCCCATTTCCATAGTCTTTCTAATGGAAAGCTCAGGATCCCATGCATATGATGCTAAAAATCTGTTTAGCTAATGAAATTACATTTCTGGTAGTGCCAACTGAAATGCTGCCCAAGGGGCAGAAAGATCTGATCTGGCAGCATAGAACTCACAGTCACAGGAAAGAGTTAAAAGGAAAAGCTTCAATAATAAATTTAGAGAAGGAAGTCTTTGACACAAGTTTTCCATTCAAGGGAATAATCTTCATTTCTGCAGGGAAGATGTTTTATATATCATGTACAGAACAAACAAAAAAAACCAACAAACAAAAAAAACCCAAACAAACACAAAAAAACCAACAACACCTCCTTATTTATCTATCAATTTTGTTCTGGAGGAAAAGAAAAGCATTGAACAGCCATACACACAATCTATAGTGAAATGAACGGGGTGGGGGGGAATCTATGCACAATTGTATTGTCTCTATCTTTTACAACCTTCTCTAATCTATGAGTTAACACCTTAATTAAGTTTTTAGATTAATATTTTAAAAAATAATGAGAGCAATAATACACAAAATATAAAAGATGCCTGTATTTGCTTGCTGTTTTCACATCCTAGACTTCTTCAGCTCCACCAAAGACATTGAAATATATCACTCTTTCTGTTAATATTTATGGAAGAATATAATTTGCACTTTCAAAAGATTTGCTCATCTTTGATACGAAAAGGAAATTACATGTGATAATGCACCATGAACTTGATCTCTTATGTAATACAAGCTACCTCGAGGGCAGAAAGAAAACTGCATGCTGACATTTCTCATCATACATGTGTCAAATTAAGGCTCATTAATTTAAAACCAAAACTGTTTACAGCTTATTATTATAACTGGAAGAGGAAACTTAGATCCTGCCCTCCCCCTTGGCTGAAAATTAAATCAAATAAAAACAGCAATAACCCAAAGGTCTTCACTCATTGGGTAAGTGGAACTAGTTTCTTATCAGTAACATCCCACCAACTTGTGAATGGTTAAAAATACAATTTTAACAACATTAGTCCCCCAAAAAGCAAGAAAAACTCACATTTTACGCTGGGAAATAAAAGCAGCATGCACTTGATTAGGAAAATCCTCCTAAAGTTCATTTTCAGAGAGAAAAAATCCAGTGTCGCCTTGTCTAATGATAGCTCCTGGCAGGTGAACGGATTTTCTGCTGTGAGCAGGCAGTTGTGGGACGTGTCAGTACAACCCTCGTGCCCTCCTCCCCTCTTCCAGCTCTCAGCCCAGCACTTCTCGTTTCTAGCACAGTCACAAAAAATATGGGCGAGAAGTATCTCTCAATGGGTTGTTTTGTCAGGATGGGGACAAGATGCAGTGACAAGGAAAAGGCACAGTAAAATGCAGGAATGTCCCCAAGGTCTGTTTATCCAGCTGATGGGCCAGCCAGTGTCCCTTGTCCTCTTCAATGTTCGCACAAAGGTTTCAAATCCAGCATCCACGTGCCACCATCCTAGTAGGACAAATGTGGTTTTTGAGGTGGGGGGTGTGATGGAAATCCTTCTGCTCCCCCAGAGCCTCATCAGCATCAATGGGACAGCAAGCCCAGGATCTGCAGAAAGGAAGCAGGTAGCCGATGGCTGTTGGGCAACCTGTAGAAAGGAGACATGCTTCCCTTGCAAACCATCAGGATCAACTTTGCATCATTGTCTGATCTGTGAGGGGCTGACTGGTGCCACGCAAAGGTGTCCTGCAGGCACAGAAGCCACCTGAGCAAGCTTTGAAAGAGGAATGAACATGGAAGGGGTTGAAAACATTGCCTTGGTCTAGCTAGAAACCAGCCCTGAGGCTGGTTGATCTGAGAAAGATGGTGAGGAAGGAAGCTGGGAGGAGGCATGGGAGTTAGGTCCAAAAACACATAAGAAGCTAATAAAATCTTTATTCCTCATTCCAACATGAAACAGATGGGGTGGTGAGGATTTTGAATCACATCATCCCCAGCACAATCCCTCTGCTATAGCAGCTGCTAAAATCTTTCAGCTTTTCATCGCAGATGGAGACCAAGAAAGAAGACAGAGGAAAAGCTGTGGCACAGGAGATGTACAATATTAGATAAATCTTTCTCACTCATTCATGTCATTCTTCTTCCTTGCAATTATAGGAAGGTCTTGTAAGACACCTTCCCTTCTCCAGCTTTGTAATCTTTAACGGGTACTAACACTGGTAAAAGCCACTCCTTTTGGACACAAGGAGAAAAAGTTACCTGAGCTAAAACACACTAAGGTCACAGTATTGCTGCCTCTGTACATTGTGGGAAAACCTCGCTTTTCATCCTTTTTTGTTAATGTTTCCTTACAAAGAATGCACAAGGGAGGCACATGCAAAAGGAGAGAGGAAGCAACAGCAGCAAGATGACATTTCTGCGCCTGATCTCTACCCTCTGCGGAGAAAAACAAGGTGAGAGAGAGGCTGCTGTGCCCAGGCATCTCCCCAGCCAAGCAGACTCTGCTGGCCGCGCTGGCTCTGGGGAGCTGTGAGGACCTCTCTCCCTGGGCACGATGGCAGAGTCATGCAATTTCTGCATGCTTGGACACATCTGCTTCCAGCCTGAGCACCTACAGGGTTTTGGACAAAGGCAGTCACCCCAGTATCTCCTACCTTCTTTTTTGTTTTTTCCCCCAAGGTTCAGAAAGCAGAGCAGAAGGAGGCTCCCGCCATGCTGAAACCACTACCCACACTCTGCTCAACCTTGTCTCGCTTCTTTCTCAAGATAACATCCCTCAAAGCTGCCACCTGCTTCCAGCATACCCCTGTGATTTGTCTGTTGACACGCTCAGACTGCAAATGTGCTGGGGCAGGGACTGTCCTTCTGCAGACACAGAGCTTGGTTGGTGCCATCCTGCTCAGTGGATACTGCCCACTGTGGAACTGCAGGCAGTAACGGGGATTGGTACAAATGAAACACAAATGGAATGATACATGTGTGTGAAGGTGAGAGAGAAGAGAGGTAAAGCTCCACAGCAGCAGAACAAGGCTTAAAAGGGTGTCCTATATTTATAATGAAGGCCACCACTTCCAGTTAATCAAGTTTGTCATGCCTAGATGCCTGCAGTCTTGCAAAATCACAGCTGGAATGGCTCAGACTGGCAGCCCCTATGCTCCAGCAGATCGGTTATAGTACATCCAATGTGGCATCCTTTTCCCTGTCAGAGCAACAGGCAGACAGGAGCAAGAAACCGCTCCTAAACGATATACAAGGTTTATTTAAAAATAAGTTTGCTGTGAGCAGTGAAGAGGCACTCAAGAGGGGTGCTGAGGGCTCAACAGCGTATGTCTCCTGTCCACTGTGCATCATAGAACTGACACCAGGCCTTGCTTTTTCTGAGTACTTGGGTGCATGTACACAAAATCAACTTGCTTAGAGATTTTGTATAACAAAAGCACAGCCAAGCCAGCAAAGGGACAAACCACGCACTTGCACCAAGGACTGCCCATGAGATCCTAGCATGTGCATGTTCCGTCCCACCGAGTAACCCCTCTTCTAACCAATGTTGGAAACCTCCTGCACCATCAGACCCAACTAGACGAGGAGAAAGCAGCCCAGGTCTCTAACCTCAGCCTTCCTTCCAGATGAGAAGTATGGAAATGGCAATATCCTTGTGGCTTTGATCCTCCCTCTTTTGAGGAACAAGACAATGCTGTGCTGCAGTCCTGAGGGCTTTGATCCCTATTTTAGAAGAAGCAAGAGATTTTCTGGATGTTACTGTGAGGGAAGCACTGGAAGTCCCTTCATTGATGTCTCTGGTTCGCGCCATAGAAAGCCCTAAAGGAAGGTATTAAGGAGAGGGTGTCTGAAGGTATCTCTGGAAAGTACAGCAACTCTGGGCTACTGACACAGAGGAGCCCTGGAGGGCAGCATGTGCCTTCAGTGATGCAGCATGGGATGCATGTCCTAAAAAGAGCTACGGCAGGGAGCACTGGCAGACTGACCCCTGCACCAACCACCAATGTACCCCAAGGAGCAGGGCAGGCACAGTGAGAGCTGCTGCTCACAACTGTATGCTGCCACAGCCCAAACACTGACCCAGGTTGTGCTGGGTGGGACAAGGGGAGGTCTGCCAGGCCTGCAGATGACCATGGCCTCATGCTCTTCTGCTCGCTGGAGACACCCTCCCTCCTACCCGTCACACAGGAAATAACACTGCTAGGCTGAACGAGCCATATAGAAAACCAGGGCGTAGACAAAAAAGATGTCTCCTGGTATGGTGGTCCTGGACATGCCTTCAGTCAGGCCTGTCAGCCCATGGCTGGGGATGCTTGACCTCTGGTTAACCAACTGCATTGCCAGACACCTCCATCTTCTGACACACAGCAGAACAGAGGACTGAGCGCAGATGTGACAATGGGGTGTTTGTTTGCAGCCACTGCTATCTCTGTGGTATTGTTTCCACTGCAAAAGCCACAAAGTGCTGTAGTCATATACACTTGGTTTTGCTGCTTTCTCTCTCTTATACTCTTCTTTGTAATATGCTAAGCAGTTTCCTCACAATGTATCATACTTGCATTTCCATGTAAAGTTGACAGACTCCCACACATCTAAAGGCAACGAACATCTCAAGAGGCAATACGTAGCTGTTCCCAGCTCTAAGTCCTCAACTTAGTGATTAGCCAATAAACATTCACGCCTGGGGCTTACTTAAAAAAAAAAAAAAAAAGGAGAACGCTATTAGATGTACTAGAAAAGGAAGAGTACAAACACAGTGTGTTCTTCTCAGGAAAGTCAGCGTGCAACAAGCCAGTGTGGATTTGTAGCCTATTTGCTAATTTGCACCATCTCCTCTGGGATGAAGTTTAGGTCATATTAAATGGAATTTGCATGGGCTAGTCTTCTCTATAAGAAGAGTCAAACACCCTGCACTCACCACCACCTGAGACCCTCACCATGAAAGATGATAAGAGTATTGTGAATTCACGCCTCTAAATTTCTGACGAAGACAGGCCTTTAGCTAGGCACAGTTGGTGAGGAGAAGAGTGAATATGATCTTGATTGAAACACTAGGAGCATGGAGCAGAAGCTTTGGATATGGCTAACCTTATTCTTGGGTGTTCCCCTGGGTTTGCACCCTACCCTGCAAGACTTAACAGCTGGGCTCCATCTGGGTTGCTCTGGGTGGTAGCTGAAGGTTTCAGAATGGCATGTTCCCTTTTCTTTTAGCATAACTTTTCAGGATGAGATGAATTGTGGGCAGTGGGTGGAGTAGGGAAGAAGCAAAGTTTGGCTTGGCAGTTGCAGTTGCCCCTGCACTGTGAAATGCCGAGGAAATGCTGGCTTTCACAAGCAGTTTCAGCCATTTGGCTGATGAAGGCCACACATATCCCCTCCACTTCTGTTCTTACACAGAGCCAAGAAACGAAGAAGTCCAACTTGAATGAAGTGGTGCAAATAAGAAGCTCATGAACTCTAAATAAAGCTTTGGCCCAACATTTGGTGTGGATGCTGACTCAGCGGCTTGGAGCCTACTACATGCAAACTGAGAGCACCGCTGTGCCTGTACACAGAGGAAATATTCCAAAGATAGTGACATGCTCTGTCAATGTTGAAACAGCTGTCTGCAGAAATTTTTTCATCCTTCTCTAAACAAAGGTAGATGGAAGCTTTCAAACTGAGAGTCATGCAGAACAGTCCTTGGCTGATTATTTGAAGATAAATGGCTCCCTTGTGATGTCCATAATACCACATCATCAGCCCCAAGTGTTTTCTCTCTCAGACTTATTTTCTTCTTTTCCACCTGTAAGCATGCATCCACATCCAAACCTCACAAAAAACACCCGAGTTTAAGTCTGGTCTGAAGGAATGCAACATCCTTAGAGCAGTCTGACAATCTGTGGTTCACAACAGCAACTGAGGCTAGAGCAGATGTCAGCATCCCATCAGGCAGTTATTCTTGCATTTCAGTCTTGCTTGTCTGATGCTGATTTCCACCATCTATAATAATTCTAGATTTAGGATATTCAGTGTCTTATCCTACTAATTTCAGCGATGTTACTACTACTGCAAAACACGTTGCAGTTCAACCAAAAGTTTGTTGTCATCATGCAATCTATCACACAGGAAGCTAGATAGACAGATAGAATAGCCTCTTCCTGTCTTAGCAGTGATAAATACACAAGACCTGTATTAAGTATAATATGCCCCTTCACCAGAGAGGGGATGGACTAGCTATCCAAGGAAGACATTAGAAGAACAACCGCTCTTAGAAATATAACCAGGAAAGACAACTCGCTACTATCATCTAAGTAATGTCTCGATCAAGATTTGACACTCTCAAGAAATCACCACCTTAACAAATGCATTAAAAACTTAAAAATCTTGTACAATGTTTTATTCTATATACTATTTAATTCCAGAAAGAAGTGAGGGACAGTCCAAAACGAGTGGGTGGGAGGATGAGAAGTGATCCAGGAGACTGAGCACAAACAAATGAGTAATGTATTTCAGTACTAAAGGCGTTTATTCCTAGGAGGGGCCCTGAATGGCCTTTATACAAGTCCCACACACAAAGGCATACAAAGGCTCTTTTGCTGCTCAGCATGCACCACAACTTGGCAGCTCAGTTTCCGCTACTTCTTCTCTGCTTCCATATGTTTTGTGTGCCCTGTGAACCTGGTTTTGGCCCCTCTGACGTCCATTCATTCTGAGGTACAACCATTTCAACTCAACAACTCATCTAGTCCTGCCAGCTAGCAAGATGTGAGGACAGAAAGTGGGGCAGAAGGCAGGACCTGAGACCCTTGCCTTGGCAAGACAGCATGGTTTTGGCTAGTCGGTGTGGCAGGACACCCTGCTCTCCCTGACAGCCCTAAGCAAGGGCAAGAGGGACACCAGGACCAGAGCCTAGTCTGATCAGACCAGGCAGAGCCCTCTCTCTCAGCTGGGTTACCTAGCCCCACATTGAGGCCGAGAAGCAGCAGCAGACCCAGGTGGGCATCTCCTCAAGATGCGGGGGCACAGGGCAGCAGGATGGGCTTGCCCCTGTCCTGACCACGCTCAGCTCTGCTGCAAACACACTGGGCAGCTGCCACAGGGAACTACACAAGCATTGGCAAAGAGTGGGCCTTTTCCACAGCAGGAGAAAGTACAGGCACATAATTGCCCATGTTTCTAAACCTTTACAGCCCACAGCTCCTGTTGTCAGCCAGGAAGGGTGATGGCTAAAGTGCTGTGTCATTGTGTTTCTGAGAATGTCTGTGCCTCAAGAGCTCAGTAAGGCCAAGGAGGGGATATTCTGCACAATGCATTTGAGCACCGGGGGAACAGAGGAAAGCTGTGGCTTTTCACAGTATTTCTACTAAGGCAATGAATGAGGCCCAGCTCCTTTTGTCACACTTTCGAGAGTCCGAAGGAAACCAGCATCTCACAGGTTAGCAAGCTTAGTGAAAGAGGCACCATCCCCCACAACAGCTTTAGTAAACCTCCTTCCTCACATCCTGCGCATTCAGACATCCTGTGGCACCTGGACCACAATGCTTGATGAAGCCTGTACAGACATCTGCACGCAGCATCATACGGGGTCTCCCAGCTCTCGACCACATGAACACGCAGGTGCGAGGTGCTGCTGTGTATCAGCAAGGCTTAAATCCCTTTTAGAGAGGAGGCCTGTGTGATCATCTCAGTATCACAGATGGGGAGAGGAGGCAGAGGAGGATGAAAGGACTTTCTAAGGACAGCCAGACAGTCAAAGAAGGACAGCAAATTGAACCAGATGCTCCCAGGACCCAAACTCCTGGCTCCCAACCACCTGTCTGCACAGTGCCATATAAAAGCACCTTCTACTCAGCACATCTACTGCCACAAGCAATGTCTCAGTGGTCAGGTTCAGGATAGTGTTACTATTCTTTTCAGCCACTCCTTTTTTTTTCTTCACAGAAGAGTGAGCTTTTTGTTGACTGCATTTCTCTCATGTCCCCTACATGCACCGCTTTCAGCAACTCAGGAAAAATTTGCTGAACCTTAGTGGTCGCTTTGCAGAGCTGCAAGTTTACAGTTCAGCCTCAGTGGAAAGTTACTGTGCCCATATAGGTAAGATGCACTGGGTTGGAACTACAGCTGCACTTGTTACTTGTGTTATCTTGGAAGTTCCTTTCAGTTCTGCAGCATCAGTCATTCAGTATAAAAACAGGGATCTACTTTCCTCTCTCACTGAGGCTGTTTAACCACTGGGTTTTTTTAAGATAGATTATGGCAAATTTATGGCAGTGTTGACTGCTACTGATGGTTTCCTTTGCCGGAGAACCAGCTTCTCCATCTACAGCTCATTCTCCAGAGAAAGCTACAAACCGTCATTTGCATTTTCCAAATAACAAAGCTTTAAACTCTCAACGAAAGGTAAGGAAACAGAACTCCTTAACAGAAACTACATTACCTGATGAAAATGAGCTCCAAACCCCCAACAGCTGGGCAGGAATATGAACAAATAGAAGCTTAATTTGCATAGCTTTCACCATGGCTTTCTATGGCAGCAAGAGAAATTCAGGCCCAGCTTGTGCACAGGAAGAAAAGGGAATCGGCAAGCTTTTACCTGTATTCAGGATACCTAAAAAGCTGGCCAGGGTCCTGCCTTCCCACCACCCTCTCCCATCTCATTTGGCAAAACCCATACCAGAAAGTGAGGTCAGGAGGGAAATCCTGAAAGGCCTGAGTAGAGAATGTGGGGGGAGGGTGGAAACTCAAAAAAAAAAAAAAAAAAAAAAATTTGTTTCCATTTGCTGCCAGGGAAAGATTTGTGTTTACTCCTCTTCTCGGGCTTACCAAAACTAGCACAGCACATTCCCTAAAAATGGTTAATGGGAAAGGCAGAGAAGAGTAAGGAGTCCCTGGTGCCCCAGGCTAAGCACTGCCAGAGGGGCTCAGGGGAGCTGTGATCTACCATCAGGAGACAAGTGCATCCATCTGGGGAACGTAATTCACAACAAATGTCAGGGACAGTATGTGTGAGGAGAAAGCAGCAGCAACTGCTCCGTTCTGGAGAATGCTTTATATTACCCAAAGAGTTTGCAGGATGATGGAGGACAGACCTTGCCTGAGACCTCTGCAGCCTCCCCACACATTTGAGGGAAAAAACAACATCTATAACTGCTGTTACTCACCATCACTTCTGCACCCTCAACCATTAAGTCCATGCCCTTTCTTCCTCTTAGATCATCTGTAGCAGTCACTCTCTTTCTGCAGCATGCTCCTCTTCTTTCAGTCCTGCCATGGCTTGTTCCTGTGAGGACACAAACACTAGCAGCAGAAGTTGTCCCACCCAGCAGGTATGTCCTGCCCCAAGGCCCATGTGCCGTGTCAGAAAAGCCTCCATCCTCCAGAACTGCTGCAGTTGGCTGGAGGTGAATTGGGACTGACTGTCAGACAGTTGACTACCCATTCACATACCTCACTGAATCCTATCCCTTCTGTCCCAAATCCCCTAACTATGGGTTTGTCTGTTGTTTCAGAGGAGAAATCTCTGAGGCCTATTGCTCTGTGATGGAAAGCTTTCACAGAAGTACGACAAACTCTTCATGTTCTTTGCTTCAAGACATGTTTGAAGTCACTATTGCAATTATTTTCATAGACAAAAACACCATCACATCATCTTTTTCTTTCCTTTCTTGTTTGTTTGAAGATATCTTATTACACAACTTTTATTATCAAAAAAATACCCCTTTTAAAACTGCTTCATTCCTTAGTTTTGAGGAAATATGTTTTGCTCTCAAAGAAGAACTTCTATAAACCAAAGCTGAGACAGCAATGCTGGCAAGAGGATAGCCACTAAACTGTATTTATTTATTCCATTTGCATATGATACAGGAGCAGGTAGTAATTTTCTTTAATGTACTGTATTTGCAATTCCGAAAGTTGCACTGAAAATTGTGTCCAAGTAATTCTTGGTCTGTAATACATCTAGTTTCTATAGTGTTAAACAATACTAAATTTATCAGTAGCTGTCATCAGTTAAGGTGAGTTTTAAAAGTTCTGCACAGAATTCAGGTTTCCAGTTTTGCTTTTTCCCTCATTTTCAATATTAACTATGAAATACACACTTTATACTATAGCCCTGTCCAATATTTTATCATGGACATTGGCTAAGTGTGATATAGAATATGCTAACCAGAAAAATGAATCAATTAAAAATAAACTGACATTAGCCACCTGTATTTGCTACTCCTATAGACAGGAACCATTCCTTACCATTCTTAGTGTTTGGTACAACAGCATGATGAAAAGGAGCCTATGAGAAGGATGGGGACAGACTTTTTAGAAGGGCCTGTTGTGACAGGACGAGGGGTAATGGTTTTAAACTAAAGGAGAGGAGATTCAGACTAGACACGACAAAGAAATTTTTTTACAATGAGAGTGGTAAACTCTGGCCCAGGTTGCCCAGAGACGTGGTAGATGCCCCATCCCTGGAGACATTCCAGGCCAGGCTGGACGGGGCTCTGAGCAACCTGATCTAGTTGAAGATGTCGCTGCTCATGGCACAGAGGTTGGATTAGATGACCTTTGGAGGTCCTTTTCAACCCAAATTCTTCTATGACAAGCAGACTACAGATGTCTCCACATGTGCCAGGACCAGCCTCTGTCCCAAAATGTCAAGTGGGTATAGGCCAAGTAATCCCATCTGCCAGGAAGCAGAGACTCACCCCGTCTTCACAACACCCACCCCTCTAGCCCCCAGAGATCACATGAAGAGTGAAGGGAAAACCCAAAAATCGCTCCACTCACTGCCTGCAGACCCACAGCCAGCTCTGGCTGCAGTATCAGGCATCCCTGGTCACAGGCCAGCAGGTCCAAACCAAGCTCTCTGAGAGAAGGGGAGACATGGTGCTGGCAGAGGGCCCCTTCTCTAAGCAAAGCTTGAAGAGGGGCTGTTTAGCCTGGAGAAAAGGAGGCTGAGGGGAGACCTTATTGCTGTCTACAACTACCTGAAAGGAGGTTGTAGCATGGAGGCGGTTGGTCTCTTCTCCCAAGTAGCAAATGATACGATGAGAGGAAATGGCCTCAAGTTGCGTCAGGGGAGTTTTAGATTGGATATTAGGAAACATTTCTTCACGAAAAGAGTTGTCAGGCATTGGAACAGGCTGCCCACAGAAGTGGTGGAGTCACCATCCCTGGAGGTGTTCAAAAGATGTTTAGACAAGGCTCTTAGAGACTTGGTTTAGTGCCAGAGTTAGGTTAGGTTATGGTTGGACTCAATGATCCTGAGGGTCTCTTCCAACCAAAATGATTCTATGATTCTATACGGTGGTAGGAGGTGTGGACCAAAGATGGAAATGCTAGCTCCTGGGTCAGGAGCCAAGCTGACAAGCACACATCTGTAGGTGCGCTGAGAAGGGAGGGATATAGTTAGGCACCTAAACTTCCAAGCATAATGAATGATTTGATGAAGCCAGGCTCCTCATGCCCTCACGGTTGATGGGAGTGTGGGGGAATCCTGGGGATGAGGTGCTGTTTGGGGCTTAAATCTCACCTTCTGGCTGAGGTGAGAAAAACTCCCACGAAAATGCCAGTAATGCTGTCAGCACACATAGGCAGAGCTGCTCTGGACTCTTCACATGCTACTTGAATGTAATTGCTATCCAGTTCCTGAGGGGTTTAGCCATATTTGAACAGTTTAAGGGGAGTGTCTCTACCTCTCTCCCCCTCATCTTCCTTATCATTAAATATTCTTAGCCCTCCAGGCCGTCTGCTTTGGTACAGACAGGGAACAGTTTCTTTAGCCTTTATCAACAGCGGATGGCTGTGTGATTCACCCACGTTGTTTGCTGGTGATCAAGAGGGCTGGAGGAAAAAGTCTGTCAGTCCTAGAGCTGTCCTAGGCCTCCACATCGAGCCACCAGCCAACCTGGAGCCACACAAGTGGTGTTTGAGGGACGTCAGCCAGAAAGATGCTGCACTTTCCAGTGGTCCTGCACAGCCCAGAGACATCTCTTAACTGAGTTAATCTGGATATAATTAATGCAACACCTGCTGCCATTTGGTTGCTGAAAGAGTACAAATATTTAGAAGGTGTTCATCTAAGGGCCTTCTAGGTTCCCAGTAAAGACTCATCTGCTGTCTCCAGCCATATCCCCTGCCTGAGAGGTGAGTCACACAATCTTGCAGAAAGGAAATGCAGTGCTCATTGTGAACAAAACCAACACAGGATGCAGTTACTGGTTGTCAAAAGTCATGGGTCCCCACTGGGTGATAATGTTGTTCCCCTAGACTGTTTTACGCTTGAGAACAAGAAGGGAGCATTGCATGTGCTCAGGAGGGACTTCACCACCGCTACCCTCATACAGGCAGGGTTTGATTGCAGCCAGGCACTGAGCAGCCTGGCCGAAGGCACAAGCAATACTCAAATGCTAATCCAAGCCTCTGCACTGACACACCACCAAGTTGTGCTTCCATCTCAGACAGAAATGGGTGATGCTACTGTTCTTGCTCACTTCTGTTACCAGTTCTGTGTGTTTGTCTGTGGAAGTCCATGGGGTATCTCGCTCTTCCTCACCTGCTGATAGCAATACCTATACTACTGGATCTTATAGCACCACCAGAATTTGTTGGATAATATTAAGGAAATTATCTTAAAGATCTCTACCAGTGACACTGTATCATACAGCTGAGTTACATATGAAGTCTTGTTTGCTTATTTTGAAATTAATTGCCATAAGTCATAAAAAGTGACACAAACCTACTGTGCACATGCCTAAAATCTAGAGGTTTTTCCAACTACACTGACATTTTCATCAGAAGTTAACACAACCACTGCTATCACAACTCATCAATATTTACAATGAATGTTTCATTTGCTATTGGAAACTGGCCCGTTGTCAGCTTTGCTTATCTGCTCTCAGACTCCCCAACTTCTACTCCGTTGTCTCTGTAGAGCTAATGGTGGTGGGGAGAGCTTGGTCCTCCAGCTCCCCGTGAACTGCTGGCTCTTGCCCTCGTGCTTCTGTCCCTACGCTGGGCTTCAAGGGAGGACCCTAGGGGCTACGTACACAGCCACTGGGACATCAGGCACGGCAGCCTGGGGTAGAGGTTGGAAAGCAGAGCACAAACTGTTTCATTACTGGGATGAGGAGTTTTACTGACATGAGAGTTCTGTGGGGATGAGTTCATACCGAATGCTAAAGAATTCTAAAGTGAACATTCTCCTTTCGCTGTTTGTTTTGTTTCGCTTTTGCTTTTGCTTTCATTTATATCTTAAGTCAAATAAGATAATTCTTTGTTCTCCTTTTATATTCATAAACTGCATGAATTATGTGATTAAAAGATTGCATATTACATTTCATGTCATTTGTTGTTTAGCATATGCCACAAGCAGAGGGAAATCTTTTTCTCACCACCATGAAATATTGACTTGGATACAAATCTAAATGTCCATTCTGTACAGTACTATAAATCATCGGTTGTTTATCTCAGCTGGGAAGAAGCCACATCCCAGAACATTGCCATTTCCCACAGAGCAGAGCTCCACTTGACCCACCAGCACTTGATGAGCAGAGGGATGGACTCTGCCCTACTCCCAGCCTTTCCCACCCAGGACCAGTGACTGGGGAGGACGGCATGACTGGCAGCTCTCCATGTGGCTCCCCTCCCATGGAAAGCACCCACGCCCCATGGGAGGCCAGAGGCACCCAGAGGCACCCTGGAACCAAGGGCTCCCTCAGCAACTCAGAGAGGGTAGGGCTGGCATGGCACAGCCTCATCAGGGCCACCGTAAACCCTGAAGAGGCAGCACAAATATCTCTGTTTCCGGTCAAATTTCTGATGGCACCATGTACATCCATACCCATTACTTTGCCAGGTAGCCCCAGGCCCAAAAATATGGTCACTATTGCCTAGGTGATGCAGCACCATAGTCAGGCTGGTAAACAACTGCACATTCAGGTGGGTGACTCCTTAGGGTGTTGGGGCCACAGGCTGCGGGAAAGGATCAGGCAAATCCATTCACATCACTGTTCCAGGGCTAACTCTGTAATCATAAAGTCAAGGGATCACAAACCATCAGGACATTGGTTTTACCCACCTTCTGGGCCCACTTGTGTAAGGGTGACCATGAGGAAGAAATTTTTTACAATGAAGATGGTAAAACTTTGGCACAGGTTATCCAGAGAGGTGGTAGATGCCCCATCCCTCTGAGCAACCTGATCTAGTTGCAGATGTCCCTGCTCATTGCAGGGGGGCTGGACTAGATGACCTTTGAAGGTCCCTTCCAACCCAAAGTCTTCTATGATTCTAAGAGAGAGTCACTTCCTCCTTGTAAATGGAACTATGTTCTGAAACCTAAGGAGGCCTAGGTGTCACAAAAAAATACAGATGAATAGAGATGGGTAAAACAAGACCATCTCCCTATGTCCCTTCCCTGCACCTCACAGTTCAGGCAAGGCATGAGAGCAGGGTTTGGTGAGCTGCTAGTGCATATGGATGTACAGGTACATTAGCACACACAATTCTATGGGGACTGGTTATATGCCACTGTCCTACAGCCTCTCCTGGACTGACTTACAGAATGTTTGGGGTTGGAAGGGACCTCTGGAGATCATCTAGTCCAACCCACCTGCTAAAGCACGTTCAGCCAGAGCAGATCGCACAGGAATGTGTCCAGGTGGGTCTTGAATGTCTCCAGAGAAGGAGACTCCACAACCTCTCTGGGCAGCCTGTTCCAGTGCTCTGGCACCACATGGTAAAGGATTTTCTCCTCATATTCAGATGGAATCTCCTGTGCTTCAGTCTGTGCCCGTTGCCTCTCATCCTGTCATTGGGCACCACTGAAAGGAGTCTGGCCCCATCCTCTTGACACACACTCTTGAGATATTTATAAACAAAAGTCCTTGGGATCTCTGTTCCATAGACCACTCAAGTCAGTTCTAGTCAGCGGTAACTTGTTATAACCTTTCCTTTATTTGGCCAGGTGAAAATTTGGAAACCAGTCTACACTTTCAGTGAAAATCGTAAAGAAGGGGTTATTAAATGGCATAACTTAAACATTTCCAAAAAAAATTAGAAAACAGATCTTTATTAGGAACAAAATCATTGCAAAGAAAAAAAAAAAAGAAACACCACAAAAGAACAATAGCTGAGCATGAACACACACAGTTATAGGAAGAGCACAGGCTGCATGACTTCTTTCCTGATCTCACAGTAACAGAAACCTTTGCCCTATTGCTGAACAGCATATTCAGCAGGGAAGGGCAGAAAACCAGCTGTGTCCAATCCACCTCATAAAGATGTTTCGAGTCTCAGATTCTCATCTCAATAGCAAAAATTCTTCCCAGAGTGGAGTCACACCAGCGGTAGTGCTAACAGATGCCGGGGCATCCCCAGCCCTCCCAGGGCTGACAGCAGCCAGGCAGCACTACGGTGAGCTGGAGTCGGGGTGCCCCAGCCCAGCAGGACAAGCCTGGCCCAGCTCTGTCACCCTTAGCACCCAAAATGCTGGCACCTTCTCCAGTGAAGCTCAGAGCACGCATCAGCCTTTGCAGCATGTACTGGAGTCGACTGGCCCCTGCCTGTTGCTGCCAGTAAGTGCAGAAGAGAAGCGAAGCTGACTATGTCCCCCTATTTCAGGGACGCTGGCCCCTGTTCACCCAGTGTCACTGCCACTGTGCCACCTATGAGCAGCTGCCACCCCAAGTGCTCAGCATCACATTTTTGTCACTCAATTCACAGCCTTTGAGGAATGTTTATACTGAAAGGATATAGCACAGCACCGTGAGGAAAAGAATTACTATCTCCCTCTTACCGTGGAAAATCTGATTCCCATGGCAGCCTTAAAAAGCAGAGACAGTCTGAATCACCACCAACACAGCACACAAGATCCAAAATATCTTCTAAACAGAGTCACAGGACAAGGAAACAACATGAACAACCACCTATGGCTGAGTGTCACCAATGCAGAGCTTTGCTGTGGACACAAACATGGAGGACTTCCAGGTAAGCATGCAGCTGTCCCACCAGCCCCCCTGCCTGGGAAAGAGGTGTTCAGCTCAGTTTTGATTTTGCTGGGGTACTTGCAGACCTCATTGGGTGGCATTTACAAGGCATACCTTAAATCCATTTCTGAGGGGTTCATGGCACAATGTTAGCACAATATAAAAGAGGGACTAAATGACAAGGGAAGAGAGGAATGCAATACACACCCTCCCAACCCTTTTGGCCATCTCTGCTTTTCCTTTACCATGCCCTTCTAGCCCATTGGGCTAGTTTAACATGAGCGTGCCTCGCTTCCAGTTATCAAAATGCACTTATACAGCATATATCTTGCTCTGGCAGTGCACCCTGCAGCGCTCCCTGTGGACAGAAAGCCCTGCAGCCCGTGGCAGCTTTGACCGCTTTTCCAGGGACTCAGCTACCTGCTGCCTGGGACCAAGTCCTTGCCCCCTCCTTGCTTCATCCTACTTGCCTGCAACTCTACCCCAGCTGCTCCACTCACAAGCCTCCACTGAGCAAAACAGGACATGCGTTAGCAGCAAGACTTGCCTAAGAGATTCTGTAAATTGCTGCTGTCTGTGTAAATAACACAGCACTAAAAAAGTCTACAAGCACAGGCAGATGGCCAGCTTAATCAGCTTGCAGTAACTAAATCATTAAACTAAAGGCACCAATACTTACACTGATGAATGATCTCAACATTATAATCAATGTTTCTGCCAAAATTACACACCCAAGCCCCAGACACCCTTCTGCTGCAAGCAAGCAAGCTAGCGGCAGAGCTCTTTTAACTCACTGGCAACCCGAGCAGCTAAATTCTGGCGGAAGATAACTTGCAGCCCCCTGCCATTACAGGGCAATGCAAGGCGAACAAGCCAGTGTCACCTCCCGGGGTCTGCACATAGCAGCCCCTAACACCACCCCTGGCCCCACACAGCAAGAGATGAGGCACAAATCACAAAGGGTCTGGAGCTCAGAGGAGCAATTCAGAGAAACACCCGGCACAGCAGATACCTAGCTGAAACCTCCATTGAGATTTTTTTTTGTTGTTTTTGCAGGGCCTGTGAAAAATTCCTTGAACTCTCCTGAGAAGAGACTTTCTCAGGAAATTTCTGGCAGGTCCTTGTTCCTGTCTGGGACTGGCAGGCCACCTCAGTCTGCCTGTCAAGCCTGCCCCTTGCAGGAACTGCTGGCTGGTGAGGACATGGGCTGGGCAGGGAGCAGGAGGAGAAGACTCTAGGGCTCCACAGTTTAACCACAGGTCTGTTAAAGGATCAAAGAGCTGCCCAGTTTTGTTTGTTAGTGAATCTGTCAGCCCATGGCAGTGTGGCCTTGAAGCCATGCATGTGCTTTTCCTTATTTTTTCTTTTTCTTGTTTTTTTTTTTTTTTCTTTATTTTTTTAAATGAAGTTAACAGGCCTGACACCTCACATCTTTCATCTGCTAAAATTTTCTGAACCAATTCTTACACACAGTGAGACTATGGGATGCAAAGGATAGGTGTCCTAGGCTTCAAGACAGGGTGGAACAGCAAGCACGCCAGATCAGTCATCAGTTGGATCCAGGAAACAGTCCGAGGCATTTTCCTGACTTTCCACTTCAACTACGACCTCTGGGTCTGGCATTTCCTCAGGCTCTATCTCCACTGGTAAATTTTCTTCCACCAGTGGCTGGGGCTCAATGGCTTGACCAGTCCGGGCAGCATCTGGAAAAGAAAGGAGAAACTGTTTGTAAGTGCTCACGCTATGCCCACCCTCATGGAAATCCTCCCACCATGCCCTGGTGCTGCAGGCTGCCTAACCCACTCGTCCCCTCTCTCCAGGCCTCTGCAAGCCAAATTTCAGTTTTCTTTGTAACTACTCAATTATTGAGCTGTTCATCATGGCTTTAGACACTTTGGTGCTGAAGCTCTCTGGGCTCAACTGCCCAAAATATACCAAAATATCAAAGCCAAATCTATTCAGTTACATCTGAGTAATTAAAGCTGGCTAACCGCACATATTTAATATGTTTTCACCTCAACATTTTTGACACATACCTCTGCTTTTTACTTATTTGTAGAAAATTTAAATATGGAATACTTTGTTAGTCAAACTGACAATGTAGACATTTGTTACTTAAAGAAAGGTTCTACACTTTATTAATATTAAACAATTACTTGAATGACATATCTTTTTTTTTTCTTTCTTCCACTATGTTCATGACTAGCATTTAATATTTTGAAAGTAGAGAAAAGCAGCATCTAAAGTTAGACATAAAGCATAGCTGAGCTGCTGAGAGACCATGCATGGTACAGTGAAGGACACCGGAAGTGGAGACAGCAGTGCTGTGACCAGGCTATGACCTATGTAATGTTGCTCCAGTTCACAATATCTCTGCTAGATCTACTTCAACTGATGATGATGAGTTACTAGGGAAGGTGTTGCCAGCGTTCATGCTTGTGAAAAAAAATTGAGGGAAACATAATAAAAAAGAGGAGTATTAGTATCAAGCACTCACAGAACGGGAGATTTCTGAAAGGTTATCACTGCAGTCTCTTGACTGTATTGTGCTAAAGCTGTGGGGAGTCCTTCTCCATTTCTTTGAAGGATTTAAAATGTGACTGTATTTTCACTTTAGCCCAAATTTGAGGAAATACACATGTGTCTGACTTCAATGGGATTTAGCTGTGTTTATGGCTCGGCATATTCGTGGACGCTGTCCTGAAGATGACTGCTACAGAAACAATGCCTGTTCTTGTAAAATGTTACTGATGAGAAAGGTGTGTGTGATAAAACTGCAGGAAGACTGCTAGGTTTGAGGGAGGTTGCTGGTTTTGAGATGTATATATTAATTAGCACAGGAGATACTGGAACAGCCTGCTGGTATACAAGCATGAGTAAGGTACTGATGAAAGACCTGCTGCAACTTCCGTCCTCTGGACAAGATGCAGCAGCTTCCTTGCACTAGTGAGTCCCAGGCTGCCCTCTACGGTCAGCTTCTCCCCGCTCAGCCACACACCTCCATTTTGTCCTTCACCCTCCTAAACATGCTACCTGTCCAACTTAAAACAACTCACTGGACGCACCAGGCTTAGGAGGCCAGGCAGTTTGGGCAGCTTGAGCCTCAACATGGTCTCCATTGGGGGGGCTCTTCGCGCCTTCACTGGAGACCACGGACATTGTTAGTCCATCATCCTTCTCCTCCTCTGTAAAACCAAAACCAGAGACTTGAAGGAAAGGCGTCCCCCAGATCCCAGCAGCCTTGGCACATTCATTGGCATGTTCATTGACCAGACCACCACCACACGCCTGCACCTCCTCATGTGGCACTGGCTCCATTCCTGGAGCAGACAGACACTGAGTACAGAGAGCCATTGCCAACCTGTCAGAGACCATCTTGGCCGTGCTGGCAGGGTCACAGCTTGAGGTGGCCTCACTGACAAAGGACTCCCATCGGAAGCCTTGAGGTCGTTCCAGGATCAGACCTGAATGAGGCTTAATTTTCTTGCCCATAGAAAATATTTTGCTGTGTTTTTTTCTGGCCAGGAGCACATGGTGGCAAGGCATGAGGTAAAAAAAGTGAAAAGCAAGGTTTAATTCAAGACCCCACTGGTTGAACAGTTGCCTATGAGCAAGCAGCTTTCTGCTTCACCGGGTCAAGGGAGGGCTGGCTGGAACACAAGTAGCCACCCAGCTGAGGCCAGTTGATGCTAAGGTTATTTCAACCCCAGCCTCCAGAAACAGTCCTCCGTGAGCCTCACCCCAGGGGGCAACAGATTTCTCCACTCACCTGAAGGCACTGGGATGAACTTGTGTTTCCTCTTCATGCAGCAACATGTGACTGAGGACACAAACACCACCAGGATAACCACACCCCCTGCACACCCTGCCAGGATGTAAATGAACCACGGGTACTGCAGCAGGTCTCCTGCAATAAGAATGTGGTGTTGTTAATTATAATACCAGGGTGGACAAGCTTCTTTCTGCAAACAGGAGAAGTCCTGCAGACAGATTAGAGCATGTGGGTGTTACTGCTGCTTTGGTTTGGACCAGGGGAGATGATACTGTAAGCTGTGGCACATCTTGATTTACGTCACATTGTTTAATTATGGTATGGAATTTTTTGTTAAGAGAAGAGGCTTGTGTGACTAAGCTGTGTGTGTTTGTTTCTGCCTACTCTGACCAGTAACATCTAAGATAATTTGTAAGTTTTAATCAAATTTAACAGGGAAGGTGGTGATTTAAAAGATACAACATTTCAACAAGTTTTATGAAAACAAACAGCTGAGAAGAGGAAGGAGACCTAATCTAGCATCTCCTGCTGAAAGAAAAGCTGCCAAGTCTACCCTCCAAGCTTGCATTAGGCCGCAGAAAATCCACTTAGGACAGCAATGTAACAACTACACCAACCTCAAAGCAAGTCTGATCAGAGCCTGCACTTCCTCAGGCACCAGAGACTCCAGCCACCCGAGTCAGAGCTGTGGAAAAGAAGCTTCACTGCTGCTGGGGGAGAGATTTCTCTTTATTGCCCTTCCCAACCGAGACCATGCGAAATGCCTGGCAGGAGGCAGAGGCTGCAGATGGCTGAGCAGAAGGCCACACACAAGTCAGTGGTAATTACTACCCAGATCAGAGTCCCTCGCTCAGGGTTATTTTGACAGGTCAGTCTTGCACCAACATCGCTGCAGAGCGGGGGAGCTGGTAGAGGCCATCACAGATTTGCAGAAAAAGAGAGACCCATCCAGAGTCGCTCCTCCACCGAGACAATTTGCTCCAGCCTGGGGCAGCCAGTAGGAAAACTCTTTGTCCCATATGAAAAAAATCACACAGCTCAACTATCGCGATAATACTAATTCCTTAAAACTCCTTAGGATAAGACTATACCATCCCTTTTTGAATCATTTGGCTTCTTTTTGGCTGTGCACACACCTGCAGAGCATCGCACTGCAGAAACCAACAGGCTCATTTGCACCTTCTTTTCAAGAGCCCAAACACACAAACTGCTGCGTATCCCCAGAGGCTAGGAAGTTTTTCACATGTTCCAGAAGGTATTACACGTTGTCATAGTCCACATACGCACCAGAACAGTAAAAACAACTGTAGACAGGTGATCCTGTGTGTGAAATCACACACACTCAAAAGTGTTTTCAGAGTGCTTGTTCCAGTCTCCTTAGGAACAGTTACCAAGTTCAAAAAGACCTATACTCACAATCAAACTTTTGGCAACTGAGAAATAACTTCCATAATTATTTTATTTCCTTTTTGATTAAAGCTTAGAAAATACTGTCAAAGGCATAAATACATATTGGAATTATTTTTTTCTGAATATTTTTTTAGTAAAAAAAAAATTGACATTTATTAAAAAGATCTCTTCTGAGATAAAATAGTGCGCTAAAAATCAGTAGTAAACAAGTAATAAAACAAGCAATGAATCAATAAAAACGTTCTGTATATACTGACTTGTTGATTTCTGAATCCTCTGCTTTAGGTGATCAGAGCCCTTTGGTGCCTAGGAAGTTTGCAGTATTTCTGCTAAATTGTTTTACTCTAACAATTATTCAAAATTAATTACATCAGCGTAACAGGTTACCTAAAGACGTGCTTTTATATAGACCTTATAACTACAGCAGAAAAAAAATATATTCACCCCTTTGCCTGGAGCAAATAAAAACCCACAAAAATAGTGAACTTGTCTTTAATTTAACTGAACTCATTTCTCTCTTCAACTCATTTTACTAGTATTCAAAACTGCTTTAGTTCACTTTTTACAATTGTGGTTACATTTGGTGACTAAAAAGCAGAATCGCTGCTGCTTTCTTGCTCTCAGACCCTTCCAAATATGTGGTCATGCACGTGTCCATCCCAACAGAGCTATCACTAAATTCCCCTGTGGGCTTTTCAGGAGGAAATAGGGAACCGATATCACACCCAGGGGACTGGGCAGCCACCCAGAATAAACAATGGTCACTGTCAGCACTTGCATGATTTATCACAAGGCTCGACCGAACAACTCATGGATGTTTGCATCCTCACTCCCCGGTGCCTCAACCAACCTGGGTCTGACTATGCTGAACAACCTCTGACCAATTTAACTGGACAAAAATTAAAATCACTGCTCTACAATCACAAGTGCCAAACTTGTACAGATTGGCCAGCAGCACCAACGCAATCAGGCATGAACAGCCTACAGCATTTCTGTTGAATGCCAGCACACGATACAGCGTTTGTGTCAGTAATTTTGCTTTCACACCAACTATATGCCAACCATAGAAGAAGAGGCAATATCTGCTTTAGAGCTGCAATGTCTCAGATCTAATTTCTAAAATGCTAGGTGCTATTGCACAGCACAATTTCTCTAGTAGCAAGGGTGATTAAATTAATTACAGCTAAATAAATCAAAAACTTATGGTTAAATTATGCCATCCTGATGTAGTTTTGATGACTATATTCACTGACAGAGAAGAAAAAAGCCTTCACTACTGGAGATGCAAGTGAAATCACACTCAAGGTTATCCAATAATTCGTTGTTTAATGAATGTGAGCTTACAACACAGATGAGTGCTTTGCATCATGAGGTTCTGGCAGTTTTCATCAGTTGTGGGATCTGGATTTCTGTCTCATTAAACTATGGCCTCATCCAAGGAGAGTACTCAGCAGTTATGGATAGCTTGCAATTGGATAAAGTCACAGCCTTCTCACAGAACTACAAATCCGAGCAGGGACACAGAGCGAAAAACCCCTACATTTCATAAATAAATTGCTTGTGTCTTTACCCCACCTCTGATGACGTGGGGCTGGTGGGGAGACATTTGTATAAGCTGCTAAATCTTTGTGCAACAAGGCCAAACAGCTCAGCTAAGCCCAGCTGCAACGGGGCTGAACTAACAGAGGAGTTTTTATAGGGATGCTGCAGAAATAAGAAGGCCGTCTGGGTAATGGATGAATGTCAGAGTAGGAAGCAGCTCATGTTTCTAAACCAGCTTAGAGGATCTGTGCACAGGAGGGTGCAAGGTTTTCATCACTGGGAAGCACAGACAGACAAAGATCCATCCTTTCTGCAGAGTTGGGTAAAAGGACCTTCTGACCAAACTTTCATCCCTTCTGCAGCTATAGGCTGTGTCAGTTCAAGATACAGGAGGGAGAAGAAAGTCAAGGGAACACTTTCTAAACTGAGGATGTGGTAAGTCTGGAAGGCAGCTGTGAGAGCACAGAAGAGTTTGGAAGTATTGAGACAGCAACAACTCCTTAGTTTTCCACTGTAAGAGGCAAAAAGGGAGGTTTTCTGCAGACACTGTTACTCACCATAGCTGCAGGACAGCACAACAGGCCTGGTCCTCGTGACGCTGTTCCCGTGGTACACCTCACACACAAATTCCCCAGGCACGGTTTTGTCCAGGAGAACCTTCTTGCCACCATCCTTAACGCAAGCCTCAGGGGCGCTCAGCGCAGTGCCATTCAGCAGCCACCGAAAGCTGGTGCTCTCGTTGCTGGTCACATCACAGAACAGCTCTCCAGTCCCGTTAGGGAAGCACTGGATACCAATGGCCGGCTCTGGTCACACACAGCACAAGGCGAAGGGAAAAACGGGGAAAGAGAGAGGTGAGGAGCAGTCTCAGCAGTGAACATGAGCTGGAGAGGAGCTTCCCTTATCATGAGTCTTACTACCATTTCATCTCCTGGTAGCCAGGGGGCACAGAAATAAGTAACCAGACTCTTCAGTGCCTTCCCCTGGTCCTGAAATGCTCAGCAGTGCACACCCAACCCTGCCAGCAGATCTTGGTCCCTATTTTGGGGATGCCGCAAAAATCTGGTGTGTCTTCATTTTCCTTATTGAAATTGAAAAAAGCTAAAAATAAAAGCCCCCAGTCTGAGAGGATGGGGGAAACACCTGAAGCATCTGCCTGCCAGGGGCTTCCTCTGTAACCAGTGGATAACTGGAGTTTCATAGGAGATTCAGCCCTCACCTAAACCAGAGGTTTCTACTTCTGCTGTCAGTCTGCCTCTTCTTCCATTTTCTGAGAGGAACTAGTGCAAATCATGCCCAACGTTGGTACCAACACCAGACACCTGCAGTTAAATAGGATGACCCAGACTAGGACAATTTAAAATGAAGGAATGAATCATTGATGTTACTACGTTTTCCTGAATTTCTCTCACAAGGAGCATATTTCCCACGTTTGCCACTTTGCAAATACAGACTAAACAGAGAAGTGGTGCAGCTTTATGACAGTTAGAGTCATACTGAGAACATCTATACAAACATCCATGTAAATAAGCTCAGAAATCACTTGATTCAACTAGAACATCATCTTCAGCTAAAATTCACTGCCTCCAGGAATACCTTTGCTGTGAAATTGTTTCTAACTTATGTGTGGCAATAGAACATGAGAAGGAGACAGAAGTTCCCAACGCAAACCCACTGAAATGGAGGTTAAGAACAGGATACTTCTGCAGCCTTTGCCCACTCCCAGTCTAAGCCCCTGAACATCATGTGGAGGAGTCACATCTTTGACCTACTCTCAGCAACAGTTCCGCCTGTTTGCACCCAAATGGCATAAGGATTCATTTGTCTTCGCAGAGAGATGGATTTGATTAGATGTTTTCATTACAATTTTGTGCACTTCAGTTTCTCTTTGAAGCTTATGTAAGTGAAAGCCCTGCAAAAGGCACAGTGGAGATGAGGACCAGAGCAATGGTCGCTGACTATCTGGAACACTATTCAGCGGGCAGGCAAACCCATTTAAGCCTTCTCCATATTAACCAAAGCAATGAGCTGGATCCTGTACTGAAGTGACTTTATTTCTGCCTTTACACCCTGCAGAGGGATGAGCAGGCACGTGAAAGGGAGCGGCTATTCTAAGGCCACAGGGAGGACAGCAAGGAGGCTGGCACCGTAAGGTACCTATTGTTGAAAAGACCCAGAAGATGCTGACCTCCAAGCTGCTCAGGGTGGCTAAGAATCAGCAAGTCACACCCAGATTCCTTTAGTACCTTTCCTCAGCTACATGAAGCAGGGTAAAAATCCAGCATGCCTCAACCCAGACCTACACACCAGTCCACTTCAGTTCCAGAGGCAAGTCAGGAAGGGTTAAGTCCTTAAGCAAGCGTGTCCACGGGCAGCAAAATGCTGTTGATCGGTGAGAGTTTTCATGAGAGCCATCAGGAAGAGTGCTCTGGAAACAGACTGAAATCTCCAGCTATGTGTCTACATACTGTACGCTCAACTTCGTACGTGCTTCATGGTGCTGCCTCTTACATCAGGGAAAAACTGCACATTGCTCAACTGACCAGCTACTTCAAGGAAGGCTCAACAGACAGGTGAGACTGACAACATGGATGCAAAAAGCATCCCTTAGTTTACACTCACCATTACTGATGCCTGAGGTGCCAAAGGCTTACAAAGCTGTTCCAGAGGCATCTATAGCTCCTGCAAGCTGAAATGACACCAATTTCCACCCAGGCTCAGAAGTTAAAAAGCTATTTGTTGCTAAGAAGGCCACTTACCAAATACTTCCAGTGTGAAAAATCTGGTGGTGTTGTGAAAAACAAACTCATATCTTCCTTCATCCTCTTTCTCCACACTCCTCAGCACTAGGGAGCCATTCTGGAAGCTCAGGCATCTGCCAGCAGAAGTGCCGCACTCAGCCAACAAAGTGTCATTTAAGACAGCTGTCAAACATCTTGCATCCCTCTTGCTCATTCTGGAGAGGTTCTGCAGATTTTGAATTCCCATAGAAAAGACTGCTGAGCCGCCACTGAGCACACCAGTCCAGGTGACAGACCCTGAAAGGAGAAGAAGCACAGATTACGGGCAATAAGCTTGCCATGCCCATCCAACCCCTCTCAGCTGCTTCCCAGAAAGACAAATGCCCAGGTGAGACATAAGATGGACAGAGCCACCCCTAGTGACAATCTGGGGTTACCACTAATTGAAAATCAGAGGAGTGGGAAGCCTTCTGTAAAGGCCAGCTTTCCCCCCGATAACATGGGAGTGGTGCGCATACCATGTGCACAGGGCAACGAAAGGCTGAGAAGCTGGTCTTTTCTCTCCTTACATTTGACATGACCATCTACCACCCCCCCTCAGAGCTAAGAGACTGTGCAAAGAAAGAACCTCAGGGCATCACTGCCATGGATCTTGTACAAAAACAACTGCTGCCTGCACAGCTGATTTCACCCAAAGAGTAAGGTCGCAGTTTTAACTTGAACAAGTCTCACTGTGTCCTTGCACATTATTAAGCTGCTGTACACAAATCAGAGATGAGTAAATGGCAGGGTGACAGCAGCTCAGGGACTAATCCAAGGTCACACCGAGCATTAGGAGCAGGACCACATTGCTCTCCAGCCAGTGTTCTGCGTACAAGGACCTTACGTTCTCCACTGAAACGCTTTTACAGATGCAATACACTGAGAAAGTACCATACTGTTAGTTATCATTCATTTACTATTACAATAATCTGTCTTACTTTGGTCTGACTATCCCTTTCATGCATTAGCAGTTACACTGTTTGATGTCTCCCCAAACTGGTAGAGTCTTTAAAAGATCTTGGAGCAAAATTAAGGTGTCTGTTCATCTAGGCAAATCTGTGCCAACTTCATAAAGAGAAATCCCACTTACCATGAGTAACAGTTATTATCGCCAGCAAGCACTGCAGAGCAAAAGGAGAGCTGAAATCCATTTTAAAGAGCTCCTTGCATCATATGCTGCGAAGACGATCTGGCTACAGAGCTCAGTGAATATAGCATTCGGGAAATGATGTCAGAAGCAAGAGTGAAAAAAAAAAAAAGAAAAGAAACTCCATCGTGGACAGTTTGAATAATGTTTCAAAATAGACCTGCAAGGTTTTGGGTGACTGAACTCAGGCTGAACCAATGTGAGCCACAAGGTGTTCTGCAAAGTCCCGCACCCTCAAGCTAGCTGCAAGTGTGAGAATAGGGCTGAGAGGTGGGGACAGACAAAAATATCTCCTGGTCAGCTCACCCCAATTAGGAAGATGCTAACACTGAGACCGTGCAAAGGCAAAACACTTAATTTTTCTTCCCTTTCCAGTTTATTGAAATACAGCATCCCCACCCAGGGAAGAGAAATCAGTCCAGTCAGATAAAGCACTGCATGTACAGAGCAGCTGATTTTCTGAAATACCAACAACGATCACTCACAGAGATTCTCACCAGTAGGAGGTGTGGGAGAAAGTTCTCCCTCCGTATGCAGAGCCTGAACTTTGCTGGGCTCTTCTACTGGCCAAGTGGTACCTGCCATGCAGAAAAGGGCTCTGAACAGCCACCCCAGGCAATGAATAAATGCTATGGAAAGTTATAAGTTGCATTGCAAAACTAGACTGAATGCAGACTAAAAGCCCCCCCAGCTCTGCTTGGAGTGCAGGTCCCAGAAATGAGACTGAAAAGCCAGTGAATCAGAAGCTGTGAATCCATTATCTGCAGGGCCACACAGGGCCAGATACTTTGTTTGCACTCACTGAGATGGCTTAACACACAGTGGCTTTTTGCAGTGAGTGCTGAGGTGTATTACACAAGCAACACAGCAGTAAGAGTCTGGGTCATTGGAGGAAGTAAACTGCCATAGCATTAGACCAAACATCTGGAATTTTTTTAGGTGCACTTAGCAGATGTGCTGGGGCATAACCGTGACAGCGGTTCAGGATGTGGCTTGGAATGTTTCATGCTGTTTCTCTGGACACAGACATAGACACATCCCATTAAGGAAACTCTGTATGGTGGAATTACACGTATACCTGCATTTCCAATAAATGGTTAAGCCCCTTGTGTTGTGGTCTGCACTGTTACTCAGACAATTTGGCTCTGCTTGGTATTTCCATGTTTCAGTCAGTGGTTTGGCCCCTCTGACTTCTTAGCAATGACAATTACATCTCACCTCCTGCTCCCAGTGTCCAAAATTTACAAGTTTGTTCAAGGCTACCATGCTGTCTTCATCATACATGCATAGGACAGGTCTAAATTGATCTCAGATGTGACAGAAATAGCCTTCTCAGAGAAAAGCAGTGAAGTGAGTCTTCAGACACTCACAGCAGCGCAGAGGAAGGGGGAGAGAGAAGAGTATTTACAGCAAGAAGCACTTTCATTTCCTTCTGTGCTGGTCAAATGACATGAAGAAAATCTCTTCCAAATACCGCTGCAAGCTTGGGGCTAACCGTCTGCCTTCGTCGTGCACATTTAACTTCATTTCACCTTCATGCTTGAAGGGCAAGCTGGTAGAGCTTAGGGTTGTAGTGCTGTGGTGGAGACACGAGACAGAACAGACAGCATGTGCAAGGTCACTTCAAAATAGCACCCCAAACTGTTCGGAATCTCAGAAAAACAACAAAATGCAAAAGGGGTCTGCCCACAGCCAAATCCAGGAAAAGTTCACTATCTCATCCAGCCAATGCTAGCAGCCTGGCAGAGCTCATTTACAGATTTGCAGTAAAAGCAATGAAAAATACAGCCTTTCTGCTCTGTCTCTATTGTCACAGAAGTGACTCTGCATGACTCTGACATTGCGGTGTCCTGTATTCAGTCTCCCTCTCAGTGACTCCAGGGCAAATGAGTACATTTATGAGTTCAATATTTCTGACTGCAAGTGCCCCATACATCATGCAGTATTATGAATTCCCATTAGGCTCCTTCTGTCCCTGACACCCTCACCAGCTAAAAGAAAGAAACCACAGGCAGGATAAAGACAACAGCATATGTACAATCTGTGTTGTCATCAATTAACAGCTTCCTCTTAAAAGCAACCCTCTCAACTTTCATATATAACAATTTTTTTAGATGAGATTAGATGCTAATTTCTGGCATTGGCCAATGAATGCACACAACAGCCGGTTAGCCAGAGAATTCACTTCCCCTTTTTATATAAAGATGCATAAAGTTTTGTGTGATCAGTGCAGACACAAAAACACCTTGTGAGGCTTTACAGAAACTGCAAGTAGGAGAAGCGAGGGGGAAAAAAGACAAGAACTTGTAGTTGGAAGGTGAACTTAAATCTTTTTTATTTGGTGAGCTGCGAGCTCACAGGATCATTTTGTCCTTTCAGCAACTGACCACATAATGAAAGGAGAATGGGGATTCATTCCTTACATGACATGAGGCATTGATGGAGCACTGTAAGTATTACAAAGAAATTCGTACACACTAACTCTGCACGTCTTCCTTTCAGTAGGCTGGTAAGCACAAGCAGTGGACCTATTTTTACTGTTGTTAAAGCATGACAGCGATGACTGGGGAAATACGCAGGCCTAGCTTCACACAGAGGGAGGTAGCAGAACTAAATAGCAGAAACTCAATGGGTGGAAACAGAAAATAAGGCTGCAACTTTGGCGCTGCACAGAGACAGCTCTGCAGGCTGCTGGGGGCTTCGTGCCCCAGCACCAGCCCCAAGAAACACTGCTGGCTGTGGGTAGTCAGCTAGTCCGTCCGTCCATCCCTCTTCATCCCCCTGCAGTGTGATGGCATGGCCACGGCTGCACCACAGGCTGCCAGGGCAGGTACAACCCGGACGGTGTAGCACTGGAAGCACGGAGAAGCCTGCAGCCCTGTTAACTTACCTGTCCAATCCACACATACAGCTATTCAATTTTTTTTTAAGCACACTTTGAGCAGCTCTTTTGGGAGTTTAACTGTGGAGCCATAAGGCAGGAATGGGTGGCAAGCCTGAGACATGCTTCTGTGTGGGAGCTGCAGGACCCCTGAGACTGATGAAGATTCATATTCATAAGAATTTGAATTCTTTCTTTGTTAAATGAAACTAGCCAGAGAGCTATGCTTGAACTCTTTCTTGATCAAATAAATAGCAATGGTAAGAAAAAAATAACAAAGATAAACACAGAAATGTGTATGCTTCCATGGTGATAAAGAGACTGTCATGCCCTTTGTTTCTCTAACAGCAAAGCTGTAAAATTACAGCTACTTTGCAAATTATTTAGGAATTAGACATGCATAATCAGGGTACTCCTGTAGATCACGTTCAGAGCAAGTAACTTTTGGACAGAATAGGTTGTACTGATTTAGCAAGAGGAGTGACCAGGACCCCTAGTCATAGATGAAGGCCCTCTTGTGTCAGGGACTCCACAGCCCTGCACAGAGCCGTAAAATGGAAATAAACCTGCACACTCCCAGACTCCCAACTACAGACAACCCAGAGCATGGACATACACAGGATTTCCGAGACAGTTCCAAAGCACAGGCCTGCCAAATACTGCGTGTGCTGCATGAGACCTACTCCACTAGTCCTTGTCCCACACACTGTTCTGCAGCCCTTGTACTCCACACATTTGTGACACAGCAGAGCAGGGCTGCTGCTTGGGACCCAGCACACCAGAGAGAGTCTGTCGGTCTGATCCAAGATATCCAGCCTGCTGCAGCTGGTGTACATGTCCTCGACAGGCAGAGAAACCAAGAGGCTGTTCTTTTCCACAGAACATTGCACCCAGGGAATTTCTCCTGATCAGCTTTTAGCTGAATCCTGAATAAGGCAAATCAGGAGGAGGGAAGGAAACTGGACTTTTGTTTTCATTCCTCCTATCTCTGCTTTAGAGACAACCTGCAGGTGATCCTCCTTTCAGCTCAACCCACCCAACTTCCACAGGGCTGGTCCTCTGCCCTCGGATAACACCCAGCTCTTTGTGGCACCTCACAGCCACCAACCAGCTGCACAGTGTGAGGTTTAATCAGAGGCCACAGTGAGGGGAAAAGAGTGAAGGGGACACGTTGCCACACTGTTTTTCCAGCTGCTGGTACAAAGAGACCATAAAAAAGATTGTTCTGGATCAGATTGAAAGTTCACCTCAGTGATTAGACTGTCTCCAAACATAGCTGATGTCAGAGCCTTAGCTAGAGATGCTATCTTTGTGACAGGACCATTTAAAGTAACCCACATATTACATAAAAGCACATTGCGGAAACATGCTGAGATCAGGAACCGCTACAGAAATGGTCTGGGCCTAATTACAGACAAGGTACACATGGTTTCTCCAGCCTGTAATACCTCTGGGGAAGGAACGGCCCAGTACTTGCAAGAATCAGGGCCAGGATTTCTGGAGCTCCTGGGATGCTCCCGTGGTGACTGTCACATTTCTGGTGACAGGGGCCCAAGGGAACACTCTCTCTTCTTCAGAGCATCCGTGGATATTTTCAGCTTTATCTTGCCAAGAGGTGGAAGGAACATCCAAGATCCTGCAAACACAGATGAGGACTTTGTTGTGTTGGGGTCTTAGCAACAGGACTAATAAAAGGAAAACCTGTATGACACCTGCTCTGGTGCACAAAGAGGAACCTGGGAGACCTCCCAGCAGCAGGTCTGCCATGCCTCAGACACCTCTCTAACTGAGACACATAACAATGGCCCTTGTCTTGCTCTTCCTGCCACAGCCTTTGCTTTTGGTATGTGATGCTGAGGCTATCTGTGATACACCACACCAGATGCTGTTTTCCTGTCTAAAACATACAGTTCAAACCGCAGAGTGTGACAGGGAGTGTCCTGAAGGGGAAGAGACGATGAGACTCCACATAGTACCCAGGAGCAAATGGAAGATCTAATCTGCAGAAACTCTCTGCTGAAAGTAGCCCAAGTAGGAAAACTCATCCTAATTTCATGCGCATGGTGCCCACCTGTCTCATGCTCTGGGAGAGCCCCTCTCTCTGCTGCCCTATAATTGTCAGCAGAGCAGTCTCATGCCTTCATAAAATGTAAATGACAAGCTGGAGACAGGTCTTCTTCAGCTCTCATTTCTGACAAGTTAAAGTCCACATGCTTGTCACAGATCCCATAATTCATGCAGCCCAGGGTGAATGTCATAAGTTCAACTCCAGCTCCACTACTGCTGAGCCGTTATGGGGGGAGAGACCCAGGCAGGTCCACAAAAAAGCAGAGGCATGGAGGAGGTACTGTGCCACACTGCCATCTCCTCTTGGCACTCACCTCACTGCCACAGGAGATGAACAAGAACATAAGGATCCCAGCTGTCCCAGTCAAGCATACCAATCACATACAGTTTCTCTGACAGCTCTCCTAATTCGTCTCACAACAACGAGAGAAAAAGAAGAGTCCATATAAGGAACAACTGCTAGAAACTACACAATTTATATTTAGCATCACTGCGTGCAGGGTGAAACACTTTGCATTTGCTTTTTTTTTTAAAAAAAAAAAAGCCTTATTATTAAAGAGCTATTCAGACATATGAGTTCAATCGTGCTGCTACATGAACAGGGTCTAACTGAAGGACCACACCAAGGACAGCAAGCACAGTGCCTATGATCTATAGGCTTTGCCTCGTTTCACTAGAGTCAGAGGAAAATCTATTTCTGTGGGTGGACAACACTAGGAGTAGTCAAGTTAGGATCCAGCCTGCCACAGGCTAGTGCATGTCAGCTGTGCTTTTTTGCTTTCATCTCTAATGAATTACTCAGATGAACTTCAGCCCCCAGTCAGCTTCACCTGGGTCTTGCTCAGAGGCTGCTACCATGCAACTCCAGCTCACTGTCCTTGGCCTAGCCTGCCAAAACTGAAACAGAGACAGCCAGAATTGTCCCTGAGCTCCTATCAACCAGGATTTTTCTGCAGCCACCCACCCACTCCTCAAGTACCAGATCATCTTGTTCATCTCTTCCTGTTTTTCCTTACTTTGCCTTGCCACAATCAACTTGGCAAAACCCCAGCTTGGAAGATGAACTTGAAAAATTTCACTAATATTGCCACCTTCAAACTAATAATGTGGGCATTATATAAAAAGGCAAAGAGATTTCATAGGTTAAAATTTCCTGCAAGATTTACTTAACAATGTCTTAGCCCTATATCTGCTGTGGTTACAAAAAGGTTAATGCCAGGCTCATTTAAGAAAATCTTTCAACACAATACAGAATGGGGACAAAAGCCATCAAAACAGCTTTACAGCCACGAGATTTCAGGTGGTTATGACATGGATTGCCCACCTCATCACACTGTAGCACCATGAATATCCTAATAGGACAGTCAAAAGACTTGTAAAACTACCAAAAATCACTTTGTGCCTTTTGCTGAAGCTTTGCCACCAGGGCCCAATAGGCTGCAGCCGCTGGTACCTGCAGAAAAACAAAGCATTCGAGAGCTTTAAGAAGACTCTTTTATGGAGCACAGACATACTCTTTGACAAATGAAAAAAAGAGATCCAGCTTATCTAATTTTGCATTGCTTACTAGAAGTGCTTAGCGAACACAGACTAAGGTATTTAGAAAAATAGCTATCTTGTCAGCAGACTGAAATTCATTGTAGAGGTAGCAGAACTCCACTGAAAAGAAAAATTTAGGGGTCCACAAATTGAAATAGGCTGAAAAGCAGTGTTTTCTATGATCGAAGCTGGAAACGCAGCTTCAGCATGCCAACTAGAACTTAAAAGGCAGGTTGAAAAGTCCTTGGTCACGACACTCTTCTATGATGTAGCCCTGGCTGAGCCCAAGACAGCAAATAAATATGGCCTTTTCAGACTAGGAAATATTCCTTCATACCCTGAAAATCTGAAATGAGTAATATTTTTAGGAAGTGCAAGCATTTCTTGTCTGTATTGGGCAATGCCAGAAGGCTGATTTGTGTTTCTCCCACACTCAGTGGAAACAGATGTGGCCTCCTGGACTGATGGTTCCGTTCGTGGCAGGAATCACAGAATCACAGAATGGTTGGGGTTGGAAGGGACCTCTGGAGATCATCCAGTCCAACCCACCTGCTAAAGCAGGTTCACCCGGAGCAGATCACACAGGAATGTGTCCAGGTGGGTCTTCAATGTCTCCAGAGAAGGAGACTCCACAACCTGAGTCCAGGAAGGACTAGGTCAGATCTGCCTGGGGGAACGCTGGAACAGCATAATGCTCAGTTCACTGCTGATGAAGCGGTCCCTGTCCAGGTCCAAACCATGGTGCAACAAAGCAGTTCAGCTCCATGGAAATAAAACCAATGTACTGCCAGACCTGATCCTTCTGAAACTGAGGAAGGCCAGCATGAGATGGACTTTTACATCCTGAAAGTTTAAGAATACAAAGGAATTGCCACATTATATTTTCCGGTCCTTTGCAGCAGAACTTCTGATCACTTCCAAGTGTGAATGGTTATTGCAGTGGAGGCACGTATCCCATAAAGCAAATTTCTCACAATGCTGACAATGACCTTTAAGCACTACCTGGACACTGAGAGGCGGATGGATCAAGCTGACACTCACCCCTGGTTCTTTCCTCCAGGGCCCTTCTTCATAAACATTTATTTCTGCCTCCTTGGAGACTGAAATCTGGCTGTATTCACCAGAGGTTTGGGGCTGGGGGATCTCTCCAGGAGAAGAAGTCATGAGTAAGAAAGGCAACAGACTGGACAGACTAGTTTTCACAGCTATGCGTATGTTCAGAATTTGAATATTCCTGACAAACAACACTCCTGCTGAGTCAGTCTCAATTATTTGACCTTCACCTTTAGTGCATTAAAGCAACAGATATAGCATCTGGCCATTCTAGTCCCTGCACAAATCTTTGATATATCTTCAAGGCTTTGATTCATTCTTTCTGCTTTACCTGATGACTGAGGGTGGTACAGAGTACGCAGCTGTTGCTCTATTCCTGTTTATTAGTTGTAGGCCTAGGCATATCTTGGATAGTTTTTGTTCAGTCAAAAGCAATGTATCAGCCAAAGCAATGAGCATTATTTGTGTCTTCAACACAGTTTTCCCTATTTATACTTGCTATTAGCACATCATTCACACACTGTATTAGTGCAGAATTATTGGTTAACTCTATGTCCTGTAAACCTGTTGCGAGGATTTTAAAAACAAAGTTGGCAGTCCAGCAAACCCTTGAGGAAATCTAGTCCACTGTTTCCCTTCCCAGGTAAAGGCAAAAACAAACTGACAGTCTGGATGCACTGTTAGACTGAACCAAGCTGGGCACAAATCAATTATTGTAAAACATTTTGTGTTAGCCAGTATCATGGTTATAATTGCTGAAGGACCAGAAACTAGCGGATGCAGTACAGTTACCCGTTTATTTACTACTCATAAGTCTTGGACAAATACATAAACTGGTTTTCCATCTGGAAGACAGGAATATTACAGGGAGATGTGCAAAGAGTTAAAATCTCTCTTTGCAGAAAAACTTCAGTTATTGGTCATACACCTTCCCTTACTTTCTGAGACAATAGGTATTGTTTTAAGGAGGAAGGTTTGCTCCCTTTTATTTCTATCTGTACTGGATTAGCTGACCTTAATGACCCTACATCTGCAGAACATTGGGTCCATAAAATTCTAGGTACATCTTTGAGTTCCCAGGTATTCCTATCCCTCTTTCAGTTTATATAGCTGTCATGACTTTTCGGTACACTATCCCTCACGAGTCACAATGTAATTCCCTGTGGTGTACACTGCAACTCTACCTGTAATTTGTACCACAAATATCTCCCCACCAAATTCGCTGATCCCTGATTAACAGACCGTGGATCTAGCCGAACAGGAACAGCATCTCCTGACAACTGGCCTGCCAGAGATACGATTGGCATCCACCAGCAAGAGGTGCTCTCCAAAACTTGCATCCATAGTCTCTATCTCTGGCATGCTAGACATGTGCTCATCCCCAGCCTGGCCAGCCAGAACCAAATCAGCCACTCACCCAGAGCCCTTCCCACTACCCCTTACCCCAACCAGCTAGAACAGGACCTGTTTCTCTGGCAGACAGCCGGGGCCCTGCACCACTCACCACAGCTGGCCAACAAAAAATCTCTGCCTCTTGCCCTGGCTGGCCAAGTAGAGCCCTACCCCGCTTGCCCCAGCCAGCCAGGGCCCTGCCGTGCTTGCCAGCAGCCAGTCAATAGGGACAGGTTGGTTTTCCATTGAAAGCAGCTCTGAAAGGCCCTTGCCAGCCTTAGCTGCAGTTTCCATGTGGCAGTGGTACTTTTACAGAACTTTAGCCCTTCTCTTTCAGTGTGAATGCTATTTACAGAGGTGGAAATGGCCAAAGATCCTGAGAAGCTGTAAAGGATGAGTATGGTCACATACCATGACACCGGAGGCTATTTGAAGGCTATAGTCCCATCAGTGAGAAGGGGGAATAAAGCTCTGACAGACCAAAGGGTGTCTCCCGATGGGCACAGCCATAGGAGGGGAAGTGAGTGTGTGCCTATAAGCAGCTGGTTGTTCCCCCAGAGCTACAGCCCTCAGCAGCAAGAAGGACTCCAGGAGGGGAACCAAGGCTGTGGGAGCATCATGTAGCCAAGGAGGAAGAGGATTTCCCCTCCCATCCATGCCCAGCAGAGCCCTGGCAGGCAAGTGAGCTCACAGAGAAGTGCTGCCAGCTCCCAGGACATGCCAGAGCCAGCCTCTCCCACTCAGCTTTGCCCCCCACGGAGGAGCAAGGGCAGGTGGGAACCTGAGTTACAGAGGGGGTGAACACAGAGCTCCCTGAACCTGCTTCTCCACAACACACTCCCTTGATTTGTCAGCAACTGAGCATGGAAGCATTTCAGAGGGGCCCACATTCCCCGACAAAGCCTTGCCCAGATATACACGGACCGAGTGTTTGTTCAAACAAACTCATTTATTGGCATCTCACAGTGGTAGCAGAGGTCTTTGCTGTAAACTTCCTTGCAGCCGCATCTTCCACTGGACCCTGGTTTTGCTAAGTGCCTGGAAGCCAGCTGGACAGTAGCCCTTACTACAAGCAGATCCATTTCTATTGAAGAGGCTAAACTACGCAAGAAACAACTCCTAGGTACCTTATCTATGTCTACCAAGACTATCCTACTGTCCTACACATCCATGGGTACTTTTTGTGGTTCAACCTAAGCTAGCACTACAACCATAATAACTGCTCACTCACCCTGCACTGTCCCCCAATAGGGGAGAGAATCGAAAGGGAAGGGAGAAACTCGGATTGAGACAAACACAGCTTAATAAAATAACAAAATACTAATATGCTACTAGTAAATATATACATAAAATAGAAATAAAAGATACTCAAGGCAATTCCTCACAAACTCTGTCCACAACTGAGCAACCAGTCTCAGGAAGACACACCTGGTCCCGAACAGTGGAAAAAAAGGCAGAAAAGCCCAGAGGCCTCTGCAAAATGGCAAAAAGTCTAACTATACATCCCAATCCAAACTCCCCTGGTTCCAACAAAAAGAGCAAAAAAGCAAGAATGAGAAATGCCCAAGAGAGAGAGCAAGAGCGAGAACACCCCAGAAAGAGAGAGACTGGAAGATCCCCACTCTCCCACACTCCTTAAATATGAAGCATGATGCCAATGGGATGGAATACTCTTATTGATCAGTCTGGATGTCAGTCAAGCTCTGCCCCATCCATGCCCCAATTCCTCGATGCCTCACACCTGTGGGCAGGGCTCAGAGTGTCCTTGGCTCTCAGACCAGGGCAGTTAGAAACATCAACTCTGTGCTGGGGTGTTATCTCTTGTTCTCAAACTGAGTCCAAATAATGACCATGCTAGCTATGGAAAAGGAAGCTTTCTAATTGCATGCAGAAAATTAACCTGTTTTCAGTCAAACCAGCACAATGTCCAATGCAGAGGAAGATGTCCCATTATCCATACACTTGTCTGGACCCAGAGTGTCACCAGGCTCTGGTTTGTCCCTCCAGTCATCCTTCTTTCACTCCTTCTCTGCACTGCTGGAGCTTCCCTGCTGGCTGGTGCTCTCAGAGCCAACGCTCCTCTGCCTGTGCAGCCAGCAGAGCCCAAAGAGCACAAGCAGGGCATCGGCAGAGACCCAAACCCACCAGTACTGGCACACAGTGATGAGCACACCTTCCTGGGCAAGGCCATTTTCCTGGGCAAGTACTTGCAAACCCTGGCTCCTCCACTCCATCTCCTCCAGCATCCAAGCCACCATCTGACTCCGCTGCTCCTCGTGCTCCTGCAGGGGCTCTTCCATGGCTGTGTCTGTCCAGTCACCCACCCTCACTGCATATTGCATGATGCTCAGCACGGTCAGGAGATGGGTCATGCTCACAGCCATGGCCTGGAGGAGGAGGACAGAGAGAAGGGGTTCGGTGGGGCTGGATAGGAGGGAGATGGCAGTTAGGGCAAGAGACACAGGGGCTTGGGAACAGGCAAGAGAGGGTGTGAGAGAGCTCAAAGGCAGCAAGGGGAAGGTTGGTGAGCATTGTGGGCATGGGGACACATCCCCGCAGCCCCCTGGGCACTCACCACGGCTGACAGCCCTGAGCCCAGCACCTGCCCTGCCCAAGGCACTTGCCACAGCGGCTGAGCACTCACCTCTGCCTTAGAAACTGCCCCAGAGCCTGGTGCTTCTGCCCCAGCCCTTGTCCAGCCCAGCCTTTCCCCTGCATCCTCACTCATCATTGGCTTCAGTTGAACTGCAGCAGAGGCCCTTCCTCCCAGCTCTCCAACCCTGCAATGAGCAAAGTACAACCCCACCCCGGGCAGGACAGAGCTCCCCAAACCCCAAAACCTCCCCAGAAAGAGCAGCGGGGGTGGCACAAGGTCTCCCCTGGCCTCACACTGAGCTCCACGCTCAGCTGAAGCCCAGGGTCACACTGCACAACACCACACCATTCGCTCTCGCCACCAAGCCAAAGCCCAACACCACTTACCCCAGCCAGCCAGCCTCACCACTTGCCTTGACCAGCCCGTGCCTTACAGCACTTGCTGTAGGAAGGACAGGCCTGACACGCTGAGGAAGCTTGCACTGTTCTTGCTGAATTAGTTGCAAATTGCTCTTAATAATGTCACAAAGTCAATTGCAAATGCAGAATGTAGAAAATCTTACTCATAAACCTGTAAGATTAGTATTTCCATATATGTCATTCCTCTTTGAAAGTTGAGGAATTTCAACCATTAAAATCTAATTGCTTTTTCTATGAAAGCTGTGGTATACTGACACCTGTTGTACCTTTAACTGCATGAGACACCTCTAAGCTTTCCAGTGGCAACTCACAAGGTTAGTGCAGCAGACACGTCAAGTTCCCACAGGAAAATACTTCACAAATTGAAACTAAATCTGAAAAAGTAGTCAAGGGATTTGCAATGTTTACTCAGTTTTCCCCTTATAAGCAGGATGACACCCAAAGCTCACAACCCATTTTGGAAACTCCTTTTCTATTATACCCTCCAATTCGCAACTTTTAGTAGCCATTCTCTAATCTGTCGAAGCTTCCTCAGTTTTCAGACACTATGTACTCATCAGCTCCCAATTTTTCATCACACTACCAGACTGGGTATTTCTGGAAATGTCATTCATTGTGATCATATCATGATGTTTGCCCATCAGTCTACACCTACACTCAGTCAATTCTCATAGACCAACAGCAGAATCAGTTTTTTAATTATTTTGCTATGAATACCTCATAGGAGTTTAAAGAGCTCTTACACCATGAAGACTCATAAGCTCACACCATAGACTGGAAGGTAAACCTAAAATTTGCCTTCAGACAAAATACTCTCTGCGATAAGTCTGAATGTGAGCCAGCAGGTGATCTCCTTCAAAAAAATGCACATTCCCTTTCTGAACACAGTAGAAAGAGCAGGAACTATGAAGATAGGGAATTGTTACTACCCTGATTACTTTAAAATTCAACAAGAATACTGTTGTTGGCTTTGAGAATCAAACGTTAAAATGGATGTGGACAGATTGCAGACTCCACAGCAAAGCAAGAATGACCCTGTGAGAACAAGATGAGAAAGTGGCTGGGTTTGGGGTTCTTCCCCATGAAGAAGGGAAGTCAGGAAGTGGGACTGTCATCACAATCATCTGCTCAAAAGAGACACCAACAATGCCTCTTTGCCTACAGCAGGGTTAGAACACAAAGCCATAGATTTTATCTACTGAAAAAATATGTATTAAGATATAGTTAAACACCAAAACAGATTATATAAACAATCCCAGTTCATAATGACATTCAGGAACACCTTTTTAGTAATAACAAAAACTTTTATTCAACATCCTCTAAAAAAAGATACATCATGAAACATAGAAGAAACACCTTATAGCTACCACAAAGCCATCTTAAAATTACTACACACCATGTAAGATAAAATTTAACATAGGCATTGCAGAAAACAGAACATCTAATTATCAAACCTGTTCATTAATAGCAATTACACATACAGCTATACCCGTTTGCCAGCAATGTTCTGGTTCGTCTCCTGTTTTTTCTTCCTTCTAAACCAGCAGTTCCTAAAGAAAAGCTGCCACGTGTTCTTCAGTGCAGTTCCCATCTCCTGATATGGTCTGAACCGACTTCCACTTAGGTGGTCCATTCCTCTAAGTCAACAACAGAAGAAAAATAAAGCTTAAAAATCTAACAAGATAAATCAATGTTTTATTAACACTGTATGTGTTAGATGAAGGATTAAGCAAACCACTCATGTCCACTGAACTGTTAAGGTGTTGGACTTGTCCCCCTATCCATTCAGTCAGGTGCCTGGACCACCCAAGAGAAGATGGGGACTGAGGTCAGAAATCCCTGTGCTCCTTCTCTTTTCCCAGTGAGACCTCCTTAGTGCAAGCAAATAGAAGCAGGGGCTCAGCTCTTCTCAGGGCAAAATACTATGTCTGCTTTCCAAGGGGTTCCTCATGGGTTCTCCTGGATGACCTTGAGCAGAGGGAAAAGAAGGGCACCAGCTCTGGAAAACAAACTGATCCACAGAAAGATTTCTCTTCAGGCTTCCAGCCAATTCTTCAAAGCAAATAAAGAATCAGATTTATACAAGGAACATCAGAATTGCAAGGTTCTCTCAAAGCCAGCTGCGAGAGGAGGGAAGAGTCCAAACCTCAAATTCAATACTGTGGACATCCTTCCCGACAAATCTAATGGGAAGAACTGCATACTGAATCTCCATACTGGTCTTCTGAGAGTGCGCTTTTGCTCTTGATCAAAGCATATTGAGAAGACATGTCTCCTTCATGGTATTTCCAGAACTCTACGGATCCTGAAGGAACAGAGTCTGAATTACACAAAGTAATACACAGTTGTCCTGGAAGGCTGCAGTGCTCTGACTCTGGATGGGTGGTGTTCTCAACATTTAGGGAAATACACATTTCACTAACTGAAGCAGGAGGCTTTATGACTTTCACACCTTTGCACCCTGGAAGCTTGGGTCTATCTCCATCTGAAAGGAAAAAATTCAATGGAGTAGAAATCTCTCTCATGACACCAACTCAACAAGACACAGGAAAAAACACACAGCCAGAAGCTGGCAAAGGCTAGCCAAAGGAGATGTGCAAAGCAGCCAAAAACACATGCAAAAGACCACCTCTACCTCCCATCCTCTAGGAAGGAGGGAAGCATGGAGGGAGAGAGGCCAGGTCAGCCCCTCACCAAAGAAGCTGGTGAACTAGAGGCTGCTGACCTGCTGCTCGCAGACCCGGGGGCACGCTGAGTCATAGCACACAGCACACACTCCCTCTCATTGCTCAATTCATTTAATTTAAAACAAACTTAGAGCACGGACTATGACAACAAAGAGGGAGTTCAGATGTCAGTTCCTGGGCTGACTTCTGACTGCCTTCCTTTAGACACTCTTCTGAAGCTGCTTCTGGGACAGGAATGGAGATTTTCATAGTACAAAAAAAGAAAAAAACACTAGCTCAAGGTTCAGAGTTCAGACAGGCTAAATAATGGCTTTGGCAAACACACCAGCACAGACAGTTCGTGATCAATGCCTACAGTTACAGCATTTTCACCTGAACATCATTACAATTCCCTCTGAAAAGTGTTCCCATAGTAGTTCAACATGTTTTTCTCAGGGACTGGTTGACAAATCCAGTGCTGCCAGGAAAGTAGCCAGTGTGGGGACTTGCATGTGGGACTAGTTACAGGATGCTCCACAAGTAATTACAGGGATCTGGGCTGAGTAACATTCTCCATGACAAAGTATCTCATTTAAACCAGAAAGCAATCAGAAATGTCTATATTCACAGCTCAAGCCAAGTTTCTAACATTATCAGATTTGTTTATTTACTGAAAACTTGGATAAAATCTAAATTGAAACTTAAGTCTCTGCCATGTCTCTCGAGTACAACATCTGAGTTTCACTTCTGAAAGTCCTCCCATCAGTGCGGAAAAGCCTCAGTCAATCAGACCCTGCAGATCCATGTGCCCTCACAAACATTGACAGCCACATAAGGTTGCACCCTTCTAGTCTGAACCTAACTCAGATTTTCCCCAAAACAGAGGGAACTGGATCTACACAGGTATGGATACTTCGATAGAGTTTCTGTGTTCTGAAATTGTTCAATAGGATATCTCACCTGTCCTGTCTTTGGGCTTCTGAAAATGCCACAGCAGCGCAACCACAAGAGTGATAATTACAGCTCCCAGTGATACCATGAGAATATGGAACAGTACATGACAAGCGTTCCTTCCAAACGTCTCCTTTTGCTCTACAAGGAAAATTCAGTTGTAAAAAACACCTACTGTACCTTCATCGTGTTGTAACATATTAGCTTTATTCATCTTAGTTATTTTTGCAACATCCTGTAAGCACATTACCATCAGAAAGCTGACTTCTAAAATTAAAGTTTACCTTCTTTATTTTTCTCTAAGGGTTTTACAACCAAAGGGCCTCTTTTCACAAAGCATATATGAGAGCCTGTAACCTGTGACATTGGGACAGACCTCAGTCAACAGTCTGGCCCACTGGTTGTTCTTTCTGGCTGGCTCCACCAACTGAGAAATCTGTAAGGTGTGATAAGAACAGCTAGTGAGACGTATTCATACACCAGGCATTTTAGTATCCCTGCGTGATACTCAGGTGCACATGTAAGTCTCTCTGTATCACTCTGGTTGGGTTTCTGTATCGCAGAAACATCCACGCAGTCCATCAGCCTTGTATTCCAGGGAAGTGCATGCAGTACTGAGGCAGCGTTCATGCCTTTTCATTGGGAAGCTCAGATGTCACTGCCCAGAGCTGCCCCAGCCCATGAACACAAGACTCTGTTTGCACTAAATGAAGGAGAAGAGGAAAGCACGAATTTTTTTTTTTTCGTTTTACAATAATTGTTTTTCTCTCTCAAATGGGTCCCTCAGCCAGTAAAAAAGCTAATATTAGCCCAAACCAAAAAGTTGTATTGATGTAACAACACTACTTAAACCTCTTACACTGCGAAATTTAGAACAAAATGAGAATTGTAGGCAGTATTTAATTAAAAGTTTCCCAGTTTCCCCACCACAGTAATGCTTGCAGATGTGAAGGTGGATTTTTTGCCAACTTGGAGGATAGTCATAAACTCAAATTCACCAGAAGGTTCTCCTGATACATCTAAACCAGCCATCATCTGAAGAACAGATATGACATTTACTGGCTAAAGTCATTTTTCTATCACAGCTCATAGCATTTTCAAAATACATTGGACTAACAGACTAGAAACAAAATTACCCTTTCTGCCAGCATAGGTCTTTTGCAGTCATGCTGGCAAAAGAACACCCAGCTTCACCCAACAAGGCTTACCCTAGCTAGTCTTTGTTTCATCCATCTGTTAATTAGCTAATTGCTAGTGCATTTGGGGCAGTCTCTTATATAATCCATCTGGGCTTGTATACTGAATCTGGATGCAAGGAAAAAAAAAAAAGCTTTGCTTAACTGAGAGCCAGCACTTTTAAGTGATACTCAGCAACTTTCACATTAGCAATGCATGCATATACAGTTCTCCCACCTATTCTATATGGTTCTCCCATACTCTCCAATATTCTATAGAATATCTGCCATGGACACATTCTTGAATCCTGTCTAGTCTGAGACTGTAATTAGCCACAATCTCAGTCCTGTTAACGGATTCCTCACGGTATCAAAACCAAGAACCATTTGTCCAAGCAATTTCTGTGTTTTCTTTTTTTCAGACTACCTGGAAGATGTGTTTTGGCTTTGTCTCAGATTCAGGAAAATGGATCCACCAGTCAGTTCCATGATTTCTTTAAATGCTTCCACTGCTGAGGGGAGAAAAATGTAACTGCTTATTGCTGAGATATTTTATATTCCACAGAGAGTGACCACAAGCAGGAATATTCATCGTATTTCTTGTTAATTGGAAGTGTTCTTCCTTCACTATAGTTATTTGAAATATCAGCCTGAAATCAATACAGACAGATTCACTATAAGACCGCTTTAACATCTTAACTTGTAATAAGATAGCTTTTTTCCACTTTAATAGTATTTCTTCCATTCCATGTGCCAACACAGATTTTCCTCACTACAACAAAGTAGGCCCAGAGGTCGGTAAGCTATAGGTTAATGGGACTCTGTCCAGCCTTGAAAAATGCATTGCTGCTGTCTGCACCAGACTTGTTTAAATTGAGGGCAGCTCCTTCACATTTTGTATCTCCATTACCATCTCTGCAGCTCACATACACACCTCAGGTAGTGGTAAAATACCACCCTGAGAATGCAGCAGCACGGAGATTAAGGTGAGCTACAAAAACTCTGGGGCAGGTGGGCACCACTTAGCTCACACTGACCTCTGGGTCTGCATGGGTAAAGGGTCACTGATACCACAGGAGCTAACCCTGTACCTGTGAGTAAATTGCTCTATGCCAGTTTGAAACCGTACCCAACATGCACTTGCGAACCAATCCCACTCTTACCCTCCTTCCAACAAGAGATAAGGTTGGAAAATGAAGGAGGGCATTGCATGTGCTAAAAAGAGCAAAGGGAAGTTGAGGAAGGAGACATAGAGATTTGGAGCTGGAGCACTCCTTCAAAAAACTGGACATGGAACTGCTCTTGCCTCTGTTCAGGATTTGGTTTTACACCACACCTAAGAGCCAGGTTTTCTTGCAGACCATTGCACTTTGGAGAAGGCTTGAAATGCAGCAGGTCTTCCCAAAATTAACTTCTAATGCTTTAGCAACACAAGAACCACCCTCAGGCACACAATTGCTCCAAGCAGTTGTTCCAGACATTAACTTGCACACGCAGGGACTCCCTTCACCTATGCAAACTATTACATGACACAGGAGTGACAAGGGTGCATTGAAATCTGGGTTCTTGTTACAAAAGGCAATTTGAGTTGGATTCAAGCATTAGGGAAACCACAGAAGTCTGAATCCTGGTAGGACCCTCTCCCAGTTCTGATTTTTACTGGGTTTTCCTATACTTCTATTTTTCTCCGTGCTGGCAAGTAAACCAAGTATGGCCTGGCCCAGGGGAAAGCAGGCCACTCTTGGCTTACCATCTTGTTGGAATTCAGAAGCCAGAAACCTTCTGAACACAGGTCCTGGACAAGAAAACCTGCCAGAGTAGCACACACCATCTAAGTGTTGTTTTCAGGATTTGCCATCCAAATGAATGCATCTCCTTGCTCTGCTACCTCCAGCCAAACTACACTTCTAGACCTACAACACAACTACACTCATAGAATGGAAGGCAAGAAACCTGGGAATGTTTCATTCCTCTACAAAATACACCATTTGGTAAAAGACCCCAAAGACAAAACAATGCATGAAAAGAATGCAAGGCCACCTCCTGAAAATACATCATCACACACACACTACACACTCAGACTTCCTGTTCAGTTTCATGTTAAAGGTTTCCTGATGGAATTGCACGCCATCCTGATCAAATACATCTGCCACATGTTCTCCCTCATCACCCAGCTGTGTGGGGCAATGGCTCAAGCTGCTGCTGGGGAACACATGGGCTCTGTTGTCATATGGACATCTGCTGCCTGCTTTATCTTGGCCATTCGCTGGTGGTTGTTCTTCGACATGACATGGATGTACTTGGCTGATCGCAGGCAGTTCAGATCAAAAGTAACACAGTAACCTATACATGCCCTTTGATGAAGTGTCTTGTTGAAAGAGAGCACATGCATATTACTTAAGGCAGGGGTGTCAAATTCATTTTCACCGGGGGCTGTATAAATGTATAAAATTACATTCAGCCCTTTGAAGGCAACGGCAAGGCTGATGTGGCCCCTGGTGAAAATGAGTTTGACATCCCTGCCTTAAGGGATGTACAGGACATCATATATATGGTTTTTTTTAAATCGCTTACTATTTTGGAAGCATTTCCACACAGGCTTACAAGTTATCTACTGGGAATCCACATGCAGCCAGAGCTTGCTTTTAAGAAGGCAGATAATAAATGAAGTACCTGAACAATTCCCTGAGAACCACGAGAAGGGTCCATTTCCTTGTCATGTTGAGGAAGCATTTTACTTGGATTTGATTTAGGAAAGAAGAATCTTACTGGGAGGTCACAAGACATAGCAAGAGAGCATTATGAATCAGCATCCGTCATGTATATTAATGCCTAGGGACACATCTAGAAGATTGTCTTTGACACGGTCCAAAACCCAAATAGTAACTTTTAACAGTTTCCCTACAAAATTGGATCCTGACATTTGCAACAGCTGCTATATTAGAAGTAGAAACAAACCCTGTGCCTTTTGTCATAAGTTGAATTTGGCATGTCTGAGTTACAAAATTACTGTAGTCCGAATGAAAATAACTCCCATACAAATGATAATGGCTTGCTTCTAAAACGCTAACTACTTCTGGGCAAAGATTCTTTTGTCCTGACAAGCAAAGATTCTGCCTACGTTGAAACCCCTGCCGTAACATAGTTCAGTTGACTAACTATTTCAAAATAAGACAGAATGTATCTCAAACAGCCTAAAACGCCTCCTGTTTGTCTGGTCTGTCTACCCAAGAGAGAAAAAAAGTTTCTCTCATTCCTACCTCCAGGAAACAGAGGAAAGGCACGAACTAAAAGGCACAAAACCAGAGTTGCCTCAAACAGTAGAGTCATCAGAACCCATTTTCTGTTCTGTGTTCTTGTATTGCTCTGTCTCAGCTCAGAGATGGGAAGTTCAAGTCACTGAAGCACAAAAGATGAAATTGTCTTCAGGATCCAGAGGTACTGGGAGAGCCAGGTAGCCAGAGTGCTCTGCTGAGCACTGATGATATCAAGGGCGCAGTGTAAGGAGGAAACTCATTCTCATCCTCTATTCCTGGCGAGTATTTATTTTCGTGGCCTCTCTGGCAGGCCTGAAACCACAAGCAGAGGGTGGTGTTGAGAGTGAGCAAAGAAGGAAGGCAGAACAATGCATAACTGTGACTGATCTTCTGTGCCATGGTATACCTGAAGAACTGTAACATCTCAAGGACCAGGATGCTCAGAATAGGGAGGAGAGTCCTAATCAGCACTTTGTAGGTCCCTAAATCTACACATCATTCCATGGTGGGTCAGACTTCATGAAAGCTAAGGCAGCTTTCACCAAACCTTGCTGGCCTCGATTGACCTCAATGGCTATGTTAACATGTATTTCAAAATAAAGATCTATTTTTTCTAGCTTTTAAATTCAAGCACTGGATAAAGAGAGAAAAAAACCAAGATCTGAAACAGAGTCTAAAATTAGCACCCAATAACTAAACAAGGAAGCTAAATAAGAGCTCAGCACATTTAGGAGCTTAATGGCTGGGTTTCAAAGCCTAACTGTAACATCTTGTTTTCAGACTTCTAACACAAGTGTAGCTGCTAATTGCAAGTGTAACAAACCTTTAATCAATAATATAACATGCAAGTGTTCTCATCTAGATTACCACAGGAACTCAAAAACAAAAGCAGAAGCTGCCAACTGTGAATATCTAATCTATACATTGCAACATAAACAAGTGTCTGATCCAGGCAGCTGAACATAGAAAAACAAGGACTTTAAAGTGAGAAATCACACCCACCACGCACATGTAGCTGAAATTTTCTTCATCAGAGACAATGCTGTGGGCTGTTGCACGCCACGCCGTGTACAGTCCCACATACTCTTTGCCAACCACATGGAACCCCAGCGCCCCATTAGGAAAGACACGGATGCGCTGGCCATGCCCAGTGTTGCCGTGTGTCCAACACTGTGAAGATGTGCTTCCCTTGCGCCCCCTGGTTCGAAAAGGCTGCTCCAGTTGAGGATGGTCAAGGTGAAAAATAACATAGTTGCACACTCCTCCATCTATTGTCGCCACATCATTGTGAGCTGAAAGCACAACACACAGAGAAAAAAGTCATTACTAAACAGTTCAACATCATTACAGCCATCAGGCTAAAACTCTGGCAATGACAGGGGTTTGAGACCATCACCTGGGAGCTGGGATTTAAGAGCAAAAATTGGGATCCACTTCCAAATCCAGCTACTGAAATGTATGATCTCGAACTAATCACTAAACCCTGGCTCGTCCAAATGCCATAGACTTTGTGCAGATAGTTTTGCACTAGTCTTCCTCCTTAGCAGTTTCATAAAGCTTAAGTGGGAAATTGCTTTAAACTCCTGTAAGAGATTTTTGATGAAATAAAGCCACAAATGGCATAACCTGACACATGATGAAAAGTATTCCTGACAGCTAGTGAATCAGCCATTTTTATTCTTTGTAAATATGAATACCCAACTCAACTCATACTCAATTAATAATATCTAATAAGCCAACTCTGTCAAATTATATTTGGTTTATTAGTATTACCTTGCTAGAGTTTATTACAGCACTCCTTTAAACATTAAATCTTTAAGAGGAAGCTGTAAGCTTAATTAATATTCTATTTTTAATTGCTTGGCTTTTTCATATTCCAAATATACTGACATAATTCCATTAGCTGAGGTCTTTTATTTCCCAGTGGGATTAATTTCAAGCAGAAGCTACTTAACAACAGCAAGTGCAGCCAGCTAAAACACTTCGCGAATGTAATTTTGTTTCAACCCAACACTCAAATGTTCTCCTGGTCCTGCAGCAAATAAACCTAGCAGTATAAACCTCTAATAACACATCCAAACCAGATTTTCCATCCTAGCTTATTGTAAAAGCCTGCTGCTACTAGGGAATTATTAAGAATTACATACATTTTCTTGCCTTCAAAAATAACAAGTGCACACAATGCCACCTGGAAGGTGAAAATTAGTAACATCTCAGAAGTGACCTTTTCTTTGCTATTATGTATACACTTCTTTATAGGCTTGTTCACCAGGACACCTTTAAATCCCACTAACTTAAATCCCTGGCAAATGATACGGCTTGAAGTAAGAAGGTGAGGAGAAATCTTTAAAGTATTCTTGTAGCCTAATCATTTCCTTACTGAACCTGAACAGATTGAATAGCTACTTGGTTAAAAATAAAAAAAATCCTGTGGTTTCAACCACTGTCAGAGCAGTGTCAGCTATGAACTTGTGGTTAAGTTGCCCTTTTTTCCATGCCACAAGTGCAACAGTAGAAGTTAGCAGTATCAGACAATTTTTCCCAGCGAAAAGAAAGCCAGGGAAAAGGTATAGCTGCAGGTCAGCAAAGACTTATTGCTGGAGATGGACTTGCACATCTGTACAACTGCTACTCTTGTCCTCTGCAAAAATACTCCGACACTGCAAAAGCTCTTATCTGTATTTGGTAAGGTGCATGGCTTTTTCATCAAAAGTGTGAGGATTTCTACAATGAAGAACTACATTACAGTTACCTGCAGCATCAGAGCTTTCCCCAAGGAGACAATATTTAAGTAAAATAGTGCAACACTATACAGCAACCCAAAGCAGTGTCATGCATGCCAATCAGCTTCCAGTTTTGTTTGAGTTTGTACGTGACTAATCGAATGCAAGCACAGGAGAGAGCGCAAAGCACCTCCTGATATGCCAAAGGAAAGCATCTGAAGAAGCCAAAGTCTAGAGATGCTCGTGGTTCCAACACATCTCTGCCAGCTGAGTGGTCACCTCAGAAAGTAAATCTATTTCTGGACTTCACAGAATCTGATTTCCAATCCTGACAGACAGACTAGAAATTAGGGTGAAGTTTCTCTTCACAGTACATGCACCACACCAAGATCGCAACTTGAGCAGCAAATTATTGATTGAACCTGTCTTTGTTGTCTCACAGTTTTCCCCAAATCACTGCCTCTACTTCAACAAGGAAAACAGCATGTAGGGCAGAGCTGACACCTAGGATGAGCAAAATGGACGGAACTTCTGGGGAGGAGAACAGGTTGCCTCTCTTTCTGCTTGTCACGCAACACCTTGGACCAAGCTCAGCAAAGTCAGAGTCACAGAAGAGCATGCATGCAAGAGCCTTAAAATGAAATGAATGTCAGCTGACTCACACTGACTATTCAAAATAACTGCTTGCTGTGGTTTGCACTCATACAGAGATGGAAGAGACATCTCAAAGGTGACCATCTGAGAGACCTCAGCCTGACTAAAAACATATGCTGCCATACAATCGACAATTCAAGCACTTCTCGTCTGCAAACTTTATCAGAGAGCCTCCATAATCTTCATTGCTACCTTCACTGAACGTGTTTGATCACAATATACGGCTTTTTGTGTCATCTTTACTGCCTTGTTTGAGCAAACATGGAGCACTCTGAAAACAACCAACCTATGATTACACATTCAAAAGAAAAGGGAGGAAAAACCGTAAATTAGCTTATTTCAATACAAAAGCATTCAGATTAATAGCAAGAAACAAGCACAAAAAGCCAGTAAATGCAAGAAGTCTAAACCATGGGCAGTCCTGCAGCAACTCAGCAATGTAAATGAATAGGACGATTTAATGAGGCCAGGTAAATAGACAGATGTCTGTCAGTGCCACCAGCAGCAAACATCATTCAGCTTCAAAAGATCTCTGAATGAGAGCAGCTACACCAATAATTAGCACCTTTTACTGTAACAGAGATGGACAGTGTGCTGCCTCAGACACGCCCTCCCCAGTATCAATCCTTGCATGGTAGTTACGTCTAGACTAATTAAATGAGCTCCACAAGCAGCACAGGTCCCCAAAGGCAGCCATTCGACCTACTGCACATTTACTAGTGATGAGACAGGTCCTCTTCCTTCCTGTCACACTAAACTGGTGATGTTCCTTTGACGCGCGGAAACAACTTTACAACCTATAAAGTCATAAAACTTTACAACTCACAAAGTTATAAAGCAGATAAGTTTATTTCGACATCGGGCGCAATGGGGATCATTCTGCCATTCGTGTGCAACTTCTAACAATAAGATATATGTTTAAATACAGTAAGGTGTTACATATTCATAATGACCCCAGGAATGCCTATACATATTCATAGCCTTTCCCCGCTTCTTATCAAAATGAGTCCCAGGTAATCATTTCCATAGTCTCCTCCTTGACCCTGCCCTGTTGCGCCTGCGCAGTGCCATCTGGTGGTTTTGAGGAGGGGTCTTTGGAGGTCTTGGGATGAAGGCTCCTTCAGTTTTGTCACAGTGAACTTTTTACCTTTGGCTCATTACGTTGAATTGACTGGAACCCAAGCTGCCAAGTCGATTGAAAACAGACTGGCGCCCCCTTTTGCTGTAAATCTTCGTTATCTTGTCTCCTCAAGTTTACAGCTAGGTGCAGTAAAACTTCTTATCTTGGCATTCAATGGGGTTCTGTTTTTCTTGACATAAGTTTACATAAAGCTCTAAACTATGCACTTATTGTGTGGCTAAGCCTTAAAGCGTTACTTCATTAGTAGGCACCCATTATATGCTGAGTTAACCCTTAAAATGTTAGCTCCTTCTATCACCTTGTTATGTGGAAAAATGGCAGCACATTTATTAGGCAGTCAGTTAATGGCCCAAAACAGTAGCAGGACTTGCTATATAGTGGTAGTCAGCATTTGAGCTACAGCTTTATACTGGGTTCAAAGTGGAAAACTGTTGACTTCTACCATTAGTCACACTGGTCATCTTAACAACAGTGTGCCCTTCATAATTCACATGTGATGATGAAAACATGTCTGTGCAGGTGTACATGCATTGTCTATGCACATGTGTATGTACACCTCTATTTGAGCATTTTAAGCTTTGTCTTGCTTGTTTGACCCTCAGGCAGACATTGTAATCAGAGAAGGCTCACAAGTAAACCAGCTGAGTGACTCCAGCCTCCCTTTGATGGGCTTGTCGTGCAAGATCTTCACGGAGTACTAGCCTCCAGTATTCTCATAATTACCTGAACTGTTTAAAAAAAAATCTTCTTTGTTAATCATTTGTTCTCAGCACCCACAGACCACTGAAGCCCAAATAATTTGCATATACCATTATCTCTGGGCAGATAAGGCATGTGCATGCAATTTCAGGTATGTGGTTTCACTTGGAACTTGTCAACCGATCGGTTCCAATTGAAATGAAGCTGTAATGGGACCCGAGGCTGCTATCTTTTGCTTTGCATGACACAATTGCCTTGATGATGCTGACAAAATACATATTTAAACAAATAACCACGTTAATACAGCTCAATTCCTGGATCTGTCATCACCTAAAATGAATTCAACACCAGCCTGCCTGAGGGAAGATACGAGGAAAGACTGCCCTCTTCAGTACACAAGCATCTCATTCCCCATATATTTGAGAGCAAAATCTACCTCTCTTAGCACACCCTGGGACATTTAGCTAATTGAAAAAAAAAAATAACAGAGCATAGTTAAAGCTGTACAAACAACGAGTTGCAAATTCCCTCTGGCAAAAAATAAGCTTTCAAATATAAATAACAAGCACCTCATTTGTGGTCCTCCTTCCAGTTCTCCCACAATTGTAAAAGGCATTATACTTCATCTATTCTGGTTGGCTTCCCTGTGCTGTTAACTGCCTGATGTCCCTCTGCACACAGGACATCAACACTATCTTACTGCTTCCCAGAAAACTGAATGCACACCTGTCATTTCCCCTTGCCTGACTTCCACTGGTCAGTTTTCCTCTTTTGCATGCATTTTCTAAATATTTAATCAATGCCCTGACACAGACTCTACATCCGGAATGAAACTGAACTCCTAGTTCACTCTGTTTGACACAAACATAAAAGAATGACAGTAGAGACTTATAAGACACTAAGTACAATGTTGAAATATATCTGGGTATTAAAAATATACTAATAGACAACAGCAAGCTTCAGTTATGCCAGACTCAAAACACTATTGCATGGCACAATCTATGACATTTGCCTTTGTCTTGAGTGCTTCATCCATGATGCTTAAGCAAGCCTTTTTTTCCTACCACAGACAGAAGGGTCAGTTAAGTAAAAGAGACTGCATTACTCTCTGAACAGCCTGAAATGCTGCAGCATGAGGAACAAACTACAGTGCTTTGCTGTAACCCTTCCACTTCAGATGCACTTCCCCACATATACGAGTTCTTCCTCTAGATCACTAACACTACATTTTCAGCTTAATTAAAACTGAAAAATCAGTAAGTAGTATTGTTTGCAGATACAGAAAACTCAAGGGAGAGTAAGATGTTTACTAGAATATCACATTCAGACATTTGCAAGCAAAACACTTAAAAAAAAATCTGTAAAACTTAAAATCATAGAATCATTTCAGTTGGAAGAGACCCTCAAGATCATTAGGTCCAACAATAATCTAACTCTAGCAGTAAACTATGTCCCTAAAAATGTCATCTATGTGTCTTTTAAACCCCTCCAGGGATGGCGACTCCACCACTTCCCTGAGCAGTCTGTTCCAATGCTTCACAACCCTTTGCATGAAGAAATTATTCCTTATATCCAATCTGAATCTTCCTTGACGCCACTTGAGGCCTTTACATGTGACATAAATGATAACATAAGCTACGTTCCTGAGACAAGTGCATCAGAGAGTAACTGAGTTGCATCGATGTGAATGTGAAGTTGCAGATAAGACCTTTGGTCAGCCAGGCCTCAGGTAAGTATGACTTGGAATGGTCTCACAGAGGAAACATCCCTCCACACTTGCCCTTCTTACACACTTGCCTTTAGAGTGGTCTTTGGTGTGACTTAGCATGGTAGTCATCATACACAAACGCCATTTTTAATGGCAATGAGCAGAACAGGTCAAAAGTAGAGTTCATGGCTAACCTTCCACCTTTCCCATCAGGCACAGCACATACTTTGCCCTCTCCTATTTGCTCCCTGAAGGCTCACACACACACACACACACACAGCAGCCCTCACGCTCCCCCGGCCAGTGGCCTCCTCCCGGGCCCTTTCCACACCACCCTCTCCACATCTGCACTTCTCCCCTCCATCGCCCCCTTTCCTTCCAAACCTTCACAGCCTAAGCAAGCGAACCTCTGACGCCACCAACCGTGGCCCTACCGCGCATGCGCCCCCACCTCCCCGCACCTGCCGCCTAGCACCTGTGCTCGCCCTTGGATCGGCGGAGCGGCTTCCCGCCCTCGGGGGGATTCTGGGTATTGTAGTCCAGCGAGAGCAGACGGGAAGCGGCGGGGGAGGAGGCAGGACTCCACTTCCCATGGTGCGCAGCGGCCACGCACAGCGGGTCCGGTGGGTGGTGGATTGGGCTACCTGCGATTGCCGGCAGGCGGCGTGTCCGGCCCCGCCGCCCGGCCCTCGGCTGTCAGGGGAGGAGGGGAAAAAAAAAGGCGGGCTTGGGCCTGCTTCATTTTAAAGGGCAAGCAGGTGACCCTGGCTGAAATGCAGGATCGGCTGTGGGAGTGCCACCGGGGCTACCTGAGAGCGAAGGGCTACCAATCGTCATGGGGGAAATGGGGATCTAGTGCTTCTGTTTGAGAGAGATGTTCTTTCTTGTGGCTAACTGCTTTTGAGAAGTCCTTTGTAACAGCTTCTTGAAAATTCTCAGTTATTCCTAGTTATGGGGGGGTCAGAGGGGTCATCAGTTAATCCTATTCAATAGCAAATCGAACATGAGCCAACAGTGTCCCTGGCAGCCGAGAGGGCCACCTGTGTCCAGGGTACATCCAGCACAGCATTGCCAGCTGGGCAAGGGAGGTGATTGTCCTGCTCTGCTCTGCACTGGTGCAGCCTCACCTGGAGCATTGCGTACAGTTCTGGGCAACACAGGATAAAAAGGATATAAAGCTACTGGAGAGTGTCCAGAAGAGGGCTATGAAGTTGGTGAAGGGTTTGGAGAGGAAGCTGCATGAGGGGTGGTTAAAACCACTTTGTTCAGCGTGGAGGAGACTGAGGGGAGACCTTATGGCGGCTACAGCTTCCTCACAAGGGGAGGAGGAGGGGCAGGTGCTGATCTCTTCTCTTTAGTAATCAATGACAGAACCCGAGGGAATGTCAGGAAGATGTGCCAGAAGAGGTTTAAGTTGGACATGAGGAAAAGGTTCTTCCCCCAGAGGGTGGTGGAGCACTAGAACAGGCTCCCTAGGGAGGTGTCACATCCCCAAGCCTGACAGTGTTCAAGAAGAGACTGGACAACGTCCTCAGACACATGGTGTGAACTGTGGGGTTGTCCTGTGCAGGGACAGGAGTTGGACTCAATGATCCTTGTGGGTCCCTTCCAACTCAGGACATTGTATGATTCTATTATTGTAATCCTTCAGCTACAGACACTTTAAGGGGAGACAGAACACAAGCACAGAACTGGCCAAAGCCATGAACAGGGGGACTGAAAGGGTCAAATGAGACCTTGGGCACTGTTCTGCTACCATGGGGAAGCATCGACCTGCCACCATCTCATCAAAGGGTGTCTCCCTTTTTCCATGGTATGAGGAACAGGGTGCATAGGCAAGGGAAAATATTTAGGTTAACTAGTAGAACTATTTAAATCTGATCTGACTTCTAAAGATGTGATAAAACTCAGCATCTGTTGAAAGACTCTTCAATGTAGTTCCCAAGTTCCTTTTCAGTTTGGGGGGGTTTCTCCAGTTCTTAGCCTTTACCTAGCTTTGTAAAAGCATAGCCAAAGCAATAATCTAGGTAGTGAGTAATTAAGCAATCAGCAACTGAGATAAAGGCAGTCACTCCTTTAACTTTCAAGTTTTATTGGATATGTACGTAAGTATATAAAATACAACCTTGTTAGCAAACTTGCACCAGTCCACCGGCCAGTTGTCTTGGGCGCCTTAGGAGCCTGGGGGTTGTCTCTAATGAATTCACATGGAGATTCATGCAAGTCTGTTTGATTGTTCTTCTGATCCTCTCTTCTTTCCAGTTACTCAATGGTGGGAATGCCTCTGCTTACTCTGATTTTCCTCCCCCAGCTGTTAAACTCCTTTATCTCTACAAGGGCTTGCTTCCTTATCTCTATTTTACTTAGGGAATCTTTAAAAAATCACACAATGACAGCTACTTTCCATTTTGAGTGAGGGAAGGGTCTGTTATGGGTTCCTTACACTAACCTTCACACATGTCAGCTACAGATTACTTATCTACAAGAGTGCCCCTAGGCAACCCCCCCAATGCTTACTGTGTTTTTAGGGGGGAAGTTAAACACCAAATAGAGTAAATCTCCTCAGCTACATTGTGGGGGACTACAGTGGGTCCATGGATTCCCTGACGGAGGGCATGGGAACAGAAATTAGCCTTGAAGATATGAAGGCCTAACCGTGAGAAAGATGGGAGTAAAGGAGTATCCAGAGTTGTTAAGGATGTATCCATGAGAGAGAAGGGAGTAGAAGAGTAACATTTCTGATAGCAAAATTAGCCAATGAGATGTTACTGCTGTAACTTGTAACCAATAGTGAAGAGACACATGAATTGGTAAAACTGTATAAAAATGCATTTGTGGCAATAAATGGCATCTACTAGTTTCATCCTGGAAGAACTTGGTCTATGTCGTTTGTCCCTCTCAACCACAACATATGGTGACCCCGACGTGATCCTGTATGAAGAAGGATCTCACATGAAGAAGAGACAGCGGAGAAGCTGTGACAGCCAAAGACGAGCCCAGTACTGCTGATAGAGCAGCAGAGGGGAGCTGCCAAAGATCCAGATCCTTGAAAAGACACCACGCCAAGAGTTGGTGAGCTACCAGGAACGGGGGGAGTGGAACTTATCTAAAGAAGAGGGTATTATATTATCTGCATGGAAGTTGCTTCTGAAGAAGCAGGGTATTAGGCTTCTGGAATTGACTTTACAAAGGACTATGTTACTACGGGGCAAAGCACTACTGAAAGATCCAAAGAAACAATTGAACTGTTAAGAACATGGCACTTGTTGCTAGAGACTTTGAGAGGATTAAAAGAGCAATGGGAACACGCAGAGACAGCGGAGGGGGATGGCTTCCCTGAGCTAGATTTGGAAAAAAAAAAAAGGCACTGTTCCAAACCCCAAACCCCCCCTGTTACTAATGATTCTCCAGCACCATTCAAGTCCAAGCTATCTGATGACTTGGATGAAGATGAGGGTTTGCAGCATATTCTTGAAAAGTTAAAAGGCGTATGTGTACGAGTTGCCCCGAGATCAGATAAAAACCATGAAAGACTCAAAGCAAAATTAGACCTATGCAATGTAACAGCTATGGATCATTTCAGACGAAAGGATGGGGACTCGTTGAAAGGGGCAGGTACCCCCCAATTCTTGGAAGAGATGCTAATTGGCATACCACAGCTACAGGCATGAGAAGTTTCTGAAATCCTGAGGCAGTCAAAAGACCTCGCGTATCAAGCTATGATAAAGGTGCCTGAAATCGACAAAGCAGCCAAATCATTTGCAACTACTAATCAGGGTCCCAATGAGAATTACATGCAATTTATTGATCATCTTCAAGAGGCCATCAATAAGCAGGTTGAAAACTTAGAAGCTAAGGAAGCACTAGTGTTGAAATTAGCAGTAGAGAATGCTAATGTTTGCTATCAACATGTTTTCTGCAAGTTTTACAGTACATATTACGTGTTTCTGTGTATTGCCTCTCTGAAAATCAAGCAGCTTGTCAGAAATGTGAGTTAATTGTTTTACTGGTTGTTGTTAGAATTGTTTCTTTGTGGTATAAGTGCGGTGTAAAACCTTCTCCCCACTTTTCCCACTCACGCTGTCAGCAGCCCTGTGCTTTCCCCGCCCCCCTCCCTCCCTCCCTCCCTCCCTCCCTCCCTCCCTCTTCTCATGGTTTTTACTTACAAGATGGGGTCAGAAACAACTGTTTTCAGTTGTGTTCCTAAGAAATCAGTATTGGGAGGTGTTTTAAAACATAGGAAAGCACTTGGAAATATGAGGAAGGAAGATCTTGTGAAATGTTATGATCTATGGTGGCTGCTGTTTAAGTTAGGTGAATGGGAAAAGTGGCCAGAGGATAGAACCTTGAAGTATAATGCTTTGTTGCAATTAATGTTGTTTTTTAAGGTGAGTAGAGCAGGACAAAATAAATCTCTACCAGAGATCAATAGATCATTATGACAGCTTTACAGGTGGAATGGTTTGAACTTCAACAAGCTGAGAGAGAGTTAACTGATAACACACAGGTCACAGTAAACTTGCTGAAGTCTGCAAGGTGCTTTTCTCATTAACCTGTTTTCTTTGTGGGTATCTATTTAAGCATGTTACAGTTTTAGGAGGTCTTTGTTGTGTGGTACGGTGATTTCACAGACTGTTAAATAATGAGAATGAGACTCAAAATGTGCGTTTTGTGATAATACAGAAGATCATGAGTAATTTAGTTCTTTACTGCGTGAATGTGATGGTAAAACTTTGTGTGTGTAGTAGCTGTTATTTTTCTTTCTAGCATGCTAGCTTTATTCTGGCATTCAGACTTGTGCAACTCTGTGATAGGCTGTGTCTCATCTCGATGTGCTGGATTTGGCTTTTTTGTATGCACACCAAGTAAAGAATCCTGTTTTTGGGATACAGTTGTAACGCACCAGATGAGACACTGATAAAAGCCTTGCCCGGTCCAGCTTGCTGCGGCGGCGGGGGGGTGGGTGCCGATGGGGCTCCAGCGCGCACTGACCTGTTTTGTCAGGGAAATCCAAGCGGTGCCTCCACCCAGCTGAGCAGTAAGCAGCTCAAAGGTGCAATGCAAAAACTGAGAGATTGTCTTGAATAAGTGTAACTGTGATCCATCTGCGTATTTGAACTTGGTATTTGGTTTTCATATCTGAGCTCAGTATTTTAATTTGCATATATATGTATTTGGTACCAAAATAATTTTGTTTGGGTGATAATTACAAAATGGGAACTGGTTCCGCTGCGAAAATACCACCTTAGGATGCATCCTTACATGTTAGAGTAACTTTTGGGGAAATATTCTGAAAAAAAGAAAACTTGAAATGATACTGTACTCAAATGTGGCTTAAATATGGAATTCTGGGTTTTAGTGCTGTATTGCAATTAATGTGGTTTTGCAGAACTTTGGAAAAAATTGGGTGAAGTATGGTACTGCAAGTTAATTTGCTAATTTTGAGACCAGAAAATAATTTAAATTGTTAAATTCTGATTCGCATTGAAAAAAGAAAAAAAATTTTAAAAAAGGAAAAAAAAAGAAAAAAAAGGGAAAAAAACCCCACCACCAACAAAAAAACCCACAAACAAACCCTAAGTGCTATGATGAATGTGAACTTGGTATTGTATGCAGTTGTATTTAAAAGTTGCTGGAATGTGAACTGATTTGGATCTAGGAAAATTGAATAATGGATTGATGTTTAATATGCTGGTTTTTGACATCTGTAAATTTCCAAAGGTAAATGGGGCTAAGGAATGTGGCTATTGCTGGGCTACTTGGAATTGCATGTGGAGTGTATTGTGGTTGGAATGAAATGGGAAAACAAAAAGGCAAAATATCCCAGGCCTGTGTTGGAGGTGCCAGATAAACTCAGCTCATTGTAACTGACGAGTTTGCCAGAGCCTCCTACTTCATACCAGTGATTACGCCAGCTGCATGGCCTTGATCCATCTGAACTGCAGCAAGAAGAGAGAGGAAAAAAAAAAAAAAGGAAAAACTTGGTTGCCCGCTGTTAAGTGGAGAAAGGGGGGCTTTACTCCCCCCGCTCTGTCTTTTTTTTTCTCTGGAGTATTGTCATCCATCCTTGTTGTGGCGCTGTGTTGCTTCTCAGCTTTGAATCAGGGGTTGTTGGTGCTGTTTCTTTTTGCTTCCGTCTTGTTTCCTAGGTTTTGGCACATCTGGGGAGAGAGCTCATAATTTTACCTCCTTGCTGAAGTCAGTCTTTTCACACTGGTCAGCTTTTGGGGTCAGAGTGCTCAGTGCTTCTCTGAGTCAGACTGGTACTGATTTGGGTGTGGAGTGGAGTCAGGTTGGTTTGATGTGGAGTTCGAACTGATGTGTTTTCATGCTGGGCTGGACGTCTTGCCAACTCAGATGGGGGCGAGAGGGAGGTTTTATTCCCCCCCGTGCCCCTCCCCCAAGCAATGTTACTGTTAGAGACCTGTAATACTGCATGAAGGAGTCTGAGGGTGAAATTTAAAGGCATCACCAGTGGATCCATAGCTCTAATGAAGCTGGGAAATGAAACCTTTTTTTTTTTTAATAGACTTATTCTGTGGTAACTGGTTGTAAGAGACTTCTTAGTAAATTCACCATGCTAGTTTTTGAGGTCATGGGAGAGAACGAAAGAAAGGCCGTTTTTTGAGACCAATGGAATGCCAAATTTGGAACAAAGTTTTAATACATGAATTCTTGTATTTGCCAGAAAGTCCTATACCTCTCTTGGGTCAAGATTTGTTAAGTAAATTGTAAGCTCAAATAATGTTTTCTGAGAATTCTGTTTAGTTGCATGTCTTACAAGAAGCTGCTTGGATGGTGCAGATCTGCTTGCTGCAAGTGAGAAATCTCCAAGGAAATTTTGAATGCTGTATTTCCACTAGTATTAACAGCCAATGTCTCAATAAAGCAAACACTACACTGATAGATCTGAAACAGGACTTCGATCTGGTAAGGGAAAACAATATCCAATAAATATGACAACAAAAATGGAGTTAGAGATTTTGAGGAATAAATTTATGACAACCTTACAGGCTGACTGCATTCAATTGGACTTGCAGATTTGCCTGTTTATAGCTACAACATAGAAAAAACCTGTGGCTATTGTGAGACAGTATGATGAGCATGCTAATAGACTGATATACCGATTGTTACTCTGATCAAGAAAAGCAGGGAATGAATTTAAGTCTCAATAGGCCATGATCCTTTTGTCATATATGTACCATTTGTGAAATTTAATTTTGATTTTTTTATTTGCAATCTCTGTCTTTGTAAATTGCATTAGCTGATTTTCTTAACAGCACAGCTTTTGGCATGCATAAATGTAAAATGTAAATTGCTGCAGAACCTGCAAGTCTTTAACATCAGGTCACAGACCATACTTGTATTTGATCTGATCCTACATACTTGCACAGTTATTGCTGATGGTTCTGGGAAGTCTCATAAAGCTGTAGTGGTCTGGCGTGAAGATAACAATTGGCATCATTCTGTAAAAATTCTTGAAGTTTCAACCCAGTTAGCAGAACTTGGCACAGCTTTACATTGCTTAGAGCTTTTTAGGGAGGAACCTCTGGATTTGGTTTGTGGTTCTGAGTGCGTAGTCAAGGTCCAACGCATGTATCTGATTCTGAACTGGTTTTTTTTTGTTTTGGTTTTTTTTTTTTCTTTTTTAAAAACAAAAAGGGGGGAGAAGTAGGGAAAACACCACAAAACCAATCATCACAAGCATTGTATGTGATGAATCACTTATATCTAAGTGGTGCAGCCCACATTTGCCCTGTGATGAAACACTTTGCACATATGACCCAAAAACACGCTAAATCAGAAAGAACCTACATTAGTTATAGTCAAATCACTAGTTAATGGTCAATGGAAAAGGCCACATCAATTGATAACCTGGGGGAGAGGCTACGCTTGTGTCCTTACAGATCAAGGGCCGCAATGGTTGCTGGCACAAAATGTGAAACCTGTGTTATCTTCCTGACAATAATTGCTGCAGCTGCTGTGTTTTGGATGCCTGCACAGACAAAGACTAACATGTGTATTACTTTAGCCAACATGACTGACCAGGACTCCATATGCCTAGCTATGGCATCTCCAGAAAACCCATTCCACACATGCTTGGTTGGCATCTTCCTTGATGACTACAGCAGCATCACACGACTGTTTCAAAATAGTGGTTGGTGCAAAGCCATTGCAACAAACTGTAATAATACCAACATGGCACTTTGGATTAATTGCCTTCCGGAAGCAGATATTCAACCACAGGAACTGGAATTGCTGGCATCTATGCCCATGGATGCTTGTATCCAGCTGGTTTGTGAAAAGTGTCAGAACAATATACAAGAACATGAATGGATAAAACTGCAAAATATTAATGCTACCCTTGGTGACTATAGAAATGAAACTTGATGGTGTAATGCCTTGCAGAAGAATCCAAGGGATGTAATCGATAATGTGGGATAGCAACCCCAAAACCTCCTGTATGGTGTATTCTTTATTTGTGGAGACAGAGCCTGGCCAGGAATTCCTTCTAATGCTGTTGGAGGACTGTGTATTTTGGAACTATTAACTCTCTTAATGCCCAATGTATCTATGATAATAGATCACAGAACAACAAGACGAGAAAAACACTTTTTGCATGTATATGAGTACAAATGTGATGATAATGTAGATTTTTGGGGATCAGGGTTAAGGGTTTTAGGATCTCTTGTATCTGGTGTTGGCACAGCTAAAGCTTTAAATACTTCATAAAAATTAGGATGCTGGCTAGTTAAGCAAACTAACAGAACTTCTAAGGCTTTAAGTGGACTTTTGTTACATGTAGATTCTGTAAGACGTGCCACACGGCAGAGTAGAGCCGTGATAGACTTTTTGTTATTAGCTCAAGGACATGGGTGTGAAGATTTTGATGGGATTCGTTAAATAAATTGCTTAGTGGTTGGGGGGTTTTTAGGATGGTTGTTACCAGTAGTGAAAACTGGACTGACTGTTTTGATGATTGTTGTGGTTGTGTTACTAATGTTGCCATGCGTGATTTCTCTGCTGCAAAGGGCCCTGCAATGGACAATGAAGGCAATTTTTTTAGCACAAAAACAAAAAGGGGGAATTGTGGGGGACTACAGTGGGTCCGTGGATTCCCTGACGGAGGGCATGGGAACAGAAATTAGCCTTGAAGATATGAAGGCCTACCCGTGAGTAAGATCGGCGTAAAGGAGTATCCAGAGATGTTACGGATGTACCCATGAGAGAGAAGGGAGTAGAAGAGTAACATTGCTGATAGCAAAATTAGCCAATGAGATGTTACTGCTGTAACTTGTAACCAATAGTGAAGAGACACATGAATTGGTAAAACTGTATAAAAATGCATTTGTGGCAATAAATGGCACCTACTACTTTCATCCTGGAAGAACTTGGTCTATGTCGTTTGTCCCTCTCAACCACGACGCTACATGTTACCAGCCAAAGTAAGTGGTGAATCAGATGCACAAACATTAACTTTGATTTTGTGTCTCGTATGTAATTGGCCAAACACATTAAGGTTGATTCCTTCAAAAAGGGAGTATCATCATTTGTAAACAAAATAACGCATTAAAACCAGCAGATCCATGGATGTGCGCCCATTTTTTAAATTATTATTTCTATTTGGAAAAATCTGTAATTTATCCAGCCTGGATAAGCTTGAATCAAACCTAGCAATAAGTTTGTGGCAATGAAGGGTTGCTATTCCTGTGCTGCCCTGATCATGTGTTTGTAATAGCTCTGATGGCGGTTTTGGTCCTCGTCAGTCACAGGAATGCTTGAGTCTCCTGGCAGGAAGCTCAGTTCTTCCTGCATCCATTTTTAAGGCTGCTAACAGTTTTGATTCAATGCAAGAAGCTTGAAGCAGCATTTACTACCGAGATACAATACGAATACCTTAAGCCTGAATCCTCCCAGAGTACTGTCATGTATTGTAGTATGAATAATGCATATCCCTGAAACACAATTTGCCCTGGACTACTAAAAAATGGAACATGACATGGTGATGCTTCTAAGCTGTTTGGCAGTTTGCTTGTTCACTTGTGTTTTTTTTCCGTAACCGCATGTCTAGATTGGGGCAGCTGCATTTTAGCATTGATATAGCAACTGCTTCCTTTCCACTTTTTTAATCAATCTAGTGGTAGTTTGCTTCCTGACATTTTTTCCCTGAAGTATAATGGAAACAAGAAGATGCTCAGAACCCAACTGGACATGGTCCCAGGCAGCCTGCTCTGGCTGACCCTGCTTGAGCAGGGGGTTGGACCAGATAATCTCCAGGGGTGCATTCCAAGCTCAACCACTCTGTGATTCTGTAATTCCCCTATCAGAAACTATTGGGGGATGGGGGGGAAGCTTTAATGCTTCAAATCCAAACCAACAGATGTTGTTATCTTCTTGGAAAGCGCTGCACTTAACTTTTTGCAGTGTCAACAAGCAATCTTACCTAGGCTCTGGAAAACTGCGTGTGTTTGCTGAAATGTTTGGAATAGTGTTTCCTGTGAAATGGTGTTGAAAAAGAGTAAGACAGCAAACAGCTCTTGTTGTTTACTTCGCTTTTAGCAGCTGTGGAGAGTGATGGTGCTCTACATACGAGTGATTAATATATTACTCCACACTGAAAGCTCTTTCAGTGCAGGTGAAAATGGTTGATCAATACGTAAGTTTAACAAACCATATTCAGTGGGCAGCCAAAATGCTTCAAATGTCTTTAGTAAACTTCCTTCTATTCAGGTGGCAGTTTTGCTGAGTGTAAATGAATTGCGATAAGGCTGTTGAGCAGGTGTGGCATTCAGTTTGGCACTACAATAGCAAGAAAATGGTGCACCTAAAGGTTAGTTAGAGCTTACTGCAACATGGAAAAACAGTTATTCCCATGTGTAGTACTTCTCCTTATCTGTCATTCTCACCAGGGCTTTTTCACTGCTATTCTCTGATGACCACTTCATCCAACATGGGGGTTTGGTTATTTCAACTACTCAAGCATCATGGGCTTTTTTGAAGACAAAATACTTTTAACACTAAAAGCGTAGTACCTTTTAAGATGATACATCAGCTTTGTCAAAACAAGAAAAGGAAAGGGGACTTCCACATCATTAGCCAGCTGAAGTTCGAAATCATCAAACAGTGAAATTGCTCTGAAGTAATAAAAAGTTGAACCAAGGCTTGACGTGGTGGTATTTCTGAACTAATACAGCTCTTTTGAAATGCAGTAACTTTTCTGAGGGCATCTCTCTAGATTCAGGCAGTTGTATTTTAATAGTAATCTCCCTTATGAAGAAAGGCTGAGGGAGCTGGGGCTCTTTAGTTTGGAGAAGAGGAGACTGAGGGGTGACCTTATTAATGTTTATAAATATATAAAGGGTGAGTGCTATGAGGATGGAGTCAGGCTCTTCTCAGTGGCAAACAATGATAGGACAAGGGGCAATGGGATCAAGCTGGAACACAAGAGGTTCCACTTAAATTTGAGAAAGAACTTCTTCTCAGTGAGGGTAACAGAGCACTGGAACAGGCTACCCAGGGAGGTTGTGGAGTCTCCTTCCCTGGAGACATTCAAAGCCCGCCTGGACACATTCCTGTGCGACCTCACCTAGGCGTTCCTGCTCCAGCAGGGGGATTGGACTAGATGATCTTTTGAGGTCCCTTCCAATCCCAAACATACTGTGATACTGTGATACTGTGAAAAGCTGGGTTACCATTTTTATCCACCTGGAGACACTTTGCTTCTTTCCCTTTTCCTTGAAATATGGTTGCATTACAAAATTTGCACACTTTATTGCTTTATGCATTTTTAAGACAGCCAAAACCTTTTTGGAAGATTTCTCCCAACTTAACAACTTTTAATTATTGAATTGTTTGCAAGACGTTGCATGTACGTTAACCCATAATTGCCCACATCTTGGTCACAGAAGTGTTGATTGGAATAGATGTCTGGAGTCCAACCTCCTGCTCAAAGCAGAACTATCACTAGCACCAGATCAGCTTTGTGTAGCCACATTTCAAAAATCTCCAAGGATGGCGATCCAGCAACCAGGATTAATTTTCTGTTTCATTCTTTTGCATACATTTGTATCTTGATTGTGAAAATATTGATCTCCAACCCCCCTCACTTCTATGCAAATGTGCTGTATGCTACAAGCAAGGCAAGGATACAGCAACAGGCTTGTCAGTTGTCCTGCTTTGTAAATTGATGTGGCTATGTTTTCCCTTTCTATTTAATTATTCCCATCTTATTTTGTTGATGACCATTTCTCCATCTGTCCACAGACAGTGAAATTACAGACTGCAAGTCTAATAAACCCCTATCAGTCATCACTTCTCCAGCAGAAAGTCTTTAATGCAAATTGATGCCTCTGCCTTAACAAATAAAGCCTCTACATGACAAAACTGAACCACATTCATTTCTCTCATTGCAATTCTCATACAGTTTAGGGCACACAGTCACTAAGGTTTGTGACTAATTCACATTGCTAACAGTAGCTTGAAATAGAAAGGGAATCAGGAGGCTTTGGGAGTATTTTTCACTTTGTTAGTAGGAAACATTTCCAGATTCCTGCAAAATCACTCCTTTCTTTGCCCTCATCTGAGTCCTCATCTCACGGCCAACCTGTTTTGTACTGCTGCTAGGCACATACAACATATTTGGGTGTTTTAGCTCCTAGAAAGGCTGGGTAATTTTCTGTATTTTCACCATGGAGCAAGAGGTGGCTTGAAAAAGCAATGTATTTATCAGTTGGGATAGAGGGGCCGAAGTGAAAAGCTGCTTTTTATGGCCAGACAGCACATCTGCTGTCTCCTGCCTGTAGCCACAGGGCGGCTTCCTCCGTGTTCAAACCCAGTCCTGGTCCCCTGGTAAGGTGGCAGGGAAAACCAAATGTCACCACGGCCAGAAAACAGCAAACACCCGGGTCAATAGGGCAAGAAAAGCTGTGATCTCACAGATAGCTGGTCCTTGTCAGGCTTGAGGTGCAGCCCTCCCAAATCAGAACGAACACCCCATGCCACACATGAAGGCAGACAGCTGCGATCATGCTAAAGGCCTGTGCCACGGTGTGTGTGTCAAAGTGGAATGGCCTGGTTTATACTGGTGGGCAGTAACATGGGGACTGCTCTAAGTGCTTCGAATTGCCCGAGGAAAGGGCTGGCTACTGCACTCCAGCACAGCAGCTCTCCAGCACCAGGAGTTGTGTTCCAGTGCCCTCCAGGCATGGGCTTAAGTTCAGAACTGCAGAGGCCTAGGTTAACCCTATCCTATGTCACCTACTGCGTAGGTAGAGCTTCCTCTCATAAATGAGGGATTAACTCATTTATTCACCTGAGCTCCCAGGTTTCCTACCTGATTTCATGAAAACGTGTAATCGTTGACCTTCTTCCCTCTGAGTTACATAGAGTAAATTAATGGAGAACAGGCACCATGTTGTAAAACCATGTGTACATTTCTTTGCCTCAAGGAAACTCCAAATGAGACAATAATTTCAGAAAAAAAAAAAACGTGACTTCCCATCTCCTCTTCCACCTTGCATGGCATGGTGTCCTCACAAGGAGCTGCTGTGTGTTGTTGTGTGTCCCATTTTCTACCACAGACAAGCATTACGCACCCCATGTCAGCTGCTTCCCTTCTGCCCTGAAGTTAAGCTTGATAGTTTGATGTCAAAGCTGCACTAAGGTAAAGCACTTCAGCAAAGCACTTTAGCTAAGGGAAAGCACTTTTAGGAGGTTGTATAACAGCATGGAGGAGGAGGCTGTAGCATGCAGGGGGCTGGTCTCTTCTCTCAAGTAACAAGTGATAGGATGAGAGGAAATGGCCTCAAGTTTTGCGAGAGGAGATTCAGATTGGATATTGGGAAACATTTCTTCACAGAAAGTGTTGTCAGGCATTGGAACAGGCTGCCCAGGGAAATGATGGAGTCACCAGACCTGGAGGTATTCAAAACATGTATTAGATGAGGTCCTTAGGGACACGGTTTTGTGCCAGAGTTAGGTTATGGTTGGACTAAATGATTTTGGGGGTCTCTTCCAAACAAAATGATTCTATGATTTTATGAAATATCTATCTCTGCATATGGGCCATAAAACAACAGGGCTGTTTCCAAACCCTGGGCTAGGCAAGCACCTGCCTCTGGGCACCAGCCCGCTGAGAGGTGCTGGATTTACGGCTCCGCAGCAGCTAAAAACGCGAACAATCCAGTCCCCCTCCCGCTAGACCCCGCCAAGCAGCCCCCCGCGGTGCGCTTCCCGGGACAGACAGGCGCAGGGTTCCGAGCCGTAAGGCGCAGGGCGGCGCAGCTTCCCCCGCAGGGAGCGGATCCGGGCGGCGCTGCGGGATGCCCCAGCCACTGCATGGTCGCCCCGCAGGCCCGGCCCGAACTCCGGCTCCGCTCCCGGCACCTCCCGCTCCGCCCAGGAAGCGCCCTTTGCCCGCGGAGCAGGAAGCAGCTGCCGGCGCGCAGCGGGGCGGGCGCCGTGCGGGAGCGGGCGCCCTGCAGGTAGGCACGGAGCGGCACGGCGGGGCCGGGCCGGGCCTCCCGCAGCCGCTCGGCTGGGGGACAGGGCGGCAGCGAGGGGCAGGGCCCGGGAGCGCCCGCGCGGGTCTGTGCTGGCTCTCGGAGGAGGCCAATGGCACCGACAGCCGGGCTTTAAACCCCTGTCAGAGCCTTTGTCTGTCGGCCCTGTGGTGGAAGGAGCTACCCGGAGGAGAAGAAAAAATGCAGCTCGGGGGACGGGAGCTTGCCTCTCTTACGGACCCTACCCCGCTGTAGTTGCCATCCTTGTCTGCTTGAATCCCTCACCTGTAACGCAGTTCCCCCATTTCCATCCCTTTTCACCTGCCACAGAGCAAACGCGTGTCTTCCCCCGTTCTCCACCCAGTGTGCATTCGCTGTTGCAAACGGGCAGCTTTGCACCCCTGCCTTTGCTCCGTGGGAAATCCTCGTTCCCAAAAACCACACCGTACTTGTCCCCTCCCACACAGCCCCCTGCCTTCGGGTGCTCTGGCCCTGCACTCCGCAGTGGCACTCCCGTTCCACATCCTGTATGTGGCTGCCAGTGCCCCCCAGCATCCCTAGCTGGGCATGGAGCTGGGCAGGAGGGCAGTCACTGGCAAGTGCTGTAATTTATAAACAAATCTGATGGTGCAGGGGAAGGTGGCTCTGTTCACACCCCAGGGAAATGTGTGCAGATGTGTAATGAACTGTGTTCTGTCATGAAAATGTCTTTGTCTTTTGATTTAACTGCAAACGTTATCTGTCGCAGATAATCACAGAATCATGGAATACCAGCTTGGAAGGGACCTCAAGGATCATCTGGTCCAGCCTTTCTTGGCAAAAGCACAGCCTAGACAAGATGGCCCAGCACCTTGTCTTGCTTAATCTTAAAAGTGTCCAATGTTGGGGAATCCACCACTTCCCTGGGGAGATTAATTCCAATGGCTGACTGTTCTCCTAATTAAAATTTGCCCTCTTGTGTTTGGGGGGAGGAAGATTTGAACATCTTCTGAATTGCAGGTTTGTGCTGTTGTGCCTGACATGATTGTATGGACCATGCTTAGCTTCTGACAGCGCTTCGAGAGCAGGCTGCAGGATCCCAAGGAGCCCACAAAGCTGAAACTATGACACTGTGCACTAGGATGGGTCCCATAACCTCCACAGCTTGGTACAACCACAGGAAAAATACAGACCTGAATGGCTAGAAGAGAAAATAAGTAGCTATTTGCAAATAGCTAAGGTAAAGAACATAAATTGGAGGACCCAGGTACAGAATCTACGTATGCTATCACAACACTAAAGCCAGGGCCCCAGGAACAGTATGTTGTTTTTGCAAAGCTCCTGCTGGAGGTCCAGATTAGATGCCCTTCATATCTTGCTTTACTAAAGCTGTGGATGTTGCCTACAGTAATGCCACGCACCCACGGGTGTTCTTCTTGCTTTGGTTTCCGCATTCAAGCAGTAATTCAATATGCCCAAGGACATGCTTCTTCCAGTAACAGATTAAATCCCTGAAGGAATGTGCCCTCTGTTGATGAGGTTTGTCCTCTCCTTTCACAGAGACGTGATTGTGATTACAGAAAGGGAAGAAACTCTTTCCTTAGTCCATAATAGGCTGTTAACTGTGTAAAGGCTGTCCGCTTTCTGCTGAGCTGCCATAGCAAACCTGTCAGTGGCACCCCAAGCTAGGAAATTTTTGCAGAGTCAGAACAGAACTCTTCCTTCTACCTTGTCCGCTTGCTTAGATGTTTCCCCAGCTGGTAACTGTTGGACATTTGTCAGATGCTGGTACCACTTCTGAAATGCTGAGGGATTTGCTCCTCCGAAGTTCCTGTTGACAGCTTTCAGAGGGAAACCCTGGTGTTTGTGGTCAGCTGCCTGGGGAAAGGTGTCTGTGTGGACAGGGTTTTGACTCCTTCTACTCTGGAGTGCAGGTGGGCCATCTGGTACATGTTGCAGCGTGTAAATAGCTTGGTCAGCTTGTACTGCCAGACTGTTGCAGCAGAAATTCTTGGTAGTGAAATAGTCCTGAGAGCTGTAGGGCTGCAGAAGGCAACCTCTCTCTGTATATTGGCTCGGAACTGCCAGAAATGATGCATCTGCAAGGGTGGTCCACTTCAGCATTCAGCAAATATTTAAAGTAGGGACTCATCAATTACCTTTTTAAGGCTTTTATTTTTCTTGTCACGGTTCTGCACTTAAAGATTGCAGTCTTACTTTTCTGCTTGCTCCCTTTCTTTCTGTCCAGCTTTACCATCTAGAATCAAAGACTTCAAGACTGGCGGTTTTATAATCACTGCAAACCGAGATCCAAAACTTTTCCCTTCATCTGAGTTATCTCCTTGATTCTGACCTATCTAATCTCCTATTATCCATTACCTTCCATTAAATAGTTGTTGTTGATGGATGAGTGGTCCAGGACCAGGCACCCATCAGTTTACAGTGTTTGTTTGCACCAGCGCCCATCTATCCAGTTAGCCAATTCCATCTGGAGCTTGAGTAGTTGTAGTTTTGAAGTGATGCAAACTAGTATTAAGTAACTATAAAGATTAAAAAGAGGGGAAAAAGTAGTGTCTTAAATGCTTTAAAATTATTCCCGTAAGTGATCTCAGCTTTACATACTATGCATGTCAGTCTCTGGTCCTAGATTCATCCATGTGGTGTCCTTTCCCTGTCATCTTTGATTCTTACTTTTTGCAATAAAGTGGGATTTTTCTTACCATTGTATTTTCTCTGTTCTGCATTTTTTCTGCAGCAACTGCTAATCCCTGCCCTCTTGATGCTAGCTGCTGTTGTCTACTGTTTGGCTGGTTTCAGCCTTAAAATAGTAAATACTAAAGGAAAAAAAATCTCATCTTTGGTGCTGATGGCATTTCTAAGAACACCCTGCTCAATAGTTGTATTTATGGCAGTTGTTGGAGCTCAGTAGGGATGCCAGGCTGGGGACTAACAGAATCCAGCTGGAGTGGGCAAGACATCAAATTGCCTGGTTTATTGTTTTTAGTTGCCTCAGCCTGAGGGTCTTGGAGGAGAAAGAAGAGATGAGGTAGCAAGTAGGTTCTGGTGACTAAAGAGTCATTTTTCATTTAAAATAATATTAAGAGAGTAACCAGTCTTTTGGCTGTCATTATTAAAGAAATATAAGTATGGCTGGGTTTTGCTCTCTGCTTATACCTATTTATATTATTGTTGTCAGCCAGTTCTCAGTCTAGCACATCTGGTGTATGTTGTAATATATATTGCTTATCAGAAGAGGGGCAACCTTGAATCTCCTTTAAGGAAAGTATCTGGCACCAGATACCTCAGTAGTGCACAGGATGTCCATAAATGTTTGTTGCTTGGTTGAATGCATTCTTTTATGTAGCCACTCTGCTTGTGGTAGATTTTAAGACATATGACACGCTCTTGCTGAATATTCAACTAAGATTACTTCTGTTTGCTTTTGTAAGGATTCCTGATTCCTGAACCTGGCATAACTGCCCAGATGGACCAAGGAGAAGAACAAGATCATGAGGCCTTGGAGGAAACACACACAGGTGAGGAATAAGTTTATAAACGTAGAGCAAGCAAAATGCTTTTTGAGCTGCCTCAGTGTTATTTAAGACACTTCGTTTCATGCAGCTCATATTGAGAAATGCTCTTTCCCCTTCAGGGCAGGCAGACAGCCTGCCTTTGTCAGCCTGCTGTTGGAAGTATGTATTTGAAGACAGAATATTAAGAAGACAAAATATGAAGATTTCTTGGTGTCAAGGACACACTGTAGCATTACCCTTGGCTCTGCTGTTCATGGCACATCTGTTCTGGGTTGGATGACGAGGCCATACAGCCTGTCCTGCAGCTAGGTTTCCATTTGCTCCCAGACTTCCCTTTACTGCTTCTCCTACATGGTACAGACCAGGCTTCCTAGGAAAACAGTTTGCCTGTTCTCTGCTGTGCTGCTTCCCAGTAAGAATCACAGCTAGAGTCATGTCTTTTTTTCCAGGTAGTGAGCTAGGTTCACTTCCAGATCACCCTGCAAGTGTGGATCAGCTGGACATGTTGGCAGCAGGGTCCAGAGGAGGAGAGGAGCAGCTGGGGGACAGCCATGGAAGCCAGCGCAGTTCCTCAGAGGCTCAGCGAGGTGGCTGTGAAGGGGAAGCGGTGGCTAAGCTGTCTTGCTCTGGTATCAGCCTGGTGAAAAGACAGGAGAGAAGGGTGGCCACAGCCTCACGGCGAGCCCCTCGTGCAGAGCGGCCCACCATCTGCTCAGAGTGTGGCAAGGGCTTCAGTCGAAGCATCCACCTCATCCAGCACCAGCGAATGCACACCGGGGAGCGCCCGTTCCTGTGCGGGGACTGTGGCAAGGGCTTCAGCCAGAGCTCCCATCTCATCCAGCACCGGCGGATCCACACGGGCCAGAAACCCTACACCTGTGCCGAGTGTGGGAAGAGCTTCAGCCAGAGCTCCAACCTCCTCAAGCACCAGCGCATCCACACCGGGCTCAAACCCTACATGTGCAGCGAGTGCGGGAAGATCTTCAGCGACAGCTCCACCTGCATCAAACACCAGCGTATGCACACAGGCGAGCGGCCCTACAAGTGCCCAGCCTGTGGGAAAAGCTTCAGCCAACACTCTCACCTCCTTCAGCACCAGCGAGCCCACGACGGCGTCCGGCCTTACACTTGCGGGCAGTGTGGCAAACGTTTTGGGCAGAGCTCTGACCTCATTAACCACGCTCGAACCCACACTGGTGAGAAGCCTTACAAATGCAGCCAGTGTGGCCGGGGCTTCAGCGGCAACTCCAACCTCATCAAGCACATCCGCATCCACACTGGGGAGCAACCCTACCGCTGCACCCAGTGTGGGGAGAGCTTCCGCTTCCAGCCCCAGCTGGTTCGCCACCAGAAGCACCATACAGAGTAGCTGGCAGAGTGGAGAAGACCACATGGACCATAAGCAGCTACCTGGTGCTGGGAAGACACACATCTGCTCCCTGGGCACCTCATACGGGGTATTAATTTTGGGGGAGGGAGCCCTCAGGGCCTGTCCCGTTCTGGGTAAATCTGTTAGTCAGCATTGCTCTGCTCAAGCAGAGTGGGAGGCTACTGCCAAACAAACTACTGCGTGTTCACTGCCATGCGGTGGTTGTTCTGAGCCCCTCTTTTGAGGATGGGGAAAACAAAGGTGCTTACAGTACGGTACGTTCAAGGCCAGAGAGGAGATCATAAAAATGTTCAAAGGATCAGTGCCTTTTTCGGTTATTTCTAGTGGGGAGTGATTTTTATCCCAGTAAAAACCAGCTACAATCTGTACCTGTTTTTTGTACAAGCTACTTGTACATCCCACAGCCTGGGATGATCGCTCCGCTTGGAATCCACATCTTCCTTTTGCCATTATTCTCGGGTTTAGGTAGGGTCAGCATCTATTTATTTTAAAACCCCACAACACTTTGCTGGGTGCCTCTGTGTACACGTTGTGGGCCCAGCTGATGCTCTGTTGGGGCCACATCTATGGAACTGTATTCTTGCTGGGTTGTATGGTTGTTAAATTGGCAGTTCTACAAATTATGCTGCCATTGGACAGCTTAGTCCTCAGCAGTAATTAAGTAAATTAACATCCTAATAGATATTCTCTCAGATTCTTGTTTAGGTACTTTTGTGGGTGGCACTTTATGAATGTTTTTATAAGACTTTTAAAAGCATTTAGGATGACTTTTTAAATTGTAATCTTCTAATTGTATGTTAATGAAGATAAAGAGGTTGTTGTTTGAAAAATAAGCTATGTCAAACTTTGATTTTATATTAAATGTTAAACATTTTTTCTTGCATAAAACTTCTTAACTTAAATGCTGTGATTTTGAGTTGATGATTATGACGAGGTAATTATGACCGATTTCTAGAATTTCTGTAATATTTTTGGTTTTGACATCTTTAATAATGGCTTTCTAAGGAATATGGGGGAGTCAGGATTCTGAGAAAGCAGAAGGAACTGACCTCTGAAGAGATCGTCCTTGCTTCGAGAAGGAGAATACTACTAGTGGGAGTCTGTCCTTAAAAGGAATTCTTGCTCAGGCGACCGCTTGGTGCGGAGGAGGAGAGAACTGGCAGTAATAACAAAGATGTTAATATCTCTAGCATAGAACTCCCTGTAATGAACGTGGCGGTGTATACTGAAATGCCTGTTCCTCCCACAGAGCCAAACACAGGAAGAAATCACAGTGTGCTTTAGGCAAGAAATTGAAGCGATCTGATCTGTTGTGCTGTTGAATATTTATTTTCAGCTCCACACATAAGGCCTAATGCTAAACATGAGCTTTCAGAAGGAGATGAGCTCCCAAATGGGGGATTATCCCTAAAGGGCAAAGAGAACACCCAGCTTGAAGAGCACAGGACCCTGAGGGAACAAGCAAGCTGTGAACAGTAGGAATGTGACTGGAATTACTGGCTTAATAATGCAGATACATCTATGCCTCCCTTAGCCACCACTTGATATCACAGAGGGCACAGCTTCATGCTCCATTAGCAGTAGGTCTGGTTTAAGACATTGGGTCTCACTCTCCTGCCTTCCCTCCTAGAGCCTGAATTAATACAACTGTGCTGAGTAACTGTTCACATGGCTGTGCCCTAAGTCTGGTCTGTAAGATGATCCACAGTTTTTAAATGACAGACTTTGGAGAGTTCATTTTAAGCTGCATTAGCCCAGTCTAGACCACAGCCTCAGAAGCAGTAGAGTACATACCACTGAGAGGCTTAGCCTCAGAGAACAGACAGGCTAAAATGGAAATAAATAATGTGGCCAGTATTGCTGTTAGTTACCAAGAAACACTTAAGATGTTTCTTTTTTATTTGTTTTCTTTTTTTTTTTTTTAATGTTTGTGGGGAAGACTAGACCTGGAAAAGCCTGACACCTTGCTGTTGTTGTTTCTGCATTCCCTTAGCCCCATCAGGAGGAGACATGACGCCACTGCCACAGTATGATGGAAACTACAATTAATTTCTGTGGTGCTCTTGCCACACATACCGTTACCAAACGTGTTTATTCTGAAGGGTCGTTCTCCCCCATAAACTGGCTGAAAACGTGTCTTGCCTCAGAGTTGGAGTATCAGTCTATCGTGTTCATTTGTAGAAGGAGCAAAGCAGCATAACGAACAGAATGGTTACGTCTACAGAGTAAAAGGTGCCAGGGGCACAGAAGCCAAGTGGTATTAGCCCAGGTGAACCCCTTCCCAAAATGCCAGGTTGCCAACTAGCCAGATGTGGCCCAGGCTACATGTTGTTCTTGGCCGGCCTGTGCCCTGATGTCCTAGACATGTGGCTCCTGCAGGGTGCCCTAAAGGACAGCCTTCTTCAACTGGTGGTCCTTCAGGAGCAATTAAGAGTCACTGCCTGTGGACCACTACAAACAATTTTACTCCAGAATATAGCATAGATTATAGCATACATTATGCAGAGCAGATGATCAGGAACTGAGCACCCAGGTTCACTCCCTGAGGCTACATTTTGCAATTCTGTAGATAAATACCTAAGGGTACTAATCGGCTAAGCAAGATGATCAATATTCATGCAGCATTTCTCAGTTGGCTGTGTTGCCACTTGACATGTTGAAGCACACCAGCATGTTCCTCTTCATTTTGCTCCTGTGCTTGAATTTATTGCTTATCTGCAGGCAGCTGTTTTCCTTTTCTCCTCCAGGCTCTTACTACCAGCTGCTTCACAAGCGCCAGTGTCCTCCCTCATTAGCTCTAACAGTTTGTCCAATAATTTTGACCATGGATTCTTTCTGTTTTTCTCATTAATTTGAACAAGTTTAATCATTAAATCAGTGTAACTGAAGTGCTCAAACAGGAAATCAGTTAAGCCTAGCTGCACAGGCTTCTTAATTGAAAGTTGAGCTTTCCTTGGAAGTGTGTGGATCTCAGGTCTCCCCAGCAATACTTGGGAAGCTACCTGCACTCTTCCTTTCAAAGATCTTTGCAGTAGTACAAAACTGTGTTAATAATCTTCAAATACATTTTGAAATGTGTTATCTGCATGCTGCACACACTCAAGTGTTGAACATTCAGACTAACAATTCATTTGAAATCCCCTAAAACCTCTTGTTATTGGGAGCTCTGTAACTCCAGGCTCATTGATAGGAGGGAAGCAGGGACAGTTAAGAATTGTTTCAACCACAATGTGGCACCTCTGCTTAATTAAGAAGTGTCTCTCATCAAGATGACAGGCTGTCCATTGAGACCACTTGATGACAGAGCTCTGCTGCAGTAACTTTACTTTTACAACTATTCACAAGAACCAGCCTAACTTGCATCTTACTGAAACTGAGGAGTGAAATTTTCCACTTAGGCACCACAACTGACCAGAACAGAAGGCAACCTCAGATCTCTCTTCTCAGAAGTGAAGACAAAAATTACTATATTTAAATGTTTATTTCTATTTAAAACAACAACAAACAAAACCACATTTCACTCCCCGGGTACTACTTAAAACATACCTTGGGCTCCAAGTCTGCTACCCACACAAGTTCTGTCAGCTGAAGACCTATTTGTGGATGGGACCAGGTGTTCTCCTCTTGGTATTAGCAGCTCAGTTCAGCAAAACTGCAGGTTCCAAGTTGCATCAGTCAGTTCTGGCTGTTGGGTGCGCACAGTGCAGTCTCTGCAAATCGGCTGCACTGGGATGTGTGTGGACTGTGGTTTTGCTAATTTGAGTAGTTTTACTTTCTCAGAAAACCCAAGCACTTGACTGGCCTGATAGTTTCATCTTAATGTGCTGGGGCTCCAAGTTCTAAACAAAAGTTCCAGGTTCCAGGCCCACGCATCATTTCTGCATGCATTTAGTAGCTAAGCACATGCATAAAGATTTGTAAGACGTGCATTTTAGGCAAGTATTCCTCAACCTTTAACTGTTCAGGCCTATCCTTCAAAGTCTAAGATTGCCAAAAAGCTTGAGAGAGAAATCCGAGAAGAGCTTATATTGTTAAGGTAGTCTTCCTTTTAGTATTCTCACCCTTCTTGCAGAATGTTACTGAAGATGAGAGAGGGGCTAAAATGTCCCTTGTCAGGGATGTGGATGGGGGGCTGCAGTCAGCAGCAGGGCTGCTCCCTCAGGGGACCCCACAGCCAGCAGCAGCAACCAGCCACGCTGAGCTGTGTGCTCCCCAACAGGGCACAACCCCACAGTGCCAGCAGCCTCTGGGAAGTTCTGGTTTGGCTGACTTCCTTTGCCAGGAAGCAGGGAAATTTAAGAGACTAACTAATGATTTAGCAGGCTCTTGAGTGTAAAATGCGTCCAGTGGAGTACCTATTCAGAGACAAGTGTGCTGACTAATGTGTTGCTCAAAGAGAAGACGTGGTAACTGGGACATGAAAGTCACCAACACCTGCTCTAGATGGGCTGGTGGAAACAAACTTGAGAAATAACCAGAAAGGATTTATACCCCACAGTGGGGACTAACTGAAAGCACTACACCTCTTGTAACAAGTGGTCCTATACCACTTTAGGCATTTGTTTTTCAGGCTTATTGCTCCAATTCAGAAATGGCCCTGAATCACAAACCTGTATTTACAGCCAAGAGCTCTGCACCAACTGGGTCTGGACACAGAAGAGCCTTACCTGTATGAGGGGTCACCAGAAGTCACTGTGGGAGCAGACGGGGGCACCTCTGGCTTCTGCCTTGCCGACATAAACATTGGCCCAGCCAGAAGTGAATTCCCACAGGGATAGGTGACCTCTTGGCATTTCTGTTGTCATGGCTTCCTCACCTTCATTTGTCTTTAAGGTATGTGCACCTTTCCTTATTCTGTTAGGTTTGGAGATTTCCGTTGAGGGAGAAGGAAGACTCAAGAGCCTTAAAAAAACGCTGAGCATGTTCACATATGGAAGAAAAAAAAAACAAAGGACTAATGACAATTTTCAGGGGCAAGTGTTAACCTTAGAGATCTTTAACGCTACACACTCCATTCGTTCAGCCTCTTCCCATCGAACCTGCCACTTTGGGCAGGAACTTCACTGGGTACTCTTTACTTGGTAAAGATCTGGCTGGAGGGCCAGGCCCAAAGAGTTGTGATGGAGTCAAATCCAGTTGGCAGGCAGTCACAAGTGTTGTTCCCCAGAGCTCAGTACTGGGGCCAGTTCTGTTTAGTCTCTTTCTCTATCAATGATTGGGACAAGAGAATTAAGTGTGCCCTCGGTAAGATTGCAGATGAGACCAAATTGAGTGGGATTGTTGACCTGCTGGAGGGTAGGAAGGCCACTCAGAGGGATCTGAACCGGCTGGATCATTGGGCTGAGGCCAATTGTATGAGGTTTAACAAGGCCAAGTGCCGGGTCCTGCTCTTGGATCACAACCACCCCAGGGAGCAGTACAGGCTCAGGGAAGAGTGACTGGAAAGCTGCCTGGTGGAAAAGGACCTGGGGGTGCTGATTGACAGCCGGCTGAACATGAGCCAGCAGTGTGCCCAGGTGGCCAAAAAGCCTGGTGTGCATCAGAACTAGTGTGGCCAGCCAGACTAGAGAAGTGATTGTCCCCCTGTACTCAGCATTGGTGAGGTCCCGCCTCAAATCCTGTGTTCAGTTTTGGGCCCCTCACTACAAGAAAGACATTGAGGTGCTGGAGAGAGTTCGGGGGAGGGTAACAAAGCTGGTGAGGGGTCTGGAGCACAAGTCTGATGAGGAGTGGCTGAGGAAGCTGGGGCTGTTTAACCTGGAGAAAAGGAGGCTGAGGGAAGACCTTATCGCTGTCTACAACTACCTGAAAGGAGGTTGTAGCATGGAGGGGGTTGGTCCCTTCTCCCAAGTAACAAGTGATAGGACAAGAGGAAATGGCCTCAAGTTGCACTAGTGAAGATTTAGATTGGATATTAAGAAACATTTATTCACGAAAAGGGTTGCCAGGCATTGGAACAGGCTGCCCAGAGAAGATGGAGTCACCATCCCAGAGGGGTTTAAAAGATGTGTAGATGAGGTTCTTAGGGACATGTTTTAGTGCCAGAGTTAGTTTATGGTTGGACCAGATGATCTTGAGAGTCTCTTCCAACCGAAATGCCTCTGTCACTCTATGACACCCCCCACGCCGCGCGCAGCGGCAGGGCGGGCCGCCAGAGGGCGCGCCTCCACAGGCGGTTGCGGGAGCCCCTGTTGTAACGCTTGCGCCTGGATCCATATTTACCAAGGGTACAAATCCGGGGTGTCACTTCAGCGCAGAGGCAGAAAGCTCAAGCTGCGATGCATCCCGGCATTTGGGAGAGGTATCCGGAGCCAGGCTGAGCTGGCTGGGGCTTGACCGGCATCGCTCTGGGACACAGGTGGCTTCCCTTTCCGCAGGGAGCAAACTGAAGAGCCAAGGGGTGACACACTTCACATGGGGACGTACAGACCAGAGATGAGAGCTGCCTGCACTTCTGCACTGCTGGTATCGCCCAGCAGGTGTGGATCTGAACATACACATGCCATTCAGATTACATCTGCAAACAGAGCGAGAGTCCCCATCCATTATTTATAACGTGGAGGCAGTGTCTGAATGAAGTCACTTGTTCATGAGAGATGGAACACGTCGCTGCAGAGTACTGCAGACATTTAAAGACAAAGGGGGTCAACGTGCCAGAAGGAAAGAACATGTCTGTAGGAAAAAGATAAAGTTCCCAAATGAAATCCACAGGGAAAATGTTTTTTAGGTCTGCAAAACCAGAGGAGAGTTTGTCCTTTCTGTGAAGTAGTGTGGCTCCATGGGGTATGTGCAGGGATTTCTTGTATGAAAGGATGCTGGGCAGAATGTGCTCGTATATGTTATCCTGTGAGCTGGGTATTAAATTTATGAAGGGGTCTGCTTTATAGTTCATTAATCAAAAAGGGGTTGAAAACTGCTTGTGTAAACTGCTTGTTTCTTAGCAAAAAGTGGGCAAATTGTTTGCCTGCAGGATAATAAAAAGGCAGACTGGCAGTAGCTTTTCCTTTTATTCTCCATGGTAACAACTCAAAAGCAACAACCTTGAAACGGCAAGCATGGCAAATGTATAATGCTTGGTAACTGGAGATGAGGATGTGTCCCAAAAAGCTATAAAAGTGTTGTATTTTCATCATACAGAGTATTCTCATGTCCTTCTCCCCCCCATATTAAAAATAAGTTCATCATAGCAGAGAAGGACAATCTAAGTAAAATAACAACAGCTGAGTATAGTAAAGAAAGCGACTCAGTGCGTAATGGGTGGGAAATGGCTGTTGTAGGCAAGTAACAGCAAAGAAAAGGCTTTCAACAGGGTCTATGAAAGTCACACGGGAGGCATCGAGTTCCCAGCCCAGAGCCTCTGGACTATGTAGCTTGTACAAACCAAACTGAAGGAGAGTCTGTTGGGACGCATGATGGGACAGTGTTGGTGCTCTGCAGGCTGTCTGCCTGGGGCAGGGATGCAGAAGAGGCTGCTTTCACCTCTTAAGTTAAATTTCTGTGCTTGGGATAGAAAGGGCATGTTGTTCTCGGAACACTAGTAGAGCTTTGCAAAAAAAATTCTGTATAGAGTGAGCAGGTGTGGTGGAGAGTCACCACCAGGCATTAGAGATTAAAACCTTGCCATTTCCTTGAACTGAATGAGCCTGACAACTTCTAATTCATACTTTTAAACTCAAATGTAACTAACAGTATCTTGGAATCCCATTTGCTTTCTACGACTCATGAAATGCTGCTGCTCTGTGCCACTGCTCCCACCAAGGACAATGAAAACTGAATGTATTTGCTTCTGTTGCTTGCACTTCAGAGCTCTGACTGCAACCGTCCTGGGGTTTAAAACAATACTTACTCATTTTGAAATTATATTCAGCTTTAATTTTTAAAATGTTTCCAGTAACATTCCTGCTTGGGCTTGAGAGACTATCTGGAGGGCTTTTGGTTTTGTGTACTCTGTAATTTTTGCTTTTATAGGGGGTAAAAGTCTTTTTACAAAATGTCACACACTCTACATCTAAATTGACTGAAACCCTTAGGCACAACACTGAAAGTTAACTGGAGATAGCCAAGGAAAGCAGAGGGGTCAGAGAGGGATTACAAGCACGACAAAAAATGACCAGCGGAAAGGGAGAGGAGATGAAGGTCTCTCCTGGCAAAGGCCTCCGTGCATGCAGGGGTCAATGTCAACAAGCAATTATAAATGTCACAAGATAATTCATATGGGACTCATGGCAGATTCATTCCTTCACTATTGGCTAACTTTATTCTTAAGATTTTTCTGTTTCTAATGCTGGTAATCCAGCTGGCATTTTTAAGATCATATCAAAATGACAGCCATCACATCATGTAATGAATCTCTCTTGTAATCTTCCACACAATGGGAAAGGGACTTCAGGAGTCCAGAGTGATGATGAGGCTGTTTTCAATGTCACATCTGTTGTAGAAAGCACATATAGCCAGGATGGAGATGGAGATGCTGTACCACAGAAATTTCTGCAGTCATTGGGTCAGAGCTGCAGCACCTGGCTTATGCCAAAGGTCTCTTTGCTCCTGGACTAAGCCAAGAAGAAAGCTGAAGTCCCTCTAGCTTCTGTTTCCATATGTCCCAAAGCCCTTTCCTTCGTGACACAGAACAGATCCTCACCCACATCTTTGTGTGAAAGCTCTCCAGAGGAAAAGGAAGATAGCACCAAGTGGTTTCTCAGCAAAACAATCTCCATGATATTAAAATTATTTTCAGAATAGCCCAGGCATGATAAACATTGTGGTGTTCTGTATAGGTACCTGTAACAGTTCGTGATAAAGTTTGAGTTCTAAAGTGTTTTGTGATTGCTCCTTCTTAAGGATCTGTATTTGTCCAGCCCAGGGCCTGTCCTGCATCTCTTCAGAGAACCAGCTTTGGGAGAGACCTTGGTTCAAAAGAGACGTGAGCATATGGAGAGTCAGCAGTTACTTTGCTCAAGACAACCTGGAAATGTAGGAGCAGCCCAGCAACTTGGCCAAGCAAAGCTCTTCTGCTCAATGTCGGATCACTGTGTTATCAGAGTAAGCTGGTCACAGCCCACAGGAGGCATCCAAGTGTGTTAACTCTTCTGAAATCCCCTGAAAAAATGCCCTTTCTCTTCCCTCTGCAAAAGGCCAGTTCCATCTTATAATGCTCGATACTTTCTACACTGCTCCCTCCCACAGGTTCCTCTGGTCAGTTTTAGGTAACGCTGGAGAGGATTGGTGTGCCAAAGTCTCTCTGGTGATTGCAAAACCATTTGGCTTATATGACATCTAGAGGGGGCTTGTTGGAAAAGGTTAGGAAAGCCATGTAACCGCTGATTCAGAGGTACCCAGAGTCATAAGCCAGAACGAAAAACACAATTCAGCGAGCTACGCAGGGACTCAGACATTGCAGCAGGAGCTGCGACCTCTCGGGGAGACACAGCAGATGGGTCTGGGGCACCCTGGTGATGGCCACCTCTGATCTAGTGTCGGGAACAATGGCTGGGATGCTTACAGGTCCAGTTCCTATATTACAGGCCAGCACAAAGACCTGAATATTTCCAGATGGTTGTCTCAGGTGACACGTGTTGGAGTTTCTCAAAGTTTTTAAGTATTCAGAGTACTAACTTTATTAATTTTCCGTTTCACTGGAAACTGGTCTGAGTATATTTGCACTGAAGCCACCCCCTGAAATTTTTACAATGCACTTTAAAGGGATAACGGCATTGTTGAGAAGTCATTATCATTGGTGTTTATTTTCCCATTTAATTATGTCAAAACTTATTTCAGTAACCCAGATCACATTTTTCACAGCACAGCCAAACTTACTGCTGGTGCTTGATCCTGCTGTTACTCCAAGGTTTTGTGTTTTTTTTTCAGGATTCACTGATCATGTCAGTTGTCTTCTTAGCAACTCACTGTTGTGATGCTTCATTATAAGGCCACAAAACCATCTGTGTCCTTGACATGACCCAGACATCCATATCCTGTACGAAAAGGACTTTAGTTTTATGCCAACAATAAAAATTGATCACTGGAAAATTTAAAATCTGAGACCCCATAATAATCAGGCTCATTATTTCCCAGTGCCAGCATTCTGCAGGTGTTCTGAGCGATGGTGCAGACATGAACCATTACTTCTTTTCTGAAACAAGAGGCTCCTCTCAGCCCCTCCATCAGCCTCTGGCCACCTGCTCCCCTCTGCTGCAAGAGTCACGGGTCATTAGGGTTGTGCAGCTATAGAGATGGAAACCCTGCTCTACGTCACCCCTTGCTTTTTGATTTGGTCCACTTGGTGCTGCTGCAGATGCATTTCTAATGGGAAAAATAAAGATAGCCTGAGGACAGACACCATCAGTGACTGAAAATTCCTTCAGATTTGTACAGGCAGATATGAAATCTAGGATTTCAGAGCAAGGTGGAGCTGACTGATGGGTGCTGCCCAGACCTGCCTTCAGGGAACCAAGACCTACCCTTTTTTCTGAGGCTGAAATTCTTATGATCTTGTAAAACTTGTAGAATCACTACTCATAAAATCTTCACTACTTTTCCAGGCACTTGGATTCAAAAGAAATGTTGGATGGTTCTTATGAACAGTTGTTTCTACAATTAAAATAGTTTTCTTAAGATAATTAGCTTGCAACTACTTATTTATAAGCTAGATGCATAAACGGCAACTTCCTACACATAGTGTACAAATGCCCTAAAGTACCAGCATCGAGCAAACAAAAGTGATTCAAATAAATGAGGGGAAGTCTTGTATTCTTAATACACACAACTCATTCCTGAGGGTTTGATCAAATAAACTACAATGACTGAGATAAGGGACAGACATTACTGAAATGAGGAGATTGCAACACTCCCGTTCTCAGTATGATTTAAAAGATACAGGTATTCACAGACTGTTAAATCACAGTTTTGGCACCTTTCTGACATAGTCATTGTTGCAGATGCAATTTCAATTTGCTATGTAAAATGTTTCCTGGGTCTGCTGGATGTCTGATGGAAAAAGATGGCAGAAATTCATGGCACAGGGGTTCCCAAGGTTTTCAGACTAAAAGAAATATCAACATTTCTTGCTGCTAGTATCATATATTAGGGACAAAATGTTTACTTTAAAATACCATTTAGTGTAGCTCTGCAGACTTCTCAAGGCCACAGAGACCTCAGGCAACCCACCTGCCTACCTCTTGTTAACTGTGCTGTGATTTTCCTAGGAACATACATTAAAGATGAGAAAAGATAAAAATACTTACAATTTAGTCTCTCCAGCCGTAATACAAGTAGATGTAGTTGGCATGTAGCTGGCAAATAGACTTGCTAATCCACTCTGCCTATCTGAAAAGTCATGGCACAAGCCATGACTGGAAAAAGGGAATCACACCCATTTTTTAAAATGGTACAAAGAAGGAACCTGCGAACTATTGACCATTCTCTTGAGACCCCACCTGAAGTTCTGTGTTCAGCTCTGAGGCCACCAGCACAAGAAAGACATGTACCTGCTGTGTGGGTCCAGAGGAGGCCACAAAATGATCAGAGTAATATAACACCTCTCCTATGAAGACAGGCTGAGAAAGTTGGGGTTGTTCAGCCTGAAGGTTCTGGGGAGACCTTATTGCAGCCTTTCAGTACTTACAGGGGGCTTAGAGACTACTTAGAGAGACTTTTTACCAGGGGCAATGATTTTAGACTAAAAGAGAGAGGGTAGATTTAGATTAGCTATAAGGAAGAAATTCTTTACTATGAGGGTGGTGAGGCACTGGAAGAGGTTTCCCAGAGAAGCTGTGGATGTCTCATCCCTGCAAGTGTTCAATGCCAGTCTGGATGGGGCTTTGAGCAACCTGGTCTGGTGGAAGGTGTCCCTGCCCATGGCAGGGGGGTTGGAACTAGATGATCTTTAAAGGTCCCTTCCTGCACAAACCATTCTGTGATTCCATGATTGCATGCCTCTCTGCAGGCTAATCCTTCTCTGGTCAGGAAGACCCAGGGCTGGGACATCCAAAACTACAGTAATTGCTAGAGGAACATGGGAGAAGAAGAATGCCAAACTTTCATTGATTCACCTTCTAGCATGCAAACTCCATTGTCATTAATCTATGGAGATTATTCTTCCTATCCCCTGACCATTCCTGGTGAACTGATCTGGCAAAGGAGTAACACAGAAATGAATCTGACATTTTTATGGAGAACAGCAGTGATGCTAATAAATCTTACGTTCTAAACAGTATTGCCAGAGTGAGCACCTGAGGCCAGACAGCTTCTCAGATTTCCAGAGTAGCAACAGAGATGGCATTTCAGAGGCTGACAAATGCCTGTAACACAACAGGGCACTAAGCTGGTTTTAGGTGTAATAGGGATCACGATATTAGACCTTAAAATGTTCCCATATTCTTCTTTCACATTATGATTTTAGCAGCTAAAAACTAAAGAAATGACTGTATTATACCCTAGGAAAATGAGAATGTCAGGCTTCCAAATGGTGTGAAGCACTCACTTCTAAATTCAGCTGTTCCTGAGACGACAAGCCACTAAAACCATGTCACAACTGAAGTGAATGAAATGGTTGCAAGTGAAAAAGGTGACTTTCAAAGCCTATGTTAACTCTTTTTCCATTGTTGTTACTGCTCTCTTCAGTGTCTGGGAACAATGACCAGAAAGGAGTAAGACCAGTAGCACAGGATGAAGATCTGCAGCTGCCCTCTCACTGAGACTTTCCCTTTTGCTTTTATAAAACAAAAAGGCCGCTCACTAAGCAGAGATACCTGGTGGTGCTGGAAGTACAGCGCCAGCAAGGCTTGAGCACTGCTTATGATACAGTGGAGTAGATATTCTCGCTTGAAGCTCTACAGGGTTGTCGCTTAGCTGCAAAGAAATGCAACTGTATCAAAACAAATCACAGTTGGGGATGGGGGAAAAAACACATCATGCTCTCATCACAATAAAGGCTACTTTGATCCACTTTCAAAACAATACATCAATCTCACCTGCAACTCTCATCACACAATGAACAGAACTAAATATATTGAACAAAACAGCCCATAATTGTCTCTCTCTGTTCAGCCCTTGCCAAAGCTAACACCTCATCAGTACTTTTCTATAGCATCTGAAAGGATGTAGATTTTCTTTCATGATTTAGGGCTCCATCAGCTGGAGGCAGTCTGCAGCTGTAAGAACAAGGCCTCCTCCCAGCATAGGGATGATGATACAGAAAAGGCTCTAAGTATGGAGACAATTTTCATCCAAACAGAGAGCTGAGGAGACAGAGAGAGCAAGAGGTATGCGCACAGGCCTCTCTCTGCACGTGAGACAGGCAGGAGGACCAAAGGCAGCCTCACTTGTAGTTCAGGGCTGCAGGGACAGTGGGGACGTGGCTGCCTTCCAGCGCAGAATGGAGGGCACTAGAAAACAGGGTGCCAAAGAGAGCCCTGGCCTCATTTTCCTGGCAGATTCCCAGAGCCTCTGAGAACGAGTGCTGTTCATGGGAGTCTGTCTCTCAGAAAAGCCTCTGCTCTCCCTGATGAAACAAACAAGCGAAGCAGAGTCCATCCATGGCTGATGGCTGCGAAGGTTCACAGAGGCTTCTCTTGCTTGTTGCTCTGTATCTTTTCCATTGCAGTCACCTCATGGTATCCAGCCCATCAACACAATATGTCCACAACAACTTCAAACTACAAGGGACATCCTTGTTGGAAAATCATTCTGAGAAGAGAGAACAGAAATGTCAACAGGAAATCATCCATGGAATGGACAAAGAGATAGACATAGCTTTGCCAGAGACACAACCAAACAACAACAGCTTTGTTCACTCACACCCCTTTCTCACACGACATTTCAGCTCAGCCCTGACAGCCAAGCTGCTTTAGCAACAAGGTCTCCCTCATGGAGTAGACTTCAGCCAGCTCCCCTTACCAAATGACCATGAATTCATCAGTCCTCACTAGCCCAGACTGTGGCACAGTATTTTACAGTTGCTGGTATTCTGTGTGAGGAATGCCTTCAGCATTCATGGCCCCTACACATGAATGCTGGCAAGTACTCACAGGAGTCTGTCATCTCACCCCTTTCAGAAAGATGAGGTCTCACACCATACCTTGCTACTAGCCCTGTCCCAGCCCAGATGTACATAGCCTCTCAACCCTTCCTTAACAAGGATCAAGGCCAAAGCAATGCCCCGTCATTATTGTAAACCTGGAAAATTCCCTTCCCTACCATAATCCTAAACTTCTAATTCCTTGGATCACCAAACCACTGATACCAAAAACATCCCTTACATCCCAGTCCCAGGCACATCTGTCTCTCCCCTCCATCATAAATTCCTGTGTAAGAGCTATTTCCTTTTCTGGCCTCCTACACGCACAGTGACTCTCCTCTTCGCACAGTGACTCCCCTTGTCTGGGGTTCCCCACACTCAGGCTCCAGGCTCTACCCTCCTGGAGAGCCCTCTTGCCTGTAAACTCTAGTTAGCATCCCCTGCCTGGTGGCTCCCCGCTCAGCCTATTTGGATTAGGAGCACCAAGCATGGCCTTACTGTTTTCTTGGGGTCCTTTTTCCTCTTCTTATCAGAGGCATTGAGGTAGGCCTGCTCCCTGGCCCTGTACGAAGGGCCCCGGCTCAGCTCCCTCTCGCTGTATGGGGGCAGGGTATCCTCCCCTTCCTCCTGCTGAGGCGGTGGCTGCTGCGACTGCTGCTGCGACTTCTCAGCTTTGTAGGTAGAGGGTGGTGACCAGGCATAGTATGTTCCCCCTCCTCTCTGGCTCGGCTGCGAGCTCAGCTTTGAGGGGGTTTCACTCCGGTCCCCGCTCTCATCGTAGCTCCGGGATTTCCTCTCCAAGACGCTGCTGAGGTAGGAGTGATCATATTTCTGGCTCCCTCCAGGCGTCCGGCTCACCAGCCTGGGCAGGTGCTTCTCTTCATGGGCCCGTCTCCGGGGTGGGCTGTATGACCAGCCCCGATCCGAGTCCGTCAGCGGCTCTCGGTTCCCTCTGCTACGTTTGGTGTAGTACTCCTCCATGGAGCTATCCTGGTGGGGCAGCCCTCCACTGCGCCCGCCGTGCGACTCTGACCGCTCAAAACGCCGAGTCTCCTGGCTGTCCGCCCGCCGGGTCCGCTGGCTGTAGGACTCCGCAAAGGCTGCCAGCTCATCCATAGAGACGGCCGGCACTCCCACAGAGAAGCTCTTACGGGACAACATCTCGGACTTGGATCTCTGCTGGCTGGGAGGAGGGAAGAGGTAGTGTTAGAGGGCAGGATTCAGCTGCACTCGTCCCCTCAGCTGACTTCACAGACAATGGAGGGAAACGGGCATTCCTGAGGCATTAATCACCTGACCTGTTTTTGTCATCTTCTGTAGGAAGAGATGCATCACATCCTAGATATCCTTGCTTCTCTCTGCTTAGTCTAAAGGCAGCTTAGTGCAGATAGCTCAGACTCTAACTCTCAGGTCTAACATGACTCGAAATTAAACCTGGAACACATCTCCCTTGTCCTCCAGTATGCTGGGCTGGACTCACTTCTCCTTGACCCCAAAGTTTGCAGATGTATGTCCTACCGGGAAAACCCAAGAACTCAGCTACAAAAGCTCACAGCAGGGCAATTTTGAAGCAGGTTTAAAGGAGCTGAGGTGGCACCATAGTCCAGCATTGAGGGAAAGAGATCCCTGCCATTTCTTTTGGGAGACTGGCCTGCTGCTATGTGAGGGAAGGATGCACCAGTCCTTTAGATCTGGAGTACAGGTCTTGCTGCATCAAAGCACCAGGGTGTGACTCCTAACAAAGCACACCAGCACTGGGAAGTGCTGGAGGAACTGGGTGCAAATATCTAGAGAGCATTTTGCAAAGGGTGGCTTGGTTTCCTATTGATCTCACTTTTACATCCCACCTGGAGCGGGGCTGGTACCTAGCTTTGCCCAGCCGAGTAGGTTTCAGCAGGCTTGTGGAAATCAGATTAATTCTGACCTCATCTAATGACATCTCCAGATTTCATGTTTCGCTCTAACCCCTCTGTCCTGCTAAGCAGAACTAGAGCAGCAGGAAATGGAGAAGAGCTACCAGTCCATCTGTTCCTTCTCCTTTCTTTACTATTTTGCCAGATAGAGCTGCCTCCCAATGCAGTGCTCATCACCTGTGCCGGAAACTGTCCCGCTCATCTCTGTAGTCGGAGACAGCCTGTGATCTTGACGTGCTGCCCCCGCCAACCACTCCTGCCCAGTATTCACCGTCGCCGTCCAGGTCCCCCGCAGGAGGCAGAGGCTTCCTTCGCACCTGGCGGTAGGGCTGACGGAAGTTCAAGTCATCCTCATGCAAAGAGCTGAGTTCAGAGATGGTGTTGTTATCTGCAGGGGAGGTTGCAGAAAAACGATGAGACAGGCATCACCTGATGGCATGTGTGAGAGGGGAAGACAGGAAGGCTGTGGAGGACCCTGCTGCAGCTTCTTCAGAAAGAAGCTGAGCTGCCTTCTGTTAGGAAAAAATCAAAATGGAATCCAAGGCCCTTCTCCAATGCATTGACCCATACTGACCACGACTCCTGGGGCTCAGTTTGGAGATAGAGCTGCTGTTAGACTTACAGGTCTTCTGAACTGATAGTTGGCAGCCAGGTAGGATATTCTAGGTATACTGCAAATGGCATCAGGTCTCTGTGTCCCAGATAACTGAGTTCAGCCTTCATGCAGAAATCCCCCTCAGCCCTGCTTCAGTGATACATGGGACCTCTCCATCCTCACAAGGTGAGCACTGAGCTTGGTGGAACATCATCATAGCAGTTGTGCCACCACCCCCTTTCCTGGTGTGAGACAGGCTGGCTCTGGATTTGGCCTGACTTGCCCAGCTAAAACAAAAACCACCCCCTCAAAAAAAGATGAAGAAAAAAAGTAAGAGACTGTCTGAATCACTGTCAGTCTCTACCCTGTCAAGCACATTGACATCTGGAGGCCTGACATACCAATCTGGAGAGGTCTTTTTATAGTAAATCTTGTGGGTGGAGAAGACAGTGTGCTCAGCGATGACTGTTTTAGAAGTACATATAATTTGTTAATTATGCCTAATCTGTACAGAGCTTTAATGTAGTGTCACTCCTCAAAGCCATTACCTTCATTGATTTGCAGGATCTCACGTGTCTGTTTTAAATAAACCTCTACCAGTGCTTAATGTGGTCTAGCTCCACATAAGTCAGATGCTGCCCAAAGTCCCCAGCCTGCTGCTGTCCTCCACACAGAACAGCTAGGGGACAAAGAGCAGCACTGCAAGCCCTCTTCATGCACACACTGAGTCCTGTCACTGCACCTCTGCCTCCTAATGTGTTAAGATTCTTCACTTGGGTTTGTATTGGCATCTGTTAGGTGCAGCCTCAGCCTTTACTTAGGGAAATAAAGCTTGCAAGAGGCTACTGGAAGACAGTGAGGAGTGCTGCACAGAAGCTCAGTTCTGAGTCTGCACCCTGTCCCTATTCACTGTCCTTCCGCCTTTACCTGCAGTTGTCTGACTGCCAAGCTGTCAGTACTGATGCATGTGCCACCTCTGATCTTATGTTGACCAGTGTCACAAAACCTGACAATCCCCTGGTTTCTTGAATCTTTCTTGTAGTCCCTGCCCCTCCTGCAAGGCAACAGCCACTCCAAACTACTTTTCTGCATCCTCCAAACTACATTGTGGTCATTGCAGCCCACAAAACATGCTTTTGATAAAATCCCTCTCCTGTATTGCCAAGCTGGGAATTTACAGGCAGCATCCTGTAAGATATATACAAGTTGTGAGGACAATATCCCAGCTATTATCACATATGCTGCAGAAGGCATGAGTATGCACTTGGCTTTTCAGATATTGATGATCCAAAAGTTTAATGATCTGAATGGATGATTTTCACGAGCATCTGAGTATCCCTTACCTTGTCCGCTCTAATGAATGATGTTTAGGTGAGTGGCAGATCTTTAAAATCAGAATGCATTTGTAGATGCCTAAAATCTAGACTTCATCTGCCCTAAGTACCATATCCTGGACATCATATGCTACAGATTGACTCTAAGGCAAAGCTAGTTAGCTTCTAATTATGAATGTGCAGGGTCTTTTTCAGGTCAGAAAAAAAAAAATAATCAAACCATGCTTGTTCCTCACATCGTTCTCGCATCCTCCTAGCTGGATCAAACTGAGCCAGTTCTTTCTCGACATAGTACAGCACCTTCATGGAGTCCCTTTCTTTGTCAGTCTGGATCCTGTACCCTTTGCGCACCGCTAGGGAGAGAAGAAAAGCATTAGAAGAAATCACATTTAAGTCCAAGGAGACCTTCTGACAATATTGCTCCTATAGTTGAGTTCATGTCTGCAGGCAGGTAGGCTGTGTCTTCCAAAACAGAGTGAGTCAGTCCTTGCTTCAGAAGAAATCTGTCTGTAACGTGGGATGTGAAGTTGCGAGCACAGCCGCATCATTTATAAAGTCTGCAGTGACAGCAAAAATGGTTTGGAAATGCCCAATCTGTACAATCAAATGCATCAAGTGGTGTCATTGCCACAGTGATTCCACCTCCCACAGAGGATGGCAGAGAGAAAAGTAGCACTGATTTCCCCTTCCTCAGCACTACAGAAAGGATTCGTCATGGTACAGGAGACACAGCTCCAGAGATCAGGCTCCCTCTATGCAGCAGTGGCCGCAAGCTCCCAGTCTGCAGGGGAAACAGGTGGCTGAGCATTTAGGAGCTGTCACTCTGCAGGACCACTCCACCCTCTCATCCCTATGAATTCTGCTCACAGGTTGAAGAGTTATGTGGTAGGAGAAGCTCCAGAGAATACATAAGGAAACACAGAAAGCCCCACAAAGCACATCACGCTGCTTTGAGATTTATACTAAATCCAGTGATGGGGCCAATCAGGTCACTGGGTAACTGTGACATTGCCTGCTCTGGCATTCTTTACATGCTTTATTTTACAGAAAAGGTACGTCCTACACATACATCAAGTGCTTGACTGCTGGGATTACTCCATTTGCAGGGGAAGTCTGGAAAGCCTTTTTGGCTTTTCCACATTCCTATGTGTAGAAAAGTACACCCAGAGCCACAGCAGCTGTAACTCTGGCAGTCTGGCTCCATGTACACTTTACCTGCCAACCCTGTGAACAGCCCGACTACCTCAAGGCAGGTCTACAGTCGGCAAGCAGAGAACTCCACCTATCAGGCCTTTGAAGAAAATAAGGCTTTTATAGCAGATTATTTATGAAAGGTTTCAGCCTGAGGGTATTTTAAGATTGACAGAAACACAGCGCTAAGCATAAAAGAGGACTACAGTCCTCAAATTCAGCCTCATTAGAGAACTGTCATGAGGACAATTCACTCAACACTACAGAATGGAACCTCACTGCTTTGCATGGGGTTAGTATGTTCCCTTGTGTAAATACTGCAGTGTTGCATGAGCACTCCTCTCGGGGCATGATTTAATACTTGGGATGGAAGTTTTGAGCCAACCTGTTCTTTCTGTTTTATCCCACACCCCAATACATCAAGCTACTAACATATGGGTCTGGTAGTATGTTGCACAGTATGCATGCACTGTGTGGGCTGAACAAGGACTTGGCAGAGGTATTCTTAGGCACCTTCTGTCCTAAACTGCTGTCCATGTGTCTGTGCACTATTAAATAACCATGTTCTGCTTTAGAAATGCCTGTGCCATAGAAATGGCTAGAAGGATTCCAGAAATAATCCCACAAATTGCTCCAGGAGGAAAGTGCTTTACTGTGGGTTTTGACTGTGCACATGTAAGGTAAGTAACTACATCTTGAAATATTACCTTATACTTGGGAAAGGTATTAGATATTAAACATAGTATGGGTCTATCAGGGTCCTGCTTTCAATGTGTCTCCAGACAGCTCAGCTGACAGCAGTCTGGAGTTTTGCTTTGTTTTCTTATACCCACCAACGTGTGCACACTGACTGCAAATGTGCACGGTAATTTACAGAACACAAGGAACACTGCCTCTGCCTCCCCAAGTGGAAGACCATCTCATCTCTTGAAGGGAGGTTGCTGCTCTGAAGAGGGGCTGAAGTGACTGACTGCAGAAGCAATGACTCCAGCTGCACTGCATGAGCAACAGCAAGGCAAGTTCTCCACTATATCTCACCATCATGGCTGACCTCTGCCTAGTAACTTGCCATGAGAGAGGCCTCTCACTATTCTTTCTTTCACTGTGCCTACCAGGATCTCAGCTAAGGTACCACTGCATTTATACACGAGCCAGAAAACAACCATCAGCTGGAAATTACTCTGACCTACTAATAAACTTTGGGGAACTTAAACAGGCAGCTTCCAGACTTTGCCTCTCCAGAGCCACTACTCATGCTGAGGCTGCACCAAGTATCTATTTGGGCAACATCTATTGCTCCTGGAACTGATGGAGAATTAGCTAGGCTTCATGCTCAGCTTGCTATTGCAGCTGCGTATCAGAAGGCAAATGAATTTCTTAGTTAATTTTGTAAGCATCTAGAAATTAACTTTGGATTTGAATCTGCAAAGATAACCATGAACAGCTCATAAGATAGTATTTTCCATTATAGATGAAGCATATTTTGTCTCTACATTTATTTATGAAATACTTTTGGCAATGATATTGAATGTTCAACTTATTAAATCTCTTTATTATTCCTTTGTGTGAGAACCAAACATATTGCTTCCTCCTCACACCCTTCTTCATCTGTAAATTGCCATAACCCTTTAATAAGGTTTGAAAATTTTTAGGCCCATCTCAATTATAAGGAAATAAAGATGCAGACATTAACCACTTGCCCAGAACCATTCACTGAAGTCAAAGGGAATCGAACATTCTTCCCTGTTAGACCGTATTTTCTTCTCCTGAATGGTTCATAAATTTCTAATGTTTAATTTGTGTTTAACTAGACACTTTTAAAATTATTCTTCTGTGGGTGGAATCAAGTCAGCCAAAACTGTAAGCTGTTTTCCTCCCCAGAAAGGACAGCACTACTACTTTTTTCAGACAAGAGTGGTTAGGAAGTAAATGATGTCTCATCCTTATCTACTTTCCACATTAAAGGTCTAGAGTCCAGCTCTTGGATCAGAAGCTTCCATGTGTGCATGGTTTAAGGAATTTACTCAAAAGTCTCCAGGTAAGCCCTGCAATTAAAACAGACATAGCACACATCCTGTGTGTTGTCAACACTCTTCTAAATAAGAAAGCTGATTGTTTTTTTTTCCCAGTTCAACCCTAAGTTTGGGAATGAGTTTCTATACTTCACTGGAGCTTTGTCACACGGCTTTAATGCAACCCTGGGCAAATTTTCTAAATATCCTCATGCCTGAATATGCTCACTAGACCACCTCACAGGGGTCATATATAAACAGAAACTATCTAGGGCAAATGCTGTCCTTTTTAGCATGGCAGCCAGGATTAGAGAATCCTGCTGTCTCTGTCCCCCAGCACTTCTGATCCCTTTTTATTAAATAAACTTGACAGAGGGTTGAAGTCTCAAAGATACCAAGTTTCAGATCAGACCTAGACTGGCTGTGTGGAGGACACACAGACCATAATTGGTGCTCCTTCTGACAAAAGGTATTTATTATTAACTCAACCATTACCTGTTTTGTTTAGTTTGCTGTCTGCCCAACCAGCAAATAAGTAGCTTGGAACAGCCACATAATGTTTTCTCTTCTACAGCCTGTAATTAGGGGATATTCTGGCACAGTGGAGGACCTTAAGAGAAAAAGGAACAGCGTGCAGGGTATCACCCTTCCTTAGCTCCACAGTTCAAGGAACACCTTGAACAACACATGCGTGATCCAGACTATGGGTTTGTCCATATAATTGCAAAAAATATGAATTAAAAATTAAAAAAAAAGCTTAAGAACCTCTGTTGTCTTGCCACAACAGTTAAAACTCTGTAATAATAGTTTTATTTGCAATACGTCGTATTTCCTGTCAGGTCCTGAGTTAAGGGATTAAGTCCAGCCAGCTTATTTGGGTTATATAATAAATGCATCTTTCTGTGTAATGAATGTGGGATGTTAAAAGCTGTTCCTTTTGGTTACCAAACACATCCAATTTTTCATTCTGCATTTGTGCCCTGATAGTAACATACAGCAGAGATGAAATTGGGGCTGTGATCTGACTCTTAAAAAAATCCCTGGAATTCTCACAGCCAACACTGCAGAGGAAAAAAATTAAGCACTGGGCTGTCATTCATCATTTTCTGACAAAGGTTTTTGAATTGGGTATGTTCTGCTTTGGATCAGTGATTGATTTATTTCCTATTTCAAAATGCTCCACTCCAGAGCTCTGTTTTGACTTCAGTGGTAAAAATAAAAAAAAGTATGATTGTTGACAGAAAATACTTTTTTGTAATTCCAGAAAGGTTAGTGTACTGACTGCAGCAGTGGAAGGATGCAGCGAGTTGTTCCAAAACCTTAATTACTCAATTATGCTATTTGATCTTGTATTTTTGGGAGTGTCTTATCAAAACATTTTCATAAGCAATATTTAACAACTCTTAATAGTATCGTGCTTTGAAATGAGACATGGCTGATCAATGGCAAACATACTGTGTCAGTACAGTGATTCTACATCAGTGAAAGTAATTTCTGCTGCAGCACGTTTGAATTTGGACAGCCACTCTGATACTGAAATGCTAGCATCTGGCTAAATAGCTACCCTATTCTTCCCTGATGGCAGCTTCCTTCGCAGTAGAAGTGACCCTCACTGAGACAGAATTGTCATACTGATGCTCTATGTTTGACATAGATCCACAACTCCTTTCTAGTTAGAAGCCTTTTATCACTCACACTTCACAAATTCAGAAACTAAAAAAAAAAGTAACCTACTGGCTTCTGTAAGGTACGGGAAGGGGTCTAGCCGCGAATGCTCTTGGGCAGAAACGCCGAGGGAGCATGTCCCCGTGCCCAAAATGCCATTGGGACAGTAAAACATGCTGCAGCAAAAAACTGCTGCCAGAGGGCAGGAAGAACACTTTACCAAGAGAGAGCAGCTTGCAAGGCATTAGATCTAAGCAGAAAACAGCCACTGCCTCTGCTCCCCTGAATTAATCTTCATCCTTTTCCCCTCTGCAAGTAAAGGTTTGCAGCAGTAACAAGAGAGGTCATGAAGGGCCTGAACTTGGGCATGAACTTGGCCTCCCATTCCCCACTGATCTAATTAGGCACCCTCACACTGACACTGTGTTGATGGTACTAGAAAAGTTGGAGCACGTGTCCCTAAGGGATGCAAATGTCATTGCCAGAGCCAGGATCAAAATGCAGTTTCTCTGTGTTTCTTCTGTTCATATCACTCTATCAGTTACAATTATTCCCCCCTTTCCCAGCACAGCTCCCAGTAAGAGGACTGAATGTTGTGCCTGGCACTGCAAATTACCATTTTGGCTTCCTCCGCTGGAGTCACTTGGGGCTAAGGGAGGTGGGTGCGACTTATCCATCAGCACAGCAGGAGATGGGACACCAGCTACAGGAACACTGGGGATGTAGTATGGACCTGGCATGGAGGAGACTCCAGGGGGATACCCAGCTTTCGCTGCTTTACCTGCTACATACACTGAAAAAGAAAAAGAACAGAAGTTAGCATCACACCAGCTCCCACAGCCTGACATGGCATGTGGCCAAAACCTGCACATCACCTACACTGGTGACAACCCAGCAGGAGACAACTGGACAAATGAAATGACAAGGACCAATCTGAATTTTTCTAAGCCTCAAAGGGCACTGAGGGGAGTTTAAAATATGTATATAGCAGATCAGATGAGCACTGCAAAATGCTCAGCAATTGAAAAACATTCAGGGTGTTGCAGCCAGCATTACCGCTGCCATGACTCAGTGGCGGCTCAGCTTTAAAAACAACTGATAACTGAAGCAGCAGTGATGAGGCTCATGAGACTTGACAGATTTGCCTGAGCCTGACTGGGAACCTTGCTGGGTTGCAAGGATTTTGCACTGTTGTAGAGGGCAGCCACTTTGCCTTGCCAGGAAGAAACCTCCCAGGCCGCCCTTAGCTCTGACTTGCAACACTCACTGACATAACAACAAATTTGGAAGAGGAGCACGACACTTTGGAGAAGCAGGCAGAGCTGCCAAGACAGGGAGGGCTCAGGGAATTACATTTGTAATTAACTTTGAGCACTCAACCATGGAGCAATAGGTCAGATGCTTCACTCCCTAAGAACTAGTTCTTTAGTCAAGCAAAATGCATGAGGCAAAGGAAGCACATTCTCCTCCTGTTCTGCCAGGGAGCAAAAGCTGTGCAGGAGAAGATTTGCGCCAGGCTGGGACATGGTCACTCACGTGCCCGGGGACAGCAGCAGGACTCAGGACAGCAGGGGCAGCGGACGTAACAGCAGCAGCTGTGTGGGCAGCACTGGCACCAGCAGATCCCCACCAGGAGGAAGAACAGGAACGCCCCCAGGATCACCAGGCCCACAAAAACCCACTCTGGAAAACACCGGGAGAAAGGCATATACTTACAGGATTGCATATCACTGTAGAAGGGAACATAAGCAACACTCTCCCAGGGGAGAGCACAGGGGCAAAACAGGTAGGTGAATAACAGAAGTGGACTCCCTGCTGGTCTAGGACTCTGTCCTCATCTGTGTCGAAGTACAAATGACACATGACAGTATGAAATGGAGCTATGGAAATGTGGTCCCTTCCTGCGACATCACTGGCTGGCTGAGAGGCGAGCAGCAGGGAGACAGGAATTCTTGTTCCCCTGCACAGAAACCCTTTGCCCCAAGCCAGACCTGTACGAATGCTGCAGGATCTACTCCATTAACATTTGGATCTCATCAAAGACTCATTCTTCCTGGCCATGTTCATGCTCTACTTGTGTGTTTGTTCCCTACCCATATTCTAGTTTTAATGGGACAAACGATGGTGAAAAGCACGCTATAAATAGCCCAGTAAATGAGCCAGGCCTGCCCCTTCACAACTAGGCCCACGCATGCAATTATTCTTTTGAATGTGCCAAATGAACATCCTATTCAGGCACTGCAGCCAGCCGGGAAACCTAACAACCATTTTTTTTTCTTCTTTCTTCCCCCTGCTGATGCCTCAGATGATGTCTGCCAGGCCCTGAAAGGGAACGGTTGAAAAACACCCTACAAGTGAAAGCACAACAGAAAGCACAAAAACCAGGATGGGGTTTGAATGGGAAGGGGAGTGAGAGAAGGTTTCCCAGACTTCACTGCTGAGAAATGTGCAGTGGCAGGTGCCCAGCCCACGCTGCAGCAGTTCCCAGCTCTGCATGCGGCCACCCTGTGCTTCGCAGGCGATTGAATGCACAGGGCTGTGCCTACTGCCACATGGCAACTCCCTGGACTATGGGAATGGTGAGTGAACACATCCGGACCAAAAAATTTCAAGACTTGGAATGTATAGGAGTTGGTTTTACATTAGAGGTGTGCCAACCTATCCAGAAGTCAGATGGCTGGTGAGGGAAAATCCGTGGGGAAAGACTCCAGGTGTACCCAGGCAGTTATGCAATCACCTTGGAAAGGCGGTAAGAAAGCAAAGAAAGAAGTGGAGGGGCTGCTCTGCAGAGAAAAATAAAGCAGTAGATGAGTGCTTCCTAAGTCCAGCATGCATTCACTAAGGGGTCTTCTGGTACATTAATATTTAAATGAAATATTGATACAAGGATTGTAATGTGAGTATTGAATCACATGGGGAAAATAGTGCACCTCTCACCTGCATTGCCAAGCTGCAAGTGCAAGGAACAATGTCCAGGTTGGAACAATCAAAACAGAAGTTTTTTTCTAGTTATTAATAAAATGTAAAACTAAGAAGTGCCATTTTTGATTCATCCAGAGCATTCTGTTTGAACAGAAGTAAAATTCTTAGCTTTGTTCAAGTTTTCCTTAACTCTTCTACAAGCAATTCCCTTTTTTTAAATGCCATTTTTAATCTAGAACTTACAATTCGCTTCAAAAAACGTCAGTGAAAGATCTGGCATTTACAAATCAACACACTTCATTTCAGAAGTGTCAAGCGAAATGTTTTATATTTTTTGAATACTTTATTTCTTTTTTGGCTGAAACAGACAAATTTCATTTGAATTTGCAGATAATTTTGGTCCTGGTAGATTTTTTTTTTTATGAAGTTACTATATGCTGAGAAAAATTCAGCTAATGAATAAGGAAATTGCTGGAGGGAAACATTCATGAATGGAAAAGAGTGAGTTTAGAGTAGATTACTGATACAGTTCTTCAAGTGCTTATTTACTATTTTCACAAATGACCTTTACATAGAAAATAGAATGTGCTAATGTATTTTCAAGACGAGGTAAAGAAGCATTGCCAGTGAAGATGAATACTGGGGTATGTTATAGAAAGGGCCAATTGTCCTTGGGCCTGCAATAAGAAATACAAAATGCAGCAATATACTGAATTTCAAGGAATGCACCAATACTTTCAAAGTCACACGTTCGAGGATTAAGAACAATTTTATGTTCTGAACAGGACCTCATTAGTTGAAGTCAACTGAAAAATAAGAAATGAGCCAGTATACTATTCCATCACAGGACAGCTGTAACTGCCTAGGCAATATGGCCACAAAAATGGCAAATGTAATGCCATGTCCAGTCAAGGAGAAATTTCCAGTAATGTTAAGGAAATATTAACACCATCATAAAAGGCCTCCATGTAAGTTACTCATGTTATACAGCTCTGGTCATCTTTGTAGAAGAAAAGATGAATTCAGGGTGAAGCAGATGCAAAGCAGGGATTTGAGGAGATGAAAGGACTCAATCACTTGCCTTACAGCAGGAGAGATGAAACTTGTGTTAGTCTATTAAAAAGAAGGCTGAGAGCAGATGTGGATGCTGCCTGTAAATATGCTAGGAGGATGAATGCTAGGAGGAAAAGCAGGTACTATAGTTAAAGGTCTTGCAGGAATGGGCATAAACAGGTTGTGAGTAATGTATATGGAAGCTAGAAGATGCACATCAACAAAATCGATCCAATAGGAGAAAGAAAGGCCAAACCCAGACTACTCTTAAACTTACTAAGCTTATGGAAAGGATGAAATTACACAGCTCTCAGTAAGCATGTAAGACAGTGAGACAGACAATCCTTTCCAGTCCTGTTACTTCCTAATCTATTGCAGGGCGACAGCTCAGTGCCTTTTTCTTTTGTCATGTTCTCATCTTGTTCTCTATGACAATCACTGATACAGAGAAGGAGGTGAAATAGTATCACATGACAGAAGTGGCCAGCCACAGTTATGCAATGAAGCTCAGGTGTCAGATCTCTAGAGCTATTAGTGGACAGTTCCTAATGACTCCATCGAGGATAAAAGCCTGGAAGGGAAAAAAACTAACAGCAAGTCCATTGTAAGTGTATCTGTGGTCTTTATAAAAACATTCTGGGAGTATAAAAGGAGGTCAGGTTAGTATGTAGCCTGCGCACTACAAGATACTCTGCATCAGGACTGGATGTTTGAAATCAGTGTCCCAGTCACAGGGACCTATGAATCATGAAGGATTTTACTTCACAGGAAGTGAGATCATTTGCTCCTCTGATAAGGTTAAGAAAACAGCAAAAAAGCTCCTCCTTCATGCACAAAACTGGTATTCAACCACTTCTACCTGCAATACCCTAATCCTTCCTCCAGTACAACTGTTATCTTCTATCATAGCCCTTCCAGATACAACTGTGTAATCCTGAGATTCAAATGATTACCAAGCTGAAATGCTGTATGTTCCCACTGTCTGGAAACCTCTGTTTTGTGCTTGAAGGAGGATCTGGTTTTGTTTTTTCAGGTAACAGGCAATGCTAACAGCTGAAATGTGGTTTGCCACCACCTTTCACACTTCCTTGTTGTTCACACCCATGCAGTGAGGGTACCAGAAAGCCACCTGGCCAATACACAAGGATTTTGTACCCATTCAATAAAATTCTAAATAGCGGGGGGAGGGAGAAAAGTGTTAGGCAACAGAGAATCAACTTCATTCTATGCTGAAAAGACCAATCCCCCTCCTGCCATGCTGAACTTCCAGGGAGCTTTGGGTTATACAGGAGGTGGGGGGAGTGTCTGCCTTCTCTCTGCATCTCTGGGACAGATCTGAAAATAGCTTCACACATTTATGTGGTGTCGCATTTTTGCACAAACGTGTGAAAGAAACACTCCTTGGGCAGTGTCAGGGGATGATCAGATGATTCAAGGGCTAAATGTTCTCACAGCTTTTCCCTTTCAAAGACAATCTGTTGCACAGTCTCTGCTTCCTCTGCAATAAGTGCCAGAACTGGTGGTTCTCATTAGTTTGGCCAGTGAGGGATTTATCATGGGCAGAGAGCTTTCATGTCTGGTCCAAACACCTGGTGTTACCTAGATAAAGCCCCGGCCATGCAGCACAAGAGGGGCTGTGCCACTGATGGGCTGCTAACCAGCACTCTATTTCTAGCACCTCCTGTGCTACCATCTGTGGTGATGGCTATAATGGTACCCACAGGACAGGGTCTGGGGAGCGGAAGTTACTACCGCACAAGAGCGGCTGACGCACAAAGCCATACGGGCACACGAGGCTGCCGAGGTCTCGCAAGCTGGAGCAGCGTTACCTTGGTGCTAGCAGGGGGAGAGCAGAAAGCTTGATATAAAACCTCCCCTGAAAAGCGCTGGCATTTCTGCCCTCACACTGATCCTGACATGACATCAACTATCTCTCTGTGTTGGCTCCCAACATGGCCATTCCTCCCCCAAGTCCCAGCGTGGGCTCTCTCACATCTCAGCCCAACACACTTTCCCAATAAGTGACAGGCTTTTCTCTTTTTATCCCCAGACAAAACACATGTAAGAGGGCACATACACCACATAAAGATGCTGTAGAAGGATAAACAGACAAGATGACAGAGGACTGGGTGACTGAAGGGTGAAATGACTGAATACCTGGCATAATCTCCACAGCAAAACTGGGCAAGAGATCAGCAAGCAGCCCTGTCCTGCCTAGAAAAGATAGAAGGAGGAGAACAAGGAGAGAGGTTACTGCAAGAAAAACACACTCCCCAGCCCCTGCCTTAGCCTCCAGTCCCCTTCCACATCTGCCCATTTGCACTCTGTTAAGTGAATTCCTATCAACCATAGATGTCATCCTTCGTGATGCCTCGTGTGTCTGCCTCTGCACTTCTGCCATTTCTGTGTCCTTGCACTTTATGTTATCAGCAGAGCTGGGGAGAAAGAACCTGGAACAGAGCTTCTCCAATCTAGACACAAAAGAACGAGAGAGGTCCCCTCAGCACGGTTACATGGTAACATCTTTCTGGAGTTGTGCTCTACCCATGCAAAAAGATCCTGGGAACGCACGATAGCTCTCAGAAGGACTTAGTTTACTTTAAAAATGTTGTGATGTAGTTTGGATGGATGTGAAACATCTTTCACCCGAGGCCCTTGACAAATCAGCCACATGCATCTTACACCCGTGGGTGGTGTTCTTCATGTGGGGTTCTGCAGGGCTCCAGGAAAGGAGTCTTGAAGTGAGCATGTGCTATTTATTACAAGATGCTCAAGTAACTTGGTGAGCCTGTGTGATGCATGGCCAACTCTCAAGCGAAACAAACCAACCTGGGAAGGATTCATGTAGAAATGTGCGGAAACACTTTGCAAAAGATAAAGAAAAAAAAGGCAAGTCAACTTCTAATTCATAACTGAATGCAAACAATATCCAAGCCCAAAGGCAGCTCAGTGCTTATTTGTTTTGGCACTGAATTTCTGGGATGCTTCTCACACACAGCAAACATCCTGCATGGTGTTGAGCTATAATTTACACACAACTGTGCATCGGCAGAACGACCTTATGTGCAGCTGTGCTCTATACTCCTATGTAGCACCAGGACCGTGCTTAACGTAGGAGAGCTGCAGTCTGAAGACAGGTATACATTGTGGATATAGCATAACAGAAGCAGCTGAGGGTAAGCCAGTGCAAAAGTTGTAGAAAACTACCTTTAACCTCCCCACATGCCCTTCATGTCCTGCACTAAGCAACACTCAGACACAGTGGTAAACCGGATCCCAGGTTCTTGGCTTCCAATCTGTTCTTGAAGTGTGTTATAATCAAATCCCAGCTGTCCGTTTTTTCTCAGGGCTTCAGCAGAAGTTCTGTAGAGATCAAAAATCTACAAGGATGCTTGCAGGAGCCGTAATAAACATACTCCAAATGCAGGCAGTGCTTTGCAAGCAGATGCAACTCATCAAAGTTGTCCAGTACTCACAGTAACGCCATCATGATGAGGTGCTCCTGAAGCCTTAGCAAGAGATACAACGCTGATCCTTCAGAAAATTATTTTCAAGGAGGACTCCTGCCATTAGTCTACGGCAACATTTTCATCTACATACACAAAGAGTTTCATGACATTCTTTGCAGTCCGTTTTCTGGAAGCACCAGATGTCCAAACTGTTCACAGCTGGTTTGTTATGGGAAAGTGCTCATGTATACTTTCTGCTCACAAGATATAGGCATGTACACATCATATGTGGCTTAAGTCTTGGGTGCCACAAGTGGGCTCCAAACACATGCAAGAAATGTATGCCTTGTGTCACTATATGCTAGACTTACATTATGTTCCACATGCATACTAAATATATTCCTCATTTCCCCAGCATGCACAAAAAACCATGAGATTCTGTGTGTCTGTGTGTGTGTGTGCGAACAACGTACACATGAACCACATGCATTCAGAATGTATTGGTAGACTCTGGCATGCAGCTTGCCTCCCATGTGTTGTTATGTCCACACAAGCTCATGTGCAGCCCTAATCTGAGAGCAGATGCCAATGGACAAACAGCTGGAGGTATATAGCTAATTTAGGGCTGGGATGTGTGGTACCAGAGGTAAAGGAGTGACACCTATAAAGAGCAGAAGCTCCATCTCACAAGTCCAAATAAGCACCTGCTTTATTTTGAACCTACCCAAAGAGCCTTGATCCCTGCTAGTGCTGGGTCTTATGGTGCCTCCTGATCCCCAGGAGAAATCAATGTTCAAGGAGGAAGAAGCATCCCTCAAAAGTAATAATGCTTGAGAACTTGGCAACTCATCATGAAGACAGCTGAAGTAGTTCCTCTGTGCTACCTACGAGCAGTCAAATATTTCCCTGTTTGTGAAGCCTTACTCAGCTCTGCTGAGTATCTGCGTTGAGAATTTGCTCCCCCTGCCCTGCCAGCGGGGCTCACACAGCCGTGAGGGCCCCCAGAACCACCCGAAGGCGATTCACAAAGTCCAGGAGGGCTCAAGGCAGCAGCAAAGTCCAGCATGGCTCAGCCTGAACTCTGCCAGCAAGCACAAAGCCGGCCTCTGCCTTGCCATGCGCCCAGTAGCTTTCAATGCACCCCAGCTCTCGCCCCTCCTCGTGACTGAATTAATTCCCCCTTCCCCCCCCCACCATGCATTTCCCCTTTGGTGCATGAAAGCAACAGACCAGGCTGCCTGCCACTATGGCCACCTCACGGTTGCCACGGAGACGGAAGGCTCCCCGGCAGTGCCCTCACTGAAGGCAACAGCAAGTGGAGTAAAATCACTCAGCCCACCAGCAGGTGCAGGGAAAAGGGGGCCCTGGGGGGGCAAGGGCCACTGCTGACCCTCGCTTACTTGCGCTGGTCCAGGCAGGGGTGCGTCCCAAAGCCAGAGTAGCTGGCGGAGGGGAGACTGGGTGGGCACAGTGCCTGAAGCCGAAGTAGAGAGGGCTGAAATGCCAGCCAGGAGGAGGCCATGGAGATCATGGCCGCTGACCTCCTGGCTCTCTGTACCTAGCTGCTCCTTCTGTGGACAATAAGCTCACCTCACCTCTTTTTTTTTTAAAGAAAACTTGAAGGTGGAGAGCTGGGCTACAAAACAATTTGTGGGAAGAAAACATTTTAGTAAAACATCCTCCCAAGAGACATCTTGCTTGACCACCTTCGCATGGAGGCTCTGCCCACCTGAGCAAGAGGACCACAGGCACTCTGAGACATGGCCAGGCACAGCTGCCAAGTCACAGCTCCGCAGCCCTGCAAGGGATATGTGTCCTCTGTGCAAGCTCTCACCACCAAGCCCCAGCAGACACCCTCAGGGGAAAGGGAACAGAGATGTCCCCATTTACCAGGGTTGTCCCAGGCAGCTCTGTTGGAGCTAGGAGCTCGTCCTTGTTCCAGTGCAGATCTGGGACACACTCCTGTCTGTACTCCCATTGTGCTGCCGCGGGGCTTTACCTGCCCACAGCAGCCTCTCACCAGGCAACTCACACACCCCAGGCCCCAGCTAGCCACAAAGTGCAAGGGAGCCTGTGAGCCCCCAGTCTGTACCAGCAGAATGCAGCAGGAGAGGGCAGGGAGGAGGAATGGGAGAGGGAAAAGCTGAGATGTTGCAGAGAGGGTCCAGAAGGTGCAGGGATACGGAAGAGGCAAGCGAGGACAGCAGTTAATAGGCAGGAGGAGGGCGAGTGATAGAGCGGGAGAGCAAACAGCAGCAGATCAGCGAGGAACTGGAGTCAAGCAGATTATTAGCAGAGAGTCTGCAGAGAAGAGACACAAAAATAATTAGGGTAAGTGGTGCAGCTGAAAAGAAATGATGACATGAATAAAGTAGGCACAGATGCAGTCAGGAACACGCCAATCGGGTAAATATGGGAACATGGTAAATACTGACAATTGCATAAATGTGATAAATATTGAGTAAATACGGGAATAACTGTTGAATCGGTTTCCCTGTTGGGGCTGCCTCTGCAGGCCTACCTGCAGCAGTAAAACCACAGCCACAGGAGGCAGCAACTACAGAAGGAAATGTTTCTTCCTCAGCGGCAGAAAAATTTGCCAAGCCATGCCATGGCAAGAGGTCCCTGGCACAGGAGGCTGGAAAGGACAGGAGAGGAAGTGTGGCCCTTGTAAATCAGATACTCTTCCAAGAAAGCTGCTGCGAGGTTTATTGGGAGACCATGGCTCTGCAATGAGTTCCTCCATTCTCCCTCTGCTCAGAGTAAACTTTATTCTTTCTTCCCCTCCTTCTCTTCAATTGGAGGGAGAAACAGCAGCAGCCTTTCTTGGAAATCAAAGTTTTAGCAGGCAACAAAGACCGCCAAGGAGGCTGTTGCCATGGCTACCTTAGTAACGGAGGTCTTTTAATCACGCCAGTCTCCTTTGTGAGCAGCATGTGGCTGTCGATGGCAAATAAGGAGGGAAAGAGGAGTAAGAAAAACCTTGTCAACAAGTAGCACTTCTGAATGGCATGAAATAAGTGACCAGGAGTAGGTTGGGCTAGGGTGAGGGGGCCTGGACCCAGATTACAAAGGTGGCAGCACAGTGGCCTGGGACAGGAAAGCAGCACCTAATGAGGACAGGATGAGCACTTCGGGGGTGGGAGGACACCAGCAGCCTTCCTGGCATCAATGCCTTGCCTGGACTTTTCAGTGGAAGGCTACCATGCCGATCACTTCCTTCACCTGCCGGCACTACCTGCCTTTGGTCATAAAGGCACAGCTGAAGGTCGGAGAGCCCTCTCACTGCAAAGTTGTTCACAGACACCTCCCCGGCTGAGATCTGGCCTGCTCATCCGCAACACATGGCCAATGGCACTGACATCTCTACCAACCACTGTGATCAAGCACTGGCTTCAATGCTACTGGCAGCTTTTCAGTGAAACTGAGCAGAATCCTAATACCATCACCTAGTAAGGGAAAATTTTGCCAAGAACTTTTCTGTCTCCAAAACCACATGAACTTTTAGAATACAGTCTCTCCTGGCACACAAGAGGCTTCAAACCTGGCTATATTTATACCAGCTATTGAATCACTTTGCTGAGTAAGAATTGTCTTATTAGCACTGCACACGATACACACACGTCCCAGTAGAGATTTATCCTCTCTGAAAGCCAACGCATGTCTCTATTAGTACATTAATTACTGTGCAATATGCTGTGTGTATATGTATTTACATTCTTTCCTACCTATGGGTGTTAGACTGGATAAATTTTGGTTTTAGCCTATATCAATATTGGCTAGTAATACAAACTACCAAACATGTCAGTTTACCAACATTAAGCACTGGTTAACTTCAGAAATTTACAAAAGGCTTAAATGTTAATAGTTGTTATTCAAAGCGTAACAACACTAGAAGCTGAATCTTCTAAAAGACTAATTATAAAATAATATTTCACTAATACATCATTTCTGTCATATTAGCTGCCGAATTGGACGGAAAAAAAAAATAGGCAATAGCTGTCAAGCAGAGCACATGGATAAATAACCAAAGTATCGAACCAACAACTGCGATTAGCGGATCACTGTCCTGCCTCTTCCAGGAACTTGACACATCCTTGGGAATGAAGCCACTGTTTCGTAAAGCATGTCTAAGCTATGTAAAAATCTTGTAATGCAAACATTGCCGAGCTTGCGTGGACCTACGCATTTCAGGACAGCCAGCTGTGCCTGCCTATACCTACAGCCACTGCTCTATAACTGTACCAGCTTTGGAAGGGAGCAGTATAGCTGCTTTCACAGGCCCCTGCACCTGATTAGTAAATTCCAGCTCTTGGAAAGCCTTACTGGGTTCTACCAACCCCAGGCAATTAAGCTGCACTGCTTCTTGGTGTGAACTGGGTCACCTGAAGCCAAGACAGGGTGTCCGCCCTGTGCTTTTGATTCGAAGGTTACTCCAGGTATCCTGCATCCACTGCACTGGTGCACCTGTGGTTCCCTTCAACAAAGGCTGCAATGAATGACTTCACTGAAACCCGCTGACATTCTCATATAAAAAGCACTGCAAAGGTGCTACCAATAACAATTTGATTAATAGCACTGTCTGTGTTTCAAGAAGCACGGCACTCAGCTGCTAGCTACAAAGATAGAAATGTAGACTTTCTTAAATTTAGGATTCAGCCTTTCTGATTCAATCACATTAGTTTTAAAAAATAAACATGTTTGGAGTTGCAAATGGATTCACTTGCTCAGCTGTAATCAGCAAAGGGTTCTACAGTTCTAGTAAAACACATAAGTACAGAGAGCACCACTTGACTCCTGTTGTGGAATTGCTCAACTCTGCCAGTCTAGTCCTGCCACAGCAGAAGCAGAATTCATACAGTTTCCAGCATGCTAGACCCCCTTTGGAGATTTCTAATGCTACCAAAAATAGTACTTTTTAATTTAAATTCTTTCCTTACTCTACAGGAGGTTCACTACCAGCCAATCTCCTCCAGTGTTTCTGAGGCACACAGGTTACTATTGCTCTTCCCTTGCCTCCACTGATTCCAATAGAGAGGGTTAAAGTCCCTGACTAAGCAAAACCTACTGAATGGTCCTTTCAGCAAAGCGCATAAGCACATGCTTAACATCAGGTACACTTTATAAATCCTATCAGCTTTGTTCAGCACAAATGGATATAAATAAATCCTTACATGTTTTTTTCTGAAATAGGTGTGAAATGAAGACAGCACATAGGATTCTCTGGTGCTAACCAGACTCTCTGTGTGTCAATGTGACACATCCAACACATCCAGGTGACAGAACTAAACATGCAATCCCATCATGACCCAGGCTGACTGGCTACTTAGACTTCACTGGAAGTCTCTGTGACCGCTTCCCTAAAAAAAACGGAATACTGTAATTTGCTCAGGTTTTGGATTTTGTTCCCAGTTCTGATAAAGCAGCTTTTGACCAACTTTTAATGGTGCAATTCACTGCACAAAAGCAGGATACTTCACTTCTAGCTAAGCAAATTTCCATTAATTTATTAATGCTATTCAGTATCCACCATTTTTGCCTCTCAAATCTTTCAACGTTTCTACATTATATACGACTACCTGTCCAGCAGTATCTTTCTCTAGCCAAAACATATCTTTCATCTTGGTATTCACATAAAACCAGTTGAAGGGATTTTTTCCTATTTCCTTTTCCGTTCTGATTTTACTGTCTTCCCCCACTGATAACATGAGCGGGCAGAACCTCTGCTCTATTCAAAATTCTAACTGATGCTTAAATCATGCAGCAGCCCCAAAATAAGCACTGTAAATTATAGTTGAAAGACCACTGTCATCCAAGAGCAAACAGCAACGTGCTGCGGGAATTGTAGCGTCTCTTGCAGACACTATCCCTCCACTGCTTCAATCACTCTAACAGGCAATCTCGGTTCCACTCAAAGAGCGCCAAACAAAACTCTTTTACTGCATGTCCCCTAGGACTGCAGAATCACGCCGATCTACACCTGTACTTACTGTTTCCCCGCAAGTCACTCACACTTAGCAGAGCAGTGGGATGGAATAAAAAATGTCCCAAATGCCAAAATATTAAGAAATGGTATTTTTACCACTGGTTGCTTCCTCCTTTAGCCATCAACAGGTAGAGGTAAAGGAATACCATCGAAAGAAGGAGGGAAGGAGGGAGGGAAGGAGGGAGGGAAGGAGGGAGGGAAGGAGGGAGGGAAGGAGGGAAGGAAGGAGGGAAGGAAGGAGGGAAGGAAGGAGGGAAGGAAGGAGGGAAGGAGGGAGGGAAGGAGGGAGGGAAGGAGGGAGGGAAGGAGGGAGGGAAGGAGGGAGGGAAGGAAAGAAAATGGGTAGGTAACCTGGAATTGCTCCTAAAGCTGGAATGTTGCCTCCATACACACTACCCAGGAAAAGAAATACACACAAGTTGCACCAAACAGCATGAGGCAGAACGAAGTATGCCCACGACAAGTATGCTTTCATGCTGCTGCCAAACTTAGAGTACTGCACAAAGTGCAAGGGCAGACGCACAGGCTGTAATGAACAGAAGAGCAGATGTGGTCAAGGTAATGCAACCTATGCTGTTTCCTCCACAAAGAACCGGGGCTGGGGACATCATCAAACCAGCCTCAGAGGTGAGGATTTCTTTGTTTTCCCCTGCCACAGTCTTTTGTACACACTGAAAAACAGATTCTTCCTGTTACCATGGCACTGTTTCATCACTGGTATCTGAGCACAGTTGTAGACACAGGTAACAGAAGACATCGAATCCTGGACAGGAAGGCGAAGAAGGGACAAAATTCAGCAGCCCTTCATGACGCAGTCACAGTCAGCTCCTCTGGAGAGGCTACGTAACAGCTACAACTGCCACTTGGCAGAGATAACCTCACCTGAACCAACACAGGTCAGTCTTGGGCCTGTTATTAACTAGCATATGAACAGTCACACTGGATTTAGACAGGGGCATGACATTGTCTCTAATTGTCCATTGCTTGACTGGCACCTGAAGGAGTGAGGGCAGGTGATGGCACTGTTATAGTCACTCACCCAAGCAATTCAATCTGGTTTACTTTGTGATGACAACCACAGTTCCAAATAAACTCTGACCTTAGCCATGACAGTAAGGGCACTTAGCAAACATGTTCTACCATATGCCTCTACATATAACCTACACACTATAGACCCAAGCTTTTAAACATTTCCTCCACAGAATGTACAGAATCTACAGACCCAAGAACTATGCAAGTACGCTGACCAAACATTGGTGTCAGCAGGTCTTAATGTAAGTTGAAGAAAACTCATCTTACTCTCCTGGGGCAGTGCAGGGTGAAGTATTACAGCTGGCTCAAGGCAGTGTCAACAAATGCACCTGAAAGGCCCATCCCATTCCCTCTAGCTGGGATGGGTGCTTTATTGACCTTCACAGTTGAGCTGGGCTGTGGAAGCCATCGCTGAAAGCTAACCCTATGAACAGGAAAGAAACTGATTCTGGTCAGCACACTGCTCAAGGGAGCTTAAAAGAAACACAGCACCAAGTATGCATACCACACAGAGGATAGGTCCTTTCCGTGGCAGTAACAGCTTAGATCTCATTAGGGTGCTCGTGAAACTGCACCTCTAACTGGACAAGTATAATTAGGCAAACAGAAAATCTCACAAATTGACATACTCAAGCAGAAAAACACAGTGCTGCCTGACATCCTCACAGGTCAGAAGAGTGGGACGAAGAGAATGTTAAGACTGCAAAAAGCATATGACTCGATGTCTTCTGGGTGTTTATTTTTAAAAGACTCTGTCTCAAGTGTTCACTTTGCTGCAAGTTTTTTGTTTTATGCCTCAAAACCAAGGGTTCTGACTTTCCACAGTCCTGCACTTTCTGTAGTCATTTACGCCTGTGTAACGTGTGAGCTGTGTGGGTGTAAACATTACTATTTTTGTTTGGTAGCATTTGCCACCCACTTCGCCTAGGTGTGAATGACTGCACAAGGTGCAAGGAAATGGTGCAGGTACTGCAGGAACTGTTTTACATAGATCTTACACCCATAGTAATATGGTGCACAGATGGGTGGACAGAGAGAGAGAGCAGAAGGAAAAACATATCAGCTATCTGCTGAAAAAGCAACCTGGCAAGAGGTCTTACCAAGCACAAGTAGCTCCACCGCTTCTTCATTCTTGCCTTCCACATCATCCGGTGTGATAATAAGGCAGTAATAGAGCCCACTGTCTCCCCACATCAACTTCCCAATCTGAAGGTCTGCATCTGAAAGGCAAAAAAGAAAAGTCAGGCTTTCCCTCCAACACCTATAGAGTGAAATGATGAAAGCACTGGGTCTGTCTCCATGTCCCAAATCCATTTCATTTCCTTACTAAGAAGAGGATTTAACCTTATCCAGAATATCACAGTATTCAGTAAAAATAACAGGCTCAGGACTCTGTGGCTCTAAGTAGGAAGACACGTAATGCCACAGAGGCAGCTCACTCTGCAAGTGCCGAGAGCAGAAGGGGTAACTAATGTCGATCTCTGTCCATCCTATCACCTAGGGCCTGGAATCCCAACAGCTGAGATTGCATGTTGTGCAAGAAGGGCTTAGACAGTGTCTCCACAGCCATCCACTGGAGATAAAGGAAAACACTCCCCCTTGCTGAGGCTGATCCCTTGTTCTCCACATCAAGGAGCCTCCACTTCTGGTTAGATGGTCTCCTGAGTCAAGCAGAAGCCTTGTATTTTGAGGGACAAGGTTTCTCACACAGCCTTCCAGATCAAATATTTAAGAACCCTGCTATCCCCCACCTCCACCCAACTTGACTTCACCCCATTGAAATCTTCTCCCTTCACACTGCTCAAGGCTGTGAGAGTTTAGGTTCATGATGGGGTAAGCTGGTAAAGTCCAGAATTGAGCAAACATGAGATGTAGGATAATTTCAGTATTTTGGAACTGGGGAAAAAAAATCAGTGGAGTTTGCAAGGAAGAAAAATCTAGACTGCAGAGACTGAATTCATTCCTCTCTTGCTGGCACCACTTTGGTAAAAAAAAATCTATATACAGAGCAATATGCAGAAGCCAGGAATAAAAACCTTCCACTTCACCAGAGAGTAAAGAATACTGCATTAGGGTTGGAGGCCTACATGGAGTGGGATGAAGGGAAACACCAAAGGAACTGACATTGGAGCCTAGGGTTGGCTGGTCGAAACCTAAATGTCTGACACAACTGCTTCCAGCACCCTTTTCTGTGGGAGTTAACTGATCAATTACTGCCAGCCTCCAGTATCCCAAATTGCTAAGGGTCCATTCCAACCCCCATGAAGCATCACAAGGGCAGTAGAGTTACCGTGGACAATGCTGATATCTCTTTCCTTATAGAAGTCCCCTATAGTAACGGCAGATCCTTGTTTGGAGGCCACAACACGGACTGTCCTCCTGCTGTCCACACAGTCCAAGTAGGGATCCCAGTCCAGGTTCCTCTTGCTCATTGTTTGTACACCAGAAGTCGCCATACCCAAAGCTTCTCCCATCCGGTCCTGGCAGTAAGATTTAAACCTCCACTGTACCACGGCTGGTTGGGTGGAAGAAGTAGAGAAATGGCAGCGAAGCAGAGCAGGCTGAAACAACATTGCCACCTTCTTCTTCTCAGGCACGGTAACCTGCAACCCTTCCACGTCAGCTAAAAGACAAAAACATCAGTGTCATACGCCTCAGTATTGCTTGAAGAGGGAGCTACTGCATTTTATCATAGCATCATTCTCCCCACATACATAAAATTTAAATGTCCATCTGCTTCAGGTGCTAGGGTGCAATATGCCTCAATGTATATAAGCACAGATGTTGGCAGTGGAAGTAAGTCTGTTTTTTTCATAACCTACAGACACAAGGAAGAACACGGCACGATGGGGCTGAAGGTTCAAATCCTTATGCACTGCTGAGACCCTAACACAGTGGCATGATGATTCTCAGCTTCTGTGGCAGGTTCACAGATAAGGAAGAGATAGCTTAGGGATGGTCATACTACACTTCTACAGTGGGTCAGCCAAGGGGCCAGATCCTGAGTTCATCATAATCCCAGTACAGAATAAGTCACTCTCCTGCCAATTTTGGTGGCATCGCACCTCCTCTTTAAAGTCAGGCAGCACACAGTGCCTGGCCCAGCCCATTGTACACTGGTGCCCAGTTAGTGCTGCTTGCTCTGCCAAACTCTAGAGATGCATGAAGGAGTGGATCCAAATCGCATAGCTCCTGCCAGGGCTGGCATGTAGCACTGACAGAAATTGCTTCATGTGGGAGGTGGGGAGAAAAATGGCCCAAACACTCAAGTTTTTCACAGTCCCAGAGAGAAGATGGATCTCCACACATAATGTCTATCTAGCAGCTGACGGGAGAGCAGCAGCCTGGAGCTGATGTATTAAAGGCTCAGAGAAGATGCATGGGACTGCTATCACATCCTTGTGTAGCTTAGGGAGAAGCCAAGAGTCAGTGAGCAATGCCGGCAGAGAGGCCTCAGGAGAGCGAGGTACTCCATCTACCCACAGGGGAACAGCCGAAACCTCCCACACATGCCCTTCATTGCTTCCCTCCTTGTGCTGCGGGCAGCAATGATTGGGAGGCCTTACACAACATGAGAAACACATGGTGACACTTTCCCAAGCAGGGATGTGCTGGTCTGTGGAGGCACAGAAACAGCTCAGGAGCAAGATGGGAGCATCTAAGAGAGAGGATGTTCCCAACCAGGGACACCCTCTGCAGCTGAGGAGTAGGAGGGACTGACTGCAGTGGTTTGTATGAGAAAAGGGAACCAGTTTCAGTACGGGCAATATTGATGATGGCAGCTCCCTATACCCGGTTACCACACACCCCAAGGCCCAGAGCAGTGCACAGTGAAAAAGAGAACAAGACCCAAGAGCATAAAGCAGAAGAGGATATTTATACCACATTAGATCAACTGATGGACCTAGGGGAAGCTTAAGGAGGAATGAAAGACTGAAGACAAAGAAAGGTTTCCTGATGTTGGGAAGTAGTACAAGAGAAGGGCAAATGCCAAGAAAGGAAACAGAGTAAGGACAAGGTATCAAGGTAAGTATAGGAAGCAGAAGGATAAGCAGGATGACTTCATAGAAGCAGGAAGCTTATATTCAGCTGGAAGAAGCTGAAGGTGGTGTCTCAGTCTAGGTCAAAATAATTTCAAAAGGCTGGAGCCAGGTTGCAGGAGATTAAGACATTATGTAGAGACAAGAGGAAATGGAGGCAGCAAAAATAAACCACCCACTCCAGAAACCAGAGATGAAAAGTAGATGGAAGCTGGCAAAAGAAAGTGAAATGACAGGAGATATCTTTAGGATGGGGAAAAAAAAAGGCATAGACTAAAGCACTGGAGCTTAAAACAGAGAGCAATAAATGCATCAACAATATGACAGCAGCAGGCACAAAGGAACAAGGTCAAGTTGTTTCAGACCTGAAAGACAGAAGCAAGAAAAGATACCATGATCAGAAGTCAGAACCAAAGGGAAGTGGAGATGTTGGACCAACACTGAATATTCATTTCAACAAGTTATCAGTGTCCAAACTATAAACCACAATGAAGTCTTTAAACACCTGTCAGAGGATAAAAACACTGTATGGACAGACCCTAGGGGAAAGCATATTTCAGAGAAGCAAGATGGTCACTGATATTAACAAATATTTACTGATCTAGGGGGGATTTGACTCCGGGTACTACTACGTGAAGGCTTGCAGCACACAAGGGGGCTATGGCATTTGCACAAGAATGGGATATTATGCAATTTGTACTTGTGCCATGTGGAAGTTGCACAGGAGATGGCATCAGTTTTGCCAGAAGTGGTTGGACCCAAATTCAAACACTGAAGTGTGGGTGTTCTCAAGAATACCACGAAACACAGCTGAGGTCCCAACAAGATGCTCCTATGGGAGAGGCAGGGGCATGTAGCAGCTCCTCCACTTTCCCGAGGCATAGGCAGAGAAATAACTCAGGAAGTGGTAGCTGGGACGGTTCTGCTAGGCTGCCTGTTCCCAGGGAAGAGTGGGTCCATGTGGCACTAAGAGAATGTCACTACTTGCTTCTTAAGGTGAACCAAGTGATGACATTGTCTTATTCTCTCCTCTCCAGAGACCTGTGCTTCCCAGGTTGCATCTGAATGCAAGAGAAATTACTAACACCTTGAAAAATGAATGAGTCCAGGTCAGACCTGTATCTGGCAACTCTGTGTCTGACCCCATGCAGTGTGTGGCCAAAGCCAGCATGTGACACAGACTGGTCAAGTGACTCATCACATTACTTCAGCTTCAGGGATAAAACAGTGACACAGTGAATATTTAAATCTTTCCCTTGTGAACGAAGTGCACTGCTTAGTAAACACAGTGCTTTCAGCTAACCATGCTCCATAGCCCTCCTTCCCTGTTAATGAGATTAATGAGTTTGGCAAGCCAGGGACTGCTTTAATAAATGATTAGCTGAGCTTTAGCAAATTCTCATCTGACTAACTTTCCCCACCCCATACCCATGTGAATGTCTATATCAAGAAAAGAAAAGCAGCTTTTGGGAAAACACTTTTTCTACCCAAGAGCATTTGGGACATGTGCAGTAAATTATCTGGCATCTTCTATATCCTATCCCAAGCTCTTTATTAACTTTTAAACTATTATTTTCGGATCCTTTCCAGAAATAGCATTTAAGAGCAACCCAGTGCCTCAGATTGAAAGACTGGAGCAGTGGAAACTCTACATCTATTTAAGTCAGATTATATATAATTATATATGGCTGAACTGGGAAATTATACACCTGTTATTTCCTCTGCCAAAAAAAGAGACTGGAATTGATTCACGTAATATGTCACTGCTGTAGCAGTGTCCATCAAAAAGGCCAGCAGGATGTTCAACTGCCTGAAGACAAAATGGTGGTTTCACATGTCATTTATGTCCATGCACGTGAATTATAAAGGTCTGCTTAGGACTTCCTCAACTTCAAGAAGAAACTGCTGACCTCAAAAATCTTCAAGAAACGAGCCAAGATAAGAAAAGCCTCAGATGTATCACAGGACAGAACTCCGGGCTGGTTATACAGTAGAGCAAAAAAAAGAGTGAAAGATGTAAAAAAAGATGACAAGCTTAGTGACAGCATCATGGTAGCTCTTGGTCTAGTTTAATACAAGCAGGACTAAAAAGAAACTGAATTGTGCTCTGCTATGTTTTGACTAATGCAGACAGAGCAAGATTAGCCCTTATTTCAAAATCATCATGGAAATATAATTCCTGCACTCCAGAGAAGCAACCTGTTCATTGTGAATTTCACAATGTTTGAACTTTCACAAGAAAAATCTAGCTTGTGGGAGTCTCATGACTACATGACAATTTTGCTTTCCTTCTTTCTTGTTCTCCTAAATCCCAAGAAAAAAAGCTCTGGAAATATTAATCAAGTGCATCCTAAAAATACAGATATTCTTACTCTCAGAAAATAAACGGAATCCAGTGGTTTGTGTGTCTGTGCATGTGTATATATACACTCCCAGGGAAAGAGCTTAAAAATAATCACACTTCAGAAATATAATTGTATGGGTTTTGTCTGTTTCTCATTGGCAATGTGTGTTTGTATCCCTTCTGTGATTCTCTTCCTGAACTGTCCTCAGATTATGCATTCAAACTATGCAATCAACATTACACACAAGCTATTGATAATACATTTTAGTGGTGATTAAAGAAAATTCCAGGAAGTGATTATAGAGGGGGATATTTGTAAGGGCGCATTTGAGCCTTGTGAGCCTGATCTTCATAAGCGCCTTTCATGAGTAAAAGAGAGAAGGCAACTGAGAGTTGATAGTTTAGGCTCTTGCTTTTCTCTTGCCCTCCAGAGAAGCCTTTGCCTCCCTGAGGCTAGATGAATCCCAGGAAGACTTAGCTTCCCTACACAGCCTTAAGTTAGTCTTTTTCAATAGAATCATAGAATGGTTTGGGTTGGAAGGGACCTTAAAGATCATCTAATTAGAATGAAGTTGACCTGAGGCACTAATCCCTGCGAATAATGGCAAAGTCAAATACTGTAGTTCCATGTAATAGGTCTCAGATGGCATCCTTCTAGCACATACGATTTGAATCCAAGAGAAGGCAGCACATGTTATTCTTCAGGTCACCACGGGTCTCCCTATCTGTGCATGCATCACATCTCTTTCATTGCAATTATTTGGCTCACACTACCACTTGCCTGAGGCAGGACAGCTGAAGCTATGAAACTACAAAAACTACATCCCTCGATCTTATGCACCTTTATTGATAGGAGTGGCAGTTTTTCACACAGGAGAACCAAATCCCTGGGCCCTGGACCTCAGGGAAAACTACTCCTAGACCATACCTAAGGGCTCTGGCAGAAAAGCATACTTGCATTAGTAAGAGATACTGCTCCTAGGATAATTTATATCACTTCCCTAAACAAAATAAACTGTTGGACAAAAGGATGCTTCATCTTTCCTTTCTGTGCCTTGGCTACTATGTATCACTTAAGTGTTCTTTCCCCCACTGCTGAATACAGGCACACTATCCACACTTTCAAATGTGGATCAAGCCTGAATCAGTAAGTGCAAATCTGGGCTTGGAGACTGAAAAATCAGAGATGTGTAAACAGGTGAGCAGAGAGACAGGGGAATCACTGAGATTGTGTTATACAGATTGTGTACTCATGCTGGACTAAAGCAAATTCATGCAATTAATCATCAAAAGCCATCACCATCACATTGTGTTGAGTGGCTTACGGGAAATGAATTGGATGTCTTTGTCTGGTTCCTATCAGACTTGTGTTCTTAGCCCTGTGGCCACTAATTGTCCACTTCTTTAGCCAGCAAGAAACCAATGTCTAAATAGGTCAGCTGAAGCTGAGGTGAAAGCATACTACTGCTTTTTACAGTGCTGTAGCAAAACTGAAAATTTCAGTTCACTGTTTAACCTGCAAAGGGGCAAAATCAAAGCAGCTGGAAAAAAGCATGGCCTTGCACTCCCAACACTCACAGAACAGAACCTCAATATGAAAACACTCCATATAGGACACAGCCCAGACTGTAAATTGACCGCCAGCAGACACTGGACTATTCCTTGCTCGTCCCTATCCCCTGTGATGCTGTCCCCCAGATGCCCCATGCTCCTGATTTCTTTAGGGAAGTACACAGCCCTGAAATGGCAAGGACTGCATAAGAGCTTTCACAAGAGCTCAGGACATTTCACGGGCTTTTCTAGGTATCAATCATCACCAGCTTCCTGGCACTCATTACACTCTCTTATAACCTCCTGCCCCTTTCACACATTCACAATAGCCACCCTGGATGTTTTCAGGTGAATTACCTCAGCTTTGGCCACCAGATCAAATCTACCCTGTCTTATTACTGTCTGAAAGCTGTTACAATTGTCAGATGTCTCCTGGTTTACAGTCTTGGTTCAGCATCCCAGACATCAATCCCAGAACTACCACTCAGCAACTGGTCACCATCAGAAGCCTGAGAACAAAGGAAAAGGAATGGGAAGAGCCTCTTCAAGCTGTGTAACACCAAGCCATAACACCTGTCCTTGGGATGGCATTGAGATTTCCACTAGTATCAGTCCCAGCCAAGGTGATCTCACAGGAATAAAAAGAAAAATGTGAGATTTCTTCTGAGTTACACACAGCTTATGCTGTGTTCAGCCAGTCAAGGGAAGTCAGATGAATACTTAAGTCAAGGGAGATAAAACAGTTCATCCATTTCCCTGCCTTCCCAAGAAGTCTGCTCAGTTGGCCAGGAAACGGCAAAGCACAACTGTGCTCGTGCATGCCCCCTCTGCCTGCTCTCCTTAACTGTGGCTGGGAAAGCAGAGGTAGTAAATCTACCCGTCTTTGTACTGTATCATTGCATTGCAGTGGCTCTTCTGCATAGGGAGAGTAAACAGGTATCAAGTGCTAAATTATTGGAGAAAAATTACTTAACAGGGATAGACAGACCACGTTCTAATGTGGACAGTCTTCTAACTGTAATCTTTCCAAGATTAGCCTGAGTCATGAGGCAGAAAAAAATTTGCTCTACTTGTTTGATAGGTAAAATTGGAGCTCTGCCTCCAGTGCAACACCTCTCTAGTTTTAAATGCACTAGGAATGACAGCATTAATAAAAATAATGGTAAATACAAGGGAAGGATTCAGTCTAGAGTAAAGCTGCACTTGGTAGTTTAGAAGAAACAGCTTTACACAGGTGCTTAAGGATACTTGACAAATTGTACCTTCTTTTTCCGGAATGAGAAGAATACAGACCCACGCACATCCTAACACGTGCCACTTCACAGGAAGGAATAAAGGATGACCTGCTCTTCATCCTTCTGCAGTTGTAATTAAACTAGCAGCTTTAGGCACATGGAAGAGCAGGTTAGAAGGAAGAAAAGACAAACCAAATCCACTGTATCTCACCCAGGAATTTTTAAATTGCTATAAGTACAGTGCACAAAACCAAACAGAAGATAAATGCAAGTGCCAAAAATTAAAGACAAACAAAGGACAGAGGGGAATTATTGCTGGGAGGAAAGGAACTGCGAGTGCTGATTAGAAATTTCTCAGCCCATCTCGAGGAGGGAGGAGGGGAGAGAAGGGGGCGAGAGCCTCTCCCTCCTTTTTGCTCCCTTTTGTCTCCCTGCTTCCTCCCCATTTTACACTCTGTCTCTTACCCTGGCCCCTCCACCTCCCAACCCCCACTTCTCTTTCCCAGAGTGGAGTGTACCACTCTGGCTCGATTAGGGCTCCTTACCTTGATGCAGACCTCTCATTCCTTTGTACAGCCACTGGGGAGAGGAAAATTTTGAATCCCCGTTTTCTAGCCTCTCTCCCTTTTCTGTGCAAACACGTTCACGCTGACACGCACACCTTTGCTTATTTGTTTCTCTCAGCCATGAAAAAGGACAGCAGTGCCTGCTCTGTCGCTGGGCAGCAGGGGCCAGGAGGCTGGAGGGGAGCACGCCGACACCGGCTGCCTCCATCTCTCAGCACACGGCTAACCTGTTGCCTGCCGGAAGCCTTTGCCTGCCGGCAGCGGACAGCAGCAGCAGCAGCCAGTCCTGTCTCAAAAACCCAGGACTAGAGGAGACTGGAAGGTCTTCCTACTGCAGCGGTACCTCTCTCTGCATACACCTTGCATGCTCCAAACGGCGGTCGCTGCCAGTTATCATGAACTACCTTTAACGGAGGGAGAAAGGTGTCAACAGCCGAGCTTTTTAGCTTGATGAAAGTCCTGATTTAGCCAGACACGTCCAGATAACAAAGCTCCCTAAAAAGAGGGAGGAATGTTATATCATGTTTATCTACACCCTGTACTCCTTTACCAGTCTCTGGATGATATTTATCAGCATACTATGGCTAGTAGGAGTGGTAGTTGTGGGTGTGCTGGCACTCCAGACCAACTCAGTGAAGTGGGATACATTCGGAAGCAGCCAAATGGCAGGGAGGGAGGCCAGCGGGGAGGATGAGTTGGAAGCTGCCAAAGCCCCAGATGAGGCCGTGAAACCCTGGAAGGGAACAGTAGGCAGGCACCGGTGTTGAAGATGACTCAGAGTGAAAAAGCAAGGAAAGGGGTGGGTGGGTAGTGGGAGAGAGGTGTTATGACTAAAAGCCGAATTTACTGCTTGTGAATCCTAAACCTGAATAGGAAAAGGGAAGAGCCCGAGGTCTTTTTTGTGGGATACATTGGTGGTGGTGGGAAATATATGCCATTTAATGCAAGTGTGTCTGTTACTTCTTTCAGCCTGTAACCAGTCTGCCTGGCTAAGCCAGCCTGCTGCAGCGTTTCCTAAAGCCTCCTGTCTGTGCCTGGCTGCTGCACTGGCCCAGAGGACACAGATCCTGCTGCTGACCTGACAGGGTTCCCTCTTTTTCCCTCATTCCCAGCTGCCCTGCCGCTCTCATTTCGCTGTAATCCCTACCCTCTACTTTCCCTGCTGTCCAGCTCTCAGACGCTGTCCCTTCCTAACTTGTTCCCCCTGCTATCTCCCCATCGCAGAGCCCTCTCTTCTTGCCTCTCCGGCTCCCCTCCTCCTCGCTCAGGGAGGGTTTGCCCGACCTCTTTGAGAGCCGCCCGGGCAAGATATGCTTGGAGAGCTGCACTGGGGGCGGTAGTCCCGTCCTGTGCTCACAAAGGCTTGAGCACAGCTGCACCATCACCGGGAAGGCCGGATCCTGGCGCCCTGGAAGCCGGGGCAGAGGCAAGGCAGCTCCCTCCTTGCACACCCCTGTTAGACGGTGAGTGCGGCCAGGACACCGGGAAAGCACAAGTTCCTGCAATTGTTCCCGGCCCAGCGTGGCCGTGCGGGGGTTGTCACCATCGCCCCTACACCGTGGCCAAGGACACTCTAGCCACCCCCCGAGCTCTTGCTGCTTCCCACCATTCCCGCCGCAAGCTCGCTCCTCTCCACCTCCCCCCCACACCCCGCGATAAACAGTGGCTCAAACGCCCCCTGCACCCTGCGGACCTGCACCCACAGGCCCCCGGCCAGGCAGAAGCCGCCGGCTGCTTTTCCCCGTCCCCAACAGGATCAGTCCTGTCCGAAGTCTCCTCAAACTGCACCGCGGGACGCCCTCGTAAAGACCCTCAGCCCACGCTGGCTCCCTCCGCCGCTACCCTCCCGCAGCCTACCGGGGCATTTCTCCACACCTCCCATTTTCCTCCTAAAGAAAGACGTAGAGCCCGCGGGACACCGCACATGCACGTCGGGGTGGCCGGGATGCCTGTGCCCCCACCCGCGGCCCTACCTGCGAGCCATAGGACAACGATCCAGCCCAAGACGTGCCCATCCATCTTCCCGCTGGCCCCAGCGGCGCGGCGGGCAGGCGGCAGGCGGCAGGCGCGGGGCGGGAGCGCCGCGGGGCGGGTACGACCATGTCGCGGGGCGGTGGGAAAGGCCCGGGGGCGGCCCCGCCCGGCGCGCCCGCAGCCGCTCCGCCAGCCGCCTCTCCACAGAGCCGGCCGGGCTGGTGGCGAGCGACAACGCCGTGTGGCTCCGCTCCGCTCCTCCCCCGGCGGCGGCCGGGGGGACCGCTTCGCAAGGCCGCCCCCGCGGCTGTCCGGGCGCGGCGGCAGGCAGGGACAACGCGGCGTGGTTGGGACGGTGGGCGCCGCTACCGGGAGGCAAGCGGAGGGGGCACGGCTTCCCGAAACTACTTCCCTCCCTCCGGCAAAGGCGAGTTTCGGCTGGCAGGTGCCGCTGGGGGGTTGCCGCCGGGGGGCCGCCGGAGCTCTCCTCGGCCCACGGGCATCCCGGCACGCTTCTTTGCAACTACTTCAGGCGCCGAGCTCAGAGCGGCACGCAGCTCCCGGCTCCCCCCGGGCCGTGCAGTGGCCTCTGCCGTGGCCCCGTCCAGGCTTACAGCTTCTTTAGTAAGCACGTAAAAATGTCCAGTCTGATAATCTATCCTCCTCAAATTAACCAAATGTGTACCTTGGGAAATGCATGTAGCCTGTTCCAATTCTGAGTTTCCCTGGGGTTTCCATTTCCAGCATGGGCACTGCGACTAATTACTGCAATTTTAGATAAAGAGGGGATATAATTTTAGACGAAGAGGAGGTGTTCTGGCAGTTAACAACGGACAGCTGAGTTGTGGGGTGTTAAATTTTAATGCCAACAAGATATTGGAGGGGGATGTAAGTTTTTTGGAAGGAAAGGGAGAGCCAACTAGAAATACAGCTAAAGCAGATCATTTTTTAAAAAAAATTATGTTGCTCTGAAATTAAATGGTCCTGAGCACAGCGGACCCACATGTGTACATATCTACTGTGCTTAAAACTTCTAAACTTTCTGAGAAAGCTAAATAAATCAGTGAATTATTCATAGACCTAGTGCTGGCTAAACAGCAGCATGCTTTCTTTGGTGGCTCAGCACCAAAGAGAAGCACCTTACGACACAGCATTCACCATTCCCAGAATCCAGCACCTTTTGCACGTTGTTCATCTTCAGGCATTTTTCTTTCAGAGGCTTGGCTGGTGTTTGTAACCAAAGTTTGCATTCTGCAAATGTTGATGATCCACATGGGAGATGGGAGTAGTCTTCGGCTTCTCATCTGGAATCTGCCAAAGAACATAAACAATTCTGATTTTCTAACACAAAGCTGGGCCCCAGAAGGGAGCTGCACTAGGTGTGTCCCGCTACTAAAGGCAGGGTGCACAGAGATGCCTTACGGTAAAATGGCACAAGCCATTTGCATTCTAGCAGGTATTTTCCAGTTGCCTGTAGATTCCTCATAATTTTGCCTTTCAGACTGAACTTCTCTACAGGCAAGATAAGCTTTTTTCCAAAAGCATGAATAAAAATCGATCAATAATTTCTGAGTGAAAAAGCAAAACAGCATGTTTGCTATGATAAAAGATGTGTTGAAACATTTGCGTTGTTTTTGAACAGTTGTAGTCGCTCTGTTAATATAGTTAAAGTGGAACTAAGCAAGGAGACAATCCCTAGGCAGGCAATCTGTTTTTAAGTGTTTTATTCAGAGGTATTCAATGTTATTTAAAAACACTTTTCACATAGAAGTTTATTTTTATCTAACATTGCTTTAAAAAAAAATACACACCCACTGCAGTCAGTGCCCCGATGTCCCTCTGACCTGATACATCATGAGTTTAACTGTTTTGCAGTACTAGCTAAAAGCCACTATTAAGAGCTATGACCCTGTTATACTATATAGTGTACATACATAACAGCACACAGTGCCGCTCTCCTGCAGCACACAGTGATCTGATATCCCACTGCTTTTGTGCATACTTGCAGGCAACGTAGAAACTCTCATTAAGGCCACAACTTCAGCCTCAAGAAATACATGTAGTTCCAGAAAGCTCAGATGGAGCTATAATACTTTGCGCCAGCTGGGGACCTGCCTCACCATTGTTATGTATCCATAGGGTATAATCCATGAAGGTTTGTTTGGGTTGAATTAAGACTCCTAAAAGGTGAACACAAAGCTATTTTTTCTCTCCCTTCCTTAACCGTTTTTCCTGATAACCCTCAAAATTTCAAGTGAAATCCTGCTGCCTTGCCTTTCTGTAACTTAATTGGCCAGGAGTCTGATCCAGAGTTTCCTGAGACAATGTTGATATTATCTCATATGTTTAACTTTGGGAGCAGTACAATCCCTTATGCGTCACTATTGTTAGCTACTCGTAGGGGTTTTTTTTAATCTACTCCAGCTTTTGCAAATAAATTTGGCATACATCAGTTTAGCAAAACTTTTGACTCACAACAAAGGAAGGAAAGATTTTCAATACAAGGAAGCACCATTGTTTTGCATGTAATGTTGGATTTATAGCTGCTTTGAAATTTTCATACACTCAAACTCACTGTACGGTCCTTTTTCACTTAATGTGAGCTGTCATTTGTATATATGCATGTATGATGGATGCCCGAGCCCTGAATAGATGTTCCAGATCTCTGTAGACCTTTGATCTGAGTATTACAACATCTGAGCTGGCTTAATAGTTAATGTTGGGATGTTGTCTTTCATTTTAGCCAGTTCTTGGAGACAGCCGCACACTGCAGTTAGCCCCATTTCACCTTCAAACAGTGGGTACATTCCTATGCAATTAGCCAGATCTCTTCAAGCCACAGCCCAGCGGGGATTCTTTGTCCCCTGGAAAACAGCATACTGGTAGACTTCAACCTTATCTCCCTCAGGCACTTGACAACCTTCATACTGGATGACCACATTTCCCATACCTACCCTGGATAGTTTAGTCCCAGACTGAATTGGAAGAATAGCATGCTACAACGCTGTTTGATATTAGTGGTACTGCAACTCTGTTTGGAGAAGTTCTCTAAGCAATGGGATCATGAACAAATTCAGTTGAACAATAGAGAAACAAACAAAATCAATCACTTTTTACTCATGTTGTAGCAGCTGCTGGCTCTTTTCAACTACTTCATTCCTCCCTGGCTCAGTTCATCTTCCAATATCAGTCTTTTGTGGTCATTTCCTCTGTTGATAAGCAGAGTCAGCTTTTTAATAAGTTACCAGCATCAGGATTGATTTACACCAGCACCTCACTCAGAATGACCCATCTCAGCAACATCCCTGACAACCCGCTATGCTGCATAAAAATACTTCTCTTCATGCGTACTTTTGCACATCCATTCAGCTCCTTGGATTTCCCTTGTACAAATTTCCATAGAAACAGTGATTTCAACAGCTTTCTGGGATGTCATACTAGATTCAGCCATTAAACACTGCTCTCTTGATTTAGTACTGAGACCAGCACATTACAGAAGCTATTCAGTGACACATCATCAAATCATAGCATTTAGTGAGTCTCTTAGAATAGCTACTAACTAAAACTTTTCCTTGTTTGCTTTGTTACACTGGAATCTCTTATTAATCGTTGATAGCTTCACAGCAAGACATTGCTGAAATATATGCCCTCTCTGTATATGTTGTTTCTTCTGAGCTGCCTGGCTACATTTGATAGCACAATAATACAGAGCTTTTATTTCCCATTAACGTAAGGAGTGGGCGATATGGATATATAAACTGCTTTCATGCTTAACCAACAAATGTTTTGAATACTTAATGGATAAATTTAACGTCTCATTCCAGTGAACCTTGAGTTCTGCAATATAAATTCAGCACCAGAAAAAAAGCCAAGAGGACAGCACCTTTCTATAGCATTCACTTCTCTGTATACATTTCTGTGCTGCTCCTGATTCTTTTTTAGACACTAAAAATCATGTTGTACTTTTGTTCACACTTTCAGGGGGAACCTGATATTTTCATTTAAGTAAAATTCTAAGTGCACATCAGCAATAACATTTTGTGACATTATATAGGTACACAATCATAAGTGAATCATCCTAGCTCACAATCTTTTGTGTGTCACTATATGCAAAAATACACAGAATAGGAATGAGGCAAACTCTGCTTGTATATCTACAGATAGCCAAGGAGATAACAGTTGTTAAGCCCTCTATGGTTTTGGCTGTAGAGAAATTGTGAGGAGCACAAATACCTTCAGGGAGCTTGAGTTCACAAACTGGATTTTTGTGATTGTCTAATCCAGCTTTCTTAATAAAACAGGCCCCATCACTTGCCACACTACATCCTGTTTGAACTACAGTGGAACTATTAGAAAAAGAATCACAGAATGCTTTGGGAAATGCTTTGGAAGGGACCTCACCCTGCCATTAATTTCATCTAACTTAACTTCCTAGTACTGACAAACTAGATGTAAGGGCCTTCTTAAGGCATTTCTGAACAGAGGAAACAACAGACTATGATCAAAGCGCTCTTTAACATTCTCTTTGGAAGTTCAACAGACTGATGTTTTGCTATATTCTTGAGCTAACAACTGATCTGAAGAGAGCATCCCAGACACAGTTGCTAGAAGCATGAAAGCAGAAATACTACAGCCTCATCACTCTTGGTTAGTATTTCTTTGTTTATCCTTACAGGGATCGTGGTGTTAGTTCTTTTGACATAGCATCGTATAGGGAGCTCCTCTTTGGTGGATATCCCACTCTATCACCTACATCATTAGTTCTGCTCTCAATCTTTGTGTCATTTGCAAGTATCTGTGATGACTGAATGTTTCCTTCAAAGGTACCAACAAATATTTAGTTGTATGCAGCCAAGAAATGACCTAAAAAAGATCTTGCTGAAAATGTGCAATTACAATTCCTCATTTAAAATTTTATTTTGAGACATCCTAAGCTAATGTTTTAACTGGTGAGTGGATGGTTTGTATCATTGCATTTCTTTGATTTAGTGTTGTGTGGTCAAGCCATGTGCCTCACATGTTTGAATGCACCGCCTTTAGAAACCACACTTAGTATCTTTTTGATACAATTAGAAACCAATATGACAGAATCTGCAAACCCATGCTGATTGGCATTAATTACGTTATTTTTCTTTAATTTGTTATTGACACAACTCTTCTACAGGGCTATAATTACCTAGGTCATCCTACTTAAGGCCAGATCCAAAACAAGACTTTGGAAAATTTTTGGTACCTAACATTTAGAGCTGCAACCTAAAAACCTCTAATTCAGCAGCAACTTGAGACTGAAAGCAGACATGTACTGTCAAAGTTTACTATACACTTAAAATTTTCCTTCCTGTTTTCCCAGATAGTCCTGAGCACACAGTTGACTAACAAGCACCCAAGCTAAGGTTTACATATCTTTGGGTTGTCACAACCAGGTCCATTTTCTACCTGAAAACATAGTCTTATCAGATAGGATTTTCAGTATTTGTCCAGGATACTGGCACAGTGTGGTGGTTTCACTGGAGCCATGGCATTAAAGATATTTGAAATTGATGGCATAGAGGGGATGCAGCTGTACCACACATGGATTGCTAGTTGCCACGTACCTTGTGACAGATTTAGTTTTTCTGAGATGTGCTGGTCAGCAGGGTTACAGCGCTTGCCCAGGAAGTCCCATGCATCCCACAACCCCATGACCTGCTGCACTGCAACTCCAAGTATAAATGCTAATATTCCTAAAGAGCAGACAGAAGCATAAAAGCTCTCACTTGAGTTCCGCCAGAAACCTGGAAGGTGTTGATAGCACCTATGAGGCCTGATCCAGGACACTCACAGTAGGTCTAACACTCAGCAAAGCCCTGCAAAGGCAGGCAAGGGAACAAGGTGTGGGGGTGTGGCTTGCCTTTTGTAAAAAGGCATGCTGACGCCTTGGTGTTCAAAGTTACATCTTTAATCATACAGCTGAAATGCAAGGCACCCTCCACTCATTTTGCAGTTGTGGCACTGTTCAAAAAGAAATGCAAGTTATGTAATATCAAAAGGAGTGAGAGCAAGAGAAAGCTGATGGCTATAGCTTACTGGTTAAATCATTGTCTAGGGAAGGGGTAGCCTGCAGCTTCTGATCCCTTAAATGTTTATGCGTTACGTATGAAACAATAATAATTACCAGACTCGAAAGGCAAAGTTCCCACTTTAGACCACTCTCCAGGGAAACCAGGTTTAAAACCTCCATAACCAGTATGAGAAAGACATCAGCTGTGAGATTAGGTGGTGAAAGCTTGTCTGCACACCCACAAAGGAGTGCTAAGAGACAATGGCATAGGTGTGCCCTGGCTCCTCCCACACCCATCACAAGATACATCAGCCCGTTAAAGGCCCATCTCCACAAGTCCAGAGGAGCACAGGGACACAACAGCAGAGAGGAACCTAAATTAAGGACTCCGAGGAAGGGAATACCCCTCCCAAAGCTGACCCGGGAAAGCCTCAGCCCTAGGGTGCAGGCATGAAGCCCATCAAGATAGGTCAACACCACAGCAACTTCACGACTGAGAGGTGTTGCAGCCTATGGATACAGGACACATTATGGGATGCAGGGGAAGAGCATTTTGGACTTCTTATGGATGTTCAGGGGAAGAATCAAAGGCAAAGAACAGGAAGGATCTAGGTGATCTGAGAAGGAAAACGTTTGGGAAAATAGAGGGATAAGGCTTTGCTGGTTGATACGCCTGTCTGACATGCCCTGCACCTGCTTAGCACAGTCCATTCCTGTCTTCTTAATAAATTCCTTTAAAACTTTTTCTCAGTAACAGAGTCTCTGTTTTGGGTGTATGGGGCTCTGAGTGACAGCCTTTAGTCAAGCCGTGGGTTGGAGAGCCTGTGTGCCTGAGTGACAGTGACTGGAGAGACAGGAGTGAGTCAATTTAAGTGTCAGCAACTGGAATGGGTCCTCACGTCATAGGGGCCCTCCAGCAACTGGAGTGAGTGAACGTCTGGGTGCCAGAAGCTGGGCTGGGACCACAGGCACTGTGTGCCTGGTGCCAGCAGCTGGAGAGACCCAAGTCAGTGACAAGTGCCATCCACTCGAGTGGACCAGGTGTCAGAAGCCCTTAAGTCAGTAGTGCCAGGGAGAGCATGACTGTGTGTGAGCACCAGTAACCATCAAACTGGACTAGCTGTCAAGGGGCTGATGTACCCTGGGAGCCAGGGGTGGGAGGCAGCAAGAGCAGATGGTGCATCTCTTGTGGCAAGACCCCAGGAGGAGCTGGCATGTTGGACTGGGAATACATACTCAACCTCGCTTCAGTTGGACCTGGGCACATGGAACTGTGTCAGTCTCACCTCTCTTGGGCTGATGGATCTGGCCCTATTACCCAAAAGGAAACAGAAAATATTTCACTTTGTGCTGTAGCCCCAGGCCAGCATGTAAGTGGGCGGCAGCAGCTGTGCCATGTTTTTTAGAACAACTTTTCTTATTTCTTCTGAGGAACAACTGTAAAACATACCTTGAAAAGAAAATTATAGCCATCAATCCTGAATGAATGAAAATGCATTAGTAGCAGAAAAGTGCATAGACCCCATTTTGAGATATCTGACAAAGTCCATGCATTGATGGGAAAGCACAAGCCTCCCAATTCTGGAGCAGAGTTTCCAAGGCCAGGTACCTAAGAGTTAGAAGTTGGCATATCAAGTTATTGAATTGAATTAAGTGGTTAAAAAAAAAAAAAAAAGTAATACATAAATACTGGCACAACACTTGCTTTTATCTGCTGGAATGGCCCCAGTGCTACAGAAGTTATTTACAAATCAGTATAAATGGTCCAGAGAACTCCTTTGCCAGCTAGGTTAAACAACAGACAATTAAAGTGTTAAAACATGAGTTTCTTCAGAGACACTGGGCTCTCCCCAGTGCCCTGGGGAAGAATACTGATGACATGGTGCTCCAAAGAGTATCTGTTCCCTGTTTATTCTCTGGCCCCCACCCCACGAAGGAAAATCCTTTCTCCACTGCTTAAGAATTTTATTTTCCAACCACACCTCTAGCCCTAGGAGAGCTATTGCTGGAGCCTTGTGTTTTTCAAACAGTTGATGCATGCATTATCTGAATTTCTTTAAAAGGAAGGACTGCTAAAGGGTGGGTCCCAAAGCAGCATACTAGAGAAAATAATATGGTGTGAAAGTAAAACAAATGTCCACAGATCCTAGCAACAACTCTTAGAGTAATGTAACAGTATATACTTGCCCTTCTGGCTGAAAAACTAGACTCTGTGCAGAAATTTGTATTTATGAGTTATTTCTTGCAGTCTCTCCTCAGAGATTTAGTGTTAATGTATCAGGAACTAGACCAGAATATAAATTATTTTCCACAACAGTGAAAGTGACTTTAAAAACGCTTACCCATTCTCATTGAGTTTACATCACCATTTTATATGTTTCTAACAATATGATTGACTCCTGTATGTTTAACAGCAAATTCAGTAGGTGGTTCACAAATATAAACTAAACTGTTTCACCAGATTTGAGCAAGACAGAGTAACCTCCAGAAGACTAAACTGTGCCAGCATCATTTAACCTTCAGAGAAACCAGCCACTAGTGAGATGCAAGAGCAATCTGATCTGACCTTACCTGCCAGCAGTTACAGCAGTGATAAACATAATCAGCTAAGCCAAGGATTTAAACACCAGCTACATCCTTTGGAGCTAAACAGACTTAAGATACCTAAACAGAAGATGAAAAAAGCAGCTAAAATGAGGGGGAGAGGTAGAGTTTTCCAGTGATTTGGAAATGCATGGAAGTGTTTTATCACCATTTTATCCTCATGTCTAGGTTTATGGTAAATTCAAGAGGACTCTGGAACAGAGTATTAGAAAGAATCTTCCAGGCTGGGGCTACACCATACATTTTTATCGAGACTGTCTGGGTAACTCCACTGACGATGGCTGTGTGAGAAACAGTGTGCTAGCTCCTGTTCTGCTGCACTATGCAGGCTTTGCAGGAACTGCAACCACATGCTGGAGGAGATCCCTCAAAAGACAAGGGGAAGAGTGAGGAATGTGAGACTCATCGCATGCCTGGGACAGCAAAACTTAGGCAGAATTTAATCAGAGCCTATGACAACACTACCACTTCAGTAACCCTGTCTCAGGTCAAACACAGGGTCCTCTGTTGCAGGTAACCAGATTACACAATTCCTTCTGTAAACTAATTAAACTTTGTATTAAAGCCACTTGTAGTTTTTGCCCTGCTAATTTTTTTTTTTTTTTTTTTTTTTACTATGGCCAATGAAGATCATTTGTTTTTTGAGAGAGACCAATAGAAATCTTAAGGGGGGAAGCAACTGCTGCTTCAAGATGATGCAGATCAGATTATATCCAGCTTTTATCTTATCAGAACTGTGACTCACTATGCAAACTTTCAGTGAAGGAAGTGTCAATTATGTCAATGAGATAGATGAAAGGAAACCAAATAAAACAACACACCCCTTCCCCCCAACCACACACCAAAACCTACTACAAAACAAAACTAACCAACCAGCCAAAACCACAAAAAGAGAGTCTGAACAGCAGAGCTCCCCAATTATTTTTAATAAGCAAGTTTGCCTTTCCGATAACATTTTGTGTGTGTGTTTGCGTACAGATGGACATATCTATTTGCATAAATAACCGTAGTGACTTTTTGTAAGGGTTTTACTAGATTCAGTATGTAACATTAATTCAGATTGAGAGGGTATAGAGGAGTATGAGTCTTTTATTTTGAAAGCTCGGTATACTGCCATTTTGTGAGGGTGGGGAGCCTGCGTTTTGAATGTCTGTGAGAACTTGGTGCAAGCGATTGCTCCCATTTGGCATCTCTCATCCTTCAGCACTCAAGAAACATAAAAAACCCCCCAAACAACCCAGCCACACTCTCCTCGAAGCCCATCTTGAGGTGACGGATTAACACCCGAGATGGGGACGTGGCAAGGGCCACTCAGCCCGCGGCTGACACCCGCACGCGTGAAGCCGGGCGGCCGTTACGCGTAACGCTCGTTCCCCCCTTGCCGCCAAAAGCCGAGGGCGGGCGCGTTTCCCGCCCCCAAGAGGCGGGCTGGGAGCGGGGGCCTGTGGTCGGCACCTCGTGGATGCTGCCGCGGCGTGGCGGCGAGAGGCCGAGGCCAGGCGGGGTCGGGCGCTGCCATGGCGCAGCGCAAGGGCTCCCGTAGCCCCTACTGCCTGTTCGTGTGCGACCAGCTGCCCGAGCTGCAGCGGCGCGGGCTGCCCGTGACCGGAGTGGTCGACGCCGTGCCCTACTGCTCCGAGGCGTGGGCGGTGAGGCGAAAGGCCTTCTCCTGTTCATCCCCCCCCGCCCCTCCGGCTTCCTGAAAGGGGAATGGTCTTGGGTTAACGCAGCTCAATAGCGGGGAGCGCAGGAGGGAGGCCTGCGGTGTGTTTGGCTCCAGCCACTGTGTGCTAGTGCCGTGGATTTCATAGCCGCTCACCTGCCTAATGAGGGTGAGGAAGCAGCACCCATCAGGTGGATCCATGTGGCACCCCTGTGCAGGTTGCGTGGGGGGCAAAATGTCAGGGTGGCCTTTCTTGGAGAGCAAATTAGTCGGCAGCTCAGCTGCTCTGTGTTTAGTGGCTCACATGGGCATTTTGAGTGGCCTCAGCTGGCTTGAGCTAAGGAGCAGAAGCTCCTCTGTTCTCCCCTCAGCAGCAAGGGTGTCAGCTTTGGCTGGTGTATGATGGGTAGTGGCATCCTTGGGTGGCAAGAGTAGTTTCAGAAGACTTGTTTGTGGCAGGGCAGTGCTAATTTGCCCTTGTCTGAAGATACTTCAAAAGCACATGCTTATTAGGTGTTTTGGATCAAAGCTTATGGCTTCATTAGGGAGAAAGCTACTGGAAATGTTTGAGTCAGATTTAGCGGTTGGCAGTTCTTGCCAAGCATTGATAATATCCTTTAGAAGTGCACAATTAATTTCTTACCCAGAGTTTGTTGGTTTGTAGGACTAATAGAAAGAGGCAGTAAAAAGTTTTTTTAACAATTTACTTTCCTTCAAGTTGCTGACTAAAGAAGAAAAGATGGCATACGCTGAGAAGGCTCGTAAATGGAATGTAAAGAAACACTCTCAGAAGACAGCAGAACAGGTAAATGCTGGGAAAGGAAGACCACTTAATGTAGTTAAATAAGAGGAGGTGTAAGTGCTGTTGGGGTTTGGTCAGTTATGATGCTATGCAAGATCACCAGCTCTGCATAGTCTTCAACCTCTGGAGGTTATGGCTCCATACCATTACAAAGGTGATGCAGAAAATTGTTCTAGTTTGAATTGAAGATGAGCATACTCTATGCCATTTTAAACCAGCACAGCTTGTTCCTTAGGGCTCTCTTACCAAGTAAAATGTAGTTCTCTAACAACTTAGTTTTATGTTTAATGATATTTTGCAGTGACTGACTTATAATGTAGGGGGTTTTTTTATACTGTAAGTTGGTTTGACTTCTGGTCATAGGTTCATGTTGCATTTGCTTTGTGGATGTTCTTATCTAGGTGGTTCTTGTCTAACAGCTTGAAACGCATATTACACACAGCTGATTTGGCATTCTTGAGTGGCTGTGTGGTGGACCACATCAATGAAGTGTTGCAGCCTACACACAAATAGAATAATTATACCTTGCCGTTATTTTTAGATTGGTTTGATTATGGACACAATTGTAATGCTGTGGTGGAGGACAAAATCCCACAATGTAGAATTAAGCAGCTAATGTTAAGCTGAATGTAGTTGTGATCAGAAATAGTGCTAAACAGATCCCTTCTGCTATTTACTGGCTTGAAAAGGGGGTGTGTGTGTGTGTGTGTGTGTGTGTGTCCTTTGTTCGTGTCTTTCTTCTGTCTGTCCGTCTCCTTCTCCCAGCAGTTCCTCAAATCATAATTTGCTTCAGAGTTTGAATTATGTGAGGTGTCAGAAAGCTTTTTTCTTCCAGTCTTGGTTTGCAGTGTAAAAATTTATGTGTCAAAGCAAAGAGCCTGATTGAGTAAGTAGATAATACTGCATTTACTTCTTTATCCTGTGTTACTGTGAACTACAAATTACTGGTGAAGGTAAGTTTAAAGACTTTAAAACACTTAGAGTGCTTAAGGGGCATACATGCACCTCTTACTTGCCTCATACCAGAGCAATTTCATTACTTCCTTGAGGCTTTATCAGCTTTTAATGAATTCCATTCCTAGTCAAAGGCAACTAATGCCTGTGCCAAACTTTTCCATAAAGTTTATGGAAAAAGTTTTGAAATACCAATTTGAAGAGTTCCTCGGTTGTGACAAGTGTTTGAACCTGACAAAATATCCTTTATTTTTTAAAAAATTCAATTTTGTAAATTCAGCTTAGTTGTAGTGAGTTGACCAAGATACTAAGATACCTATCTCTCAGGTTGTTAGAAATCTTGTCTTCCCAGTCTGCAAGTACACAGGCACTTTTATATAAACTGCAGACTTGTTCCACCTAACCATAACTGTTAGTGGATGTCATATGTTCCTCTTATAGAAGGAGGTGAAGTACCTTATTTGGGGTCAGTAGACTCTTGATTTTGTGTAACTTTCTCATCTTTTCCAGATGCGTAATGTGGCTCATCCAGTTCCTGCTCATCTGACCACGAAGGCGCCCAGTGCTACTTCTCTTCCAGATGCCTCTATGTCTTGGAAGAACGATCAGGGTATAGTAGTATTAAAGCAGTTGATCCTAGTAGATGAAAGCTTGCCCTTTATAGATATTCTAAATTATGCCTCTAAGAAGGATGTTTACATTTTGGTAATAGCCATCTGTGTCAACTGCTTCTTTGTTTTAAGCTAATAATCTACTGCTGTAAAAAAAGAAGTCTTTTTTAGTACAGAGGGAGGTCAGTGCAGTTGTCTGTCTCCCTGCCCCAGAATAATTCTGTCTTCTGTTTTTTACCTTGATGGGAGTAGAGCCACTAATAGTTTTTTTACAATTATTTCAGGGTTTTTAAGAAAAAGGTAATTCTTCAACTCCTTCATGTATGATTTACAAGACTTAATCCAAGTTCAGCATAAAAGAATACTTGTACCAATTTTAAAGGGTGAAGAGTTGTTAGGTATTGAAGTTCAAAATTTGTATCGTAGAGGCATTAAAATAAAATGATGACGTGGCCTCTTTGGGAGAGTAAAAGAAAGGATCTGTAATTTGTCAGTACTTAAAACATCCTGGCTTGCTTCCTTGTTGAAAGAACTCTTGAAAACTAAACGTTTCAAATCTGTATCCCCTCTTCAAGTGGATGTTTTGATTAGAATTGAGTAATGAATACATCTGTAATCGTTTCTCCATGAATATTACATTATCCTGAAAAATGATAAATGGTAGTGCTTACAAGATAAGTCAACCGGCCATTTAATATGCTGTGTCTACTGTGTGGTTAAGTTTCAGCTCAAGCCTTTTACTTAACAGGTCTTTTTAACTATTTTCATGTTGTCATGGCTATAGGGGAGCAGGAAAGCGTAGCTCCATAAGAAGTGTAACACCTGTTAGAATCCTCCCTGACAGAGGTCATGTTTCCCTGTCATTGTGATGAAAGTTTGATCAGGCTGATTTTGGTGGCTTGAGCTGGCACAATTGATCTTTAAATTGAACAAGAGGGATAATAATAGGGGGTCACTGAGACATGTGTGATGATGATATTTCTCAGTAAAAGTCCTGTATGGTTTCCTGAAGCTGTATCCATTTCTTCATAAGGAAAGCAGTTCAAACTGAAGTAGGAGAGGTATCTGTCTTACGACCCCACAGCTTGTAGAGTTTAAGTTCCACGTAAGAGAGCACCAGCATTCAAGCTTAGGACGACTGGTGTTAAATGCTAGAAAGTCTGGCATACAGCACTGTTTCTGTGTAAAAACAGTTATACATCTCTATTATTAAGTAGAACAAGTAGGATTTTTTGATGAGAGGCAGAGCTTAACCTTAAGGATTAAATAGCTACCTTAAACTTCAATGAGAATGTTATGTGATATTTGTGAAGAGAAGGATTAAAATGTATTGTGAAATATTTTTTGTAGTTGGATACTTTTAAAATTAGTAGACAATAAGTATATTTCTTAACATTGGCCTTGGGTATTCTAGCCACCTTCTTTGGGAGCTCATTTAGTGGAAGACAAGTAATCCTTTTAATTAGCAGACTTCTCATCTCCTCTTATCCTGGAAGATTATTACTAGCTCATTTAACTTTTGTAAGTTACTGAATTGAGCTTGTGAGGCTGCTGCGCATTTACTGTTTGTGGTGTGTGGTGTCGTTTGTTGTTGTTTTTTTTTTTCCTAGCCTTATTGACCTATCATAAAAAGGAATAGTAGTGGTTCCTGTTGGATTCCAGGCCTCTTAGCATTCTTGTGGGTTTGGGGCTTGATTTTTTTTTTTTTTAAATAGCCTTTTTTTTTTCCGCTGCGCACAGTAGCATCTATGGAAGGTATAGCAGGAGTACCAATATGCCGGACTCTTGCTTAAGTATTAGTTACCTTGTCATCTCAGATACAGAGAAACATCTGTTTGTTTTACTCGGCTGATGCCCTACCTTACTCTTGATAAAGTGCATTGAAGCTTTCACTGGAGGAAGTGAGGCTGGGACGACTTGCTGTGATCTATGGTGGCTCTTCTGATTTTTTTTTTTTTCCTTTCAGCTGTGGTCACAGATATTTTCTACTTCCTGAACATTTACAGCCATGGCAAGCTGCCATCCCACTGTGAACAGCGCTTCCTTCCTTGCGAGATTGGGTGTGTCAAGTACTCCCTACAGGATGGCATAATGGCTGATTTCCATCACTTCATAGACCCAGGTAAATCCCGAGGGTGGGAGACAAGAAATAGTTCATCTTGCTTTGGGGTGAGAGCGAGGCTTTCTAGTGTCACTTACCGCTGCCCAGATTAGATTTCTCATATTAAAATGGGTTTATTTATTTGACTGTAAGTGGTTGGACTTCTTAAAATGTCAGAGCAATACTGATTGTTTCTGAAGAGATGGACTTAAGCATCAGAACTGCATGAAGAGGGTAGAAAAATTCAGGATGACCTTCAGATGTTTGTGCTTTATATTTCATGCCATTGAATATTTGTCTTGATTGAACATAAGCACACACACAAAAAATATACTTTGTTTTTTAAAATACATATAATTGAAAGTAACTTTCAAAAATAGTTGTGGCACTTGTATGAGGCCACAAGACAAGATGAAGCTGTTTGTTTCTGTACATGGAACTATGGTGTATAGTTGAGAGTAAAGGATCTGTCATTGGATGATGATTGTTCTTTTTCTCCTGTCTCCCCTGCTCTTCTGCAGAAGTACCACCACGTGGTTTTCGGTACCACTGCCAGGCTGCTAGTGAGTATCAGCAGAGAAAAAGAATGGTATGCTAAGTTGTACAGTTTTACACTGAGCTTATCTGATCTGGATCCAGATGTTTTGTAAGTCTGCAGTTTCTCCTTCTGGGAGCTTGTCAAGTTTTGAAGACCTTAAAGGAATGACAGAGCAGCTTGTTGCAGTCACCTTTTGCATGTTTCTTGTACTCATGAATGCCAGAGCACTTAACCCAAAATGGATTTTTCAATGGTGGCGTTATTTGTATTTTGTCTTCCTATTTTAGTTGAAAAATAACTGCAGAATGTTCTTAAATGGGACAATTCTGTATGGCTTTAAATGCTTTCAAGCCCATGTGAGCACAGTGTCCTTCCCTTGATAACCCTTGTGTATATCTTCAGCATGAAGTGCTAATTCATAAGAGCATAACTAAAAGATACTAATTTGTATTTAGAAGTTGTAAGTGTTTTGCAGCTTTACGTATGTCAACAAAGTTACAGTATTTATACTGTTGTTTTGTCTGGCTTGGCCTGCTTTGTTTCCCCTGTGACTCTTAAGTAGTGTTTATAGACTTCAGTTTGTTTCTGTTAGGACACTTCCCCCCTTCTGTACAGAGGGAACAAACTCGGCCCCTGTTTTCCTATGTCAAATATTTAGATAATGACCTTTTAAAAGTCGTGTGTGTGTGTGTTTGCTCACAGTCCAGACCTGCCAGTTTTCTGATGATGGAAGCAGGGTTCTAATAGCTTATTCACAGGCACTGCCTCTAGAGAAGAGGAGATGTGTGTGTTTGTGTGTATACATATAAGTATATAAAAAGATACAAAGGTGGGGGGGAACTGTATCATTTAAAGAAACTGGACTTCTCATAACTTTATTTTTTTTTCCTGCCCCTCCCTCCTTCATTAGGTGATGCCACTCACAAGATCCCTATATCTGGATTTAATCTTTTACGTACTTGTTATGCAGTTGTCTTACGGGAACTTCTTGAGTTTGTCCAGCCAGCCAGAGGTGTTCGGCCATATTTTTACTGCAGGGTATGGTCAAGGTTGAAGTAAGATCCTCTAAATCAAAACCTCTAATTTCACTTCTGTTGGATGATTAAGGAGATACTTAACTCTAAAACCTAATCAGTGTGCAAGTGAGTGGGAAAAGATCCTCTTTTTTTCCAAAGCTTCCCAGTTCCATGCAGGAAGAAATGACGCCTAGACGCTAATCTTTTTATAAAGCAGAGACCTAATTTTCTGCCTTCTTATTTTCAGTTTGCACTTTTAGCTCTAGTCTACCAATGAACATTTCACTTGGTCTCTGACATTGTTTTGACTTAGGTTAAGGGCTTTTAAGATTTGCTTAAATTGATTGTGCTGAATAATAGTTGCACAATCCTGCTTGTCTAAGGGATGTTTTTACATCTTTATGACTCTTTTCCCCACGGGAATACTGTACATCTTAATTTTTGCTCAAGTTTCATTTGCCAATGAGCAAAAAAAAAAATTGGGTTTCAGCGGCCTTTAAGCTTCATGGCAGGTATAATACATTTTGATTCTGTTCAAGCCTAATGTTAATCCTTAAAAAGGTAGAGAGGATCAGGATCTTGGCCTCTGTTCATAAATATAGGGCTCTGAAGAAATATGTTTGAAAAAGATCTCAGAGCACTTAGCTGAGATATCTATGGTATGGGTTAACTTTTAACCTGTCCCCAAACAGTCGTCCAGAATTTTTCCTGAGGTTTGGTTGGAAAGCCTCTGTGGCATTTCGTTCCTCTTAAAGATAATTTTCAGGAAGCGTGTACATTCAGTCCCACAAACACAGAATTTTGTTTTGGAGGTGACTTTTTGGGACATAATCAGAAGTCTTGCAGGTGTCAGAATTGTATATGGCTTCAATGTGACAAAAATTTTCTTTCCTTTAGTCTAACGATAGATTCCGAATTAACTGGTGTCTCCGTCGAATGGCTAGCCTAACAGGTGGGAAATTGATAGTTTTTGGCCTTTTTTTCCCCCTTCTCCCCCCCAATAAAGAAGGTTATGTAATCATGGACAGCTGTATTTGTCTGAAAATCTTTGGGTCTCAAAAGTTTCATAAAAGCTGGTACTGATAGCTAGAACTACTTTGCCTGTTTCTCCCTCTTCTTTTGCTCCCCATCAGTGACAGTAAGACAGCAGCATGGTCAGCTGTTTGGGTAATGAACACATCCATAGAATAACATACATTGTTTCTTGCTCAGTCAGTTAAAGGAGCACTAGAGGTAGTGAGATTACTGTGAAAGGTGAGTGTATGGTAACACAAAGGAAAACTAACAGCTTCTAAGGAGAGATGGCCTGCAAGTAGGATACATGATTACTGAGATGGAGAAAATTATGGCAATATGGGACAACCCACTTTGCTAGTTTTATTAAAACCACTGGTGGGATAGCTTAAGGTTTACAAGAGCTTTGATGTTCTGGTAAGAGGCTGGGTAGTGAACGGGGACTGACCGAGAATTGAGCCGAGTAGAATATTCTGTGACTCTTTGCCTGACCTGGATTTTCTCTGAGCTATAGGCATTGAGAGCCATCCAGAGCTTCTTGCTGTAGAAGACCTGGTAATAGAACTGTACCGTAAGAAATACCAGAAGGAGCCATCCAAGAATTGGGTGTGTAGAGAACTGGATGCCTTCCTGTGGGATTTCTCCAGTAATACCAGGTATGTTGGGTTCTTCTTTGTGGAAACATGTATTACCCTCACCTGTCTTGGTGCCTGACACACAGCTTGTATGCTGTTTGGCTAGGATGTTCGGCAAGCCTTCTAATAGGAAATGCTTCTTGTCACATCATGAGTACAACTGGAAATGAAAAATACTTTCCCAAGAGAAGTGTGAAGATAGATGGCTTGTTAATTCTGAGTCTGAGGCCTAATTTAAAGGAAGGGGTAAAAAATGGGAATAAAATACACTGTGATGTTCAACTGGAAATCATAGAAATGAGAAGACTTGGACTCCTTAGAAGTGTGATTTGGATGGGACCTGGCTGGTGTTGTACGTTAAACGCCTTATGCTGCTACTGTGATGAGGGACAACGTATGTTTGCCAATGTTTATATATCAAGTTCTTGAGCATAACTGCTAAACTAGATCCTATATTTCTTCTCTGGAATGTCTGTTCTTTATTATACATCTGGAATCCTATTTACTTTATAGGGTGTGGGTTGTGTTTTTTGTTTGTTTTTTTTGTTTTGTTTTCTTCCCCTATGTGTCTTGAACAATAAAGCTTTTCCTGCTTTCAGATTCTAGAGGTGTTATGTAGCTTGTGATGTTGCAGGGGAATATTTAGTGATGACATAGTTAACTTAGAAAAATACTTTTAACTTTTCCTCTGCTATTGTTTTAAGTAATTTAACCAATGATTTGATATAAAATTCTAGTGTGTTTTTTTTTTTTTTTAAGATTATTTCTGAAAGTTTGCTTACAGTATGGATTTTAAGGTCCACTGGGATAATCAGTGTCACTTTGTCTTTTAGTTTTTCATTTCCATAAGTATTTTCACACTAGAGACAGACCTTAACAAGAATGGGAAAATGTACTTTGAAACACATATTTGGAGAGGAAAGTATGGATGTTTATACTAAGAGGAACTAGTCCACATTAATGGGAAACATCAAATTGTTACCTTTAAATACCATTTGTCTCTTCAGATTCTATTTTCTCCCGTCCCTCCACCTCCCTGTGAAGCAGATTGTGTGTTAAGCATGCCTCTTAACTCTACATAACCACTTAGAGCTTAGCTATTGAACGCTGGTCCTCTATGATATTTTAAAGGTACTATGTGGTCACTGAGACAAAATATTAAAGATGTCATATTTTGTTTATGTTCCTTCTGATCAGACCAACTATTCATGTTGATTAATGAGGTAGATGCTTCTGAAATAAGTCTGAACTTCATTTCATGTAGGTGCAAGTGGCATGAAGAGAATGATATACCCTGCTGTGCTTTGGCGTCCTGTAAGAAAATGGCGTGAGTATTGCTAAGGAGTTATCTTCCAGTATGGTGACTTCTTTATAGATGCATGTGTTTGGCTCTGGCTCCTCTGGCTGCCTGGAGCGCTGTTGTTCTAGATACTGAGTTTTATTTATTCCATCTATCCCCAAAATTTTGTTGTAATTTTCATCACTGTTTGTATGGCTTAGGAGTGTGCTGTAGGTCTTAGCACTTAGATGTAATATAATTTCTGTGATATTGTCCATCAGTCTGTAGTGTTCTTTTCACTACCTCTACTTACTATTGGAGAGTTGAGAGAAGTGTTAATTAAATTAGAATTCGCTCTTTTTCTTCAGAGGTTTAGTATACCTCTATTTGGTGAGAAATTCTAATACGTCTGTAGTTTGGAAACTTTTATACTGCTTTGCATGTAATGTAGATACACACGGTTCTATAGTCTTTTTGTTGTGCAGAAAGGGAAAGTAAATAGTTGGGAAACAAGGAAATGCCATGTAAGATGTTGTTGGTAGTAGCAATTTAAGAGAGATAATAATGGATAGTTTTTAATTTAAAAAACTCATGTACTTCTGTGCCTTGAAAAAAAAAAAGCTGCTTTTCACGCTTCTAAGTGGCTGCATTTGATAGTCTGGGGAAGCAATTGTTTTAATTTGATGTGAACAGGCTGGTGGTCTTGGAAGGATGCTGCATAACTATTTAGCTGCTGCAATAATGTCCTGCTCTGTGCAGCTGAGTCTGGTTGCTTTTGTTTGCCAGCTAAAGAACTGAAAATGCTGTGCTTCCATACATAAGCATTACAGCCCTCTTACCCAAACTTTTCTTGTTTTCTTTTTTTCTTTGTCAAGTTATTGCATCAGTAAATCTTTAGCTAATGTGTATGGAGTCTCACTCACAGCTGCTCACCTGCCTCTTCAAGACTCTGATTGTGGTAAAAGCACAAATACCAAGATGGTGGTACTGGCTGCTGGACGTTTTCAGGTCAGATTCTTTAAACTGGTATCATGTTGTATTTCTAGTTAACTTAAGTGTGCAAACTTGCCAGTTTCAGGTTAACTGTTTTCTCTTTGGATGCTGTCTTTTGCAACATATGTTGGGCAGACTGATGAAACAAAAATAATCACTAGCCGAGTCATTTATTGTGATATTTGACCACAGTTGGTAGGTCTTCTGGACAGGTGTGTATACTGCATTTTAGATGACACATATTATTTTGAATGCTTATTTCTTCCTACAGAAAATGAAGGCTGAGGGTTCTGGATGTGACAGACATTTCACTTCTCCAAGTCAGGATAAAGAGTTTGTCCCTTCTAATTGTGAGTTTGAAATTTTCACATTCGTAAGGGGGAAGAGTTATTTAAACTTAATCCAGCTGGTGCTTTTTCAGAGTGCTCTGTTTAGATGTTGCCTCTCAGAGGCATAAAGCTTAAATAACTCTGTATGAGCTGCACTTATTCCTGTGTGTGAATTTCACTGAATTTCTGAAGATGAAGACATAAGGAGCTGCCCTTTTCTTGCTGGACACAATCTTAAGGTCAAAAAGGTCTCTCAAAATTTTGTTTTTCTTAGAGATGTTGCTCTCTGATCTATACTGCCCCTTATTTTTCTGTTGCATTAAATCCATTCTCATATGCTGAGGTGCTTTGAAGCAGGACCATCCTTAAAATACTCTCCTTACTCTTAAGTCATTGTATGGGCACACTCATCTGGTATTTGTTGCAAATAATCTGTTTTAACTCAGTTTACAAAGACTGCTCATTTTAAGTATTTTTTGGGGGATTAAATTTTTTTAATAGAAGGCATGTGAGCTCAGTTCATCTGGGCAGTTCATGGCTAATCTTCAGAGGAACAGAATCAAGTTTGCAAGATAAATAACTCTTAAGAATTCTTTGTAGCTTATTTTCTCACATATAAAATAACATGCTGAATTAAACTCTGAAACTGTTCCAGTTTTAAATAATGGGATCTTGAGGCCTTGATGTTTATAGAGGACACAACCTCTGTCTCTGACTTTTTGTATTGGAGCTATTGAATAGCTTCAACTCTACAGCATATGAAGAACAGTTCCATTAGCTTATGTAAGATTTAAAGGCTGATTTGATTAGCAAATTGTATTTATTTTAATAGGTGATTCTCCATGTGGTGTGAAGACTTCCCTTTATGGAATAAGTACCATGCGAGGAAGAGGAATTACTCGTTTGCTGAAAAGTGCATCTGATCTGTCCAAGTCTTTCAGTAACTGAAAATCTTTTTTATATCCAGGACATCTGTAAATTCTGTTTTTTTTTTTTTCCCTTGTTTTCCTAAGGTAACCAGCAGCTTCTCCAGACTGGAGTTTTTCATCTTACATGCAACCTTTGGCAGTTCAAGCTTTTGTTAGAATGATAAAACTATTGACTGGATTTAAAGATGATGAAAATCTTGTTTATTTTATACAGGAAGACTTATTTTGAAGAGATGCAACAATTGCATCTTCTCTTTAAAACCAGTTCTATTTCTTAATGGATGGAGTGCAAATTCAAGATTGAGTCAGTATCATTCGATTAGAATAATTCTTCAGTGGCCAATGTGACTTTAAAGCAATGCTTGAATTCTTCTTTAATAACCTCCTTCCATTCTTCTGTGTGTGGAAGGTAGAATTTCAGTGCATAACAGTCTCTTACCATAAAATGATCAAGGGTGGCAAGTATTGGAGGTATGAAGGGCTGCACTAGAGGAATTAAAGGTATAACCGTCTTGAAGGTTTGCTCATAATCTGTTAATTCCGGTGATGAAGAATTTGAGTGGCCATGCAATGCAAAAAAGCAGACTGGCAGACTGTCTTGGAAGAAATGTGGTGGCAAATTTATCTCTCAATTTTCTTTTAGAGGCACAGACTATATATACATCAGGAACAAGTACATAGATATTGTTTTTATCCTTTGCATCAGTTTTCTGTTTAAAAAATGCATATACCTCAAACTTACAGACCAAAGAGGAGTGTAGGTGATATGAGGGTTTTTTTGAAAGGAACATGAAATTCTATCTGAGATATTAATCTCCATATATAATTTCACAAGTTTAGTCAGAATGGGTAGATACCAGTCGTAATTATTTGAGGGCACATAAAAAGAGGGAGACTGATGTATCACTAGGAAGTTAGATGTTCCATTTTATGGAGGTACAAGTCTGGGATTAATCCCCAAAATGTTGTCTGAGCCCCATCCTTAGTCCATATGTCTTTAAGTGACTGATTCTCAGGAATGAGAGCTTTTTTTTTTAGTTGTTTTCTACATTTTATTCCAACAGAGGTCCAGTTGTGAAATACTATTTCCATAGCAACTAACTATGAGAAGATATTTATGTCATCTCCTGTTGGAACTGAAACTCAAAATTAGGTAGTTCTTTTGGATAATGAGGGCGGGGTGGGGAAAAACACACGCACACACACACACACACACACAAATGGAAAGAGGTCATCACATTTATTAATAAACTCAAGCATGCTCATCAGTATGTCAAAAAGGCCAATTGCTGGTGTAGTTGGGAACCTCATACAGCTGCTGTTGCTTTACAGCCAGTTGAGGCCCTTCTACCAGTATTGCAGGATCACTGAACAATTTTGATGCCTCTTACCTAACTGCTTATATCACTGAATTTTCTTGAATTATTCTGTATTTCCTTCCTTTGAGGCTCTTGTTCTACCTGCTGAATTTCACTAGACAGGGGACAATAAGCCTCTAAGATTTATATTTACTAAGGAAGCACTTGGGAATGTTGTAACAGAGTTAAGAGTGTATATTTAGTAGTGATAAAGGCTTCTCTTCACTGGAATAGGGTTGTTCAAGTTTAAAGTTTCTTAACTGAGAACCATTGCTGCAGTGACATTTCGAAACACACAGAACTTTAATCTTTGAATTATTTTTGGAGGTCAGTGTTGCAATAAATGTTTCATGTTTCAGTTCTTTTGAAGAAGATCATTCATTATCATTAAAATATTCAGTATCAGTGTAAGTGTGCTAACCTTAGAGCATTTGTTACTGTGCTTAAGTTATTATATATCTTGAAGTCTGAGGTAAGAATCTGAGCAGAAATGGAGAAATTAAGAGTTAGGGTTCCATGGCATGCCTATACCTTATGACCTGTAACTTAAAATGGTATGTAAGCTGTAGAAGACTCAGCTACGTGCTGTAGGCAGTGGGCTATTAACTGGGGCAGTAACTGTCTTACTGTGATAACCAACAACCTGTGGTGTTTTTTGTAATAAAAATTGTAAGTTCAATGTAATAAGAATGAGTATGCTAACTTGATGTAACCCATTTAATACTCGGTATTCTGCATATATTGAGGAGGATGCCTAACAGTTATTGGGGGATGATAGAAGAAGTTTTCATTTTGAAGCTCTGCTTCCTTGGCTGTTTTGCCATTTGAAACTGTTTGATTTGTTGAGAAATAAATTCTGCTTAATAAACACAATACAGTCATGCCTCTCTCCTTTAATGGAAAAGACAAGGAAAAGATGATGACTTACAAGTTTAGCATACTTCTTAAGTGCAATGTAGTGGTAAGGTGCAAATTGTGGGTCAAGATCGGAATAAAATTTGCATGACAAAATTCTCAAGGGGAACTAAAACCAAGATTTTGAGTGATGCAGCCTGGCAGCTTTAAACATGTACTTTCCACATGGTAAAAAGTAACTAACTTAGTACTCCCTGCGTATGGTCGTCTAGGTACAATAGAAATGGAACTGTCCGAAGAGTTGTTTTTGTAAAGGAGATGCTTAGTAGATTCTATCAGATGTGACTTTTTCTCCTTCTATTAGTGTAGCTTGCTTAGTCCCGTGGCAGTACTGGGTAAAAGTCATCTTGGCTTTGCATGTGCATTAAAAAGTTAGTAAGTATTTTTGTTCTTGTTATACAAGTAAGTAGATGAATTGTGTGTTACTCACTACTATAAAGGTTTTGACTAGGAGAACAGTTGTCTGAGGGTCATAAAAACAGTGGACTGTGGTGACAACTTTGCTGATCTAATCTATGACATCAGTATATTAACCTGTGATCACATATTTCTTTTATTTTGTTCTGTTCAAAGAATATGCAAATGGTAACTGATACTGGAAAAAAAAGCCATGTTCATGTGGAGTAATCTGAAGTTACTGCTTCTGTGTAGTATGATCTTATGAATTTGACTGTTACTTGTGCACTTCTGCCTTGTCTGCCTTCTCCTTTCAATACGCTGTAGAAACCAGGTATGCAGAAGAAGTTCCTATTGACCACCATCTCTGCCTCAGCTGAGAATATTCTTATCGGTACCTTGTATTCTGATTTAGGAGGAATATTCTCTTAAATATATAAACATATACTGTAGATACAGTAATACCTGGTTTTGATGTCTTTAATTTAATTTGAAATTCATTTTGGAAGGCTGATCTTAGCAGTAAAGATGAAGGTGAAAAAAGCATTCAGCCAGTTGACCTTCCTCTTGTCCTTTATGACCAGGTCCCCATTCCCATTCCAATGCACCCGTGGAAGTAATTCTTCTTGCCCTTCATGTACTTCACCAGATTTAGCTTTGGATGGGCTTTGGCTTTCCTAACCCCACACCTGCACACTCACACAGCATCTCTGTATTTCTTCCAGATTGCTCATCCCTGCTTCTGACTCCTGTATGTTTCCTTTTTATGTCTGAGTTTTGTCAGGAGCTCTTTGGTCAGCCTCTACTCATTTTCCTGGTTATCTTGGAGGAGGTTATACATGAAAAATCTATAAGCTTGCCTGAAACTCTCTTCAGGACCA